>NC_140768.1:293703543-294437074 GCF_044657685.1 Stegodyphus dumicola
TTACAGAAGAAGCGAAAATGTCATTGTAATGGCTTAAAAGCTTAGTCAGGTGCTGCTGCTGATCCGGTGACAAGTGAGAAAGGTCAAATTCTCCCCCCCCACGACTCAAAATCCTCTCCTTTCTCCATGGTCGTCGTGTTATTCACGCAAGCAGTTTCTATTGAAGACACAGTAACAGGAAGAATAGATGCTAACTTAGTTCTTTTGTTAATATGAATAGTCTGTGGAGTAAAATTTGCTATCTTAACGTTAAAAGTCTTAGAATCATTATTTAAATTAACTGATCTTGCCACAGAGAATTTACTATGAGAGTTTTTATCAATCGGCTCTAATAGGACTGTGTCATGCGAATCATTAAACGTAGGAGCAATTACCTTTACTATATTCTCAGAAAACGGCAAAAGTTTATGTTTACGAACTGCATAGCAATAATCCAAGGAATCTACCGGTCTCGGAAAGAGACAATTTGAACTGTCACACCAACGTAAAGCAAAATTTTGCCCAAGTAATTGTTTAGTGCTAAAATCCAGCATGAGGGCATTATCAAGTAAAAACTGTGTTCCTAAAATGGCACCATAGTGCAAAGAAAAATCCTTGTCCTTAATGAGAAAATCAACAGGAAAAATCCTGCCTTGCAATACTACGGGAAGTGAAACTTTCCGTGTGATTAGAACATTCTGATTAGAAATTCCTTTTAAATAAAGTTTACAAGGAGAAAATGAAACTTTATCCCCTAACCCTGCAATAATTTTTTCCTCTATAATATTAACCGTTGCCCCCGAGTCTATCAAAAATTTAATTTCTGTCTGTAATATAGAACCCTCTACAATTGGTAATGAAGATTCTCCTGTAGTGACTACAAAGACGGATGGCACCTCCAAAAGGGCATTCGAGGAAGAAATGGAAGCGTGTTTCTCCACACCCTTTTCTAGTTTAAATTAAATGTCTGAGCTTGGTGATTCAATTTGCTACCAGTTGCACCTCGATCCTGAGATGCTACCTTCAAATGTTCGGGTGCCATAAGAGAATTAAGTGTATTCGCCGTTCCTGCCTCTCTTTGTCGAAATCTGTGATCTGATCTACCCTGCTCGTTATTAGACCTGCCATTTACATAACAATTTCTGCTTATGTGTCCTACCCGGTTACAACGGAAACATCTAGGCTGTAAGGATCTCGACCGAGGATTATGCACCATCAAAGATTGCATTTGGCTCTGCAAAGTATTCATCATCTGTGTCAACTGGGTTAAGTTCTGTTGTTGCAATCGAATAGCCTCTACAAGCTCTACATTATCACCCGAAACACAAAGAGTGTCCTTGGAATTTACCGTAGCCGTAGTATGGACCGCCTTAACTTCCGCTGACTGAAAATCTGCCTCAGCATGGTTTTTTATCCACATCTCTTCCTCCAAAACTGCGTGGTTTTTCGCTGCTACAAATGATTTATGATTATGGGGCAAAAGCAGACGTCTAAGGTGCAAATGCAATCCTTCTAGAAAAACAGATAATAGCAATTCCTGTCTCTGAGTCTCTGCTGCCGGATCGCCCATCCTTTCTACTGGCACTGTTTTATAAGATAAAGCCTCGATACGCGCAGCGAATTGTCTGACTGACTCCCGCGGCTTTTGAAATGCCTGTATAAGGGAGCGAATATGGGAATGTAGACTTTGAACTGTTGTAAACCTGTCCTTCAAGGCACCTACCAGGTAGGAAAAATCAGCTTCGCTCCTCAAACGCGGATTATTCCTAACAAATTCCGCGGCTTCTCCCCCAAGTTTAACCCGAATTACCGTAACTTTATCTGACTCCGTCCATCCTACATGTGATGCTATCAGTTCGAGTCTATCTAAAAAATCAGCTAGGCTAATGCTATTTTCTCCTTCCGTAAAAATAGGAACTGACTCCAGTGGGTCCAAGCCAAAAACTGAAGTACCCTTTACGCCCGGGGCTGTCTCTTCCAACATCTCTACTGATGGGTCAGGCTGTCTAGTAGAACGGCGCGTTTTCTTCGACATATCGCCCTCTAATAGTTTTGAATCATTCAAAAAGTTTCCAAATTGTCAAGCTAATTTAATCAGCTGCCAGTTACGCGCAAAACTTAAAAGAACCTCCACTCATTGACAACTCCGGTACTTTTACAGAAAACATAAGTATCGATCATTACATCTAAAACATACTGAGTATTTCGAAAGCCTCAAAATTTGAAATTCACAAGCCTTCTTAAAACCTAATACTTTTGTACTAGTAAACAACCTAACAGGCACAGTATGAAATCATTGAATCACACGTACTAAAACACTATCTTTTTGGTTAATATTATACCAAAACAATTTAACTAATCTTAAATTCAAGTCTTAAATTAAATTAGAGAATTAATATCCTGCAGTAACCAGTAAGCAAACATAATTCAAAGCAAAACCTTAATTAGTCCTCACACATAAAATTTAAAACTTTCATAAAACAGTAAGTTATACAAAGTAAATAAATTCAAAAAATAAGTTACTGATTCGATCCTTCACTAAGCAGAGGTCACGGCACCAATCTTAAGAAGAATGACTCGACACCAAGGTTAAATAGTTTTACTTCTAGGTACCATGTTATATCTGAAATTCCTATATTGTTAAATGTTAAATATGAAACTACTTGCCGTTAAAGGTAGTAATCGTATAGTGAAACGTGTACAGCATTTTTGCGTTGTGAAAAAAATGCATTCCGGGACCGCGCCGTGAGAGGATCGAAAACATAAAACATATACAAGATATAAAGGAAAAGTTCATATTAAATATATAAAGAAAACATACTGTAAGAGGTTCCAGATTAAATATCAGTTTATTCAATTACAACACAATAAGAAAAATCTTAACCTCATCTGAGGGTCTGTTCATTTAAATTCATAAAAAAACTTAAGGTTTGTCTGGTGATTTAAAAGAAAGGAAAGGGAAACAATTTAAGGCCTGAGAGTTAAATTTTAGATTTGACGTTGTTTTTTACTGCTAAGGACGTTTTTGAAAAGCTTGCCTAAAGTTCAAACACACCAGAAAAAAAAATAAAACTTATCTTGAAGGGACATCTTGAAGCGGAGGACTCTTATCTTATCCCGCGTTGATGTCGGCCGGGCTCATCTTGACACTGGTTCTAAAAATGTAGACTCCACTTCACTACTGTAGAACAGAAACAGGAGCACTGCTGCCCAGGACGGCTATCCGCTTGGTCCTGAAAGTCCTATGTCAACACACAGGTAACTCGTTCAAATTTCGCCGGTCAGAAACGTTGTTGCTAGGAAATTACTGCTCGCCTGTTCTTACTCATCCCAAGAGCAAGCTTCACGGGTAACGTCCCAAGTAAGTTCCACCCCACCAGTCAGTAAGGGAGAGAATCCAACTCCAATTTTCTTCAAGCCAGTTTTCAAGAGCAACGTCCACAAGTCCAGCAAACCCGAAAGTCAGCGAGTCCAAGAGTGAGTGAGTCCAGAGAAAGTGAGAATCCAACTCGAATTTCCTTCGTCTCCTTCACAAAACGGGCTCCCACTATGGCTTCACTTATCGCCCCCTTAATTATGGCAAAATCTTCGTTTTCAGAATGCGGAAATAAGGGTGATCGCGCATGCGCGCCCTTCTTCACTTAGCCAACAACCGGACCCTCAATCGCCAAAAACCTGAATGACTTACATTGAAAGACAAGTAGCAACCTTTGACCTTTCCGTCACGTACTTTCCTCTCTTAAGGTCAACTAACAATGAAAATTCTTTCTCGAACATTCTAAAGCGCGCGAAATCATGACTTGGCGAAACTTGCCTCCCTTTCCCTGCTTCTTTCACAATGAATAATGAATAAAAGTTTGTACAAGATTTGCAAATAAAAGAAAATAAATAATATTCATTTATACTAAATAATATTTCCCGAAGCATCTGTTTCTCCCCAAAATTAAAGCCTTAAATTAAATAATTCAGAATCAAAATAAAATTTAAATTTCCATAAATCATAAAATCATTCACCTAATTTTTTTATAACGCTATCAGATAATTTCTCTACATAACAAACGCTTTCCTGTCATGATGATGACGACACAGAACGCAAAAAAACGAAGGACACAAACAGTGAAACAAAACATGTTTTACTATGTTTGGACTATGTTTACTATGTTTGTCACCTGCTACTACATACTTTATAGGAAGGGAAGTAAACAACAACGGTTGTGGTCGTTATGGCATTACGTTGGACGGCTACATACCCCTTCATATATTTTGCAAATCATATTTAATCTAGAGTCTAAACAGCATTCACGATCTTACTGCTTACTGAATGTAATTATACAGTTCACAGATTTTTTTTTCTTTAGGGTGTTAATTAATCTATGAAATATTAGCATTAGTTAATTCAGTAATAACATTTTGTTTATAAGCTTAAATTTTAATCAATTCAAATTTGTTTAAATTTTATGCATTTAAGAGGTGGTGTTTCAAACTCAATCATAACACTAGTGTGCAAAAGCTCAAAAGACAGATGTAAATCGTAAATAGAATGGTAGTTATTTGTCAGCACCTGCTAGTTTAGATTCTCCTCCATGTTTGAGAAGCTTGTTATAGTCTGATTAATCATACCACACACAATTTCGCAGAAGTGAAATCAATTTGACAAACTCTAACCGGAACAGTCCAACACGTGGCAGCTTATGAATTTAACATTCTAATGATCAGACAGTAACGTTGTCTTTCAGTCTCTTTGAATTAACGTAGAAGCAAATGCCCGCGCATGCTAACATCATATTAAATACAATTCTATATTAAGCATTTTCTCAAAATGATAAAATAATCGTAGTAAGTTTATTTAAATTACAAAATATGATGTGTACACCACATGACGTTCTTGTACGGAATATTAAATTATACGCATTTTTTCTTTACACTTATTGGATTGAATTAACTCTACTTCGCCGACAGCGCATAAACCACAATAGAATAAATGCATTCTTTAAAATTCATTGTATTTGTTTACCATAGCGACACTCTGGCGCTAGGTTCACTTAACAGTATTATATTTCATTCATATTATAACTCAGAATGCACAAAATTTATATCATTTAAAGAATTATCTAATCGTTGCCACATGTTCTATTCAAACACTATAATAAAGCTAGAACGATGTATAAAAGAAATTAAGCAAACAAAAAAAAAAAGAAACAGTTTTTCACAGACGATTGAGTACTTCTCATTCAATTAATTCAGTTCTCACTTCGCGAAAAGGCAAAAATACATAAAAAGTCAAAATATCTGTATTAAAAATTACGAAATAAAGCTTAAATACTTATTTCCTCGAAAAAATTCCAGAAAGTATTAAGCGTGATTTAATTCGCAATAATAAATGAAGGCGTTATCTTTGTTGTTACGAAGCTACGTTTCTCTAGATTGGCAACAAATCCACTACTCTGCTGTTTCAAATGTAAACAAGCAATGGCCGCCATCAAAAACATTATTAGGCTTAGCGGCACTTAAACAACTTTAAAACTGTCGATAATTCTAAAAATATTGCATGCAGATTTACTAAAGCCATAAAAACATTAACCGGAAGATAAGAACAACATAATTCAATCATTTTTAAAGCAAAAAATGTACAATTTACAAACATATAAGAATAAAGAAAGTGATATCACTGAGCCGGGTAACAGAGTGGATATATATATAAATATATTTATATAGGTTTGGTGCGGCCGATTGCAACCAAAATACGAGGGTCACAACTACATCTATTAGCAGTCCTATATACAAAATTTCAACATTCTGAGGCTACTCGTTTTTGAGTTATGCGAGATACGTACGTACGTACGTGCATACGTTCGTACAGACGCCACGAGAAATTCTCTTCAGAATTCATTTTAAAGCAGTTTTATAATTTGTTTGGAGAAAAAGAGTCTTTTATTCTGTCCTTACGTACAGATATCACCCAAAAACATCGTTAAATTTCATTCGATAGTGGTCAAAATGGATATTTTCGTTGAAATATGCTGCCTGAAACTTTTCGCGATTACAATACTTCCTTTCTACTTCGTACAAGGAAGTATAAATAAATGCTATTTTTTAACAATTGCAAACTATTTTATAAGACTACTTCTTAAAAATTCTGAAGATCCTGAAAACAAAATCTTACCAATTACCTAATAAATCAGATTTTCATCTAATTTGAGGAAAATCGTCAGCTGCCAGAGACGTTTTTCTAGACCTTTGCCATCATGATCACATGTTGTTGATCTCGAAATTTCATTATTTAATCTAAACACCCCTGAAATGTTTATGATGCATTCCACAATTTTCAGTGACATTCAGCTTTATTGTTCAGCTTATAAAGAACTGCCATTTAGTTGTTGTAAATTGCCATTAAGTTGTTGTAAATTTTGTACACAGAGAGATGATTTTAGTACAATTATATGTGAAATTTCTGTATTTTTCTGTGTAATGTAACATGAAAAATCCAGAGAGACAAGCTATGCCGGAAGAGTAAGAATACAGTGGCACGTCTACTTAACATTCAGTAAATGGTGTCTCAGTAATTTGGAGAGATCTTGGAAAGATCGCCAAGTTAAAAACGGTTTTGGCGACTAATTTTTGTCCCAAAATTTGAGGAGAAATCACCAAAAGTCGGCAAATGTGGCGAACATTTGGCGACATTTTGGTCCGGTCCCTGTATCACCGTAATTCAATAACAAATTTATATGTATGTGGGGAACTAGGAGTTCCAGAACATTATATTGGAACATGCTCCCGTACAAGTGCATCATAAAATTACAAGCCTTCATAAAATTTGCAATGAAAAATAAATACCTGCGAAAAATAGAAAAGAGAATGATACATTTGTTTTCAAGAAGAGAAGAACTCTGTTTTAATTGACCACTTGAATGTTATGGTTTTGTTAGGATTTGTTCATACGAACACTATTTGATTTATTATTAATTATTATCCTCTTATTATACTATTCATTGTTATATGTTAAATCATTTTTCACAAAAGTTTAATATTAGCAACATCAGTATAAAATATTCTAAGTACTATTAATCTACTGGATATGTATACAAAGTATGTAAGTGCAATGGCACCGACAGCTAAAATTTCTTGTAATCTCTTTATTCATATGCTCTTAATTTATTATAGAATTCATATGTCCTAAATTTTAATAAATAAGGGAAGTGCATGCGGACTATACCCATTTACTCATAGGAAACACTGGGTGTCCCTTTGCACTTCTACTTGTACATGTACATGTATCACCATAATAGATATTGTAATTCAATAAATATAAATGATCACTATGTTAGCTGTTACCGTAATTCTACCTTCATATTTCCTTCCAGTAGTTTCGAAAATCAGAAAGTGCTAGAAATATTATCTCGGCGGCCAGATGAAACGTAAATAAGGCTTGAGAGAGCATCTGAACTGAGTAGTTGTTGTTAGCTCAGTGTGAGTTCCGAATACTATCACCGGTTTAGCTTAGCTCTTTATCTGAGCTTTGCATTGCATTGTGCTTAACGTGCTTAGTAGTTTAAGGTATCACCACTAACTGTGCTCTGTGATACTGTGAAAATTTATAGGAGTATTTTTGTGGAAAGTTCCAGAACTCTGAAGTGTTTCTTTTTTTTTTTTGATAAAATAAATTTTATCAACCTATCAGTGAGCCTGCGTGCATTCAATCTATTATGAACTCGTACGGATGCAGCAGTATCTATTGTAAGCGTCGTGAGTAAAGGATAAAATGAAAAAAATGCGCAGCCATAATTTGAAAAAAATGCGATACATTCCCATGACTTCAGAGATCAAGTGACCTATGTATAGTTAATGGAAACAAACAAGGTAGATGACCTCATAAATCACGTGACTTACGTATAGCTGATGTAAACAAAGTCAACCTTTCTCCTTTTCGCTTGCGGAATGATTCTCATTAGTTCTTTCTTTATTTAATAAGTGTATGAGATTCTACGCTATGTTTTTTGATGGTGTTAAAGTATTATAGCGAGCTTTTCTTCCGTAATCTGCCTTGCTACTTTGAACACCTCGCTCAGGTATTGCTGCTTTGAACAATTCATTTTAAATAAATGATTTTATGTTTTTAGCTTTATAATGTATTAATGTTTTCGAGCAGAAATAAATAACAATCAGCTATTCCCTCACTTTGTTTGAACTAGGAATCTCCCAGCAGCCAGCTAGATATGCTGCCGGTTACACTCTGACAATAATTCCTCAAGTTCCCCTCACCTAAAGACTCGGAAACAGACAAACAAAACCCTGTCTGCCAAATGGTGATGCGTTATTATCAACCATATTTTAGTCGGGCGGTGTTTTAGAAATATTAGACTATTTCAGAGCATTAATAATAAAAAATCAACTATGACTTCGCCGAGACGGGACTCAACCCAGAGGTGTCCTGATTGCCAGTCGGACGTACTACCAGCTACACAACGAGAGCACACATAAAGGACGACAATATTTCTTATATATCTGGAACGCATTTAGCCAGCCAACAGCTCTTAATACTTACCGCAAAGCAATTAGCACTTCAAAAACGAAACACTGCACTCCATGGTATGCAAGTAATAATATTACTCACGGCATCTTCAGATAGGGTATGCAGCCCTTAATCCTTACAATAGCAAAACCGATTTACCTAGAAGTTATTCATTCCGAATTTCTATAATGAAAATACAAGACAGACTACTTCCTTCGTAAACTCCATGAAGGTCTACTTTCAGATGCAGACATCTTCTTTGAAAGAAGTAAGAAATCCCTAATTAAAGTGGAACAATTTTCAAGTCCGAAACAAAAGTTGAAGTATCTATAAGAAAGGTTTGAAGTTAGGTTAAAGTATCAGAATATGGTAAAGCACACGAGAGCACTCTGCCGAAAAGATTTTTTTTTCCAATGGCGGGCACTTGCCTTTAATGGCATTGGCCACGCTTAAGGCCAAAAGTGTTGGCCATTAGATTGTGGAGGCACCTAATAGGCGGCCATCGTTGCTTCCTATGAAGGAACAGACAATTTTATATCCATATTTTCTCCGGGATTCTAAGCCGAGCCCTTCGGTATCGCAGTTAGTTTACCCTAACTAACGACCTTAACTAAACTTTCTGAGCGGCCAGAAAAGATTCAAAGAGATTTATGTTGTTTATTACCTAGAACCTTGTAGACATCACTAGTGCCATCGCCCTGATTCAAAACATTTATGATTCAGACCGATGTTATATGATTGTAGTTGGCAAACAACTATCTCTTTCAACCTTTTCGGAAGAGTACCTTCTTGTGTCTTGCCATAATTGTGTCTTGCCATAATTATATAACCTAACATAACCTGCAAGAATTCTTATGGATATTTCAACCCTTGTTTCGGACATGCAAATGGTTCGACTTTAATTACGGTTTCCTTAATTCCTTCAAAGCACAATTTTGCACTGAAAAGAAATGTCGTGATTGGGGTTTTGGAAGAGGCAATCTGCCTTGTCTTTAGGTTGTTGTTGTGACTTATCTCAATTGTCTGACAGTAATATGAGCCCAAGCTCGCGAAATTCATAGTGGCAATGAGTGCAAGATTACGTCTATCTTTGACAATAGCCTTGAGCACCATACAGCCGACGGTACGACTTTGCTCAGTTTCCCACATGTTTGAAGGGGATAGTCCCGGGGGGATCCGAGGATCTCCCACTCCTCTTCCCCTACTGCCAACATTTCGAGAGGACTTTCGGTTCCCCGCATAGAGGGCCCTGATGCCGCACAGACACTGTACATTTACAAACATTCATGCCTTCTTCGGGACTCGGGCCCGGGGACTTCGGTATGGCAGTCCGCATCATTAACTACTGACCACAGCATCACTAACCAAGCAACCAGGAGCCAGATTCTGGCCAAATTGGTTCCAGAATATACAAAGTAACAGAGTTGCCGAGCGGAAACTGAAAACAATAATTTACTACTGTACTAGCAATTACTTTTCTGAAACTGGAAGATAGTAGTCATAAAAGTCTATATAAGCTAGTTCAATATATCAGCAACAGAGTATGTGATATGTATGTTCACTATGTAATTTTGTATTTATGCTGTGCCAGGTTCTCATACATAAAGTTCGTACTGTATCTGAATGCTGTAATGTATCCGTACATGTTTATATCTTTTATTTATGGTACCTAATTTATACGAAGGATCCCGCGCACTCAGTGGCATGCTTCTTGTAAACTTTAACTATCATGATAATGTATATGTATGGGTGTGTATATCAATATGAGTGAGAGTATGTATACTTTTATTTGTTTCGGAATATTTATGTATGTATGTGTGTATATATCTGTATATGAGTTTGTGTTTATATGTATATACATATATTTTGATTGTACTCTTCTTCAAGTGCCTTGTATGCACATGTATATCTCATTTTTGAATTTTATAAATGTCGTCTGCTCAGCCAGGGTTGCCCAGGGCTGCGGCCTGGTAGCTAGTGGTTGACTCCCGTCGAGTTGGTAACCAATTCTGCATGGATATATCTATACTTGGGTCGGAAGCCAACTAACCACTATCCTGATTCGGTGGCCTTATATTTACGTACACATTGGAAAATAACATGAAAACACCAAAGCAACTGAACCAATTCATTAATAGAAAGGAAAATAATAGCTATCACTGTATATAGCTATAACTATTAGGATTCTGGTGAGTAAATGTGATAAATTTCAAATTATTCTAATTTAAAATGAAAATGTTCTTCAAACTGTTGATACATCCTCTGCTTCTAAATCATTTTGCTACTTCTGATCACATTTTTATACTCCTTTCAAAAGTGGGCTTTGCTAGTTTAGGTTAGCGTATAAATCAATACAGAAAAACAATGGACAAGAAAACTAAATGTGACTTTGGCATTCGATATTTAGCTGTGTATTATCCTCGAGACCTGGAAGTGGGCAGAAAATTGAGGTAGACTGGAATATCTGTAGCTTATTTGGGCGAATTTCCGATAACTGTTATTCACGATCGTGCTTTCGTGCTTGGCATTAGTAAGAGAATCACGTGCAGCAGAACATCCCCGCCATGCTGAACTAGAAAACACACCCATTAATCTATTTATATTTTACTATCGACGTTTTTCATTTATTGCTAGAAACAGCAGTTAACTTATTTTTCCTTTCACTAACAGAACAGGCATTAAATGTTATTCGAAGATTATATTTAGTATTTTAAAAAGTTTTTATTTTTAACTAAATTCAGCTGAAATTTCTACAGCTCAGTTTGATACATATTACATCCTTATCACATTTAGATTCTGATAGATTAATTTTTCTCCTAAAGTTTCTTAGCATAGGCAAATCAGATTTACACAAAAGTTGAAAATTCAGGATTTTTACAACGTCTAAAACATTTGTCTAAAACCATATGGTACACTTAGGTACTGGAGTTCCCAGTACAAGGGGAGACAGATACGCAGATAAAAAGACGCCGCCCCAACTCCGCCCTGAAGGGGGTCCATTATACGCAAATAAACGCAGCTAGTATCCTATGGTATTAAAGTTTATGGGAGAACGGGAGACAGAAAATATTTTCTCCCTTTTTCAAGCATGCCTTCGTGGTGTAACGGTTAGCACACTCGGCGCGTATTCGAGAGATTCAGGTTCGAATCCGTTTGAGGGAGTTACGCATTTTCCAAGTCTCCTGCTTCAAAAATCCTAATGACTCGACAAGCTGAAAAAGTGCTCCTCCAGCTCCTCACTGAAGGACGTAGATGATGTTTCAAAACAATGTATATAAAAAAAATCATGGACACTTATTGTAAAAAATCATGAACATGTTATTGTAAAAATATCATGGACTGTGATCCCCAAAATCATTGATATGTATTGAAAATAACTTGCAAAATTTACGCTTGAAAATAAAGAAGTACATTTTGCTAAATACCGAAGTACGCCAGTATTATATCAACGTACTGCCTTTTCTAGGTATTAATTTTAGAGAATTTGCTAAATTCTTAATCTATACTTTAAAGTGAATATTTCACGATTTATTTACAAAGGATATTTGTTAAGGCTTACTGGATGCTTAGCCCTCCATCGGCCGAGCGGTAAAGACGCTCAACACTGGTAGTTCAGTCCGAGGTTCGAATCCCGCGAACGGGCTGGCTGCAGGGGCGTTTTCGTGGTTTTCCCATGTGTAACGTGTATACGAGCCAGTTTCTCTTAGAAAGTCCTCCACGAAGACATCCCTCATCTTAGGCAAACAGCCCTCGAAGCTTCGCCATAATCACACACACACACACTTACTGGATGCTTACTATTAACACTGCCCTTTCGAATCCAGGTAAGAATTACAGAGGCTATTTTTATGCGGGGAAAATGAGCAATACCCTCGTTGGCACTTGAACCTGGACCTCTCGAATACGTACCGCCTGCGCTACCATTACACCCCGAAGGCATGCAGGAACGAGGGGCTGCGCCCACTGCTATTACCTTATATACTTCCCCTTTTAAAGAATGACTGGGGATTAGGGGAGCCAATCATAAAACCCTGGTGATGAAGAAGCATCATCTACCACCTCTTAGTTGGGAAGCCACTTTAGAGTCATTAGATTTTTTTCGATGCGGAAGACCTGAAACGTGCCCAGTGTGCTACCGTTCGCAGGCCCGAGTTCGAGGCCCCACACGTTGAGTATGATTCAAATTACACCACGAATGAAAGAAGAATGTTTCAAATTACGCCACGAATGAAAGAACAATGCTTCAATTGAGATTGCTTCAATTACACCACGAATGCCATGCGGAAAGAAGGAAGAAAATACCTTAAAAATATTGTCTTTTCTCTAGTTTTTTTTTTTTTTTTTTTTTTTTTGTTTTTGTGTGTGTGTGTGTGTGTGTGAAGTCTAAAAGGACTACAAGCTTTTCTGAATTTGTGGTCCATAGACCACAAATTCAGAAAAGCTGTAGTGGACGGTAACTTGTTATGACTTGGATTTCGACCACCTTGAATTGCTTGCCCTGCATGAGTTTGGCCAAACCTTTTACCTATATATATATATATATATATATATAAATATATATATATATATATATATACATATATATATGTGAGCAAAAATTGTAAGGTAACTTTCAATTTCCCTTGTGCAATCCTAATAAGGTAACTGATTAACATATGCAGCTGGCTTCTGGAAGATCCATGATTTCAGTTCCAGAGAGGAGACTGTTGACTTTCTCCTGCTTCGAAATTTCTCCCGATTGCTACAAACTGAAAATAGCTAAAAAAATTAAAAGTCACTCGTACATTTCACATGTATCGTTTATGCAGTACAAATGTAGAATTTTCAGTCTGGATAAAGTATAATTACTAATCCAAGAGATGTTTGTAATACAACATATGATCAGTTTTAGTCACAAGGACTTTAAATATTTCAACTAATTAATGAATAGAGTTTCTTGACCTACTTTGGTTTTCTGATTTAACTTTGAAAGGAGGTAAATCATTCCTCACATATGTGCCTCAGATTCAGATATTACACATACAGATAACAGCAAAAATTATTCAATGCTCGATTCCCAAAGGGAGCACAGTTGACTTTTACATTTCCTACTTCGAAAATATCATAATATCTATAATCTTTTAACAGGCGTGATTCAGACTCTAGATATTGAAATTTATAAATATTATTTGACCTCGAAACTAAACGCTGCCCCGTTGAATTTATTTAAGTTTTATATTAGCTAACCGGTTATGATTAGATTAATTCGTTCTTATAAACTTTGTTTTTCTGACAGTGTTTGCCAATATGCACATTAGGTGGAATTTAAATAATGAGGATGCATATATGTCACGACCTGGTTTGTGTAAGAAGTTTCTTTTTTGTAGCACTTATACTAGTACTTCCTCTTAATTAGTAAAATTATTAAACATATGATATTTAAATTATTAAGAAATGATTTAATTGCTTTTAAATCACTCAGGTTATGAGGAATTATGGTCTGATTAAGCTTATAAAGTAAATTAAACATTTTCTGAGTGACAAACCTATGAAAACTAAATACACCGTAAAAATGGGGCATAAACTGAAACCTTCGTCTAGGATAAAAGCCACAGTTGTCAGAGACAGCTGATGACGCTTATCAAATGGTAACCGTAACATAACGTTACGAGGTTAGATAGTAAGTTCTAAGCACTGGTTCCCAGCCCACCTAGTAGGCGAAACCTGCCATATGGCTATGAGCGGACAGGCCAAGCCACAAAGAATAACAAAAACAACAAAAAAACAAACAAAAAAAACGTAAAGCAGATACATACATTCCAAACACTCTCAGTGAAATAGTATGTAAATGTGTCGTTTCGATTTCTGTGTTTTTTCCTAAATCTTTATAAGTTTTACTTTTAATTAGTTATTCAAATCTTCTTTATATTATCAAAATTCATCTTAAATTTATGAGCTACTTCAATTATTTCTGTTTTCAGTATGGTTTTTCTGCTTTGTTATATCTCGATACCAATATTCTTCTTATTGTCATTCACAGTTTGTATAATATCGCTTGCAAATTTTCCAAACAATTTATAGTTACTAAATAAATCCTAAAACTGCGCAAATTTATATTTTCCTCTCACACTTCCAGTCAGGCAACAGTCCTCGACGAAATGCTTAGAATCGCCGAATTTATTACAAGTTTTACATATATCATTTTCGTGGAGGTAGAACCTTTTCAAGTAAGCAGGGAACTTTCCATGTGCAGTGAGAATTTGATTGATATCTGCATCTCCTAAAATTCCCATTTTTTTGCTAATTTTTAAAGATTTTAGATAGTTTTTGTTTCTTTCAAAGAGATCCCATAAATGCTTCCAGTCTCTAATAAGCTTGTCATATATTATAGTACAAGTCTTCTTTTTCGAATCTTGAATAAAACCCTTTTCGGTCCCAAACCCCAGGGCGGCTTCTTTCGCTAGAGCATCCGTTCTCTCATTCCTATAATGACCAGCGTGAGCTTTGATCCAATGTAAATTCAAAATATGCTTCTTTCGTAGTTCTAAATATATCTGCTTAATTTCATTACCAATTTTATTCTTTTGAAAGGGGCGGGAGAGCGCCGTAAGAGCAGATAAGGCATCTGAGTATAAATTAATGTAATACCCCACGAATAATTTCTTGATCCAGGATAAAGCCATTTTAATTGCCAACAATTCTGCTTGATAAACTGAATTTCTTGGTTTTAAAGTAAACGTTTTGTAATCAATTTCAATACTGTGGAAAAATACAACGAAGGCACAGCCGACACTTTCTGCAAACCCTGACCCATCTGTGTAAATTTCAATTTCTCCAGCTGAAATATAGTCTTTATCGTAGGATATACCGTAATATTCGCTAGGATGGCTTGAATTCAGATTATGTTTTAAAAAAGGCCTCGCTGGTAATTGCTTTATCTTCATACACTATTTTCTATTTTCTATTATATTTCAGACAAAATTTGTCATAAGTAAATTTAAATTGTAGTGAGAGAGGCGGTACACCATCCGGTAAGCATACAACCTCTGTCGGGACTGTTCTAAATGATCTTGTAATTAATGTAACTGTTGTGTAAACGTTATAAGGTATTTTCTCCTGCCTTTCTACATGCCTTCGTGGTGTAACGGTTAGCACAGTCGGCGCGTATTCGAGAGGTCCAGGTTCGAATCCCGGCGAAGGCACAGCAAATTTCTTCAATTTCCTGACATCGAAAATATCCTAATGACCCTACAGCGTAACAATTCTAACGTTTTTCAAAAAGATCTGTAAGGGATCTTTGACATAAAACTGAGAGGATTTAGAAAATGTCTTTAGTAAACAAAAGCCTGCGTATTTGCAAACTAAAAGCAAACTTTAAATATTTATTTTTAAATTAATATAAATATATTACAATTGCCTATTACGGAAAATGTCATTTTTAGTCTCTAAAGCTACATCATTACTTAGTAAAATTTCTGCAATATATAGTTCAAGCTTTGAGAATATTTTATCGACAGTTAACATTTCTCAGTAGCTAGTATTTGATGCACTAGTATTTGATGAATGTATATATATTGCATTAATCTATTCATTTAATTCATGTATTTTGAAGGAGCAGATTCGCTTGGAAAATCTTGGAAACCAACTATTATAATGAATAATATTCCTTAATTGACTGCGAAACTTTCGTATATATCTTGTGTCGGAATCAAAAGTATTAGTCAATGACGAAAGTTAAATATTTACTACGGAAGAAACATTTATTCTTAGGGTTCTGCGTTTTAAAGAGGGATCTCAAAGAGATTTAAACTAATAGATTTAACTCTAGTAGAGGATATATAACTATGGAGGATACGTGCACCTTATAGAATTTTAAAAGCAGATGAAGGCTTTAAGTCCTGAATACTAGTGATGTACTTGACGATGGTTTAAGTACTGAATGGATGTTGCTACATTAATACAGCCAGTTTGAAAAGTTTTGGAGATGATATAAAACATTAGGTTATAATATAGTTTCTAACTTCCTTTCTGCATGCCCTCGTGGTGTAATTGGAAGCATATTCGACGCGCATAGAAGTCCAGGGTTCGAGTCGCGGCTAGGGCATCGCACATTTTTCATGTCTCCAACATAAAGAACCCTTATGACTCCACAAAGTTATAAAAACATTTGTGCTGCTGAAACATTTGTGCTGATCATTTACTCCTAGTTATAAATGTGTCGAGAGGGTCTCCATGTTATATCATATGAGTTGATAATTATTTAAGAATAATTCGAGCCAATAGATAAAAAATGTTCGAAGGCCTTCTCAGTTAAAAATCTTCAACTGATTTTATAAGTACTAAAATTTTCACTCTTTATGGAAACAATGACATAGTAATGAATAAAATTTTCTGATTACACTACTGTTTGATATTTTTTTATTCATGCGGAATAGAGGATACCAAAAAGTATATTTAACTACTAATTCTCATGCAATCTTAAAAGAACATTAATAATTCAAACAATATTTTTCCCAAATGATTTTAAATTTTTCAATAATTTTTATTCAAAGCAAGAGCATTGGTAAATTTCCTGATCACTGAATTAAGCGCAAGATCTAAGTATCAAGAAAATATACCCTAATGAGATATACTACGATTAAGAATAATTCAGGGATATTTTACAGTTTTCTTTCTTGAGAAACGCAATTCGAAGGCATCTTCAAATTTAATACATGGGTTCATTCGAAAACGATTGTGTTCATAATACCGTAGAAGCGAATAGTTATACACTGCACTGATATTAAAGTTTTCATTTCTCCGCTGGCGAAAATGTTCATATTTTTTATTACGTCATAATGCAGATAAAATTTTGCCGTTTTTTGTACCTTAACGAAAGTCAAGAGGTTAGCATACAGTAAATTTTTACTTGAAAATATCGCGATTTTGTTTTCCTTTGTACGAAGTATCGTAATCGCGAAAATTTTCAGGCATCGTATTTCAACGAAAATATTCATTTTGACCGTTATCGAAAGCAATGTCACGATATTTTTGCATGATATCTGTACGTAAGGACAGAATAAAGGACACTTTTTCTCCAAACGGGTTGCAAGAAGGATTTAAAATGGATTCAGAAGCGATTTTTTGTGATGTCTCTACTTACCTACGTATGTATGTATCTCGCGTAATTCCAAAACGAGTAACCTCAGAACGTTACAATTTTGTATATAGGACTGGCATGACATGTAGTTGTGCAGCTCCCTTTTGGTTTCAATCGGTCACATCAAAAGTATATATATATATATATATATATATATATATATATACCCACTCAGTTATTCGTCTCCGTGAACTCAGTTTTTTTTATTCTTATATGTTGGTAAATTGTGCAGTTTCTGTTTTAAAAATAGTTGAATTATGTTGTTCTTGACTTCCGGTTAAGGTATTTATGCCTTTAGCTAATCTGCATACACTAGTTGTAGAATTATTAACATTTTAAAAGTTGTTTAAGTGCGGCTAGGCCTCATTTTTTACCACAGCAGCCATATTTGTATACATTTTGGAACTTGAATTAGGTATGTCTTTTTTAAGAAAGGAACTAAAAGTAAGTTTTCAGATTTATGCATTGATTTATGTACTGGTAAAATTGCTTGTTTTTGCGTAGAAACTCTAATTTTATTTGTAGTTTTTTTTTTAATTGTTTAACTGTGTTTGGTGTTTTATATTTGTCTATATTTTTCGATTTTTAATAAAGCTATTTTGAAATTTAATACATTTTTGATTTGCCGCGAAATGAGAACTGAATTCATTGAATGAAAAATCTTCCTCTAATGAAATTTAGGAAATAATTTAAAATGAAATGCAGCAAAAAATGCGAATAATGTAATATTCTTTCCAAGAAAATTATGCGGTGTACACATCAGAGAGATGTTTTACTTGAATGTATTTATTGGATGCATCATTTCATGATGTTTCAAACATAAACCAGTCAGTAATCTTCCGAAAGTGGTAAAAAGATAAGTCAAATTCATTAGCGTGGGCAGAAACTGAAAACAAAATCAAATCGAAAAATTTCGAAAGTTTGTCACTTTTAGCAACCAGGAGCCGATGCAGACATTGAGACCCATTAAAATGATTGATGCCGAATCTATTGATTTGATTTTGGAACTATTTTGCATTCGGCGCTGCACCTGTCACTAGTTGTCGAGTTCTCGAATTAAAATGATTGATTTTAAGATTTAACATAAAACTTCAAGTGAAAGAAATCCCTGAATATCTAATTTGAATTTTGTATCGGGATCAATACATGTAGCATTGTATTAAATGAAAATAGAATTTTTAATGTATACTTAAATCGAAAAGCAAAACTGCCACGTGCCTGTCTCTTTTTTTAAATAAGAAAAACTCGAATGATTTATTGATTAATAGCAGGTTTATCTTAAGAGAAATTTATTGGAAGGAGCAGTTTTTGTGTCGCGAATAATAATGAAGTTTGTCTTAAGAAAAATATTGATAATTAATAGTGGTGATGAGTTCCTTTGGATTTTTTGAAATGATGACTGACAGTGTTTTATTTATCAACTAACGTATCTAACAACACAAACAGAACGATTCTGCTGTAATCCTTCTCTAATTATTGATCTTTGATGTAACAAAATCGGATGAGGGTATTTTCTTCTGCTAAAAGTTATTTTTATTAAAATCCTGACATCATTAATATCCGCTAGCGTATTTCATCTACATTCAACTTTAGTCGATTAACTGTGACAAAAGGTTTATCATAACTGATCAGAAATCAATAAAACAATTCGAAACACTAATCGATGTTCTATGGTTACGTTTAATGGAGCATGATTGACAGTTACCCAGCATGCTAGCTAGCTATTACCCGTGTGCTGTTTAAAGGAAAAAAAAGTGTTTGTGTTTAAATTCTGCTTATTGAAATGCTTTTGAATACACAATATTCTTTTCCCATTTGCTGCGGGGCAATTTCACTTTTGTACCTGCATAGCAACATTCTTGGTGCTTCATTTTTAAATTTGAGGGCTCTGCAATACATTATAATTCTTTCCAACGACTACAAAGACTATTATCTTAATTAGCATCGTAACTGAATGCACCAAGATTTAAATCAGTGTGCAGTGTTCGTCTAGATCGAGCAGGGCGTACTCGAATATTTTCCAGTCTTGCTTCCCCGTTGCTGGTTTGGCTTCATACCAATGTGCTTGATCAGTACGTATTCTAACGTTTACGAGTCTTGCTTCCCGTTGCCAGTTTGTTTTTTAAGATCGTATGCCCTTTTTGATTATCGTACTTGAGGTGCAAATCGATCAATTCATTTTCGCTCTAGTGGCATAACTGTTTTCACAGCAAAAGTAACGCTTTGTGATAACTTTTACAAATTCACTTCCAAAAGCAATAAATAAATAAATAAATAAAAATAAAATAAAAAATAAATGCGTGTGATGCAATGACACGCATGTTGATGCGTGCATGGTAATCTCTTAAATAGCTCAGTTGTTTTTATTAAACTCGAGCCACATTAACATAATCGCGTTATCCCGAGTGGTAATACAATTGTTTTATATCGCCAAGTTTAAATTTGAAACATATATATCTTACGCTGTTGCAGAGTGGCAACACAAAAGTTTTCAGATAGCTGAGGTTTTAATCAGAAGTTCGTTACATTCGCATAATATATAACGGGTGGCCATAATTAAACTGACAGTGCTCACAGTGTTCTGTAGCGCGATCTATTTGCGAGAATGACGCCACATTTTGTAGGAAGATTAAACAAGACGGAGGACGAAGGATTCCGTGAAAAAAAATTACTTCCAAAAGTCACCGCTAGGAGGATATTTGGCGCTGTGTAATAGAGTGTTAACAAATGCAAATCAATACGGAAATTACCTTTTATTTTGCATTCAAATGAGGTTCAATGTGGCTGCCGTTGTTGTGGACAACATATTGCATTCTGTACACAGTATGCACAACAGCGGAAACTAGCATGTCTGCAGGAATCTCCCGTACAGTCCGTGATATGTTATCCTTCAACGTAGCCAGGTCCTGGACCACTCCTTGACAGACCTTGGACTTAAGGTTACCCCATAGCCGGAAGTCGCATGGGGTAAGATCAGGCGACCGAGGTGGCCATGCAGTTGGAAAGTAGCGGCTAATGACTCTTTCTGTTGTGAATTTCAGTCGTAGCATCTGTTTCAGCCGTACAGCAACGTTTGGAGTGCATGAAAATGATTTCCCCCAGGCATTGTTTTTGCTGAAGGGCCGGAATGACAAAACTGTTCAACATGTGGTGATATTTCTCTCCGGTAGTAGAACAGGTTTCCGGTTCTGTAGGGGTAAAGTTCTCATAGAAGAATGGACCTACGATAAATTCCCCTGTGAACCCACACCAAACAGTTACCTTTGGTGAATGTAAGGGAATTGCTGTGACTGCATATGGTGATTTGTCATCCCAAATTCGGCAGTTCTGGGTATTCACAGTTCCATTCTGGTGAGCCTCGTCTCCACATAAGATTTTCCACGGCCAAGCATCATCCACCTCCATTTTGGCAAGAAAGGTGAGAGCAAAAGTCAATCGCTTATCATGGTCGGGGTACAGTAACTCCTGTACATGGCTGACTGATCTTGTACGGATAGAAGTTGATAATCTTTCGTAAGATTTTCCATACCGTACTGTAAGGCATATCCATATTCCATAAGGCATATCCATAATAAAAGGTACTTTTATTCCGTATTAATTTGCATTTGTTAACACTCTATTTTGTATCACACAGTGCCAAATATTTCCCTAGCGGTGACTTTTGGAACTAATTTTTTTTTCGCGTAATCCTTCGTCCACTGTCTTGTTTAATCTTCCTAAAAAATGTGACGTCATTCTCGCAAATAGATCGCGCTACAGAACACTGTGAACACTGTCAGTTTAATTATGGCCACCCGGTATATTGATTTTTTTGGAAAAGTGTGAACGTCGGACTTTCCCACGACCCCCAAAACAACTGTAGAAAGTCTGGTGCTGATAGCTATAATAGTGACTGAGTGCATCGCGAAAAACACACAGACAGACATTCTTCTTTATATAGAGAGGTATTTTCTAAATCCATCTCAAAGCGATACCAATATTTTGAGTTTTGAGTTTAGATTCTCTTAGTATTTATCGAGACTAAATCATAAATATCTCTATAAATATCTATGTAAGAATATATTTTGTTCTGCGATGAAATCCTTTCTTAAATTCGAGGTTTTGAAGAATATTTCTCTAACAAATTCAAATGCAATTTTGTCCTGAAAAATACATTTGCAAGTAAAATAGAATTTTAAATGCATTTGTGCATAATACAAAATTACATATAAAAGTAATATTACACATACAGATTATAAAACTACCACATATAATGTTTCTGTAAAAATATACGTATTCAAATTCAGTGCGTAAACAAACCAAGAAAAAAACACAAAAGTTTGATATGTGTTTTCCGCGTTTCTTTTCTTTCACTAAATGTATATTAAAATAAATGCAAATGAAGCTTTCTATTTTTCCTTACCTGTAAAGATTGAAATGCATATCAAAGAATAAAAAATAAGCATAAATAATTTTAACTGTTTTTAAATTATAAAGTTTGCTACATCTCCGCATATTATAGATTCAAATTTATACAGTATTTTAGGGTTTTTATTCTTACTTCCTTATAGGAAATAAAGGAAGTATTGTAAACTCGAAAATTTTCGGGTATCATATTTCATAGAGAATATCCATTTTGACGGCTATCGAATAAAATTTAACGATGTTTTTGCATGGTATCTGTAGGTAAGAACATAATAAACGACTCTTTTTCCCAAAACGGGTTACAAAAAGGTTTTAAAATGGATTCAGAAGAGATTTTTTCGTGACGTCTGTACTTACATATAGGCTTAGATGTCTATATATGTATCTCGCTTAGCTTAAAAACGAATAGCCGCAGAACATCGAAATTTTGTCTATAGGGCTGCTATAACATATAGCTTTCCACCTCCCTCTTTGGTTGCAATCGGCCGCATCAAAATAATATATACACAGGGTGATTCTCTACCAGACCGACAAACTTGCAGGGTGTGTAGGAGGTACAGAGACAACTCGGAATCACATAGGAATGGAGCGTCATAAATGCTGTAGTTGCGAGCTATGATGCAAAGAAGCAGAAAAAAGAACAGAAAAACCAACACACTAATGGCACAGAAAACATTTTATTGAAAGGTTTTATTACAACAGAAGTTCAAACTTATGACCAGAAGTCGGTCAGGCGTACGTGACAGCGTCGCTTCATGGAATTCCTTACGCTCTGGAAGATTCCTCCCGGCATTCTTGCGGTAGATGGCGCAGAACCGATAGTTGTTGAACAGCAATACTGCTGGAACGAGTCATTCGCGATACGTTTCCCGAGACAGTAGGATGAGCGTGCATTCAAACGATGAACTGGTCGACATTCTGATCATGTATGGAGCTGCGTATTGTAACGGACAACGCCGATCGGCGGTTGTTCCAGGAGTATGATCCGAACAGGTGTTTTCCACATCACAAGACTTTCGCAAGTGTGAGCAGAAGGTTACATCCATTGCACATCTTGTTGTTTAAACTCCTGCTCTCTTTGTTGCACAAAGAATAATTTATCTAAAGGCGTAATTAACTTTCTGCCTAAAAATAATTCTGCTGGAGTTTTTCCCGTAGTATCATGATGTGCCGTTCTTAAAGCATAAGCTAATTCATTTATGTAGCCATCCCAGCGCTTGTGATGTGTACTCACGTAACTGCGAATTATTTTTACTATGTTTTTATTAACTCTTTCTGCTATGTTAGCCTGTGGTCTATACGGAACCATTTTGATATGGCGTATGCCAAGTCCATTGCATATGTTTTCAAATACTTGACTAATGAATTGTTTTCCGTTATCGCTAATGACTTTTATCAGTGCACCGTATTTTAAAATGTATCTATGTAAGAATGCATCTGCGACTGTTTTGGCTGACGCGCGTTTAAGAGGAACAATTTCTATCCATTTTGAAAAATGATCTACTATTACTAAAAGAAAACGATTTTTATTTAACTCGCTCTGGGGAAAGGGACCAAGGAGATCTATTCCTAAAATTTCATTCGGAAATGTAGCGCGAATGCTATTTAAGTACCCGGCCGGGCTGTAATTAATATCATTTATTAACTGACATTGATTGCAGGACCTGACATACGCCGTTACTATTTTGTATAATTGCGGGAAATATACCGCCTCGCGTACCCTTTTTATAGTCTTTCTGACCCCGAGGTGGCCCGCTGTTTTTTCTTCGTGCAACTCCCTCAAAATGCTTAATCGAAGCGAGGCTGGGATGACTGGCTTATACTCAAGATTTTCGTTTGTTGTTTTCGTATAGAATAATACGATTCGTATAGAATAATACGATAACGCCACATTTTGAGGCGTTAATTGTAAGACCGGCCTCTTTTAATAATTTAAACACTTCTAGATCTTTAATATGTTGTTCCAACGTACTACTTGTTATAATTATATCATCTAGATAGATTAAAATCGATTTTCCTAGGACAGGCTTTAGAACAATGTCCATAGCTCTCTGGAATGTTGATGGGGCCCCACACAACCCAATGGGCATGCGTAAAAATGCATAAGTGCCCGATTTTGTTATAAACGCGGTTTTATGTATGTCTTCGGGTTTCATAGCTATTTGATAGTAGCCAGACGTTAAGTCCAAAGTAGACATATATCTTGTCGATTTGATCTGTCTAATGATCTCGTCTATAACAGGCAAAGGGTAAACTGGAAATTTAGTGATACTATTTAGTTTTCTATAATCGATAGCAAACCTCCAAGCCCTTTTATCTGAAGGAGGAAACTCGTTCTTTTTCCTACATAGTACGACTGGACTCGCGTACTCACTATTTATGGGCGTTATTATTTTATTCTTTAACATCTCCTGAATATGTTCTTCGATGATTAAGTCTTTTTGTTTATCATAGCGATACGGTTTAGTCCTACAAGGTTTTTCGGCATTTAATTGAATCTTGTGAGTCACGATTTGACAGTTTCCTGGTTTTTCTGAAAACAAATGAGAAAAATTACTCACCACTTGCTGTATTGCTTTACTTTCCTGGTCATTCAAATGGCTAAGGTCCAATTCAGGTGTCTCCACAGGTTCCACCACCCTCTGGTCCATCTCCAGCACCACGGAACTATCTTGAAAATTTAATTTGGCCCTCGCGGCCCTTAAAAAGTCCATACCTAAAATAAGAGAGTGTTGCAGGTGTTTCACCACAAAAATTAATACTTTGAGATTTTCCTCTTTTACCTGTACGTTTAATGATACTTTCCCGATGCAGTGACATGTTTTTCCTTGCGCCGCTATAATTTCCGTATTTCTGGTTTTAAATAGTCGTATCCTATAAAAATTCTTTTTGAAGAACTTTTCACTCATGAAATTTCCTTCTGCTCCTGTATCGATGAGGGCTTCTACTGGTACATCGCCAACCAGGACTTGTATAATTGGTAGCTGTGACTTTTTTACGATGACTGTATTTAAATGTCTATTTGAGGGTTTTTTTAAAACTTCCGGGGTCTGGACCCTCCCTTTCACAGGCCCCTCTAGTCGTTTAAAGCTTTCCTTTCAATCTGTGTCTTATGGGTACGCGGATGCTTATTTTCAAATTTTCTTTTTGGGCCTTGACCTTCGAGTTTCGATGCGTTAGCTTGATAGTTCTTTCCCCCATATGAGCGATTTCCATTTCAGGTTTCCTCCTTCCTTCGGGTATGTTGAGAATATGTTTCCCCTCTCGCTTTTTCCGCTATTCTGCGATTTTGAAACTTCACCGCCAATTCGAAAAGTTCCTGCAATGTGTTTGGGTTTCTAATTTCAAAGTAGTCTTGGACAGCGGGTAACAATCTTGGTAATATTATTTCAATAATCTCCGCATCGGGTTTTTCCCCATACAGCATATCCGTTAGCTTGATTTTTCGTAAAATAAAGTCCGTCAAATCTGCTGTATCCCGTTGATAGAAACTATATAGCTCGGCTTCCAGCCGTGCGCGATCTTTCACTATGGGGAAGGCCTTTACTAACGATTTTTTGAAATTTTCAAATGTATACGTCGGGCTTCCAAATTCACCTAGAAGAAATTTGCCTATATTTTTCCACCATAGCGCGGCCTGTCCTCTTAGTGCTGATGTGGCGATGGCAACTTTTTGTCTTTCAGGCACAGGGTAGAGCTGAAAGTGGTTTTCTATACCTTCTAAAAATACGGACACCGAATTTTTTCCGTCGAAATAGACGTTTGGCTTGATTGATGCTCTCAAAGTCTGGACCAGGTATCCAAATCCTTCTAACTGCGTTGTCATTTCTTGGTGTTGTCCAGCGGCTTCCATCCAGTTTTCGGCCATTTCAGTTCGATAAGTGTTCGGGCGTCAATATAACGTTGCGCGCCTCCAACTTGCACGCAACCAAGGGTGACTGTGAAAGCTTGTATAAACCACAGAGTCTTGTAAAGGGTTTAAGTCCCTTTTTATTCAACGTAATAAATTACAATTGCGTCCTCTTGACGCTTACAAACTGTGCCAACTTGGCAGTCAAAATAAAAATAATAACCTGAAAAGAAAGTAAAGACAAGATTCTAACTACGAGGCTCTCTAAAATAACTAACTCACCGCGTTTTACAATACCGCTGCTAATTCAGCAGACTTGAAGCTCACTGGAACAATTTCCACTACTTCCCGCCAAGCACCTAGGCCGCAACGCGGGGTTCTTCAATTCTCGCTAACTACCTCCGCGCTCGCTAAGTAAGAAATCTCTCACACCGAACTTGTTTCCTTCTATTTAAATCAGAATACTTCCGCTGATAATTTGAATCCTTGCGTGTTCTACTCAAATTTACATATTCTGGCATTGGCAGTTCCAGGGGAAAGTAAGGCTTGACAGGAAAGATAGTTTAAACTTAAAATAAATGTTAGTTAAAATAAATATAAACCCTACAATGTTAAGTAGTATTATGTCATACTATGATATCATGTAAGTTATGTAGTATCAAATAATAACATAGACTCAATAACATAGAAATAATAATAGTATTAGAATAGGAATAACAAATAATTGCATAGGAATAATCAAATAACTGCGTAGGATTAATCAAATAATTGCACAGGAATCGCTGTTGCTTAGAACATATCACGTACTAAGTTATCTTATATATGTATTATCACTAAGCATCATACAATCATGTAATTATACAGTATAATTATTTATATGGAATAATATAGAATCATGTTCTATTATAGTCTCACTAGTATATCATTTCATGAGTGTATTTGTATAAGTATGTTGTCTAATTCAAACTAGGTGTCAGTAGTTATATTAGTAGCTTGTTATATATATTATGTTTTTGATTGATTGTCTCTTCACATGCTGTACCAGGTAGCATCATGCCTTACGTGATATCATACAGTATGTCATTTTTAGTATGATTCGAATCACATTGTATCAAGCATAATACCTTATTCTGAATCATGTATGTCATTCAATGTTATTTTTCATATGGATGTAGTATGTAGTATGTATTCTGTAGTATCTATGTCGTATGTATTCTGTAGTCTCTATGTAGTATGTATTCATGTCTTCATATTTCATGTTATACACAGTTTTCATGCATCGTGTAGTATCCAACAGTCTAAATGTAGTATTTAATAAAGTTAAGCGTTATTTAATCATATAGTAGCATATGGCATACAAAACGTCATTGATTACCTGCCTCTTAGTAACCAGTGTCATGTCAAATACTATTGAGTACTATGCAATAATATATCACACATATATCATCTTTTATTGAATGTCTCATGCAGTATTATGCTGCATGTGTCAATTATAGTACTAAGTATAATCTTCATAAAAATATAATTTCAATTAAAGTACAATCAATTAAAAATATAATGTCAATTTTTATGTATGTCAATTAAAGTACTAACGATGACAAAGTATTTATGTACTATGGCCCTTGTTTGCCATTTTTTTACACGATATTCATTAAATATGCTGGGTCTCTGCTACTGGTGGGGAGGGGATTCGTATGGCCCCTCACTCTTCCCCATACAATCTTGGGCTGCTCTAGATGAGGGGAGAGCGGTGCTATACCAATTAACCGCCATGGTAGAGGGGTGGTTCTCGCGTCCTCCGTTACTAAACTAAACTAAGCAGCACATATCTTGTTCTCCGCTTGTGTGGCATTTTTGCCTTTCCGGTTAAAGAAAAGCATTAAATGGCTAAAATGCACTTTATTTTCTTCCATATTCAAAGGCGCATAAAAGTGACAAAATATTAAAGTATCGTAACCAAGGTTCTCCCAAATTTCCCCTTAGTATGCTGAAGTCAGATGTTTTCAATCTTTCTGATATACTCACACCCGTCCTTATACCACCTACCAAACATAGCTACGAACTCTCCTTGAAACTCAACATTACATTTATTGTGGACACCATTATTCTTCAACCCGACGCGCCGGCACGAACACACACTCGCATTTATATACATATATGGATGTAATATTTACAGTTTCTTAACCATATAATCTCTCTATCATAATTCAAAGCTATTCCCTAACATTAAATGTTTCTTTACAACGGCCGACACATAAATGAAGTGATTCCTTGCAGAAGTTTCAGGATATTATCTCGTAAACATCTCACATTTTAAGCCTGCGACACGACATTGCTTTTAATATAAACAAAATAATAACAACGAGCGAAAGCATTATTTGTAAATCCGCTTATTTAAAATACACCTAAAGAAGTCGCGCTGGCAACAGTAAATATTCTGGAAGTTTCATCTTGAAGAACAAGGGCTCCCGTTTTTAAACTAACGACTCGCGAAAGGAAAATTCGAGAGAATACCATTAACGATACTCGCCGTATAAGAGTCCTCTTTTACGATATCTATGTGAAAAATGATATGCCTGAAGAGCAGTTACCGAAAAATGTAACAAAGAAAAACTACTGTATAAAATGTAAAACTCAAGGAAAGAACACCAGAAGTATACAGCAGAAGGCGGAGGAAGAGAAATAAAAAAAGAAAAGCGAGTTCATGCTATTACCGAAAATCGTGGAAACTCAAAGCACTTTTAGAATAATGGTCCGAAGTAAGAATTTTCTAGAAAGCACGTAGTAAAAGAGCCCGTTTTCGGGTGGCATTTCGAAGCGAACTTCCCACGTAAATACTGTTTTCGCTCTCATTTTGCTCCGCCACTTTCGCGGCAAACGGTGAACAGAGCCGAGGAAATGAGAAAAATACGAATCTGATGGGAGGGGATGGGGTTTTGGCAAAAATGTTTCTTCGATGCCAGATTCTGCCGCTATTATTTAAAATCCCATGTTTACTATTTTGTGGTGTACAGGTATTTTTTACAGCTCAGAGAAGCTGTCTTTTTCTTGGTTCTTGTACCTTTCAAAATTCAGATGTGGATCTTCCATAAATATAAGGATAAAAGGTTCTCAACTAATAAAGAATAACTTTTAAAAAGGTAAAACTTCCAAAGTGTTTATTCTCAATACCTTGATAAAGGAAAACATGATCTGTTAAATTGATTTTTCAACCATCATTTGATAATTTTAAATTGCAAGATTTTATTCTATTTGTAACTAGGAGTTAAACGTTTTAGTTATACAGTCACTTCACTGTTTTTCTGACCATGCGCATTTCTCCAGAGAAAAGAATTAGTCTATCCTAGAAAGAAAATACAGTGAGATGCACAAATGATTATTATTGTTATTGACATTTTTCATCGTGCATTAGTCAATGCACGCCTAAAAATGTCCATGTTACCAAGGAACTACTATGCATTTTTATATATTTGAATGAGATAGTTATTTAACTAATTTCTCTTACATGTCATTCCCCTCACATTTTTCCCCTTAGAGGTTTCAAAACATAATTTATAATATCTTATCTTATAGAAGCATTGTAAAATATACGCGTACGCGGGGAAATACTGTAAATATTGCAAGTAAAAAGAATATTATTGAAATTATTAATTTTAACTGACTTCTCTAAAATACAGAATAACAGTTAAGCTAACAGGTCTATTCATATGAGCATTTTAATTTGCTACGTTGATCGCTTCAGAAATGCTACACATCATGTAATTTTCCATGTTTTCCAAGAGGTAGAATTAATGAAAAAAGGGAGAAAACGCGCAAGTTAATACGGTAATTGAATTCTGTAAATGACGTCAGAAATTCTCCCAACTTCGTCAGCTAAATGAAAGATGAACTAGCTCTAGTTAACAGATATTCTTTTAATACATTTATAAAATTCCTCACTTTTATTCTGTGAAATTAAATGCTGAGGCACCTAGTGAACTACTAAGCGAATAATCGCTTTTAAGTCCAAGAACAGAAACGTCACAAGGTATTTGTCTCGCCTTCTTAGTATACCTTCGGAGTGTAATGGTCAGCACACTCCGCGAGTATTCCAGAGTTCCTAAGTTCGAGTCCGGCGAAGGTATTGCTCATTTATCACGCTTCCAGCTTCAAAATAACCTAATGTCTCGAGAACGTAAATTCAAGAAGGGTTAATTATCTTTTATTCAAAATAAGATTAAGAGTCGGCCCCTTTCTCAGGGCGGCAGCAAAGCCTCCACTTCGGCTGAAACTCAAAATGTAATAAACTGACTAATGACAACATCCTGGTGTATGGCGTAGATTTAGTCAAGGACTCAGTCGAGGACTTAGTCAAGGACTATGGCGTAGATTAGTCGGGACTCAATCTTTAAAACTTAAACTATTATTTTGACGCCCGAGAAAATAACAATATTTTAAACACTTACAAACGCTAGTAAATTAGAGGATAATAACGGACAAAGACCACTAAATGCCGATATTTAGTCCAGGATTTGAATTCTGGCAAAAGGACTGGTTGTATTGCCGTAGTTTTTCCATGTGTAATGTTAATTACACACGAGAATTAATCTCCTTTAGAAATTATCTCCTTTAGAAATCTCTCCACGAAATTAATCTCCACGAATTAATCTCCTTTAGAAATCTCTCCACGACAAGCATCCCTCTCCTTGGGCATCATTTATAAAAAACAGAATAAATTCCACGTGAATAAGATTAAGAATTCTTATTTGGAAATTTAAGATTAAAACTAATTCTGACAGTTCAATGAAGATTATAACAATGAGCATAAACCATATTTGGTATTATTATTGCTTTTAAACAGATATCATATTTCAGAACTATCCAATATATAATTCACATACATCTTCAGATTTTTTAAACAAAATCTCTAATTTTTGTAGGTAAGCCTAGAAATTTATCTGCTTTAAGATACGTTAAAAAATTTATCTTATTATTCAAAATGATTTTCAAACAACTTAATGATTTGAACTCGAAAAAGTATTTTAAAATACAAAAGTGTGAAATAAATCAAGTTTTCCCCCCATATTTTATTTGGATTAACCTAAATTTAGAATTATGAAAAAAGAAACCACGTAAATGTAAATGTTACCGAAATCAATTTTTAGCGGATTTTTGCACTTTCGAAATGTATAAAACGCAAGTTGAAATTTCGTATTATGACTTGATCTCAGTTTCTGTTTCCTTTTTGATAAATCTGTTTATTACCACATACTTACCGCACAAAACCCACTAACAGTAGTTATAATTTTAACTCCTCCGCTTTTGCTTTCTAAACCCACATTATTTTTGACTTCAGAATTTGGCAGCGCAGCTAATTTGCCTGTAAATGTGTTCCCACTGCTTTAACATAGTGCGCACGGTGAAAACAACATAACAGTAGTTTTCCTCAATGGTGCTATAGCATTTTGTCTAAAGCAGCGGTTGCCAATCTTTCCATTGACTCGTACCACCTAAACAAAAACGGAAAAACTTTTAATGCTACCACTACCTTTTACAATTATTACTTTTAAGTTACATAAAAAATATTAGATTGAATTTTGGTTTCCATTTTACTTGTCAAAATTTAAGTTATATTACTTGAATTCTAAAATTTGCTGTGAAATCTGGGCCGGCTTAGGAGAGAATTTGTTTAGACGTGTGGAGTGCATGACGTGTGGAGTGCTTAGAGAACAATTTGTTTATGTCTAGTCTAATTTCACTTAGTTTTAACAGTAAATTAGGATGCACTTTTAATTTTATTCTGTTTCTAATTTTCGAATATAACATGGAAGAAAATCCTTGTTCGCATACATAGAATGGGCAAAATGGCAATAAAAATTCAATAGCTTTATTTCAAATGCCTTTAAATTCTTTTTTTCGGTTCAGTCAAATGTCAACCAATATGTTACTTTTGAAAATAATTAGAGTTCGACCACAGGGAGTTTCTTTCAATTGTTCTTTTTCTTCACGAGATTTTGGAATTTAATAGTTAAAAATGCTTTGTTTCTTTGCGTACCTCCTGTTTTTCTCTTGCGTATCGCTAGAGATACACATACCACCGCTTGAGAATCGCTGGTCTAAAGGATTTATATTTTTAATTTAATGTTGTTGCATTCTTAATTACCGACCTTAAAAAGCTTTTGTTAGCAGATATTGTTATATGATACATACATTTTCTTGTTGCCAATTTAATTATGTCTCGTTATGTATGCTTGTGCAGGGTGGTAATAAAAATATTCCATAAAAATATTTTACATGAATCCCTAGCGGCCTGTCCGCTCAATTAACTGAAATGAAACTTCGGACATAGTTATTTGAAGATATGCTCTCGAGATTGGGATGGTTTAAAACAGAAGATCATCCACGGATAAAATTTCAAATTTACGAATGACAACAGCTACTTTTTTTCTGCGCAAATTAATAGATGCACACTAAAACGTCCATTCTGATGCTGTACAGGAATTCGCCTGAAAAGACGAAATGGTGTGTGTGTCCATTGTCGTTGTCCATCACACCTTATAAGTGTCCTTGTCTCTTCTGCAGTATTTAGGGAAGCCACAATCGTGATTGCAATGCTAACAGTCTATGGTGCAGTAAACATCATCTCACCGTCTGTACAGATACTTGCCGTCCTTCTCACGAGCCAAGATACTGACTCGGGTAACATAACTCGGCCATAAGATTCCGCAAGGCCTAAACGACAGCTTGCCTACTACCTCTTAAGTGTTAGTTGCGCAGGCGGCTGTGATTCTGTCTAGCACTTATTATGCTCCTCGTGGACCCATCCATTGTATTCGCTTGAGAGTCATGGAATCCTCACTAATAATATGAGCAGTTATGACAGCTTGCCTACTACCTCTTAAGTGTTAGTTGCGCAGGCGGCTGTGATTCTGTCTAGCACTTATTATGCTCCTCGTGGACCCATCCATTGTATTCGCTTGAGAGTCATGGAATCCTCACTAATAATATGAGCAGTTATTTCACAGAATGATAAACCGCTATTCAGTCTTCCCATTTATACGAATGTAGATGGCGTTACTTATATCTGCTTTTCGTGCATGTTCTTCAATGACTATACCTTTGCATATACTAGTATGTAGTACTTTTCATGCAAATTTCCCGTTTACCGTATTCTGTGTTACCAATTTTAATAAGCTAACAACGTATAAATCTATGCGAAAACACTGATGCGTGCATCATTAAATCATTCTGCTTAGTTTTGAGTGTTTTCTAAAATAGGAGAACTCATAGAGAGTTATGATTACTAATACATTATTATCTATGTCTGACGCAGGCGGTTAACGTAGAAGTATTCTATTAAGATGTTTGGTTATGCACTTTATCGTTACAATTTGGTTTCGAGTCAAACATAAAAACTCTTCTACGTTTCTACTTTGTGTCTATTTTAACTCATATTTTCGGCTGCTGGTAATGCCTTATTCAAAATTTATCTTCTGCAGAAGTACTTTAGACTTTGGTATAAGACATATAGATGACATTCATTTTAAGCTGGCAGGAAACAAGGAATATTCTCAGTTAAAATAGACAGTTTTCATTGCTAACACAATGAGTGTTTTTGTCATAAATTATCCTACAAACGCTTTTATGGAAATATCAGTGTTACGGGTTTTAGTTTCACATTTTTAGCCTTTCAGACGATATGGTGGTTAGGAGAGCTTACTGCGGTACCGAAGGACTCGGTTCGAATGCCGGAGAAGGCATGGTTGTAACTGGCCGTGCCTTCATAGGAGGCAACGGTGGCCGCCTATTTAGGTGCCTTCACAATAAAATGGAAACTACTGCTGGCCTTAGGAGTGGCTAATGCTGAATAGGTAATACAAATTTCTTTGAAGACACTTCAGAAATAGCATGGCTGTTTGCTTGGAGAAGAGATGCCTTATTAAAGTACTTTTTAAGGGAAACTAGGTCATAGCCGCGTGCCTCCACAATCATAGCCGCGTGCCGCCACACATGTTTCACTATGCATTTTATCGTTACTTTTTGGGTTCGAGGCAAACATGATAACTCTTCTGCGTTGCTACTTTGAGTCTATTTTAACTCCTATTGTCCGTGTGCCCACCACTGGATAAAAAAGTTTTAAAATTCTTTGAATCACTTCGTATGACATTATCAATCTAATTAAGCGAAAGTAATGTGTTTATCCCATTTTATTTCACTAGGAATGTGATGTTTTTTGTTTTAACTTCTGTCAGCATTGTGAATTAAAAAAAATTATCTTCGAGTAGCGAGCTGTAAATGTTTTACACAAGCTTTGAAGTATCTTGGCACATTTGTACTACTCCTCAAACATAATTTTAGATTCCCTCGTATACTTAACGCGGCTATGATCTAGTTTCCCTTAAGATGTACTCCAATAAGATATCTCTTTTCTAAGAAGACAGTCCTGGTATGCCTGAAATGTCTTCAAAGAATTCTGTATTGTCAAATGTATCAACTAATTGTACTAACAGCTATTTCCAGTTAAAAATGCTCCGAAACATTTCTATAATTTAGAAGATTTTTTCTGTAATAATGCTAATAAATAAATTGGTCTTATCTTTTCCCATACTAAATTTTGCTAAAATATCCTTTATGTTTCCTGATTTAGTTAAAGTTCGCATTACAATAGATTATAGTTTGCGGCTATGAATTAAACTGCAAAATATTGAATGCCAAATCTGTTTATCTTGGAAAAGCATATTGAAAATTTACATGAAATATTTTTAAGCACAACACGAATATGTACGCTGCAAAACAATGGGTGCTTAATCGAAATTTCTGTGTTTTTAAATACTTTTCAACTGGCTACTGCAGTGAAACGCGTTGCTAAAGGAAACTGTTGCCATGCTGATGACTAGGTAAAAATCAAAACAAGCATTGGAGAAAGACACGTAAAATGACATTTGGGTGTACTCAAGATCTGTTTTATAATTAAATGTTCTATTAGTTAAATTAGGGTCGTAAGAACATTACCATTAGCGACTTCTTTTTATTTGACTTTATTATTAAATCTGAGTAAATGTTAGGCAAAAGGTGAACGGCCATGTTTTACCACAGGTTTGCATTTCATTAGTGTTACAGCAAATACTTCGTATATGCTGAGTAAGCATGTGTAACATTATCACAATACGATCCGAACTATATAATAACCAAATAAATTGTATTTATATTTGTATTCCCTGCAGCTATAAACAATATGTTATTATTAACTAAAATATATTAACTAATAAACTATTAATAATATTAACTAAAATCCTTTGAATAAAGTAGGTTATGTTGAGCACCGAAAAAAATCATATATTTTTTAAGATAAACTATCACTTTCAGATGCAAAAGCTGATGATTATGTTTGGCTAGAATACTTCCAAGCATTAAATAATTAAATAATAGTCTTTAGCGGTGAGAAAGCGAAAGAATTAAAATCGAAACTCTTCTCGTTTTCTTCTGAAATTCTACATTTTACGATATACAAAATTTTGTAATAAAATAAAGGCTGTGTTTCAAAACATTAATAAATTTGTACCGTCAGATGTTACTGCTTTTCAAATATGTTGTAGAATCATTAGGTTACTTTGAAGTAGGAAACAGGAAAAATGAGCAAATCCCACGCCGGATTCGACCCTTTACCTCTCGAATATGCGCCGAGTGTGCTACCGTTACACCACGAAGACATGTAGAAAGGAGTGAGTGAGTGAGTGACGGAGGACGTGGGCATCATCCCTCTACCATATTGGTTAATTGTTATAGCGCCACGTCCACCCTTATCTAAAGCAACCTTGGTACATTTAGATACACATTGCTGAATGCTTAATGCACATTACTGAGGATTTGAAAGTAGAAACTTGCTTAATTATAATTACTATACATTCCTGAACACATTGCTGAATGCTTAGTACACATTACTTGGGTTTGAAACATTGGTACACATTTACATTTATAGAACATTGGTACACATTTATATTTAGTTATTCATAATTTAAGATACACATTATTATTTATGAGTTCCAAAACTTGGCACACTTTACTGAACACATTGCTGAATGCTTAGTACACATTACTGAGGATTTGAAAATAAACACTTGCTTAATTATAATTACTATACATTACTGAAAATATTATTGAATGCTTGGTGCACATTACTTGGGACTGAAAGTAAACACGTGCTTAATTATAATTTTTATATATTACTGAACACATTGCTGAATGTTTGTTGCACATTGCCGGAGGATATGAAATTGAACACTTGCTTAATTATAATTACACAGATATGGGCACCTATTCGTTTGGAGACTTATTTTATGGGTACACCTTTCTGTGGATTTAAATTTATACATATGCGAGAATTTAGTAAAGTCCTGTATATACTTTGTTGTTCCCCTGGTTACTGGATGCCTACGAAAGCATAGTACATTCCTACTAGATTGAATACTTGGTACATATCGCTGGAGATTTGAAAATGTGCGCTTGGTAATTTAAGTTAATGCTGTATGCACATTGTTGTGTACCTATTATTTGGACTCTTATGTAAGCGTAGTACATTCTTTGGTACACATTGTTGAGCATATTGTTGAATATTTAAGTTGAATATTTATTTTAAATTACATTATTAAAGATTAAAAACTAAACACTCGCCGTATAGTATTAATGCTATATACACATTGCTGCACCTGTTGGTACATTATATAAGTATATTATTCGCATTGTTGCATCTGTTGATATTCATTACAGAACATACATTACATAGTATATATAGAGTACCTGGTATTAGTTTCTTGGTAATCTTGCAGTATTGCAGAATTATTTTTGTGTACTTGGTGCTCATTGCTGGAGGTTGAAGATGTACTAACTATTTAATATAAGTGCTACACACACTTGTTTTGAACCTGTTCGGTGGATGTTTATGTAAGCATAGTTCATTCCTTGGTACACATTGCTGAACATTAATGAATATTGAAAACTGGTACACATTACTGAGGATTTGTTATTAAAACACTTGTTGTGTTTTATTTATTGCTGTATACTCATTGTTGCACCTGTTTATGGATGCTTATTTATTGGATGTTATTGATAGACGTTATGCAACTTGACAAAGATCTGTGCCTAGTCTTGCCAGAGCATCCATCATTTTGCATATTTTGAGAGTTAAATGCTTATGCTGTATCATAAATTTATAGCTGGCATTTTTATATGGTAATCACTCGTAAATGAACATTGAGTTAAATAAAGGATAAGGCTCCGGGGAGCAAGTTGCCCCACATGTGCAAGTGTCCGCATCCATGATAGCATATTTGTTAAAGTAGACCGGGAATGGAGAAAGTACCTTATATATTCTCCTTTTAAAAGGCTACTGAGCATTAGCGGACAAAATCGCCAAATCCTGGTGGTGAAGATTCATCAGCCAGCACCTTTTTTAGTGCGGGCGCCACTGCAGAGTCATTAGGTTATTTTGAAATAATATGAATGGTATTTGAGTGGATTACCAAGTCCAAACGCCCGTTAACTAATATTACTTAATATATAGCTGTCGCAGCATTAAATGCATTTGCGAAATTTAACATCATAATGCCGACGTAACAACAGAGAAGTAATGAATTTTCATATTCTCCTCAATGATGCTTCAGTTCGAAATTTGACATCCAAAGTCTAAAACATCTTCCTGCTGCAGTACAGCTCTAAAAGTTTCCGAGTAATTAAGGCTATCGTATTAGCAGTTCAACTGGGTTCGAACCCAGGCAACGGGCTCACTGGATTTCGTGGTTTTCATGGGCTTTCAACACTTGTAACATGAATACGAGCCCGTTTCTTACAGAATATCCTTTAAGAAGGCATCCTTATTCTTAGATAGCTCTTTTTTGTTTTGCCATTGCAGAAGTTTATTTTAATTTCCTAATAGTTATTTATCTATTTTTTTTTAAAAAAAAAGCTTTCCTTTAAATTCTTATTTTCCCAAATTCAATTCCCTACTAGAACGAGTTTTCAAGATCGCGTTTTATGTAAATGAGATAGAACCAGTATTTAAGTTGAAGTGTCCGTCACTTCAGTAGAAGAGTTTCGAAGTTCTTAGTACAGCGTGTTCTGCTTTCTGAACACTTCGCTGCTTTAGGCCAAATATGCCATTTTCCCTTCTAAAACATTTCCATACATTTTATCTTTTAACTTCTGAACCTCCATAACGGTGACTCTAAATTTGTTTACATTTAGATCGCGTGCGTGTCGAAGAGACGACGAGCGAGTCGAACAAACGGCTGCTTTATTGTATGACTCATAAAATCCCACATTTATGCAAATCGGCCTGAATTCTCCGTGACATCTTAATTTGCGTCAATTAAGCGCTTCCACGTTTTTTTGAGTCACGCTCGGGTCGCGTGACGACGAGAAATAAAACTCCAGTTGCGCTCTTATAATTAATTCATTGCTGTGTACAAATTATGATTTGCGACCCCTTTTATGATTTGTTTTTGCCTCATGAGTGTGAATGATTATGATTTATGGCAAAGCAAAGAAGCTAAATCGCTTCTTGTGTCGCGAAACAATACTCTAAATGGCACTTTGCTCCGTTATAATGAATATTTAGCATGAAATGGCGTGAAAAAGAAATATCGATAGGATGTATGATTTTATTAAGAACCATACAAAACCTGCAAGATTAAATTCAAACTTGTCTATTAAGGACAAAGAGAAGAAACTTCTGTAAAGCTGTCGCGCTAAAATTTTGCTCAAATATTGGAATCATCAAATCAAATAATTATTTTATTTAAGACACTTGTAAAGTTCCCTTTCTGCGGACACTTTTCAAGAATTTCTTTCTACGAAGAGGCGAAAGAATTTGTGGGGAAAATGACGAAAGAACCTCGAAAAACCGGTCAGGAGGACTGGTGGAGTGAGAGAACGTGAGAGGGAGGGGGGAAGGAAGATTACCTAGGCATGGTTTGCATGTGGTGAGAAGAGAAAAGAAAACGCTTTTGAGTACGATGTTACTAGCAATGTATAGTAGCATTTTTTGTGTGTAATGTCAATAAAGATTCTACATAGGAACGCCGTAGTAGCATCTTTAAGTTCGTAGGGTGAGGAACATGCATCTACAAGTACCAAGACTCAGGTGACGAATCACATCAATGAAACTTAAAAGTGTTCCTGCTACGTGGTGCAAAGTACAAACTATGAAAACCACACATAGCTGCACCACTGCATGTAACTTGTAGAGTTTGGTCTTCTTAGAGAACATGACACCATGGAGGTAGGAAAGGCAGGAGGGGCCATTCCGCGCTAGAATTGAAGCACTGCTTTGAAGCTTGGGTCACCAAACGGGGTGTTCTTTGTTTACATTCAGAAGCTCGCTTGACAAGATTCTGATAGTATTTCGACACACGACAGTTCCATAGAAATCGAAAAAGGGACACTCTCGCATGAAAGAAACATTCATAGTGTGATGGATAATAGCAATTTGTATAATTTACTGACATTTACGCAAAAATCACATCTTGGTTATTTTTCGATAACTAACAACAACGATTTTGATTATGAATTTGTTTTATAAAATTCTAAGCTGTTGCACTACATAAATATAGATTTTAAGAAAATTGCTAAAAGAGATCTGCCAAAATTTATTTTCTAGAAGATTTGAAAAGTTTAAAACTTGATGGCTAAATGTAAATATAAAATTATGTATGTTAAAATATTTGTAATTAGGCACATAGGTCAGATTAAGTTTTCATTAAATAGAGTAACGCATGCAAGGGCTATCTGCCTAAAGAGAGAGATGCCATCGTGGAGGAATTTTGAAGAAAAACTGACCTTTGAGTGGGTATTAAAAATAATACTTATAATTTTCATTCAAATTATATTCATATATATTTTTTATGTAAAACTTATGCTATGGGTGTATGCTAAATTAGTGTAAATTACTTTACACGAAAAATATAGTGAATGCACAGAAATTAAAGATTTGCACATGCCGAAATGATAAATAGGAAATATGTATGGGTATTTATGCATGTGCTTTCAAAAAGCATAAATACTTAAATATTCATTAAATAATTTATAAATGTATTTGAAATGAAGAATTTATTCACTTATAAACAACTGTGAAAGTACCGTGAAGAAATCTAATGATTAAATGTATCTAATTTATAATAATTATAAATGTTATCTAAATATATAATAACCTTAATATTGAATTGTAAACAGAAATTGAAATCTTGTTGACAAATACGTTATAAAACTATTTAAGCAAGAATTGTTCGTATTGGAAAGCAATCTGTTAAAAGGTATTGTAAAGCAAATGCTATGAGTTGCGCACTTAAGAACGTAATAAAGAGTTTTGGAATATGTATTGTTGAAATGAAGGGTTAAAAAAATCTGATAAGTATAATTTAAAGAATTATTCACTTTACATTTTATAATAACTCAGTTACAAGTTTTAAATAATACTTAAAAAAAAAACTTATTTTATTCCCTTTCAGAAATGTTCAGAGAAAGTCAAATACTATTTAATACCTATTTAATTATTAGGAATTAGCGAAATACTTTTTTAAAGTATTTCGCTAATTCCTAATAATTCTCTAATTTAAAATGAACCGAATAGAGCATTAATTATAAATTGACTTACATTTTTCGATTTAAAAGAAGCCAAAAAATCATATCATATTTAAGAAAGTATTTTAGGAAGAAGCTCTATAAATAGAAAAGAAATAATGCATAATTTTAATATTAATAATACAATAAACTTTGATCTTAATTTTTGTACCTTAACCGAATAAAATCGAATTACCTTAATTTTTTTAATGTAATTAACGAAAACTTGTGAAAATATTTCATTCAAATTAAACCATTCTGAGAAAACTGTCCTGTGATAGGTATAGCATATAATTCCGTTCAGAATGAAATGTTGTTTAAAAATATTTTTAAACAACATTTATTATTTATGTGAAAACATAAATAATGAAAACATAACATAATGTTATGTTATGTTATGTTAATTATATTATTTATGTTTTCACATATTTAGGACTCTGAAGTGTTGTAGAAAAAGAAAATATATAAATTTATATGTATATTTGCGACGTAGTTACAAAATATTTACACCCGAACGCGTCAAATCCCATAGAACTCAATGGTAAATAACCCAATGTTTTGGTCACCACGTAGGGATCGCCGGTGCTTCAGAGCAGGGTACGGAGAAACTTGTTTAGGGCGACTCCATCTTACTTCCTACCTCCATGCATGACACAGACCAAAACTCCAAAGGACAAACTATGAATTATCACTATGTCTTGTACCACAGAGACAGGGAAATATGATCCTTTTATTAATAAAAATGAAATTCAACAGTCGGCACCATATCGTGCTTACAAAAACCAACTATTATAGCTTAATTTAAAGTTAATGGAGGAACTAAAATTAATGTTCTGTCTATTCCAATATTTCTTGCAGGAAAGAAGTCGCGTTATAGAGATAAACATTAATTTACAAGACAAACTCTGAAGACGTTTGCACATTTAAAGAAGGTAGAAGTAGAAAAAATAGTTATATATATTATTTATGTTGACGAGTTCTCAGATTAATTTCAAAATTCAATTGTTCTTTTAGTTATTTTTAAGAGGCATGTGAAATGTATTTCTTATTGTCACTTTGTGAAGAGTCTTAAAACCCCGATAGAGGGGAAATAGCACGGATGTCTGTAAATGTGTAATATATGTGCGGTATGGGAGCACTCTAAACATGCGGTGAGCCGAAAGTCCTCTCGAGAGTTTCTGGTGGGGGAAGAGGGGCGGGAAACCCTCGGTTCGTCCTCCTGGGGTTCTCTCCATCAAACTCGGGTGTTTAACTGAACAAAGTCGTATTATCGCCTATATGGTGCTCGAGGCTCTTGTCAATGACAGGCGCAATCTTGCACTCCTTGTTACGATGAATTTTCTTGTTTTCATGTTACCGTCAGATAAGTAACATAAGTCACAACAACAATAGTTTTTGAAGAAAATCAATCTACTCAAAATAGAAAGTAACTGCCTATTAATAAAACATAAAAATTAGTTGTATATCCTCAAATGTTTTACGATGAATAGCTTTTCAGTGCAACAATATGAGTATCGGAATACGATAGTAATTTATTAAACATGATATGATAAGTTTTGAAGTAAAAAAAAATATTAACTGTAAGTAATAATCAATGCAGTAAAACTACGTGCAGTTGCTTCGAAATAGTGATTTCCTTATTGATAAATCTAATGTTGAATTTTCAGAAATATGAACCATTCTTACCATTCCTATTGAAATTCATAGTAATTTTAAAATTGCATAATTTATGCGTACCTATGGTCGGGTAGCTAAAACTACTGGAGTGTAGTAGTTTATTACGGATCCGAATCTCAATGAAGGGGACCCACCAGCGGCCGAGCGGTTTTGTCACTGAACTCTGGTAGTTCCGACCTGGGTTTCATTCCAAACAACTTAACGAACATGCGCACCGTAGTTTTACCCATATGTAACGTATATATGAGACTGTTTTCCTTAGAAAGTCTTACACGAAGTCATCCCTTCTCTTAGCCGTAGTGCATTTTGCCGTAAGCTTAATGAACGAAACCAAACTCATTGAATGGGTAGGCTATATATGAGGTTTTACGCTATTTTTTAGTTTTCATTATTTTGCCATACAAATTATAAAAATAAAAGTTACTTTTTCTCAAAAGCCCTCCACGAAGGATCTCCGTAGTCGGTATCCCAGCATTCTTTGTTACAATGTTCGAGTCAATCGATATATCAGATTTACATTATAAGGAAAATAAATAAAGTTTTTGGTAACATTGCCATGGCCACAAACTTCCTGTGTATCTTTTCTATTTTGCTTTGACTTATATCTGAAGAACAAAATTGTAATGAAATATACAGTTAGAAATCTTTTAAACAGTTCATTCAATTTTTTAGCTTTTTTTATGAAGAGTTTTTGCATTTTGTGTGCCTGCTGTTGTGGCGTAAGTATTTAACAGGCATAGCTGCTATTTCGAAGATGCGTTATTCGAAATCTGCACAGTTGATATCTCTCGTTTCATGGCTTCCAAGAAAACTAATGATTTTTCAGTGGTGTCCGAAGTAAAATATGGTGAATAGTAAATCATCACTACCTGGTTTCAGTCGATTAGATTTTTATACTCATCGTAATCGCCCTTTAAATACAGAAGACGATAAGAAATTATTGGATTCCTCAGTGTGTGTTCTCCTGATGTAATCTGTTACCATAGCTGGTTAAGAATTGGAAGAACCGTACTCGATGGCAATACGACTGAGTAGACACTATAAATAAATGTGTTAATACTGAGTATAATAAATAAATTTTGAATATTATAAATGAAAAACCATGACTTATACAAAGCAGAAAATAATTAAAAGTCTAACGCATTTCCCTTAAAGGAAAATATCTTATACCTATATTATCTTATTGACAAAATTTGGATCACGTATTTTTCCACAAAATCCTATCCAACGTTAAGCCTTTCCCCAGAGCAAGAATTTATTTCTGGCGCATGAGCAAGGGGCTCACCACTCCTACGGAAATTACTGGACACGATGTGAACATCCGGCTTTGCTCACTCGATTTCCAGGCCATCGAACACTCTTTGAAAAAGCAGATCGAGGAGTGGATAATCTATTGCAGCCAATAATTCACTACAGACTTATTTTATCCGTTACAGTTTACGTTGAACTGTAATACAACGAAATCATTCTTACCGTAATGTTATATAGTTTCGCAAGAAAAGCTTTGCGACTGGGATTTAATTACAGCTTTTGTATTTAGACAAGAATAAAAAATGATGCATATAGTTTGTTAAATTCGTATTTTAAAAGTAATGAGTACAGTTTATATGCAGTTATTATATACTGATAAAAAATTATCACTTTTCCTCATGCGAGCTCTAGAGGAGTAAGTAGTTTGCAAGGTTTAGCTGTCATCTGAAGATACGCGGTTCATAGTTTGTCGAGGGTCAAGTTGACATATGTTTGCTCAAAAGGAGCTATTTGTCTTGATCTGAGATTTTGCATTGATTCACTGTAAACTGTGCAGCATTTTTCAAATTGTTGCCACCAAGGATTATTGCCCTGTATTATTTCTAAAGAAATTAAATACTGAAGAATCTGCATGCATGCATGTAATTTCTGGCAATGTGAAGGAACGGCACTTAGAGCCATTAAATTTTGATAACGTAGTCGTCCACCTCAACATTTGGAGCCTTAAAGCTCGAATTATGAATTTCAAAATTTTCTTTAGTTATTTCATATTTGAAAAAATTTTAATGAAATTTCAATAAAAAAATTGAACGATCTCAAAGTAAGCAGTGGCATTATCGTTCGAAATAAAAAAAAATTACCTTCATCGGGCGAGACTATCTATCGAAAATTCTAAAGACATGTTGTTTTTAAATATTTTGTGATTTTGGCAGTCGAATCGAACTTTATGTGGCGAAAGTGTGAAGAACGTGATATTTAACAAATAAAGTTAACACAAGAAACGTTAAAACAAAAATACAAAAAAGGTTTTGTAAGCTATCTTACTAAGAAAACTGAACATTGATATAATTGACTGAAAAAAGACTGAAGGAGATAGGAAAAAATAAATACCGACAGTTAATACTGCATCGGGGATTCTAAACATATGCTGTTATGCTGCTTTTATATTTTTTGTGATTTTGATGTTGAACTGCACATGGTGTAAGTGCGAAGCAAATGATGCTTAAAGCTAAAAAGACAAAAAAAAAAAAAAAGGATTAGAAGGAGTGAGTGCTCAGCAAATTGGGAGCTGAACGACAGCGTAAGAAACATTAAGAAACCTTTTGGGGCACCCTTAAAATCTGAAAACCTTCAGATATTCTTTATTTAAATTTTTAATTTAATTTTATTTTGTTTAATCGCTTTTTTCACATTTCTCTATTCCGAAATTTTTTACGCACACTGGTATAATACTCCCCTACATGAAATGTCAGGGATGATAATTCCTCATCACATGGTTTAACTCAATTATCTTTCCTAGTCCTTCTTTAAAAGTTTTGTTTGATTTGCGTGATTACGGCAAAGCCTCGAGAGCTATGGCATTTAATGTTTGCAGCAAACAAAACTGCATTCCTTTACCCTGTAAAGAAAGCGTTACTACTGTACAGTATGACGTCACGGACGCTGAGTTATTTTCCGTATTTCATGAAAACTCATTTGAGTACTGCACAGGATCGACATGACAGAATGGCGAAAGAACATTAAACCAAATACAAAAACGTTACCGTAATGATATTGAACTGTAAAAACACCTTTGTGATTCTTGTCGAAAAAAACAGAAAGGTATTTCAGAAAGGGCACTGATTGTGAAACTTATGATTGTTTCTGAATTTAACTTCCATTGTCAGGTAGATGTTACCGATTCCCAGTCTCAGCCAGATAGAAAATACAAATTTATTACGCTGTATCAAGATCACCTCACTATCTTTTTTATTCCATATTTCGAAGAACAGTTTTTTTATTGGCATTCTTCATTAATTTTTCAAAATAATATTTGCATTTTATAGGAATGAACGTCTTTTAAATAATTTTAAATAATACTGGCATGCGAGAACATTAAGGATTTGAATCCAGATTCAGATTCGCGAAAATTCGGAATTCGCTTATTCAGTAAATTCTAACATCTTACAAATGGACAGGCACAGGCAGCCTGAAAATAGCTCTGCTAAGAGAAAAAATAATGTTATTCCACATATTTACCATCGATACTAGATTAGGAGTGTATAATTACAATGAATTCGCCTTTAAATATCACCTCATTTAGCAAAATGGCGTCAGTCTGGTCAATTATACAATATCCAACTGCATTAATTCATCGAGAGATTTGCGGAACACTTCATTCGAAAGGACTTCTGGGTTTGTTTGAACTTGAATAATTAATATTAATTTCGCTCGGAATTAGTACAATTAGCAGAAGCCGTTCCATAATAATTATTATAAAATGCTAAGCTCACGAGACAGAACATGTGACATTGTTTTAACCAAAATTACTCCTTGACTAAAGAGAATTTGCAGTGGAATTACTACGTCTATGAAGTGCAGAAATTCAGAAAATATAAGTTTCATATTTTTTAATTTCAAGCATGCTGCAATCCTTTTTTTTAGAGAATTTGAAGTCATATCTCACATTCGTAAATTGCAATGAAATTTAAATAACCGTTACACCACGGAAATGCAGAAAGGAGGGAGAACAAGCGGAAAGGAGGGAGAAAATGCTTATATATTCCATCTTTTAAAGGGCGACTGCGGATTATGGGATCCTGTCGCCAAATTCTTACAGTTGTTAGACTTGTTTGAAGCAAGAGATATGAAAAATGTGCAACGCCCTCGCCGTGACTCGAACCTGGACCTCTTGTCTAATGGTACCTCACGTACCAAGTGAGCTACCATTAGACAATGAAGTCATTCGGAAAAGAATGAGAAAATACTTGATAGTGGTACTAAACTTGTTCGTTGTTTAATCGTCTGTTTTCTCCACCGTTTATCGCATGTTTGGATTTAAAAAATGTTTCAATGTCATCATAGAAGAAATAACTAATTAACTAAAAGCTGGTAAATCGCATACTGGAGCCACCAGCGACTGAGAGATAAAGAGGCTGAGCTGAGCGCCGCCTGAGATAACTACTGACCTGACTTTGTTGTGAAAGTGTTACAGTGTTAATAGTCATCCTGTGTAAAAATATAAATATAAATATTACATGGGCATACGAGGCCAGTGTATAAGCATAGATATTTTGATTACAAACATTGTCTTGTACAAGTTACATATGATAATTACGTAAAATCATGACAGCTATGTGTACATTTAAACATTATCTGAATTTATATTTACAATACTTTTACTGAGATAATCAAAGTAAACTCGTAATTCATTTACACATTGACTGAATTTTCAGTATCATTTAAACCGCTTTACAATATTATTTATATCAAGTACATACAAACTGGATAGTAATATATTTACATTATAATAGTTTTTTTCTTACAGTCCTGTTACTATTCTACGGGGTGAGCTATTTTTCTAGTGTTGATTTTCAGTTGTTGTAGTATTTTGAATTGCTATTAAAATTGTACTGCGAAGATAAAATTCTCAAGGTACGGGGAGAATTTCTTAGTACCTTGCTGAGCATAGCCTGATTACCTAATCTATTTTAGTTTTCGTCTGCTTGTTGCTGCAGGTATCCTTCGCCCACTGCGGCCAGTATTCACAGCTTGGCATTTTTAAATGCAGTTTATCGGTTTGTGGGCAGTTGAAGAGGAAGTGATCTGCATCACCTACCGCACTGCATTCACACAATTCTGATGCTCGTTTGCCGAATCTCTTAAGATAATGTGGGAAGGGACCATGGCCAGTGTAGAATTGAATTTGTGCTCCGCTGTATTAATCCGCTGTTATTAATTGAGCATGTAACTTTCGGAAAGAACTTGTAGATTTTCCTCCCTGCGCTTTCCCTTTCCCATCTTTTCTGCCATTCTTGTAAAAGGCTATTGAGCCTGAACACTGGTAGTTCGGTTAGAGGTTTGAATTCCGCGAACGAGCTGGCGCATGGGCACTTTCGTGGATTTCCCTATGTGTAACGTGTATATGAGCCAGTTTCCATTAGAAAATCTTCAACGAAGTAATCCATCCTCTTAGGCAGATAAGCCTGAAGTGCTTTGCCACAATCACATATTGCAGGATTTCATCCCGGCAAATGCAACCATCAACAACCGAGTAGTAAATTTGCTTAACATTGGTAGTGTGACCCGGATTCAAATCCTAAAAAAACAATCTAGCTGCATGGGAACATATTTTTGTGTTTTCCTCACGAGAAAGGTAAATGCGAGCTAGTTTCTCTTAAGCAAGGAAAGGCGCTCTTTCCGTTAGGCAAGCTCAGCAACAAACGACTGTTAATGCTGTTGGACACTAGTAGTTGGTACGATTAGAGGCGAACGGGATGGCTGCAGACGTATTTTCGCAGCTTTCCTAGTGCGTAAAGACGGTAAGAGCCAGTTTCCCTTAGAACGTCCTCCACGAACGCCTACCTCTTCTTAGGCAGATAGTCCTTGAAGGCTTTTACATAGTCAAGAAAGCTAAAGCAAATCCCTTAGGCAAATATGTTTCGTGTGCTTTGCGTAATCCAGTAATAATATTAATAAAAAGAAGAAATTCCAGACAAATGGGACTGGCTGCATGAGCACTTTCGTAGTGAATACGAGACGATTTCAATACAGACTCATTCCTGAAGACAATCATTTTCCTTGCGTAAATTAAATAAATCATAAATTTTAATTAAAACTGAAAATGTACGTGTCCAAAAGAAGCATTAAGGATTACAAAAATCGTGATTGTTTAAAAAGCTATTAATATCTTGTAGAGACATTCGGTTAATTGGAAAAGCTGGATAGATGAAAACTTAGCAACCGCCTTTGCCGGGAATCGAACCACGGACCTTTGGAATACCGGCCCAGCGTGCAGAACCACTACAGCACGAAGGCACGCTAGGAAGGCGGAAGAAATACCTTATAATCTAATTTTTTGAAATTTTTAAAGAACATTCGTCAAAATCAAATCTGAGCTCTTTGAGCTCATCAGCCTCCCGAATATATGAGATTGATAAACACAGATAGTTCGATCCAAATTCAAGCCAGAACCGGACTCCAAGTGCATAGATTTTTTTTTGGAGTTTTTCCGATGTCTAAAGTGTATACTAATATTTGCTACTCATCTTACCAAGAAAACTGAATATTGATGGGATGAACTGAGAAAAGACTAAAAAAATATAAAAGTGTATGCTAACACTTAACACTGCAACAGAATTCTAAAACTATGAGGCTTTTAAAAATTTATGATTTTGCTGTTGAATTGCATATGGCGTAAGTATAAAAAATGGGTTAGCAGAGTGAGTGCGACAACATTCTGGTAGACTGTGAGCTCAGCAAGAGCGCAAGAAACCTTTGCAAAGCCTTTTGGACGACCGTTAAAATCTGAAACCTTTAATTTTTTTTTCTTTTAGTGTGTATGTTGTATATGTAACCAAGTGATGTTCTGAAATAAATGATAATAAAATAATGATAAAAATCAGATTCGTGAGGATTTCTATGCTTTGCAGAGTGGCAACATTAAGTTCTTTAAAGCCCCGATTTTTAATCTAAAATTCATTAACTTTCGCCCAAACTCTCTTTTTATATAAAGAGTATGGGCCCCGTGGAGTGGTTTTTTAAAATCGCATGTTTACAGTAGGGCCAGTTTTCATCACAAATCTCCAGGCTTTGCAATAATGCCATAAATTTCCATGAATGCTATAGATTTCCAAACGGACACTATTCTTCATGTATATAGCTTTTGTTTTAAATATAAGAATAGAGAAATTTCTGGTTAACTTTCAAGTGAGAATATGAAGGTGGCGACCTTTGTTGAAAATGTGTTCAATTAATGGAAGAAGAAATGTATCACTAGTAATCTCTCCAAAGATCACCAAAGTCTCTTTTCTATTGCTAAGTTAGTATTAACCGAAGTTTTAAATGCGGCATAACCATCAACAGCTTTGCTACTCTTAAAAATATCTCTAAAAGTAATACTTAACGTTAAACATGTACAAATGTGCGTTTTACATACGATAAAGAGGCTTACGTGTTGTTCATTTTGCAGTTTTTTTCGTGTGTAGATGTAAAATAAAGCATTAACATGCATGGCAACAGAAGGATCAAGTTTGTTTCAAAACATGTATGATCTAAACTGTGGAGTTAGAATAGATGGAATAGGAATAATGTCACACAATTTAAGCAAAAGAAATATCAGCAACTTGACATCAAGACTTAACATGGCCGCTTTATAGCGTACGGGCAAGACTACTAAACATATTGTTAAACACAATTACACTGAATTTGAAGGTAAATATCAACTGTAACTTCCATTGATTTTCCATATTTTAACCATGTATACGTTTGTGTTATAGTTACTATTTACACATTTTCTTCTACCTAGATTTTAATAAATTTGAAAACGTTATTTGCAGTCCTTTAATTTTTTTAATACTGAGTAGAACAACTCTTACGTTAAATATTAAAATTAGAACGGGAGACTTATAAAGGTTCAATTATGGATAATTAACATGCAAACAACACCAACTAAAATGTAAACAAAACCAATCAGAAGTCCGCTTATAATAGAGGCCATGTTAAGTGGTGACGTCATACCGTAGAGCTTTATGGCTTCATTTTCACAGCATACGGAGAAGGCTTAATTCATCTTTTCTCACCTCCATGGATCTAAAGAAAATCTCAACTCAGTTTTTCCAATTTTTCATAAACCTTTGCCAACAGCGACTTTAATTTAATTATATGTTCACAAATCATATTCGAAACAGAAGCTAAATCAAATTAATATTTTTTTAAATCTACATTATAATCCATTAAAAGAAAATGACTTTTCTTCATTTACATTACAGTATATATACATTTCTGATTAAAAACAGATAAACCAACTATGTGAATTTTTCAATTATTCAGACAAATGATGGTTCAACAGAAATTATTAAGATGAAAGTCTCACTTTTTTCCAATAAATGAATAACATGTAAACAGAATTAAAATCTTCAGCTACAGTTGCTAATCATGATTTATTTAAAATGAAATTTGGACTGAGTAAAAATTAACAATGAAGATGCAACTGGTCATAAAAACTGTATTTAAATAATTTTGCATGAACAAAATTATTGAGAATTCAGAGAAAGAATTCCTTTATTCAAGTTCTTATTGATGAAAATGTTACTATTTTATCTGGAAACAAAAATGACTCAACTTTATGTTTTGCATGCTGTAGTTAAGATCAAATATATATATATGTAATAATTAAAATTCCATAGTCAAAAATACACTTAAAATTCTAACTGTATGTTCTTTTCATTTTTAATGGCGACGGTCTCTTATTTGAAAGTACGTGGAATTAAATCCACAGCCCCGTAGTCAAGTTGTTTTTACCGCCTTTTCTACACGTACAGTTATAGAATGTTCTGGAGATATTTAAAGCGAACTGGAATGGCTGACGAGGCTGACGTCATTTCTTTGAAGCTCCGCCTTTCCAGAGGCTATAAAAGGACTCGCAAAGGAATATCGGGGTTTTTTCTTTGATGTAACGATGCAGTAAACTTCATACAAAAAGTTATTAGTATTTCTTTTTATTTACTCTAGAGATCTTTTTTTTTTATAACTGCTATTTCTCCTGAATAATAATAAATGGATCCTGTTTCTTAAACTTATCGTCTGATATTTAGAGCTACGACTACATCTATGATTCTTCACCAATCTAATTATTCCGGACAAAAGCTGGTGCATTACATACATATATTAGCCACACAACAATTTAACATTCAAAGGAAAGATGTATTTCATCTGATCGTCTGAGAGAAAATTTTAGACTTTTGTAATTTAATTCCAAGTTTAAATTTTAGACTTTTGTAGTTTAACTTCAAGTTTAATTCAATAAAAAAGCTAAAACGAATACATTACTGAAATTCTAGATAATCATTTAACTAACTATAAATTAGACATTACAGAATAAATATAAACAAATGTTTCTGCTAGGAGTTTTTCAAACGTTTTCCAAGATTTATCGACTCCTCATTGTACCGCAACAAAGTATTATGATGCATATGAAATTTGTGACGGTATACAAACTTGATAGAAACGGCAGATAATAAAACCATTTCTTTACACTCTACTATTCTACAAGCTGCCCTCCGCGAATGATACCGAGCTTCGAAATGCGAACAACTAATCTAAATGACTGGCTCGAAAAATATAGCAGCTCTCCTATTTCGGCGAGTTAAGCCATGTGCACATTCCTCATACTAGAAGACGCGACACAGAAAAAAAACAGAAAAAAATATAAAAAATCTTGTACTGTATGGTCTTTAAGCAGCATAATAGGGCAAAGAAGTTTTCGCTTGGGGATTTCTTTGTTGCGTGATCATATTTTCCCTTCCTGAGTTTCTTGGGCAAAGGAGATAACGATAATCTTCCCTCTCCCGACCCGTCCCCAGTGAAACCCAGATTTGGGGTTTCCCTGGCTATGCAGGATATTTTTCTTCTCTCATTCTTCTTAAGCTTTCTCGTCCAGAATCCGTAAAAGGATTCTGTTGGGCGGCAGATAGATTTGCCGATGGGAGGACGTGGAGCAGAAGGGGTTTGAAAAGGAGTTCGTTTATTATTTTTTTTCTCCTCTCGGAAGTGGGAAGGTGGAGAATAGATATATTTTTGAGTGGTGATTTGCGTTTATGGTTATGTCAACAAACTGTTCATGCAAATGAAATACAGATTGAAAACATTTTAGTGAGGATGCACTTAAGAAATAAAGAAAATATTAACGAGATACCAGTACTTTGGATGAACTTGGGATTGCTTGAGCTTACACATTGGAGGAAAAAAATTATGCATAGCCTTCAAAATCAAAAAAATCTTTAACATAAAGCGAGATATTTTTCTACCTCCGACTGCAAACGTATAACAGGATTTTTGTCATAAAAATTCGCTTTCAAAGTTTTTCTCACCCTCCTACTTCAGAACAGGTAGTTTATAACTAAATCAATGCACTACATTCGCTTCTCTTTGTTTTATCTGTACTATCTTAATTTATCTACTCTAATTCAAGTCTTGAGAATCAGACTAGACACATTACATATCAAACTTGCACTAAAAAGGTCAATTACACCCAAATAAAAACAGTCATTTGGCACTGGAGGTTCTTTTATTTTCAAAGACTTGAACATATTTTGACACTACGCGAGCTGGGTGCCAACTGAGAGCCCCCCATATTAGGCAGGGTGGTAGTCAAAAGACCTCGCACAGTACATCCCAATGCTTTCTGGTGGTGACTGTTAATATGTAAGTATTCAAAGTTTTCTTCTGCGTTTTTTATTATTACCTGTCAAAGCAGGATTTGGACTTTCTTTCCCTGGCAAAACAGGCTATGGACTTTGCGTGATTTCTGCTTGGTCTTCAACTTATTAAATTATTTATTGTATCATAAAAGACCAAAGACACAACTAATGGAGTATTGTGAATTTACAAAAATGCTCGCAGGGACCAATCAGGAAATTTTCTTAAAGACGGTTACTCAATCGTCAGAACAATCACGTGACCTTCAAATTACTTTAAAAGCAAATTTCCTCTGTTTATTAAAATAGATTTTATTATTGGAACAGTATTTATAGCACCGTATTAATCGTAAATATGTTACTGGACTGTGTGTTTTTGACCAAAGTAGTTAAATAATGTCAGTAACGAAATGTCGCAAGGATACATACGTAAAAGACTGTTAATTCATTCGTCGAAAACGGTAATGTGACCAAATATGCTCTCAAAACTAATTGACTGTAATTGTTACTGTGATTGAATTTATAATGTGGCACAAAACAAAACAAAAAAAAAAAAAAGCCGAGACTGGTCCAATAAATTATTGTACTTATAGAATCAGTTCACCGTGACATTATCACTTTCAAAGTAATTCCCTTCAGCATTCGCATACTTCTGCATTCGGTGCAGCCATTGCTGGTACTTGCCAGCTCTGGCACGACGGTTTTGGAAGGCCCTTTTGGAAGGAAACAGGAGATTCTCTGTTTTTCCCAGAACCTCTTCAGATGAGGTAAAATGGGTTCCCCTTAAGTAAGATTTAACTTTAGAAAATAAAAAAATCGCATGGAGCCAAATCAGGTGAATTAGGAGGATGCCCCATCACAGTAATGGAACACTTACTTTTGCTGGTTAGAAACTGCTTGACAGATAGGGCCGTGTGAGCGGGTGCATTGTCATGGTGCAACAGCCATCCATCACTCCCCAACTGTGGCCTTCTTTTTTCCTAATTGTTTTCATGAAGTCTTTTTAGTATTTCAATGTAGTAGTGTTTATTAACAGTCTGACCACTGGGAACCCATTCAATCATGATGAACGTGCTGAGCAGTTCATCATCTTTCACACTCCCTTACCCCTGAAAACCGCTTATGCCATTCAAACACACGTGCATGAGACAAAGTTTCATCTCCATAAGTCTCGGTTAACACTTGAAATGTTTCCTCCGTGACTAGTTTCTTAAGTTTCACAAGAAACTTGATGTTGGTTCGCTGTTCGGTTTCTACATTAGACATTTTTCCGGCAGAATGCATTTGCGAGTGTTCAATGACGCAGTGCTCTCCACTGGCGTGGTCGGTTAAGTTGAACCACTAGGATAGAGGAGGTATGTGGCATTTCGTCACCAAAACAGTTGAAAACTCTACTCTGTTTTAAAGCTAGACACTTAGTTTCGTTTTTTTTTTTTTTTTTTTTTTTTTTTTTGTGTGTGTGTGTGTGTGTGTGTGTGTGTATGTGTGTGTGTGTGTGTGTGTGTCACCTCGTATATTGAATATTATGAATGAAGGTTTAAATAGAAAATTAATGGACACGGTCTAAAAAGGATATGCCATACGTAAACTGCCTATATGAACTCTCTAACTATACACGCACGACTTTGTCACCTATACTTTCATGCCTGCGGGTGAAAGGTGTAAAATTGCACTTAAATTAAAAATTAAAGTGATTGGCCTTAGGTCAAATTTAAATCTCTTACTTAAAACTCTTAGTAGTTGGTACCAATTTGCAAAAGATGGTCGGCGATCTCTACTCCAAAAAATAAATCGAAACGGTAAAACTAAAAGAAAAATTTCCTTATTCCGCGATTTGCAGGTGCACTCAAAAATTAACGAAACTTATACACCATTTTTCTTGGGTTCTTTTCAAAGATCCGAATACGTGCAATCCAATGAACATATTTAATACCTATAAACCTGGCACCAAATTATAACTAGCACAATTTAAGCACAACAATACACCTATTACTTAGCAATTGTACTTAGCAATTACCAGAAAATAATGAGAGAAACCAGCACAATTAACAAGCGAAAGATTTACAAGATAAACCACTTTCTTAGCGGGTTACCATACTGACTCTAAATTTGCATCTTTTTTAGAAGTAAAATTTTCCAAAATATTACGTCTGCAATTTAAATATTACGATGCTTTCCATATATGAAATATTTTATATAACATTTGTCGTGAATAAATTTATGCAGCATACAAGACAGAATATTTGCGTTTGAATCATTAAATTCCGCGTTTCGAGGGGCCAATATTAGAATGTCCAATGGATAAGCGTGTCTTTCCATGTATGTATAGTAAGAAATTCACCTTTGAGAGTTATGAAACTAGAAAAGCTGATATACAAATAAACTGAATTTAATTGTTCTTTAACTCGGCATTACTCGCGCGAGAAAAACGAACGGGAATGCTCGCGCTGGGTATGACATACCCAAAACGGTTTCTTTCCCTCTTTTACCATTAAATCTGCATAAAATATAAAACAACAAAACCAGAGAAGAGAAAACATACTTTTAAACATACATTAAAATTTTTACCTTCAATTTGCATATTTCCGGCAAATGCATGCCATATGTTCCATGCATACATTGTTTTCACATTTTTCATAGACAAACTTAGTTTTTCTGTCTTTTTTGGCCCCGTATACGGCATATATTTTATATGAAGTCTTTACCTTCTGGGTTGTAGCGGCCTCATTGTTGCCCAGTTTTACTTTTAGACTTTGCGAGAGCATTGCTTGTTGACTTCTTACAATCTCAAATCAGTTGAAATAGCGATGTTTTCAGAAATGAACGTCGAGTTCGATACCCAGTAGGTGCTTTCTTTGTTGATAGCAGAATTATCCGTGCATTTATTGCAGAAACGTTCAACATGGAATAAAAAAATAGCCATAGGCGAAAGACTTGTTTTTTTAGCCGTTGAATACATTGCAGCCATTTCATCCAACAACATCGAAGGCACCTTTAGCATATTTCTATTTTGAGATGTATAAGAAACAATACTTGTTTCTTTCTGAAACCCAGCTGCCCCGCTTAATCGAGCCAACAAAAATATTAGTACACTAGTTTCTTTATTAAATCAGAAGATAAAAATAAGTTCCAAGCTTCCAAGGAAGAAGCGACATTTTTTAAATGCATGTGTTTCCAGAGAATTTCGAAATTATATTTCTGGCAGAAATTCTAACATTTCCACGGAATTTAATTTTACTCCATTTTGTTATATTATCCTTTCCTATAAAATAGTAGCTTTCATTTGAATCAAACCGATCGCTCTCTAAATCAGATTCTATTTCAATCGAAGATTCGTGTAAATTTCTTCAGCATCCGGCACTTCATCATCGGAAAATTCATTACCTTCCTCAAGACTTTCTTCACCCGAAGAAACAGTATCAAGTAAATTTCTTAAATGCCTCATTTCTTCATCATAACTTCGAAAACGCGCCATAATGCAAACATTAGTCATAGGGAAAACTGCAGTTTCAGCACCAACTTCATTGTCGTTTAGCTGAATGGGACCAAAAGTAAGGTTTCAGTTTGTTTTATTTTTATATTTTATGTTTTGTAAAACTTTAACGGATTTTTGATTAAAAACATTAACGATTTCAAGAGGCAACACTATGAAATGAAACATTTTTATTTTCAGCGCGCGAGACTGTCTATTGGCAGTTCTAAAGCTATACTCTCTTTAAATACTTTTAGCTCAAATACTCTCGAATTGTGTATGCATCTGTAAATGAAAAAAATTCCCGTTTATTAGGCATAAGTTGAAATCTGAAATGAGTCAATATATATATATAAATATAGATTGTTTCAAAAGAATAAATTGAATAAATACATTGAATAAATACAAATTTAATTAATTCTTTGCGCCATTGCTGAAAGGAATGAAATTTAAATTTTAACAAACATGTATATACGTAAAAAAAGCAAATTTAAAGTTAAAATAATGTGCAAACATGTAAAAGAATTAATTTTCGAACTAATTTACAATATCATTTAAATTCAGATAGCATAAGTAAATCAAGTGCCAAACAAAAACATGGAAATAAATTCACCAATTCAACAAATTAAAATTAATCTAAAAAAATTTAATTTTTTTTAAATGCATAAGTGAATGACTGTTGAGCAGGTGCTGTTTTTACGTACATACATGTTTGTTAAAATATATAAACATAGACTAATACTTAACACTGCATGGGAAATTCTAAATTTTATGAAGCTAGATAGTTCCTTTAAATTTTCAGATTGTAATTTTTTAATATTAATTTGTGTACCTATTTAGACCTAATTAATTAAAATTATGCGAAAAATTAATAAAGACTAGACGACTTTAAAAATAGCAACAAAAAAAGCTAAAACGTTATAAGAATTTTAAAAATATAAACTTCCTGCTAGAGAAAAGGATTTACGAACATCAGTGTTCTTTAAGCATGGACTCTTTATTTAATAATGATCACAGTATGTTAAAAGCCCATTCAAAACATAAGTTAAAAATCGTTATTGAGTACTTGATTAAGTTCGAGACACTGTAACGTGTAATATCACGAAACGACTTTGTTCTCAATTGATTGCCATCTGAAGCCGCAGAAAACTGCTTGGAAAGTTCATGTTCATTACCACGCATGGATATTACCTTGAAATGTCACGTTTAAATAAAGACTGAATCGTGCAAAGCAGATATTTCCGCAGCTATTTTAGCACATAGCGTGAGAATATGTAATGATCCTCTGCAAAACGTCCGATAGAGAGAGTTAAAGCGTATAAAAACCCATTTCCTAATCTGAATTTACTTTGTTTCTGTCAACCAATGTTAAATATTCTGTTCACTTCCTATAATATCAGCGGAACTAGATGTTTTGTAGACTCCATTTCAAAATTTGTGCCCTGCATTTTTGTTGTTTCGTCTACTCATCGTTAAAATGTAAATGAAGTGAATTTAAATAGCGAGGAAGAATCTAATTTACGAGAGAGAGACTTAGGCAACTTCACCTGCTGAGCTGAGACTCCTCTGTTTTGCCTACTTTTAGCTGTGTGTTTTGCTGGTGTACTATCTTTGACTAGAATTGCATCAGAACTCGCGAAAAAAGAACCAGAATTTAGAATTAAATTTTAAACTCTACTGTGTTGTTGTTGTTACTAAGACTCACTTGTCGGACGTATAGTCAACCTAAGCCCACAAAATTTCTCGTGCTAGGAGCGCAAGTTTATGCCTATCGTTGGCAACAGCCTTGAGCACCATACTGGTGACAGTGCGGTTTAACTCAGATCCACCCCCAATTTGGATGGAAAGCACACCAGGGGCCCTGTCCGAGGATCTTCCACGCTCTTCTTTTACCACAAATATCTCGAGAGGACTTTCGGCCCGCCGCATATTTAGAGTGCCTCCATGCCGCACGGATACTATACATTACAAACATCCATGCCTTCTCCGGCATTCGAACCCGGGCCCCTCGGCACGGAGCGACGCTAATCACTCTAGAGGTTCTGTGGCAATTTGATTTGTAAATAGTATAAATATTTGTTCTTTTTCACCCAGCTCACAAGAAACGGAAGTTTTTTCAATTCATATAACCTCCAGCTGAAATGAAAAGGAAGGTTTTTCTTTGTTTCTTACTCTGTTCTTCTTGAGCATATTATGTATGAAGATAGAACGATCAATCTCTCAGCAATTTTAAAATTAGATTAATGTTTACTGTGACAAACTGAGTTTAAATTTACAAACTGTATTTGACTATTGTTATAACCAGAATTTTCACTTCATTTGAAGCGAGAAATGTTCACTTAGTAGTTTATATTACCATGAGTGAACAATTATTAAGGACCAAAATAATACTATAAGGTATTTTCTCCCACCTTTCTGCATGCCTTCATGGTGTAACCGGAAGCTAGCTCCAAGTACATTGTCGGATGTCCGAATCTCGGGGAGGGCAATGCGGATTTCTTCAATTTTCTGACATCGAAAAATTCTTAAAAAAGACACTGCAAGTAACGCACGAATTAAAAAAAAAGTTTTGGCAATTAGATTTCCTTCTCTTTTTGCCCTTTAAAAAGGGAGAGTATACAAGGCATTTTCTCTTTCCTTTCCACATGCCTTCGTGGTGTAACTAGAAGCCCACTCAAAGCGTATTCGGAAAGTCCAGATTTCGAATCCCGGTGAGGGCATTGCAAATTTTTCAAGTTCCCAGCATCGAAAAATCTAATGACTCTACAGTGGCGTCCGAACTAAAAGTTGGTGGACACTTACTTGTCACCACTAGGAATGGGCAATTGGGTCCTCTAATCACCAATCATTCTTTAAAAGGGAGAGTATATAAGGTATTTTCTCCCTCTTTCATGCATGCCTTTGTGGTATAACTGGAAGCACGTTTGACGGGTATTCCGGATTTCAAATCCCGACAAAAGTATTGCATATTTCTCCTAACAAAAATCTCTACAAGTCGCGTCCGAACTAAATGGTGGTGGACGGTCATTCGTCACCACTAGGATTTGGCAGTTGGGTTGCCTAATCCCCAGACACCCTTTGTTTATCACAAGAACGCTTATAAACGCTTATAAACTATCAGCCTGATAGTTTGTAAGTTTTATTTTTGTCCGGTTTCGAATTAAGGTATAAGTATATTAAATAGTTTTTACCCTTTCAAGAGGAGTTCGGGAGGACAATGCGGATTTCTCCAAGGATTGTGTGCTTCGGAAGCTGTAATTTTTAATTGTGCTTCGAAAAATTCTAACACTCTCTACAAGTAGTTACCGAACTAAAAGATATTGAACGGTTACTCGTCATGAATAGGATATGGCAACTGGGTCCCCTAATCCTCGATCACTCTTAAAAAAGGGGATTGTATAAAGTTTTTCCCTCCACCTTTTCCACGTGACTTCGCGGTGTATCTGTAAACACGCTGGAAGCATAAGCGGGATATACGAGGTTCGACTCCCAGCGAGGGTATTGCACATATCCACGTTCCTGCGTGGATATAGCCTAATGATTCTACAATACATACAACTTAGAATAAAAATATTTACTCTCCTTAAGGCAAACACATGAGGAAAATCATTACACTAAATCCACTTAAAATAAGGAAACAAACAAAATGCAAGCAATTCACGATCTGTGACCTTCATTGTCCTCACCTACTGCAAAGGTTAAGACAAAGGAGTTCATCCCCGAACTAATCACCCAACTCTACTGATTACAAGCGCAACCATAAAAGGTCCCAAGATAAACGTTTTGTTTAGGAAATCGCCCGATCAATAGCATAACAAAGCAAGAACCGAGGGCGGCCGATTTTTCAAGGCGGACATCTTGCCTCGGGCAATAAATTGCCCCTACCCCGGATTACCCCGTTAAAAGCCCGCCGCCGCTGCGATCCGCATTGGTTCAATCACTGGTACCAAATAAAGTGCTCCTAGATTTATGGAAGAGGATAAGAACCTTAACCTTTTTATGTCACATTTAGCGTTATTCTTTTTTCTCAGACCTCGCTCTCCTGGAAGCTAAAAACCTACGGTGATTTGATTTATGGACTGTGTCTATCTTCCAGGCTTGCGAGGCTCGGACCCGCATTTTTTCCTCCTTAAGGGTAGGGGTGTATTTTTGCTTTATGGTTGAAACTGAAGAACATAAAACAAAAGGATGTCTGGTTTATATCTATGTTTATGACGCCGTTGAGATGTTTATCCGCTGCTGCCCTTCGAGTTCAGTCCGACGATATTCGCTTAATCTTCAAAGTTCTATGGACCGGATTTAAATGAGCTTTCCCACAAATCTTTTACATGCCTCTCCAGAAATCCTATATAATTACTTACTTTAAACGACTCCCAATATTACTAAATAAATTTCCCTGCTCCATCTGGATAAATGTCCATTAATAAAAGCCAAGACGCATTACGGTGGAAATATATCGTTGAAAATTTTGTTAGCTGAGTTTGCTACTTTTATTCCACTTGATAATTCCTCTTTAAAATATTTTTCGTTGTATAGACGATATTTTGTTTGGTATACGTAAATTGCCATATCTTTGGGCTAGGGTTCAAACATGGAGTGTCTTTGATGAATAAAGGTGCTTTCAATTTTTCCATCCAAACTTCCTCTCTACAGATTAATTCCGAGAATAAAATACCATATTGCCCCCATTTTCAATATCTCTTATCAAAGCAAGAATGGAATTGGAGTAACACGCTTTACCTAAGGCCTTTAATCCACAACAAAAGTCATTTAATTAGTAAGTTTTAAATAATAATTTCTTAAAACCAATAGTTTTAAATAAATTCTGATAATTTGGTATATTTGATAACCTCAAAACACACAAGGGCTATCTGCTTAAAAGAAGGGATGCCTTCGTGGGAGACTTTCTGAGGGTACTCGTAACACATGGGAATAACCACGAAAACGCCCATGCAGTTGCTAATTCGAAAGAATTAGAAACCCGGACTTGAACTACCAGTGTTTAGCGATTTTACCGCTGTTGAGTAGATTCTTCTGGAAATTTAGCTTTTAAACTTCTAGGAATTATCTCATTACTTTTTAAAATACAGATTTGTAATCTAGCTACTTTTACAAATAAGGAATCTTAATATTTAACTAAAACATTTTTCATTATTAAAAGTTCTATTCAAGTTCGTTATTCTTCTTTGCACGAACTAAAGGAAGTATTGTAATCACCAAAAATTTCAGGTATCATATTTCAAGGAAACTATCCAGTTTGACCGCTCTCGAATCCATTTGAACGATATTTTTGGCTGACATCTGTATATTCGGACAGAATAAAAGACTCTTTTTTCGAAACGGAGTGTAAAAAGGATTTAAAATGGCTTTGGAAGAGATTTCGTCGTGACGTCTGCATATACGTATGAAGGTATCTCACATAACTCAAAAACGAATTGCCGTAGAACGAAGAAATTTTGTGTATGGGACTGCTGTAACACCTAGTTGTACAACAGACATTTTCGCTGAAATCGATCGCACCAAACAGATATATATACATGTTCCCACTCTGCTACCCGCAAGGTTTGCTCTGTTTTTACAACCATGTACGAAGGAAGTATTGTAATCACGAAAAATTTCGAATACCCATTTTCGAAAACCCATCAACGAAAATACCCATTTTGATCGCTTTCGAAACCATTTGAACGATATGTTTTCCACGATATCTGTACGTACGGATAGCATAAAGGATTCGTTTTTCCAAAATGGACGGTAAAAAAGGATTTAAAATGGATTCAGAAGAGAATACGTTTAGTGACGTCTGTACGTACGTATACGTATGTACCTGTTATAACATAAAGCTGTACACCTCTTCACATTGTACCTTCTCTCATTGCACTTTATGTTGGAATCGGCCGCACCAAGCCTACATAAATATACTATTATTACAGCCACTCTGTCATGAGCTCAGAATTTTTATTCTTATATGTTGATAAAGTGTGCATTTATTGTTTTAAAAGTTACGTTGTTACGCGTTTAGTTAACCTGAATGTGATAGTTTTAGAATTATCAACAATTTAAAAGTGGTAACTTCAGTGCATTTGGCGCAGTGGGACCAGAATATAATTTTCAATTTTGTGCATCGAAAAATTTGTCTTCCTTTCCACTGTCTGCTTTGCTTGTTTCTACATAGGAACTCTAATTTTAATTGTAAAATTTCTTAAATTGATTTTAATCGCATTTGATGTTTTAGGTTTTACTGCATTTTATAATTTTTAAATGAAGATGCTTCGAGTTTTTGTGTATTTTTGCCTTGCCACGAAGCGAGAACTGAGTTGATTGAATGATAACTATCTCTCTAATGAAATCTGAGGAAGAAAGTTTAAATGGTGCAGTAAGAAAATGTATATAATTTAATAGGCCATACAAGAAAGTCATAGTTGTCCCCATCAGATAATTATAATTTACAGTAAGTTTTCGAAATAGCATTTCCTTTGTATAAATTCTCTTCTTTTGCAAAGGATAAAAATTAAAAATGAATTTTGGGCTTTTGCAATGTTTAATGATATTAGTAATCATTCTACATTTTTTCCTATATTTTTTAATGCTGGGTAACAAAGATTTAGTTCTCTAACACGTAATTCAGCGAGAACATAGTGCGAAAGATAAACGTAGGCCAGACTACCTGACTGAAATGATGTTAACTGGAAGATGCTTAATAGTGGGTAATTACTATGTAAGACCTTTGCGATTTGCTTAAATGTCTAAATTGGTATATGATGCCAGATTATCTGTGTTCATATCCTTCCAACTGGCGCTTTTCTTCTGTGATACTTTCGGAACTTATACTACTATAAGGTATTTCTCCCGCCTTCTTAGCGTGCCTTCGTGGTGTAGTGGTCTTCTCACTAGGCACGTATTCCAGAGGCCTGTAGTTTGATTCCCGGAGAAGGCACTGATCATTTTTTTATTTTGTCTGTTTCCAAAAATACCTAACGTCTCTACAATACTATTCTTTGTGCGCGTGTATAGAGTTCGCTACATAACTCTTCACAAAGAATTTTTCTCACCGAAAGTAATGCAAGATAGATTTCAGCGCGCTTGCTGTGGAAAGAAGACCTTTCCGTATGCGTTTTCAGAAGGAACCGCTTAATATATTCATTGCACGGATTATTCTATACGTTTTGCGCAATGACGAAAGAAACGTGTGGATGGCATTCAATTATTCATGAAAACAGTTTGAACTAACATTGAAAGAATTTTTATGTACGTCAATAGGTACGTCAATAGAGTCAATAGGTTTCTTTTGAAGCAGGAGAAGTGAAAAATGTGCATGCCCTTGCCAGGACTGGATAACCGGATCTCATGAATACACGTCGAATATGTTGCCTACACCACAAAGGCATGCGGAGAGAAGGGAGAAAATATCTTATAAGATTATTCCTAAATATATTACGTACATAAAAATTCTTTCAATGTTAGTTCAAACTGTTTTCATGAATAATTGAATGCCATCCACACGTTTCTTTCGTCATTGCGCAAAACGTATAGAATAATCCGTGCAATGAATATATTAAGCGGTTCCTTCTGAAAACGCATACGGAAAGGTCTTCTTTCCACAGCAAGCGCGCTGAAATCTATCTTGCATTACTTTCGGTGAGAAAAATTCTTTGTGAAGAGTTATGTAGCGAACTCTATACACGCGCACAAAGAATAGTATTGTAGAGACGTTAGGTATTTTTGGAAACAGACAAAATAAAAAAATGATCAGTGCCTTCTCCGGGAATCAAACTACAGGCCTCTGGAATACGTGCCTAGTGAGAAGACCACTACACCACGAAGGCACGCTAAGAAGGCGGGAGAAATACCTTATAGTAGTATAAGTTCCGAAAGTATCACAGAAGAAAAGCGCCAGTTGGAAGGATATGAACACAGATAATCTGGCATCATATACCAATTTAGACATTTAAGCAAATCGCAAAGGTCTTCTGAAAACTGGAACACAAACATTTCGTGCCTTAGTGCCAAGTTTAAGAACAAATTTAAGAACTCTCACGTCACGAATATTAAAGAGGCCTTAACAGTATTGTTTAACAGTTAGAACCTTTTTAATATTTATTTTGTGATTCTTTTCTTAATATAAGTACATTCTATTTTGCTATCCATATATTCTTGACCGAAACTTTACATTACCAATATAAGAGAAAGAAATCTTCCACATTTAAACATCCATTAGTGACATTCGATCTAAAACAGAAATTTAATGTAGAATTGCCAAAACTGTTAAATATTTTAAATATCAGACAGAAGATAAATTTCTAATAGAAATTATTTCATAAAAAGTTCTTGTCATATGCATTAATATGATTTGATATACATGAATAATCAAAGCACATCAATACAACAAGCCAGTTTAGTCTAACACTTACTAGTTTACCAACGTTTTTAAAATATTTAACTTATTAATTTCATTTTATAGGCTATAAACTGTTTACAAGTGTGTTATTTGAATATTTTTGCATCATTTAACATAAACCTTTCACTATGAATTTCACTCTGAAAGCAGAGTAGATATCCGAAAATTAGACAGTTGGCAAAACTATAGCAGTTTCTTCTAAGAAACAGCAAACACATTTAACCAAATGTTCAAATTACTTCTGAAAAATTTATGTTGGAGACGGATAAAATTCAATTTACCGTGACCAGACTTCAAAAACAAAACCCCAGACAGAAAATATCTTGATATATCGCGAGTACTCAGACAGGTTATGGAACACCCGAAAACTTCTCAAAGTGAAAATGGTGTTCAAGATAATGTACAGGGTTATTACTCAGGCAGCGAAATATGATTTGATTTTCGCATTACAATGACCGGCTACAAGTAATATATTTAGATTTCAAGGCTATATTTTGTTTAACCAAGGGGTAACATAAATATTGAAAACTTAACTTGCACAAAAACTTTGTTCAAGAAAATTGTAATTTTTAATCTCTTCATTTCTAACGTATATTTGTGAAGATTGAAAAATAAGGTTACTGACGACAGTAGGTGTAATAAGCTGTGGGTACTAACATGGATTATACAAAATTAGTAGTCAACACAATATGAGTTGGGCGTAGATTTATGTACAAAATCTCAATCGATTTCGAGAGCAAACGGGTACAGATCCCTCTTCATCAGGAGCAAAGAAATGTATATCAGCGATCTCCAAACATTTTTTATTGCGTACTCCTTTGAATAAAATAATTAAACGTTATAGTTTATGTAATATAATAAACACGAACATACACTCGCAAGCGATCGTGGGCTTACTTCTTTGGCTTATCTCCAAATATACTTTGCGTACTTTCTAATGTACACGAACCGGACTTTGGAAACCACTGATCTACATGAGTACAGTAATGAATGACTGTTAATAAAACGGTGGTTTTAACAGAAGTGGCTGTGTGTGGATCGCACATCGCACATGAATTATTTACATTTTTATTTCCTTATACGATGCAAAAGAAAATACCATAAAATCACGAACAATTTCGGGTTTCAGATTTCAAAGGAAATATCCATTTTCAGCATTCCCGAATCCATTTTGACAAATTTTCTCTTTTATGTGTGCGCGAACAGAATAAAGGACTTTTTATTTCAAAACGGATTGTGAAATGGTATGGGATTTTGTGATATCTTTGCGTACGTATATATCGTGCATAACTAAAAAACGATTAGCGTAGAACGTTGAAATTTTTCATACGGGACTGCTATAACATCTAGTTGTGCACCTTCATTTTGTCGCAATCGGCCGCACCAAACGCATGCACACATACATATATGCCTCTTACCCTCTTATTTTCCCAAGCCTCTTACCTGGCTTAGTGAACTCAGTATTTTTATTCTTACGTGTTGGTAAATTGTGCATTTTTTGCATTAAAATTGTGGAATTATTTTGTTCTTATGTTGCAGTTAAGATTTTTATACCTTAAGTTAATCTACGTGCAATAGTTGTAGAATTATCAGCAATTTAAACGTTTAAGTGGCGCTGAGCCTAATGAGGCGGCCATTTGTTTATATTTGAAATTCTCAGCAGAATAGTGATTGGTACACCGCAATTGCTGCACCAACTTCAGTATCTTTTTGCTCAGTAGTACCAAAAGTTAACTTTCACTTTTGTGCACCAAAAATTTTGTTATCCTGCCCGCTAGCCGAATTGCTTATTTTGGCGTAGATACTCTAATTTTAACTGTTGTTTCATTTAAGTCTTTTTAACTGTATTTGTTGTTTTAGGTTTTTCTGTAAGAGTATAAGGTATTTATCCCGCTTTCCTAGCGCGCCTTCGTGGTGTAGTGGCCAGCACACTGAGCCGGTATCTCATAGGTCCGTGGTTCGATTCCCGGCGAAGGCGGTTGCATATTTTTCATCTTTCCTGCTTCCAAAAGTATCTAATGTCTCTACAACATTACCATTTTCGACGAATGAGTTAACAGCCTTTCACGTATTTATACCTGCAACATTTCGTTACTCACATTATTGCACTACTTTGGTCAAAAACACAAAGTCCAGTAACATATTTACGATTAATGCGGTGCAATAAATATTCCAATAATAAAATATATCTTATTAAACAGATGAAAGTTGATTTTGAAGTAATTTGAAGGTCACGTGATTGTTCTGTCGATTGAGTAACCTCTTTAAGACAAGAGAGCATTTTCGTAAATCCACAATACTTCACTAGTTGTATCTTTGGTCAAATGCAGAAAGCTCTTTTATAATACAGTAAATAATTTAATAAGTTGAAAACTAAGCAGAAATCATTCAAAGTCCATATCCTGCTTTTTGGAAGGAAAATTTTAGTAATTTCTAATAATAATTAAGGTGAGAATAAATTTATTGTCTCTGATCTGGAAATGCTATTGGTATTTTTATCTGATGAATAATTTTTAACATTTTCCATTGCATTCCTCCTTTTTGGCTTCTAGTATCTGCTGGTGAAGTCTATAAGATGCCAAACAGATCTATGCCGTTCTTTGCATCTATACATTTATAAAAACAGATTGAGGAAATTCCAATAGCATCATAGAAATCCTAAGATGCCATTATAATTACTTTTATTCCATATCCTGGAATTCTTCGAGGAAAGAGAGAAAAGGAGGAGACATCATGATGAAATGTCCTTACTGCCTTTCCTTCTGCATGCTCCTTCCCAGAACACATCTGAAGTAGGACATCAGCCACGGTTACAGCGTGTTTCTTCTAGACAGATGAACCGAAAGGGATTCTGTGGAAGTGAATCGGGTCGAAGCAAATCTAGCTCCATCTCATTTACACGATATTAGAATATTTGGGGGGGGAGCTATTAAAGATTTTTAATAATCACAATCACCAACGTTTAAAAAAAGCTAAAGATGCCATTATAGTTATTTTCACTTTACTAAAAATTTATATTTCCCAATTTATACTGAAACAAATTGAAAACTATAAAATACTATGCGTAAATACTAACAAATATTATTCAAGAATCTTAAAATTATTTTGCATTGAGTGTGTACGTAGGGTCTCCCTTCGTCCTTTGCGCAAAATCTGACGCAGTTTGCATTCATTTTGTACGTCTCCACCTTTCTTAATGCGAAACTAAAATATTTAAGAAAATGGAGAGCTCCATCAATTGCAAAACAGTTATCAAGCTCTTGATGACAAACGACGCCGCGAAAACTGCGGATATTCATCACCAGATATATGAAGTGCAAGTTGAAAATGAAATTGGTGGCTGTGAAGAACGAAAATGGATGAAGTGTTCTAGGGCAGTTCAAGACACTAATGGAGAGTTAAAAACAATTGTGAGTGATTGGCTATCATCATAGATGCAAGGATATCCGAAATCGGAGAGGAGACGGGTATCCAAAAATGCGTTTTTCGTAGCGATAACTTCACGGAAAATAAATTGTGTAGATTAAACAGTAACTGACAATAGAGAATTATGTGCACATTCAGAAAATAGATATATTTTTCAAAACGGTTTATGTTTCTTTTATATTGCAAAACAGGCCTTATGTAAAAAATAGCTTCGTACTTACTGATTTTATTTCTTTAATTAACTGCATTTTTCATTAACTAATTTGCCATGATGTTCACTAGTTATTATAAGGATTGTCTTAGATCTTGCTATCTAGACACTAAAGAAAGTTCTTTCACAATTTGAAGGAGATGTTATAGACATTCGTTTACGCATCAAGCAACCTGTTTTTAACTCTTGGTAATTTTACGAATATGTGCTATCATTAATGCAGTATGTTTACAAATATTACAAATTTTGCAAACTTTTTTCCCATGCTTACGCCATACAAAATTACAAAGGTTTTAAAAGCAGCATAGCAGCGTATGTTTGTAATTCCCTTCCGATTTTGTCTGTTTATTATTAACTGTTATGTGTTAACTATATTTATTAAATTTCAGGTTCTTTGCACTTACGCCATGAAAAATATAATCCATTAGCAAAACAACGAAATATTTAAAAACGGCATGCATTTAGAACTTCTGATAGACATTCTCGCGCTAGAGTTAAAAATAAAAGTTTTGTTTCGAAGTGTTGCCAATGCTTGCTTTGAAAGTTTTGAGTTTATTAATCAAACATTCATATAAGTTTTACAAAATACACGAAATATAAAACTCGAAATTAAAAATTCGATTTTCCAAGCGCACATATGCGATCGGAGGATTAAGTTATTCAAAATTGGATGGTACCGTCGTATTTTTGACAATAAGAGGAACACACGTACACACATGCAAATTCTCCATTATTTAATTTTTTTAAGAATAGTACAGTCTGATAATATTCAGTGGAACAGTTTGTAAAGCAATTAATCGTTTATAGTGAGCCAAAATCCAATTTCGTGACTAATAGCTCTTTTCGGACTAAAAGGGAAAGACCAGCGTAGGCTTTTCCTCCAGTTTATGTCATTAACTTTTACAGTTCTTGGTTTGGTTTGCTTTATTTGATTATGGCAAAGCACTCGAGGGCTATCTGCCTAAAGAGAGGAATGCCTTCCTGGAAGACCTTTTAAGAGTAACTGACTCGAGTACGTCACACATGCGGAAAACCACGAAAATACCCGTGCAGCCAGCCCGGTTTAGGGATTTACAACTTGGACCGAACTCCCAGTGTTCAGTGACTTATCGCTGATCGGCCTTTACACTTCGCGACACTGAGCTCTGAGGGATCATTAGTGAATTCAAAGTAGAAAATATGGTATTACCTGTGCTAACGCTGGGATTCGAACCACGGAGCTACAAGCTACTAGCTGGACGTGGTACTGCTTCCAAAACGAGAACTCGCATGAAAATTTTTAATAAATCCTTATAAAGATTTTAAGATCTGCATTTGTCAGAATGTCTTGCAATAAATTATCTCCGAGGTAACGAGTAATAGGTAAGTATTGCGCATGTTTTAATTAAAAGTAGTGTAATGTAAGAGCTTTAGTCGAATTTTGTTAATAGAATATTTCGAACCGGAAATTTTATATTTCCTCTCATAATAGTTATTTCTGATTTTAACCAAAATGATCCAAACTTTTTAATTATTTTGCAGCATATGGTTTAGAATTCTCAGAAATAGAATGAGTATAGGTAAAATTTAAGGTTTTCTGTAACCAATTTCTACTTATTCTATGGTAACCGAACCTTAGCCAAATGGCGTAATTTAGCTAATAAACAGTAAAATGTTTACTGTATTTTGGCTTTCATGACATTTGCTTCATCTATCTTTTTCCAAAAAATTCATCACGGAAATTTCTCTACGCATGCAACATCCTAAATTCTTAACTTTTCCCACAGCGCAACTAACAATGCTCTTCATGAACAAAATAGAAAACATGAACGTAATCAATGGGGAGAGCTTTTTCTTCCCTCCCTCCGTTTTCTTGAATTATGGTTCCAGAACTGGAACAAAAAAGTAGAAGAATCTAATATTTTCCCGAAAAGAAAGGAGAAAATGCATCCCTGTAGAGAAAGTCTCGTAAATCACCGGGGCAGACTATTGTGCGTGCATTCTATTCTATTTTACGATAATACTGAGGAATTGAAAATATGCTGGCCGGAATCCTTTGTTGTGGTCTCTAATCCTTTGGTTATGGGTTATTCTATCAATCTTGGTCTGGTAGGTTTTTATAGTTAGACGAAAAACATCCCACGTTTACATAAGAAAGAGACACTGAGAGTTTTGCGAATGGAGATATGGAATGCATAAATTTAAGTTCAATATTTAAGTTTTAACCACTCTAATATGTTTCAAAACATGTACATGAGCATCCTTGGACCATACTTGTGTTAAAGCGTTTGAAGCTGTAGTGACTAAACTGAGCATTGCTGCTTTGCGATAACTCTTTTAAGCGAAATATTATAATGTTAATATTATAATGTTAATATTATAATGTTAATGCTTTGCGATAACTCTTTTAAGCGAAATATTATAATGTTAATATTATAATGTTAATATTATAATGTTAATGCTTTGCGATAACTCTTTTAAGCGAAATATTATAATGTTAATATTATAATGTTAATATTATAATGTTTGTAAACTGAGCATTGCTGCTTTGCGATAACTCTTTTAAGCGAAATATTATAATGTTAATATTATAATGTTAATATTATAATGTTAATGCTTTGCGATAACTCTTTTAAGCGAAATATTATAATGTTAATATTATAATGTTAATATTATAATGTTTGTAAACTGAGCATTGCTGCTTTGCGATAACTCTTTTAAGCGAAATATTATAATGTTAATATTATAATGTGCGTTTTTATTTTTAATATCAGGAAAAGAACATGTGAGAGGTTGTTGCAATACCTGCCTTTCCTTTCAAGCTTGAATGATGAAGTTAGTAAAGCATGCAGCTGTTTAAGAAGTCAGAAATACCTAAACATTTATATACAAAAATCTATATTCCATTTTAATATCAAATATTTTTGTAATGCCTATTTTTAATGGAATTTACTATATATTCCAGCGTATAACGTTCACGTTGAATACAAAAAATAAGATCAAAGTTTACAGTTGCGCTTTATAAGTCGGGGATAAAAATGATAAATTTAAATATAAGGAATAAGCTTAAAAAAATTAGATTTCTACATGTACTTAAATGCTGATTATTTAAAAGAAATGACATATCTTATAGACTTTATTAATGGAAAACATAAAATTTTTGTTATCTTCGTCTTCCGTTATAGCTGCGGCAGCGTTCATAGCGTAATTTGACTTGCGTAGCACCATGACGTACTGCATGAATGCGCGCCAGCTCGTGCTGCATTCGTGTACTCATGGTCTGCCATTTCGAGTGTGACTGTGATACGAATCGGTGGATGCACAGCATCGTGCCTTTGCTGTAGAAAGTTATTTCAAGGATAACTACTCTGTTATTGCTACCCAGCGTCTATTTCGGAAATATTTCAACTTGGGACGTCGTGGAAAAAGTTTCAGATGGACGGACCATTGCGATAGACATTTCCAGGTAGAGTAATTTCCCGTTTTGGTGACATTTCCTGGCCGCCTCGCTCACCTGATCTTTCATGTGTCGGCTTAAGCAAGAAGTTTTCCGAACACGTTGTGCCACCATTCCTGAGTTGAAGGATCGCATCCGAACTGCCGTCGGCAATGTCTCACGGAATACGTTACGCCGAGTTATGGCAAGCTTCCAACGCCGCCTAGATGGATGTGTTGTGCAAAGGGGGCATCATATTTAAAACGTAATCCACGCCATGGACAATGATTTACACATTAGTAAATGGCATACCTCTAACTATTAATTAACATTAAGGGGTAATAAATAAATTACAGTTATGGTGTGCTTTTAATATCCTACTATGAACGTTGTCGCACTCTACATCTTCTAGCACATCATCGAATTCTGTTTCATCTACACCATCATTGTTAATCAGATCCATAAACAAATAATCATTGTCATTCGTTTCATCTTTCACCAACATACTGGCTGCAGCACGATTTCCCTTTTCTTTCTCAAAATGAATAGCTTTGAAACTAGCACTGTGTTTGTTTCTTTTTGGCATGAACTATATTTACTACTAACTACTCTATTTCAGCTGTAGCAAATTTGATTTACTAAAGTTCTCGATTTTCCTTTCAAAATTATAGCTTCAAATGACTACAGAAAAAGAAAACATCTGTAAGGATTTGAAGATTTACTAACGTTTATTTTAGTTTAAAACTTTGCTATCCTCTCTTATTTTCCATTTCCGGCAAAATAAGCGCTAGTAGAATTGCTTATGTTAATGAGGTTGCAAAATGCATAAGTATTTAAGAAGCTGCTTTTAGATAAGAAAGAGAAAAGACTCCTTGCTGCCTTACCCCGCTCGTGCTTTTCAGTCAGTTCATGTCTGCCTTTAAGGTCAGAACTTAGTTTCCGCTGATATTGGAAGACATATTGTAGTTTTGCATTTCGCTCACTATATAACGTAGTGTCAAAAAGGCCAATATTCGCATTACAAGTCTCCGTAAAGCATCTAAGTTCGTTCTTATTTAGTTCAGTCTGTTTCTTATTTTCTACGTTTTAGACCGCAAGTGCTGGACTCTGTATCCCAAAGGGCGGGAACGGCTGCGCGCTGTGAGACATAAAGGGTAAATTTAACCCTTATTATCTTTGTTGTGTCTTCTACACACGAACAAAGTTTTGAGTAAACCCCTGTTCCTACTCAGGACTCCATTTATGTTTCCAAAGGCAATTAGGAGAAACAGCAGTCCTGACGCATCTAACTAATTCGGTTTTGAAATGCATTCTTACTCCAAATTATATCCCCCTTTTTTCGAAACCCTACAATAGCTTTCTTTTGGACAGCTGCATTGAATAAAATCCATTATTTTTGCAGGAATATTTACTCACTGAAGCATTTAACCCACACACATATTGTTTCTCTTATCGCTTGTCAATTCGGTATACTATTGTTCGATAGGCTAGAACAAATTTTCGAATAAGTGACTTCAAAAGATAAGAGCATTGAACATGTATCTTTTAGGTACCATCTTGAAGAATTGGATGCGCGTTATAGGGTGAATATACCTAAATGTAAAAAAATGTAGCTTGAAATTATAGATGCGTGTTATACGCCGAAAAATACGATATACATATTTTCTGTCATAAGACTTGCTCACCCCGGAAGTGAGGTGCAGCTGCCCGACGCACTAGCCACTTCGCCACCGGGCGGTCGTTAAAAATGTACAGAGATAAAATAATTGATGTGAAAAATGTAAATGTTATTTGAAAAACAAACATGTTTCCTTGGAGTTACTTTGAAATAACTATAGTAGCATTATTTTCAAATTATATTGTAGAATTCATAAACAACAAGCAGAGAACTGAAGAAAGCAAGTTTTTCGCTATGTAGCCTTCAGTACACATTTTTCATAATGCTATATTTCTATTTTTAAGTGCTTGAGAATTTTTAGAAGCATTCATAAAAATGACCTGTTGAAAAATATTGATTTATTTCCTAGAAATCTTTCTTAAAAAGCTCTCAAAAGAGTATCCTTCTAGTCACGTTTTCACTTTAGGTAAGGAAGTGATATCCAAAGTCAGTGCAGTATGATGTAAATTCTGATAACAAAGAGCAACCTCTATCACCTTTGTTGTAAGCTATTCGATGATACTTCTGGAGTGAAAAGAAATTTTAATTATGCTTTTAGGTTTTACATCCGAAGGAAGTATCGCTGCATAAAATTAAACAAGAAAATTCTGTGTAAAATATCAACCATCAGCAGAATTTTTTAAAAGGTATTAGAGGAGAGGTATTAGTAATATTTGTCATCATTTACCTCCTGGAAGCTCGTCCAAGATTAGTTGAAAAAAACGTCAGTCTCAAAAATTTGCAAATGCATTGCACTTCAACCATATGTTCATGAATGGTGTTAGGCGTTTTAATAAGGCTTTTATTTGTTAATAACTTTGTTTTTTGTTCATTGGCTTAATTTATTTATATATTTATTTAATTAATTAGTGCATTTTTGGTAATTTTATGTTTATTTACTTCGCATTTTATTTAATTCTGGGTATTAATGAGCCGTTTGTTTTGTTTATTTTATATATTATGTTGTATATCGTTCTATCTCAGTTGATTAATGTTTGAATTATAAGAACATCTTTAAATAGATCCCAACATATGAACAGAAATAATACTAACGGGTCTTGATGACATTAGACAATTTCTCTCCGACTCAAATTCATTCCGTTAAATACCGTTAATAAATTAATTTTTATATTCCGGAATATGCATTTTCGGAAACTAGAAGCAATTTATTTAAGAGTTTTCAAAAGTGCTTAATCTCCCTCCTGAGCAACCCTGTACTGCGAAAATCCTGAGTCAGGAAATTTTCTTCCTTTCATTTCGCCATCTACTGTTCTAAATACAGAACAGCTGGTTCACAGGGTTAAGTGCTGATCAGCCTGTTGGATCCCGTCGATAAAATAAAAAAAAATAAATAAAAACTTAAACTTGGTGCAATATCAACCAGGATTTGACAAAATAAAGTAAGGAATATTAGAAGGACCGGAACAAGGAGAGAAAGCATATAATGGGGACACTGCTATTACAGTCATATAATATAAGCTAGGTATACAAATATAACAAGGCCAGGGTGTGGCTACAAGTACAGTTAATAAAAGAGCAACTGGTTAAAAATTACACGTCAAACGAAAACAATTTACTGCATTAAGTAACAACAATGTGCAGGCATATACGCAATGGCTTGATACAGCTGAAAGTGCTGCATTGTAAGGTAGTTTCTCCTTCCTTTAGGCATGCCTTCCTGGCGAAACGGTAAGCACACTAGGCGAGTATTGAAGAGGTCCAAGTACGAGTCCTGGTGAGGGCACTGCATCAAAATATCAAAATTCGAGTGGATTAATTAAACAAAGTAAACCAAACCCTAGCTTAAGGGTTACACTTCCAGTCCTTAAACTTTGATGATTCCTTCTTTCAGTTCCAGATTTGCGTTCAATCCAAATAAAATTCATCGCTAGTATTTGATTTGTTTTTAAATTTTTAATTTTTAGCCCGAAGGGGCAATTTGCCTATAAAGGCTATTAATTTCGTTTCGGCATTTTGCGTCGTCCACTATAAAAAAGCGTTCCAGTTTTCAAATTTCTGCCCACAAATATTAGAGCCCTGCATTATATTTAAAGAAATTAAATAGCGAAAACAGCATGAATGTATACATGTTTTTCGCATTGTGAGAAAACAACGGTACCTAGAGACATCGGATTTTGAATAACGTAGTCTTCCATTCCAATATGTGCATCTGGAAGCCCAAATTTAGAATTGGTTTTATTATCTATTTCATATTTTGTAAAGTTTTAACGAATTTTTGGTTAAGAAACTCAACGATTTCAAAGCGAGCAATGTTAACACTGTACAGAAAAATCTGCAGCGCGCTAGACTCTGTATTAAAAATTGTAAGTGGTTAACGAAATATAAGTTCTACCAATGTAAGATAAAATATTTTTAAACATGATTATAATTCAAAACGACTCAAATGTTAAAGAAATTATCCAGGTTCGTAAAAAATAATTGAACAGATTTGTTTGAAGTTATCATGGCATGAAGCAAATATAAATAACAACACTAGTTTTCAACAATGTAGATTAAAATTAATATTGTATTCAGTCATAAATGCAATGTAAAGAACTGGAATTTATTTTCGTTGTCTACAAGATAATTCTTTACTCTCTTTTCATATTATTGATCTGCCTATTTTCGTGATTTTATTTTGTTTCTAAGCTTACTATATCCGCGAACAATTGAAATCCGTAAACAAGAGTACCAATATAGTGAAGACAGCCAGAGAAATTGAACATGTTATTACGAGCAGAAAATTGGAAAGTAAAACGTAATAACAATGCTGAAGTTACAACGGCGAATTTCCATGACAACTGATTAAACAAAGAAGTAGCATGTGTTTGCACCAATATTACTTGTTAAAGGCAAAAGAAGAAAATTCAGAAGAATGAAAAAACGGAACGGGCATTAAAAATAGAAAAGCAGCGATATATCATTCTATGCTTTCAATATCAGTTTGTTTTTTATTGCAGCCAATGTTGTTTCCTACTTGTTGTAACATACCCTGCAACCATGCATATTTACAAAATAGAACTTGTATTTATTTCCTTGCCTTAAATGTTAGTGATTTTCTCAAGAAACTTGAAATTAGTTCGAAGTAAAAATTTCTGATAAAATGGAGAGGGATTCGAAGGTGATTTCATTTATTTCACACATGCTACATTAGGAGCGAAACGTAGGAATGGAACGATCTCGTTTGCACATTCATGACTTGAAATCTCATTGGCATACAAGCTGTAAAGAACGTTTCCTCTATAAATTATTTCTTCTGCCTTCTGAGCATGCTTTCCTGGTGTAGGGTAAGCACACTCGGCGCGTATTCGAGAGGTCAGGTTCGATTCCCGACGCGGGCATTGCATAATTTTCACATCTCTTGCTTCAAAATAGCCTAATGATTCTACAGTGCGCCCGAACTAAAAAAGGTGCTGCATGATCATTCTCCACCACCAGGATTCTTTTGCTCATTATTCATATCTCCTGCTTTCAAAACTTCTTAATGTATCCACAGTGACGCCGAGAATCACCATTCACATTGTGGATAATGATTTAGTCGCCCTTAAAAAGGGGGAGTATATAAAGAACTTCTTTGGCCTTCTTAGCATGCCTTCGTGGTGTTATGGTCAGCACGTTTGGCGCGCATTCGAGAGGTCCGGCGAGGGCATTACATGTTTTTCGTGTCTGCAGCATAAAAAAATCTTAATAGCTCTACATCACTTCTCGCTGCCTGCCTTTACGGTGTAATTGAAAGTACGTCTGGATAGCAATCGGGAGGTACAGAGCTCAAATACCGATGATTTTCTGCTTCAAAATGAGCTTAATAACTTGACGAATGAAAGACCCTAATGACATGAAATGAGCCTAATCCACAGTAATGCGCGTGAGGTTTATCATACCCCACACCTACAAAAAAGTGGAATTTTCCTAACTTGTGAAATTGAAATTATGTTCTGCATTCAGTAGCTGAATTTCTAGTAGTGGTTGGCTTTTCGAACCGCTTTTCCTTTGCCTGTGTGTTTGAGAAAAATATTTATAGGTATTTTGTTGGAACTGGGCTATGACTCACCCCACGCGCCTGTCCGCGCAAGTGTTTTTCCGACTGAATATTTATTTGCAAAATTTATTTCTAAAGTGTAAAAGTAAATATTTGTACTCGCAAGCAATTTTAAAGCATTTGAAATTAAATGTTTTAAGATTTCTGAGCGCACAATGGCAAAAAGAATAGCTACTACTTATAATGACGTCATTTACAGAGTATTTGCATTTATACTGCGCTGTTATTATTTCGAAAACTGATTTAATTTTCGCACTCAAATCTACTTATCGGGAACGTTAACAGCCCAGTGGTAAAGTTGCTGAACACAGATAGTTTGGTACGAAGTTCGAATTCCATGAACGGAGTTGGCTGCATGGGCGTTTTCGTACTTCCCCCCCCCCGTGTGTAACTTGTATGCGAGTCAGTTTCCCTTACAAAGTCATCTACAAAGGCATTCCTTTCCTTATCCTCCTCCATCCTCGAGGCTTTGCCGTAATCCTATAAACCAATAACAAATCAAATATACTTCTCCTCCAGATGAAACTACTTGAAATTCAAGAAAATTGTTGATGATAGTTTCCTCTTAATTATAACATCTTTATTCTTACTTCTAGTGTTTTTTAAGTCACCTTATTAATCGTGGTTTTGAATTTCATCGAAATTACTCCTAACACTATTCCAGGAAATCTGTGTAACTGTAATTGTTTAAAACATTGAATGATTTAAAAGCAATAAACGTATATTTTAATAATTTTAAATGCATCTGAGTGAAATAATTTAAAATAATTTCAGTTCTTAAAGCATGAGCTAATAATATGTACAAATATTTGTATTATCTCTTATTAACGAAACACGCTCACAACGCTTTATGTTGCGAAGCGTATTCAAATATGTTTTTTCACTTGTTAGCTTAAAAAGACGTTCGAAACGTGCAAGTCTCGAAATGGCATTTTCAGTCGAAGCACTTAAACGCGTTGTTTTACTTTTCAGAATGTTGCCACCAAATATTATCGCCCTGTATTGTAATTAAAGGAATTAAATAATGAAATGTGTGCATGTTTCTCACACTGTGAAAACACAACTCTCCCTAGAGCCGTCCACTTATGAATAACCTAGTCCTCCATCCCAACATGTGCAGCTGAAAGCCCAAATTTTGAATTTCGTGTTTTTTTTATTATCTATTTCATATTTTGAAAACCTTTAACAAATTTCTGATTAAAATTGCAACAATTTCAAAGGGAGCAGTGGCAACACTGTAGGAAAATAAAATAATTTTATCTCCGTCGGGCGAGACTATCTATCAGAAATTCTAAAGATTTATAAGGAATTTCTTCCACCTTCTTGGCGTGCCTTCGCGGTGTAGTGGTTCTGCACACTGGCCCGGTATACCAGAGGTCCGTGGTTCGATTCCCGGCAAAGACGTTTGCTAATTTTGCATCTTGTTTGCCTCCAAAATATGCCTATTGTCTCTACAGATTTGCTGTTTTTAATTATTTTCTGATTTTGATGTGGAATCGAATTTCATGTGACGTAAGAGCCAAGAGCGGGATATTTAATAAATAAAGTTAGCGCAGAACATGTTAGTAATAAAATAGACAATGAAAAGGTTTGTAAACGCATCTTAGCAAGAAAACTGAACATTAATATGATAGGCTTAAAAAAGGCTGGAAAAAAAAACAGAAAAATATATACACACACTTAACGTTGCATCTAAACGTATACTGCTATGCTGCTTTTAAAGTTTTGTAATTTTGCTGTTGAATTGTATATGGCGTAAGTATGAAGAAAACGACACTTAATAATATAGCAGAAGAGAGGAAAAAGATGGGTTAGTAGGAGTGAGTATGAAAACAGACTGTTACACTGAAATCTCAGCGAGAGTATATACAACCTTAATAAACCCTTTTGAGCGGCCGTTATAATCTGAAGCCTTTCTTTTTAAATTTTTTTTTGTGTGTGTGTGATTTTATTCTTTTCAATTAAATGTCACGGGAATTAAAAACATTTTTTTCTCTGATTTCATTTTCTTAATTTTGTTATCTATTTATAGTGTAAATTACAACCAAGGTAAGGTAACCAATCACCTGAAATTTTTCTCGTCTGAATGAGTGTGCAATAAACCAATAAATTAATTTTTTGTTGTTTTTGCATTTTTATTGACAATTTACATTCACTCGAAATTTGCAATAAAGAGTGACAATCAGTTTTTAGCTTGGTTTTTAATCGGGGGGACCTTACCATTATCGGTTCTTTTTCAGAACATTAAAACATACATTAAGACTGAAACTTCAATTTCAAACTTTTTCTCCCTTAACAGACCGCCTTTGATGTAGCAAAAAGGAATGAGATATGATATTTATGATAGATTAACTCAGCTGTCATGACAGGTATCGAAGAAAAAGTGTGTGGCCAGTTCTGATACGATTAATGAAATAAGAACCTGTACGTGAAATGAAAGATGATCTGCCTGCAAGAATTCGTCTTCCACTAAAGAAGGAAAGCAAGCTGAGTACGACCTCTTTCGCAATGTTCAATGAACTGAACTCTAGGCAAACCGTCATCTTAATTAAATTACGATTACCGCCAACACTGGTAGCATATTTCAGTTCTTTACGTCTGTATTAAGCAAAATCTTTAGTTAAAATAACCGCTGGGTATACGTATTTTGCGAAATATTACGTGTAACTCCAATTCATAACAGTTTGGGAAGTAACATTTACTTATCTTAACTGATACCACAGTTTACGTACGTAAAGAAATGGTGAAATGTACGTAATATAAGATTAATAATGCAATATTGTTGCAGATTAACAGCTCAGTTAGGGAAAATTACTATTAGTTACAATAGTGCACATAAAAATGTATTAATGATTGATATCATGTATAAAAAAGTACGGTTTTTTTTATTATTTGTGTAAAAATACTATCCAATCTTTAGTCTGTTTTTATTGCTCTTTTATTTTTTCATATCTTCTTACTGCTGTTGAGAACAATTTTTTACTTCTTTGTACGAAATAAAGGAAGTTTTGTAAACGCGAAAGCATTTCGGGCATCACATTTAAACGGAAATATAAATTTTGCATCCGTTCTGGAACCTATCTGGAGGATGTTTTTGCGCGACATCTGTATATACAGACAGAATAAAAGACTCTTCTTTCCATAATGGATTGTAAAATAGATAAGGTTTTTTTTCCAGACTACGTACGTGCATATATATATAAAGCATAACTCAAAAGCGATTAGCCGCAGAATATTAAAATTTGTTCACAGAACTACTATAACATCTAGTTATGCATCTCCCCTTTTAATGGCAATCGGTAGTAGGAAACATAAACACTGGTGTGCAAAAATTAAGGGCGAAGTGCAACAGTGAAACGAAGAGGCAGAGTGGACTAAAAGAATAATCAGGATATCGTTAAGGTCAGGAAAATTAGCATATGCGCGTATAACGCAGCTAGACGTATTGAGAGAGTGTCGGAGGGGTATAAAGATCGCTGGAGGTGTGAGCTCAGCATTTTGTGGAAGTTATTGCACGGCATATACCAATTTAAACCCCGTCGAGTTGCTGCATCAGTGTGAAATGTCGAATAATTAATCATTTAGACGACATCTGGATGCTTTTACCCAAGGTCGAATCATTGGAAAGACTGAGGAACGTCGAAATGTGACAAGTGTGGCTGTGGAGTTCGGCATTCCTCACAGTATTGTTTCACGACTTTGAAAAGCATTTCAAACTACAGGAACAGCTGTCTGACAGTTCAAGAATAGTCGTCCACTATCAACCAGAGCAGAATGAGCCCAATGTATAGCCCTATAGGCAAAAAAGAACAGTCGTCAAACAGCGGGAGAAATCTCAAGACACATGGAACAGGCGATTGAATTACCGATATTGCGTTTTACCATGGCCAGGAGGCTGCACAGTGGTGGACTGTTTGCACGACGACCTGTACAGTGTATACTATTAACGCCTGCTCATCGGAGAAGGCGTTTCCTGTAGTACAAGGAACACCAAAATTGGACAGATAATTAATGAGGTCGAGTATTCTTTACGAATGAGAGCAGATTTAGTCCGCGTTGCTATTCCAGACGCATGCACATCTGGAGGGGGCGGGGAACACGCAATAATGCCTTCAATATCCTCAAACGAGGCCGGTTTAGAAATCGCGGAGTTCTCGTTTGGGGAGACACAATGCTTGGTAGCCGTACCGACCTTCACATCTTCCAAGAAGGTTCAGTCACCGACGTCTGCTATTATAACGAGGTTCTCCTCTCTTACATGCGTATTTTCACAGGTGCTATGGGTCTTCAGTTCCTCTTCATGGACGGCAACGCTCCACCTCATCGCACAGTTACTGTCAAAGAGCCGTTGGAGAGTGATGATATTGAACACATTGAATGGCCGGCAAGGTCTCTGAATCTAAATCCCGTCGAGCATGTACAGAACGTTCTAAGGAGACTAGTGGCAGCAGGTAAGGTATTGCCAGGTACGATTCCGGATTTGCGATTGTTGCTACAAGAGGAATGGGCAGCAATGCTTCAAAAAACTCATTGCCAACCTCCTATTCAGCGTCGACAAATGATGTGAAACTTTCACAGCAGTCAAGGAGATCATATCCCTTTACTAAAGGCTGGATATTTCTTGCTGGACACCTGTCACATGGATGTTTCGGCCTTCTGTTGCATTGTCTCCATGCCACTTTTTCAATAAAGTTCCTTTCTATCATTTTGATTGCTTTCTTGGGAAGTATTGCTTACACTACCCATGTCCTTACATCTTGGGAATCTTACGGTATTATTTTTGTTGATTTGGAAACCTTATAAGGTACTTCTCCCACTTTCCTAGCGTGCCTTCGTGGTGTAGTGGTTTTGCACGCTGGGACGGTATTCCAGAGGTCCGTGGTTCGATTCCAGGCGAAGGCGGTTGCTAATTTTTCATCATGCTTCCTTCCAAAACTACCTAATGTCTCTACAGTGGCGCCTGAACTAAAAGGGTGTTGGATGAGGTTTCTCCACACCGAGGATTTGGCGATTGGGTCCCCTGAAAACCCCAGTAGCCCTTTTTAAAAAGGGGAGTATATGAGGTATTTCTCCTACTTTCCTACGGTGCCTTCGTGGGGTAGTGGTTCTGTACGCTGGGCCGGTACTCCAGAGGTCCGTTGTTCGATTCCTGGCGAAGGCGATTGCTAATTTTTCATCTTGCCTGCTTCCAAAACATACCTAATGTCTCTATGACCTTTTGCACAATTCTATATTGGAAAACCCTCTCGTCCTTAATTTTGAACACCAGTGTGTGTGTAATAACACTGGTAATAATGCTTTCCACTGAGGACTCTACTTGAGAAGTCATCCCTTGTGCCATAGGAACACGTCAATGTCTTCGAAAAAAAGTTTGTTAATACGTTTCAGCTTTTCTGAAACAGAATGAAGAGCAACGTGCTGTTTTCCAATATAACCTTTCGAAATGACTTGTGTCAACAAATTCCTGTGTCATTTGACACAGGTATTTGTTGAATAATGTATGTAGCTGTTAAACAATGATTACTAAACACAAATTTCTGACATCATCCATGCGTTCCTTATTAGCTGAAGTGAATGATCTATCAGACCTTGGCTCCTTTTTGATGACCTGTCTGCCTTCTTTAAACATACTGTGCCTGTAAGGTTTATCTATTTCTTTTTAACTAATAGGTCATTTTAACCTTGATTACTTTCCTATTAGTCTCTTTTCACCCACGCATTTCATGCCAGAATGTAAATGAGATAGCGAAAGTTTCTTCAGATTAAGGTAGAAAGAAGTGCTATTTAGGAAAGAGTTTATGAAGTTAGTTTTAGAGCGTGTCTGCCTATTCCAGGCCACGTTGTGCTGTGATTATTAGCGACTTGCGTTAGCAACGTTGAGTACTTCTAGCCATTCGGCTTTGTCTTGCCAATTTACTACAAACCAGAGCCTTTCCTGTGCGTTAAAGTATTCTGTGAGACTAAATTTACCACACCTTGAAACTGTTATTTGTTAAGTATTTCTGTTAAGCCAGAAGTGCTTGGCTTATATAAACCCGAGGTTGAATCATTTGTTATGTTGTGTTGGAATAAATGGATCTTATACACCCTTCTTTTGATTTCTGCTTTGTTTTACAAGGCTAGAAGAAATAATTCTTTAATAGTCTTTTTAAAGTTAATAGTTTATAATCCCAAAGAGACTATAGACTTCCATAGACTTTACATACCAATTAAAATTCTTGTTTTAACAATGCATTGTTCCGAAAGTCTCATTCAGCGTTTCAAGTCTCTCAGTAGAAAAACATTCACAACGAAAACAAAATTTAATGCATATTCGTTATTCTACTAAATTCTCTAAGAAATCGCAGAAGCAAAAATATCTCATTCATTAAAAAAAAAAAAAAAATTGTACCCAAACAGTAAATGAAACTGAAATACCGACTGTTGCCATATTTCGATGAAATTCATAATAATTTCTGAAAAAGAAATTGCAAAAGAAATTGTAATGAGCTTCCGAAAGATTCTGGAAGCTTTATAATATGCCTTCTTTAAACGAAACATTACTGATACTTTCTGATTAAAGTAAACTTTAACAATACAAAGATTTTGTTTTATTTCTTATTTACTTACATTTTTAAAAGTATGTTGATAATTACACATCCCTCACTGGAAATTCATTTGTTTTTGCATTTACCTCTCACTGTAATTATTAACCTCTAGAAAAGTATTTCGAATTAAAATGAAATTCAAACTCCTGAGGTTCCTAATGTTCAAATTCAAACTCTTGAGAGACTCCTAACTTAAATTACTATTCAAGAAAATTAAGCCGAAATATCAAATGGGGTGATATGAATACATTCCACGTCATTAGAGATAAAACTGCAAAACGAGTAAACATTAGAAGTTAGTGTATCTTTTCGCAGCGCTTTTCAGGACTGAAGCTCATTACCTCAATGTTAACAGATTAATAAGACTTCAAAGGAACGTTTCAAAGAGCTCCATACATGTCTCGTTAGAAGCTCTCTCTAGAGGTACGTTTTGTGAAGGACACATGAAAAGATGCCTTTCATGGACTCAGCCTAATATAAATTTTCTCTGCGTCTCTTAGGCGTAGCAATATTAATAGCACACGTTCAAAAGCGTGTTTTATTTTGAATTGATTAGATGCATCATTTACAGTAAATTTTAAATACCAATAACACATATATGTGAAAAAGCAACATTAATTAAAGTTTTGAAGATAAATTTCTGTTTCCTTGTTCAGTTTTATTTTCCTTGTATTTAAAAGAATCTATTGATTTGATTTAAAGAAGTAAAATACAATTAGGATTACGTTTCAAAAAGATAATTATACTAGGATACTAGTGTAGTAAAATTTATAGAAATAGATATCTGGATTGTTTGTTAATTGGTAACGCAGTAACCCAACTAGAAGGTAAACAGTTATAAGGTGTTTTCTCCCTACCTTTTGCATGCTTTCGTGGTGTAATGGTTAGCACACTCGGCGCATATTCGAGAGGTTCAGGTACGAGCGAGGGTTTAGCTTTCAAAAACAATTCCTAATGTTTCTACAATGGCGCACAAACTGAAAATGGTGGGGCATGATGATTCTACACTACCAGGACTTGGCGATTGGGTCCTCTAATCCCAGTCGCCCTTTAAAAGGGGGAGTATATATGATATTTTCTCCCGTCGTAAGGTTACAGGCTTATGTAACGGTTAGCACACTCGGCTTGTACTCGATAGGTCCAAGTTCGAGACCCGGCAAGGGCGTTGCTCGTTTTTTCCCATCTCCTGATTTAAGAATTCCTTATATCTCTAGTACAGTGGCGTCCGAATTAAAAGGTGGTGGATGATGATTCTTCACCAATAGGATTTGGCTATAAGGTCGCCTAATCCACAGTCGCCTTTAAATGGGGGAGTATATAAGGTATTTTCTTTCACCTTTCCACATGCCTTCGTGGTGTAACGGTTAGAACATTGTGTGTTACCTTTATTTATTAAATATCATGTTCTTCGCACTTAAACCATAAAATTCAGTTCAACGTCAATATAGCAAAATAATTTTAAAATGAGCATATCTTTAGAATTTCCGATACACGGTCTCGCACGCTGGAGATATTTTTTCCCCGTACAGTTTTTCCATTGTGCGCTTTGAAATCGTTGAGTTTCTTAATCAAAACCTGATACATGCTTTGCAAGATTTTAAATCGATAATAAAACAAATTCCAAATTTGAGCTTCCAGATGCCCATATTCAGTGGAGTATTGCGTTATTCAAAATTGCATGACTCTAGGTACCTTTGTTTTATCACAATGCGAGAAACATACATACATTTATGTAGATTCTTCATTATTTAATTTCTTTAAATATAATACAGTGGTGTAATAATTGGTAGCAACAGTTTGAAAAGTGAATCAACGCAAAAAGTGAATCGACGCAAAATGCAAAAACGAAATTAATAGCCCTTTTGGGATAATACTCTTTGGGCTAAGAGTAAAAAAGGCAGCTAGTTCTTAAAATTTAACATTAGCGTAACAGAAGCTTTGAAATGAAAATTATATATTCGATCTCTTCCGTAGCAACATGCCGTTGCTAAGCGTCAAATGTGGCAAATAACGGATTTAGATAAACTTCCGAATTTTAAACTGATTAACAAAAATAATAAGAAGAAAATATCTGAAGTGGACACCGCATGGATTAAATTGCACGGCCTGTTAAAATGGGCACATTATTTCCTGCACTTCATTTAAACTCGTTTCCTCGAATTTCATTAGACATATTTCAAATTCAGTCAGTTCAATTATCATTTCACAGCTAGGCAAATATATGTAAACACTCAAAACATAAAATTTGTAACTTCATAAAATTTCATAAGCAATTATAATGTACAGTAAAATACAGTTCGAATACAGTTGAAAGCAGATGAAGTAAAAAAATTGCAATTAAAAGTAGAATTTCTATGCAAAAAAAAAAAAAAAAAAAAAAAGCAATTCGACCAACGAGCAGAAAGACAAAATGTTCGGTGTACAAGCATTTAAAGTAAACTTCTGGTCTCACTGGGAAAAAAGACATTTGAGTTGGAGCACCAGTTGACTTAATTAATTGTACTACTAACAGCTTCAAATGTAAACAAATAGCGACCACATTAGGCCTAGCAACTCTTACACTTTTAAATTGTTGATAATTCTAAAACTATCGCATGCATATTAAGTAAAGGCATAAAAACGTTAAACGTAGAATAAGAACAGCATAATTCAAGATCTTTTCAAGCAAAAAATGTACAATTTACCAACATATAAGAATAAAATGTGGCCTGACCAAACCAGTTAAAAGAATGAAACTATATAAATAAGTACGTTTCTTGCGGTTGATCGCAACGAGAAAGGGAGGTCCATAATTACATGTTATAAAAGTGTCATATGCAAAATTTCAACGTTTTAGGGCTACTCGTTTTTGAGTTATGTAAGTTAGATACATACGTATGTATGTGCAGACGTCACGAAAGGATCCCTTCTGTATCCATTTGAAATACATTTCGCAATCCGTTTTGGAATAAAGATTCCTTTAATTCTGTTCATACGCACAGATGTTATGCAAAAAAAAAATCGTCCAAGTAAATATTGAGAACAGTCAAAATTTATATTTTCGTTGAAATACGATAACCGAAATTTTTCTTAATTACAATACGAATCCTTCGTTGATGAATGACTTCTATGCAATATTAAATATGGTGAAGCAAAAATGAAAAAACAAAAACGAACTATTTTGCAAAAGCAAAAGGGAAAAAACAAATTTTTAGCTCCCTCTGCTAAACACTCAAGTTCAGCTGACCCACCGCTAAACACGGACCAGTCAGAACCACCATCCCGGCTGAACCGAGACTACAGTGGGGTGGGTGATGACAACTTTGAGCGATGACTGACCGTTAATTATGGCTACATTCCAGAACTACACGGGATGCCCCGCTCCTTAGGCTTTACATGGAATACCAAGGACAGCAGTGACCAGACGCTCATTGGTCCAGTTTGCTATTTGGCTACCAATATCTTGGTGGAAGAGGACTTACACCTCCCGGCCCATGAAGAGTGAGTACAGACCCACCTCATGGATCATCAGGAACTGCCAAGTTCATAACTTTTATACCCCCGTGGCCGAGACTGCCTAGGTACAGATCCTAGCCAGTACTACGTCGACCTCTCCGGGGGGGGTAAGAGGCACCGTATAAGAGGGAATAGTGTGTTTTGACACTTATATCACTTAATTGACTGTAACATCAGAAAATCTCACGAAATTCTTAGTGGCAAGGTGTCCATGTCGTTGGGAAAGCCTTGAGCAGCATACAGGTGACAGTACAACTTTGCTCAGATGCGCTCCCAATTTTGATGAAGACAGCCCCGGGGCGACGAATCCGAGGCTCTCTTACCCCCTCTTCCCCTACCATCAACCTCTCGAGAGAACTTTCGGCTTGTCGTATATTTACAGTATACCGCACGGACATTATACATTTACAAACATCCATGCCTTTTCCGGGATTCTAACCCGGGGCCATCGGTACGGCAGTCAGCTTTGTTAACCCTTTGCATACAAATAATCTACAGAAGTTAAAATGTTTGTATTTTTTCTACTTAAAATAACCTTAGTAATAATAAAAAAAAAATAATTTTATTCAAATTTCGTTTTAAATAATTGCTACAGTTTGTTCACTACAGTGGACAGCATGCATATACGTACATACATACAAATCTCTTCTCAACAATTTACGGTCATTGCATTTGGAATCATTTTCTGCATTGTTTGCAGTGATCATTACCATCTTCTAAACGGTAAATCTATAACTGAAATGTACATACAGATCCCCCAAAATACCTTCATTTCGTCGATTTTGATTGAATTCATTTTGCTACGATTTTCTAACCTGTACCAATTGGATTCATATGTCAAATGTTCTAGAAATTCCTAGCCAAACCTAAACATTTCCGGTGGTGTTTTGGCTTGATAAGCAGTACATTTGGATTTCAATTCACTCTTTTCGGTAGATCTTTATCTACCCACTCCACAATTTTCTCAAACTGACATTTAAAATAAAATGTCTAAAATGACTAATTATGAATAAAAAATGGCAGTATTATATAATGTTTACTATTAGAAATTGTACTAACTTGGAAACAGAAGCAGCAGCCATTTTCACAATAGCAATGCTATACAGCCATCTATGACCGACAGTTGAAAGTTCTAATAATATAGAATGAATAAACACATGAATGGAATATGTTAAGGCATTTACAGAAGAATAAACAAATTTAAACTTTTGTCTACTGGAGTGGACATGATGCAGCAAAGGGTTAAGCACTATCCTGAATCAGAGATCAAAGAGAATTTTATTCCATATTTAATGTAATAAATTACCTAAAATACCATTACTCCATATTTACTGTCAAAGTGGAGTAAGTTATCAAACGGAACTAATCATTCCGTTTATTTTTATCTCAAACAGCGGATTATTCAACATCTGCTGTACATATTAGCCTGGCAGTTAACTTTATACAAATGGAAATATTCAGAATTTTTTTAAACTTTGCATAAGGCTAAACCTGGCATAGAGAGTACCTCTAAAACTGGAACTTGGAAAGTGACTTACGTGTACTTGGTAGAATCTAGCTTAAGTAAACGTCTTGGAATATCACCTATAATGATATTCTCTGCGGTTTCTCTCTCTGTAGAAGAACGTCTAAAACCATAGTTAGCCTTCTTAGGGAATATCCACTCTACATCAAAATAAACAATTTATTTAAATATCGTGTTATTTTTAAATGTGCTAATGAATGGAATAAAGTTTATAGTAGAGAAGAAGACATCTGCATTTCATCTGCAATGCAGTTACACTTCGCTTTCTTCCCTACCAATACGGAAGGTGCCCAGAGGTAAGAAGATCTCTAAATCAAAAGACACCTCTCGACACACCAACGCAAAAGCTTTCCTTCCGAGTGCTCGAGTGCTGAATCTTTTCATGCAAAGATGTCTCCTCATTCTATTCGATAGAATAACAGTCTCTTGTGGACGCGGAAGAGGGCGGAAATTTGAGTTTTGAAACAGTATCCAGGCCGACTTTCCAAATAAATTAATTTCCGCTATTCGAGATGAAGTTCTCAGAGCGCTATCGGAAAAAATATATTCCCTTCTGCTATCTATGCCATTTCACTAATGTAACACTTTCTCTAATTAATGAAAATGAAACACAGTGCCTTTCTTTAGAAGGCGCAAATGTGCTTTTATCATATATAAAGTTTGTTTTACCTTTTGGTTTCACTCTGAGAGGGCAGCAGTAATCTTAAGTATGGCAAGCGCAGTATGTGAAAGACTCACGTTATTAGTCAAACATTCTTCTCTGAATTTTGAGCAAATGTTTCTTTGCCAATGCAGAAAGAAACAAAGCAACATTTATAAATAAATATATGGGCATCTGAAAGATCAAATTTGGAATTTGTTTTATTATCCATTTTATATTTTACAAAATTTTAATGCATTTTTATTAACAAACTCAACGATTTAAAAGCGAGCAATGGCAACACTACGAAAAAAAAAACCTTTTTATATCCAGCGCGCGGAACTGTGTACCGGAAATTCTAAAGCTATGCTCATTTTAAAATTATTTGCGACATTGCTTTTTTTTTTTTTTTATTGAAATTTTTAAATCCTTGTGCACCACATAGTATTACACAAGGCTTACAGAGGTAAGTAAAAAAAATACAAACAAACAAATACAACAACACAACACAAAATAAAATAAACTTACAAATTCACAGATGATACCTAAGAGATAAATTTACAGAAAAAAGAGAAAGCCATTTTATTTTGGACAAAAACATGAAGAGGGGGAGGAAATGTAATATTCACAGAGTTTAACTTAGAAATGAGTTCCTTTCGTCCTTCCTTGAGCTTTGAACAATAGAACAACAAATGTTCGACATTTTGCACTCCCCCGAAACTGCATGAACACAAGTCTGTACTAGATAATCTAAATCTCTTCAGATATTAATTGAATTTACCATGTCCAGTTAGAAATTGAGTAACTTCAAAATTGCAGAAAAAGTGTTTATTATTCAGTCTGTGAGGAATGGAAGGAAAATATAGTTTAGTCAAAGAGGCAGTAGTAGAATTCCTGCATAGTTCATTCCACTCGAGTATTGTATCATCCCTACTTTTGTTCTTGTAAAATGACTTAGGAAGTATCATTGGAGTAATTACTTGAAGATGTGTAGCTTGTTTTGCCAACCAATCAGCCCGTTCATTTCCTAGATTGCCAGTGTGGCCACGTACATGAGAAAAGATAACATAAACACCTTTATTATTAAGGTCTTTAAGAAGAGCATGGGAAGTCACAATTAATTTAATATATGAGAAGATATTCCTAAGAGAAAATAAGGATGAAAGAGAATCAGTGCGAATAAGAAATTTAGCACTTAGCGAACAGTTGTTAGATATCCACTTAATTGACTCACTAATGCACAGTAATTCGGCTTGGAAAACACTGCATTCATTTGGGAATTCTAAAGAGTTTGTATTCCAGTTCAGAACCATTATGGAAAACGACATAAGCTAATCCAACTCGATTATTAATTTTACTGCCATCTGTATAACACACAATAGGGAAATTATCATCAACAGAATTGTCATAAATGATAGTTTGAATTGGAAAAGGATTGGCAGGATGAGGAAGATCTTCAAACAACACCTTGGCATCGAACATAAATTTGCTGATGGGATCTTTAAACTTTTTGTCATTCAAAACATGAAGGTCAATCGGAGGAAATCCTGAAATTGCGAAACAGGCTTCATAGCTAATTGTTCTGTAGCCACGCACAACTCTTAGTAAAATTCTTCTTTGAATTCTGCGAAGTATACGGGAATTAATCTTCTTTTCTAAAGCTGTTCCCCACACTCTAGAAGCATAGAAAATAAAGGGGACAATACCCTGCTTATAAATCATATCAATAACATTAAATTTTAAACCAAAAGTTTTGCAAGAGACACGATTAAGTCCTCTAAGTATATTTTCACACTTATTGGATAAATACATAATATGATTTTTCCAACAAATCTTATGATCAAGAATAACGCCTAAATATTTAATTTCATTCACCGTTTCGAGTAAGGTATTATCCAAGTACAGTTGTTGGTTTGTATAGCTGACATGCTTTCTTTTAATTATCATAATTTTAGATTTATTAGGATTGAATTCCAATTTGTGTTCTCTGGACCAATTGGAAATAATATTAAGGGTGTTTTGAGCCGTACTAAAGAGAGTAATGGGACACTTCTCTTGAAAGCAAATTAGTAGATCATCAGCAAAAGCAATTGTTTTACAACTCGGACAATGTGAGAGTCTATTAAGTAGATCATTCATAATTAAATTCCACAATAAATGTCCGGAAACCGAGCTTTGAGGGCAACCTCTTTCCAAAATGCGGGAGGAAGAAACGTGGCCAAGGGAGAGCAATGCAGATCTGTCATGCAGAAAATCTTTAATAAGGTGGTAAATATTACACGGAATACCAGCTTTCCTTAAAAAAACAAGTATCCCAAGCCAGAAGGCGTGGTCTAAAGCACTTTGATATCAAGAAACAGTAAAACTGTGTGTAAATTTCTCTTCTTACCTTCGTCCACTATGTCTTTTAAGTACAAAAGAGCATCTTCACAACTCTTATGAGGGGTAAAACCAAACTGTGCTTTATTTAGCACTTTTTTATTATGTAAGAACCAGGTAATTCTATTAACAAACAGCTTTTCTAGGCATTTTCCTAAACTGGGAAGAAGACTAATGCATCTCAAGTTATCTAAATGCGGGATACGAGGACCACTATTCTTAGGGATTAAAACGACATTCGCTGTTTTCCAGCAACGAGGAAATGAACCAAGCCTCAGACAAGTATTGAAGATTTTGGAGAATAAATTTGGAAACATTCTATGAACTTGCTTCAAAATTTCGTTTGAAATAGAATCAAGACCAGGAGCTTTATTGCATTTAAGTTTTTCTATAACACTATTAATTTCTGACATAGTAAATGGAGGATCTGGATTAGCAACATAATTTAACGAAGCTTCAGCCCTAATCATTCTATGAAACGAATTATCCGTGCTAAAATGGTCCGTGGAAAACCTTCTGTTAAGAACCTCATTAGCAGCTTCTTCAAGCGACTTTGTACAATTACCAGATGGGAGATAAATTCCACTGACTTCAATTCCTTTCATAAAATTTTTCTTTATACCATTCGTATATATTTTTTCCCGAACATTCCTTTCATTTATACTCATTAGGAATTCTCTCCAAGACTTAAGCTTTGCATCCTGGAGCTTTAAACTGTAACTATGCCTTAAGTGAAGATATTTTTGTTTATATAACTCTCTAAGAGTAGGGTTACGATTTCGTTGAAACCTACGTCTAGCAGCGTTAACCTGCTTTCTCATACAATCGATTTCAGTAGTCCACCAAGGTACCTTATGAACCCGTGACTTTTTTAGAGGCATGGAAGCCTTAGATGCGTTATAGAGAATCGAGGCAAATTTTTCTAGTCGAGAGTTTAATGCATGCTTATCCGTACAGCACTCAATAAACTGCGAAAACTCATCAATCGACTGCTTACATGTATTGTAAAAAATATTCCAGTTAGCTTTCTTTACACTGAAGACAATTTTCTGTTTTGTTTTTTCTGTCATAGAGAGTGTTATTAGAAGCTACAAAAAGTTCAAACTCAATCGCACAGTGATCAGAAAGGGATTCATAATCTGGTTGACACCAACACAAAATATCTGCAAGAAGATCAGATCCCACAACCGTAATGTCAATATAGCTTGACGACATTGCTGTTGAACTAACTTTTATGGTTTAAGTGCAATAACATGATATTTAATAAATTAAGGTAGCACACAAAACTTAAACCGACTTAACCGACATTGCTGTTGAACTAACTTTTATGGTTTAAGTGCAATAATATGATATTTAATAAATTAAGGTAGCACACAAAACGTTAAAAAACGCATCTTTGGATGTAATTTAAGATCTGAAAAATTTCAGATTTTTTTTTTAAGTTAGTCGAACATGGGCCTCTCGAATACGCGCCGAGTGTGCTAACCGTTACACCACGAATGCATGCTAGAAGGAGGGAGGAAATAAAGTAACATTGTCAAAATTAACAAAATTATGTTTTAACATAAAAAAACAATGGGGTCGTTTCCTTCCGCCCCAGTTGGTGTACGGTGGGATTTACCAAGAAACGAAAGAATGCATTTTAGCTGCTGTGGCTAACCGTTCTGCGAGTTTTTTGTCAGAACCAGTTATTGAAGAAAATATTATTGATGGCACTATAATATACTGTTAGAAAGGATATAACATTGAAGAATTAACAAAAGCTAAATTCAAACATTAACCATAAATATAATTTAACCATAAATATAATTTAACCATAAATATAATTTAACCATAAATATAATTTTATAGATCCCAATACTGGTTGTCATACCATTGGGAATACACTCAGATCCACCTGACCACGAAGTGGCCTCATGGTCACACTGGTTGTCATATGCAAACTACAGAAAGGTTATGGGGTGTCACCTAACCGGAATAGTAGTTACCGACGTTGACTGCCGTACCGAACGCCCGAGGGCCGTACAATTAATGTCGTGAGCTTGTACTGATGTTACTGTCAGATAAGTGAGGTAAGTCACAGCAACATTTATTCCTGGGATGTCCACTCGGGTTTCAATCTGAGGGCTGCTAAGTGATTCTGTATTCGTAAAACCTCACTGACAAAATCCAAGGTAGCTAAAGTAAAGTTATTCAGGCGTTGAACGATGAGTGATAAGTGACGGAGGACGTGGGCACCATCCCTCTACCACGATAGTCAATTGCTATAGGGCCACGTCCTCACTTATCTAGAGTCTATATATTCTAAGTACCTGAACTCCTAAATCAAGTAAGTTCCAGTGGCTAAATAAATTTTACTTATACCAAGCCGTAGCTGTTAATAAAGCTTTCAGTTACAGTTTCATTCTTCTCTACTTTAGTAAGTGTTAAAATGAGAACTGATCCTAAGCAAAAGAAGATTAAACGGGTGTATTTTAATAGCTAATTATGTTTAACCTTGGCTGCGTTCAAGAGTTCCAGCACGGATTTATGAACAAATTATCCCAGAATATATTAATAAAAAACTTGTAGAGTCACTAGGTTTTATTTGAATCAAACAAACATGAAAAATGTGCAAAGTCCTAGCCGAAACTCGGGACTGGACACCGCGAATAAGCTCTGAGTATGCTATCGTTACACCAAGAAGGCATGCTGGAAGGAGGGGGAAAATGCTTTAAATATTCCTCCCCTTTTAAAAGGCGACTGACGATTATTGGACCCAGTCGCTAAACCCTGGTAATCATGAACTGTTCTCCAATTAGTTCAGGTGCAACTGTATCGTCATTTGGATTTTCTTTTAACTAGGAATCGTGGGAAAAAATGCTCTCGCCGGGATTCGAACTTGGACCTCTCGAATACGCGCCAAGTGTGCTACCGTTACACTACGAAGGCGGGGTGAAAGGAGAGAGAAAACACTTTATATACTCCTTCTTTTAAAGGGCGACTAGAGATTGGAGGATCCAATCACCAAATTCTGCTGGTGACGAATTTTATTTTTAAATAAACACATTTTATTTTTAAATTTTTGCCATGCTTTTAGAAGTTCCATCATTGTTTTCATTCACAAAAAAATTGTAATAAATATTCATACCAAGCCTTTCCAAAATAATCTAAAATGGATAATATTCAGCTATGTATTTATAATTTCATCAGTACAGTTTATCCGTACACACGAAATCAAACAGCATCATGGAGGTTTTTATTGGTTTACAAAATTTGACATATTCGTAGAAAATCTAAAATGAAGTATTTTCCTGCATTGTCACTTTATTTTATCAAACGGGGTCTAAAATGTATCTAAGTAGCTGTTTACTCTCCTATAAATCTCGAAAATGCGCTTTCAATGAAATTTTGAGTCTCTGAGAAATGTACCTCCAGACAACTGATCAGTGAAAATATTTTTAAATCAAAAATAAATTTCAAAACTCTTTCAAAAGTAATTTATTTTTGATGAATATAGATTATACAATATTCTTGAAGATTACTTTCCACTTCCTATGTAAGCAATAGAAAAGAACATACTTGCTCGAAATCGAGCCTGTTTCTATATTGTTCTTAGGAAACAAAAATTTTTAAAATCCAATCTTCAAATTATTTTCTTAGAAAAAAAGGATGGAGTAAAAGTTTTTCCTCTGAAATACATTATTTGATATTTTTTTTTAAAAAATAATATGGTTTTGAGTACAAAGTAATCATAACATAAGAGAAATAAATGCATTTAATAAAAAAAGTAACACCGAAACAAAATATATGTCCTTCCATCCAGCATGCCTTCGTGGTGTGACTGTAGCGCACTCGGTGAGAAATCGCGAGGTCCAGGCTCGAGTCCCGGCGAGGACACTACAGATTTTTACGTGTCCTGATTCAGAAAAAAAAAATCTAATCTAATGACTCTACAGTGCGCCTGAACTAAAAGGTGGTAGAAAATAGTTCGTCTTCACCAGGATTTGGCTACTTGGTCACCTCATGACCAGTTGCGCTTTAAAAGGGGGGATTATAGAAGGTATTTCCCCCTCCTTACAGCCTGCCGTCCTAGTGTAACGGCGGCACACTTATAAGGTATTTCTCCCGCCTTCTTGGCATGCATTCGTAGTGTGATGGTCTGCACTCTGGGAGCGTATTCCAGAAATCCGTCGTTCGACTCCCGGCGAAGTCGTTGCTCATTTTACAATCTCTCTTGCTTCCAAAAAATACCTAATATCTCTACACATTCAGCGTAAATTCGAGAGGACCAGATTCAAGTACCGACGAGGGCATTTCACATTTTTCACGTTGCCTGCTTCAAAATAAGCTAATGACTCTCCAGTGTAACTATCTCCATAAATCTGCTGTTTTAATCATATATAAAGTAAAAGAATTTTGTAACTGTGCGACTAAAATTCATCAAGATGTAATTTGAAATGCATATCCTATGAAAAACTTGTTGTTTTAAGTTATATTGTAGCTACATTAGATTATTTCGAAGCAGGAGACATGCAAAATGTGCAGTGACCTCACCAGGACACGAACCTCTGGAATACCCGCCGAGTGTGCTGAATATTATACCACGAAAGCATGCTAAGAAGGCGGGAGAAATACATTATATTCTCCCCCTTTTAAAGGGCGACTGGGGATTAGGGAAAGCAATCGCCAAATCCTAGTGGTGGAGAAGCATTATCCACCACCTTTTTTAGTTCAGGAACCACTGTAGAGACTTTAAATTATTTCGAAGCAGGAGACATGAAAGGTGTGCAATTCCCACTCCAATACCCGAACCTCGGACCTGCCAAATACGCGCTGATGTCATTACACCTGAAGGCATGCTATGAAGTCGGAAGAAATACCTTATACTATCTTAATTTTTATTCCTATCAGGTGAATTTATTCAGACCAGAAGCATATGAAAATTAAATAACGCTTATAAGATAAAGCTGGTAGTCATTAACTGCAAGGCGGATCTTGTAGAGCGAAGAATTTCTTTGCTGCCCATATGCCCTAACATCAATATATCTGGAAGAGTTAAAACTTATCCAAACCGCAAACAATTACCGTTGCTGCTCATGAATGGTAAGCAATGATTCTGGAATGATATATTCCAGGTATCTTGTTTTAGATAATTTGTAGTCCACAGGAGCGCTAGCCCAGAAGGTCATTAGTCTCAAACCCGGAACGTACGTTGAATCACTGTAAACGACTGACTCGTTTTTCAAAATGTTGCTAACAAATGTTATCTGTATTATATTTAAAGAAATAATGAAGAATTTGCATGAATATATGCATGTTTCTTCCATTGCGAAAAAAAAATCTGATGTCGCCAGCACATGACATCTTTGTACCGGCTACTAAATTATGTATATTTTTTGCTGTATTTCTTTTAAACATAGTTCCTCGAATTTTATTAGATATATTTGTCATTCAGTTAATTCAGTTCTCATTTCGCGGTAAGGCAAAAATACGTAAAATTAAAAAAAAACTTTATAAAAAATTGTATAATAGAGAAAAACATAAAACACAATGCAATTAAAAGCAGTTGAAAAACAATTTTTTAAAGTTATAGTTTCTACGCGAATAAAAGCAATGCGGCCAGCGAACAAGAAGGTAGATTTTCCGGTGCACCAACCTGAGCGTATACTTTTGGTCCCACTCGGCAAAAAGACAATGAAGGTGCAGAAACTGATTTAATTCATTCTTCTGCTAAGTTTCAAATGTAAACAAATATGGCTGCTCTATTAAGCTTAGTCGCACTTACACAACTTTTAAACAGAGTATAGACACAGAGTGGATAAACGAGTAATACAGTAGGTTTATATTTATATATATATATATATATATATATATATATATATATATATATATATATATATATATATATATATACACTTTTTTAATGCGGCCGACTTGAACCAAAAAGGGAAGTACACAACTACATATTATAGCAGTCATACACACAAAATTTCAACTTTCTGAGGCTACTCGCCTTTGAGTTATGCGAGATACATACGTACCTACGTACATACAGACGTCGCAAAAATCTCTTCTGAATCCATTTTAAATTCATTTTATAATCCGTTTTTTTTAAGAGTCTTTTATTCTGTCTCTACGTACAGATGTTACGCAGAAATATCGTTAAATTACATTTGATAGCAGTCAAAATGGATATTTTTTTGAAATATGATATCTAAAATTTTCCATGATTACTTCGCACAAGGAAGTAACAACGTTACCTAGAGCCATCATATTTTGAATAAGGTAGTCCTCGACCCGCATACAGACACCTGGAAGCCCGAATTTGTTTTATAGTGCATTTCCTATTTTGTAAAATTTTAACGAATTTTTGATTATCAAACTCAATGATTTCAAAGCAGGCAACGGGAACACTCTATGGAAGAAAAGATTTTTATCTCCAGCACGAGACTCGCTATGTAAAATTCCTAAGATAGGCTGTTTTTAAATATTTTTAGCCCAAAGGAACATTAGCCCAAATGCTATTGAAACTTTAATGTTTATATAAATAAAAAAAAGCCCCTTCAGATATAAAATCTGAAGACTTTCAGATCTTTCATTTTGATTATATTAAATTTGAAGTCAAGGCGCCTAAACTATTAAACATTATTATGCTTTAATTCGTATATTCTCGTTTTAGCTGTAACTCCTCAAGAAAGCTATTGAATTTGAAATTTGTACTTGCAAACGTTGATTGTAGTTAACTCTGATAAGCAACTCTTAGGGAAGTAGAGTGACAATTTCTACTTCCCTAAGAAATGTCAACTGTCAAATGTCAACCGAAATGTCAACCTATTACGTAAACCGTCATAACAGTTTAGGCACAATTTATCGCGACAAACAGCAGCTTGGTGGCCAAAAAAATTTTAATTTATAGTTTAAAAAGTATTTATAACGCATTCTTAGCGTGCCTTCGTGGTGTAGTGGTCTGCATGCTGGGCGCGTATTCCAGGGCTCTGCGATGCGATTTCCGGCAAATTTTTCATCTCTACTGTTTCCAAAATACCTAATGTTTCTACAAGTTATGTTTTAGCAAGCTGTTATTTAATGAGGCTGTGTGGAATTTTGTTATCTTTAAAATTTTAATTAACTAATCCTTTTTTTTTTTTTTTTTTTTTTTTTTTTTGTAAAAATCATCGCTGTTATCGCAAATATGTTTGATTCGATTCTCTTAGTTTGAGTAATAATTGTGTTAGCAATAATGGTTTTGGGGATATTGGTTTCCAATCAATTACACTCATGTCCATAAATTAAGGATAATGCAAAATCAGGCAAAGGAAGAGTTAGAAGCAAAACAAATTTGACTTATTTGTAAAGCTTATTTATTAAACAAAAGGTAAAGAGCATAGAAAGATGCTATATGTTTGATATTATTCAAAAAGTTAGCAATTTTTTCTCCCTGGAGCAAATTTAAAAAAAAAACCTATTTACAAAAAACCAATATTACATGGTTGGTATGAATGTTAATACATTGTATGTCTCCCAGATGATTCAATACAATCCGTATAACGCTTAGGCATGCTGAGTATCAAATTATCAATCTGATCTTGGGGGATATTACACCACTCAAAAAGCAATGCTCTCCGAAGTTCCGGTAGACATGTAGGAGGAGGTTGACGGGCTGCAACTCGTCGGCCAAGCATATCCCACACGTGCTGTACTGGATTCGAGTCCGGTGAGAATGCTGGCCAGTCCAGACGGGTGATATCCTCTGATTGAAGGCATCGCTTACGATGTTAGCACGGTGAGGACGGGCGCTGTCATCCATAAACTCCAGGAGTACAAGCTTAGACAAAGGAGGTAACGGTAATAGCCTAACTCTCTCTAACTTTCCTACTGAACCTCGGTTTTTAACTCTTTCTTCATAAGGTAGAATTTGCATTCCTTCACATGCGCTACCAAATTTAAATATTCTGCCATTGATAATTGGGTCAATGAAAAGCTCATAGGAAAGTTTAAAATTAAACTTTACCTTGTTAGTTAAAATAAATATAAATTCCTACACAGTAATGTGATCTTCAACAACTTAAATAATAATGGAAGACTAAAAATAATTCAAAAATTCAAAATTTTGCTCCCCCCCCAAAAAAAAAAAATAAAAGAGAGCGAGAGAGAGATTTGTGTAATAATCAAATACAGAATTATTTGGTTCCGTTTGATAGATTATGGCAAAGCCCACTAGGGCTATCTGCCTAAGTGCAGGCATGCCTTCGTGGAGGACTTTCTAAGGGAAACTGACTCATGAGAAAATGAGGAAAAATGATGATGATAGATGAGGAAAACCACGAAAGCGCCCATGCAGCCAGGCCATTTGCGAGATTCGACCTTAGACCGAACTACCGGCGTTCAGCGTCTATACCGGTCGGCCACTAGTGGGCTAAATAAAGAAAGCACTTCAATTTAGTTCTAACTGCTTTCAATATTAACTATTTTAATGCTCTATATAAAAATAATAATTATCCTGAAATAAAATAACAGCAAGGGTAGATTTATCTATTACAATAATTTTTATTAAAAATCTATATTCAGGAATCCGTATTAAGGAATATACAGTGAAGAATGTTTTTTTAAAAGATAGGCGACATCAAAAACTGTAAAAAACAATAACAGTTTTCAGCGCATTGCGGAACTACAACTTATTTAATTTGGGATTCTAAAGTATCATGAAAGCGAATTAAATGGCTATCTTTCAGCAACAAACACAATTTTGGGATCAACAGAACAAACGATTGATATTTATTAAGCTCTTTCTCGTTTTTCTTATCAGTATGGACAAATGTTTCAACGTCCAAGAGGGCCACATATGAGAAAAGGTCTAGAAATAAACTGAGTTAAAAAAGAATCAATAAACTTCATTGAGACTAAGAGGATTTTCTTGAGTTTATTCTTTCACTTTGTTATAACAGTTTTTCCCTTAAAACTGAATGCCTGTTTGATTTAGATAAATATTAACAAGAGAAACTAAACTTTGAATTTTAAGATGTAAGTAATTAATTGAGGATATTTATTTTCAAGATGCATCTTAAAAAAGAATTTGCCCATAGATGACTTTAATATTAAATATTTGTGAGAAAACTCGAGAAGTTGTAAGGTTCTTATTTTAAAAGTAGTCAATTATTAATATCCTGAACTTTACTTCAACTTCTTCTTTCCGCATTCCTCACCAGAATACAAAGTAGCTGGATGTATACTTAAGCTGAGATTATTAAATCTTGAGAAAGAATGTTTCTGGCATGCTCGCTACGTGGTTAGATTCTGACAGCTATAATTAAATGTAACTATCTCGGCTTTGCACTCTCTCGTCGCCATTTAATCTGTCCGTTCCGATAATTTATTGAACCAACTCAGAGCTTATTGTTTAATTATGTAGTCTTAGACCACGGATCAACGTTTAGTCTGAATTATAATCTGTTCTTATTTTAATTTGCCTTTCCAAAACCGTCGCTAAAACTGTGCCCCTATGTTCCACGTCTCATTTAAATTATATGTTGGTTTAAAACCTTTGTAAGGTTTTGTCATACTGTCTCACCCATCGTTATAAGAGTAAAGAAGCAGTATTAAACCAAGTATGACCTTATAAAATTTTTGAATACAGGAAAAGCAGTTTCAGTGAAACCATTAAATGTTACTGGAAACTGTTAATCAAATTTCCACCTTTCTGTTGCAGGACAGACTGTTACATTTATTCTAATTTCACAACTTGATTTAGCTCTCAATAAAATTTCTGAGGTACTTTTGTCGTGTTAAATATTTACATAAATCACTTTAGCAGAACTTCCCAGAACGTATAGTGGTTACAACAGCCTACTGCAGCACCGAAGGGCCTGAGTTCGAATTCCAGAGAAGGCAGGCATGTTTGTAAATGTACAGTGTTTTTGTGGCATGGAGGCACTCTAAATATCTGGAGAGTCGAAAGTCCTCTCTTGTGGATTGATGGTAGGGGAGTGATAAATTTCAGTACAATATTGTTGCATTCTGTACCGGTTCGTGGGTTGGAGTGATTGACGACAACACTTAATGCAGAATGAAAACACAATTTATTAGCCAGTGTTACTTAGGTCAGATCCAAAAACACGTTTACAGACATTGAAGAACTACGTTAAACACGTTGAAACAATCAGCAACACAGCCTTCAGGCTATAATGTTGAAGAAAGCTTGACGGCAAAGCACTACAGTACAGCTCCCGACTCGATTCGGTCGTTGTTGGAACTTAACGCACTCTCGAGACTCTTCATGCTACAACTCAAGATACACTCGATACGCTGCACTCTACGATACACTCGATAGCCTGAACGATGCACACTCTCGATGCACCAATTCGCGATACGAGACACTCTCGTGATGCACTAACTCGCCATACACTCGACGACCAGCTCGACACTAGACTGACGATACTCATAGATTTGCGATCGACTCAGAGACTCTGACGAGACACATTGCTACTCTACGCACAGAAAGGGTTTGTATAGCTTTAGGACTGCTTTCGAGAACATTCAAGGCCAAACCGGTAAGAATTCATTCTAAAAGGTTCTTCATCCGTCTATGGCATATCACCAATTTTGTCGCCAAATGGCCGATTTCTTGCCAAATATGGCAACTCTGCCTTCCCTTATCATTTTCTGGCAACCTAAACTCGCTTTGCGAGGTAGCTATCTTACCGCAGCTAACATTTCGTAACAATATATTACGTGCAGAAATTTATTATGTGTTAAGCTCCTATGTGAAAGCAGAACCGTGATAAAATAAGTTTTTTTTATTTTAAAACAAGATAATATAGTTTTTCGGAAGTACCAGTTAGGTTAACTAATTAAGTGTAAAGCACACCAAAGTAATCTGCCGAATTTTTGTATGCATTTAGAAAAATATAATCTTACACATTCTTAAAATATTTTCTTCTAATTTTATAAATCATAGGATTTAAAAAATATATAAAATTAGACAAATTTGAAATACTACAGGAGAAATTTTAAGGACACCATTTAAGTAAAAACTTAGGGCAACAGTCCCATATGCTCATACCATAAAGTAGAATGTTCTGTCAATTTTTTAATTAGTTAAAAAAATGGCCTAAAATGTATGCTAGATTTTATACGCTTAGTTGTATGTTATCGCTGCTATGTGTTCATATTAAATTACTGAAAAATGTTTAAAACTGTCTAACATTCATAACAAAGCTTTTACAAGTCTATCTAAATACATATTACATTCGTCCTTTTTAGAATTTTCTTCAATTTTTCAACTGAGTACTAACTATTTAGCTAATTTAAAACTTGGCAGCAGAATGCATTAGCTGCGTATATGACCGCTCTCGTCATCATCAGATTTCTGCGATGCAAGCATAAGAGAAATGGGGCACATAAAGGAAATTTTCCCATTCACCGATCCTTCTGAAAACCATCGTCACGTGTCATCATTAAAAGTATAGAATGGACTATAAGTACAACATGACGAGGTATCCCGACGATAATCATATAGCTCATTAAAAGTGCCGCAAACCTGACACGAATACGACCAAACTCTTATGCGCTAATGAATTTCACACTCAACTACGAGCCATGAGACGGGCAACCTGAACTCTTGCTTGAGGTACGCCAAATACCATTACTGACTGACGAGGTTCTGTATGTGTGTGTGGGTGGGAGGGGACCATTGACAAAAGTGGAGAAGAGGGCTTCCGCGAGGCATCTGACGACGGGCTGTTCGCGCACTCGAATGGCTAATGAGTCCACACTTTGCGAGGACACCTCAATTTGCGAAAGGCTTCGCTTGCACCTCTTCGTCCTACTACCGCCTTCCTACTCGCCCTTGAAATGCGAAGAGAAAGCGAAACAAATCACGAACTAATGACAGGACATAGAAAATTATCCGCCTCATTATTTGAAATCATTCTTCCTGTTTTGCATCAATTTAAATTTCGAATTCTTAATCTTGGGGGAAGTAAATTGTCACCTTGAACACAGCATAAATCAGCTTTTTCAAATTTATTATTCCTGAACGTTCGAATTTTTAACTAACTTTCTTTTATCTTCAGAATACTTTACACTGACTACTTTTCTCGAATCAAAATTAAATTCACTAAACTGAAATACATTAACCCGTAAAACATCACAAAATGCATGACGTAAGTTTATTACCACCAATTTACTAATCATGTTTTAAACCCTGAAGCGGCTTGACTATCATTATCTGATCATGAGATGGATAGTCATTTAGTACATAGATTAAGTTTTAGAAATTGCATGTTTAAGTAATAAAATAAAATGACGAATCACCTATGCTCAAGCCGAGATTTTAACCGCGGATCATAAAGCTGCTAATTGGACGGGCTATCACATAAAAATTAGAACATGCGCGGAGGAATGCGATAATTCTTTATTAGCTTATGTTAACTGGCACAGCACGCGAGGACTAACTTCCTGTAAGGAAAGTGGGAATCATCGCCCTTCATAGTGGGCATTTTAATGAATACTTACTTGTATTCGCCTTACACACGGGTGGAAATCACGAAAATACCCATGCAGCCAGCTCGTTCGCTGGGATTTGAACTCTGGTTAAACTACCCTTGTCCAGTTGTCTCATCCACTCCACCACTATCTGAACACTTGAAATACAAATGTGTTACCTTGATATTAATTTAGAAGTCAAATAACGAAAATCAGCGTTAAATTTGTAAATTTTCACAGGACTAGTTTCGATGGTTTTACCGAACCAACATCATCTGCTGCCAAAGTGCAAAGGAACGAGATAAGATATGGAGATAAGAATGGCTGTATAGGAGTTAAGCTACCGGTGCCATCTATTGATGAAACAAGGAAATTAAAACATAATTTCCTTAAAGGATGAAGGTAAAGATGGATTGGAATTACGGTCGTTAACTAGAGCAAAAAGATTGTTTTGAATATGAAACGCCTATAGAAAATCTAATTCACCAATGGAAGACGGTTTTTGAATAATTTTGGCTGCAAAAAATGGAAAGTGTGATTTGCTGACCAACAATGCTGAGCTTTCCTTTCTCCTAACATATGACTCATGTTTTTCAAGGCGAAAATTTAAAGCTCTCTTAGTTTGACCAATGTAAATTTAATTACATTAGCAAGGAATCCTGTAAATACCCCAGGAATGCATACCCGGAATGGGGTCCTTAAGTACGGAACTCTGAATTTTATTGATAGGAGAATAAACGTAAGAATGTTGGGTGAAAAGCCCCTATCATTAACTACTGATTTTATGTAATTTAGTTCTTCATCAAGAGCCAATTTGGAGCCTGATTTTTGTTGTTTGACTTCTAAATCAGTATTTATTTGGCGTGTTATTTTAATCTAAATTATGTTGCCTTGATTTTTGGTTTTATTGCTTTCTTTAATGATCTAAATGTCTTCCTCGTATTCCTCGTAACACATACAAGATCATGAAAACAAAGTGTAAAATTACAAAATATATAAATTTAGCTGATGAATGTTTTTTTTTTTTTTTTTTTTTTTTTTTTTTTTTTTATTTTGGACAAAGCTATTTCTTAACAAATTCAAATAGCCGTACGCTTAGAGTATTAAATACCTCAGTACAGATACTCAATGGAAAAAAATAAAATTCAACCTTACGTAACCCTGCGAAGAACCTCGGTTTAGAACGACAGCTTCTTAACGACTGTAGGAAGTGTAACCACAATGTGGTTTTGTTATTCATCATAACGCATCTCAGGAGATAGAAAATTAAGAACTAATGTGTATGTAACTGCATAAGTTACATCAATCAAAATATTAGAAACATTTTATTCAAGTGAAAGCAGTAAAGTCTGGAATATTTACCAGTATTAAAAATATATTTTCAAACTACTTCTTCAAACAATATATTCCACTGCTTCATTTCCTTATACTGATTACTCCGCATTATCTAGTAATCTAAGATTTCTTTTATTTACCTAGTAAATAAAATCTGAAGACGCGAAAAATAATTAAAATAAATAGGTGCTTAGGTATTAACGCAACCGCCTTAGTAGAAGTCGCCAAATTTTCAAAAATATGCCATATCTGGCAACCCATGCGCATAACCATTGTTTCGACAACTATGCTGAAAAAAAAAATATTCAATCAAACAAAGCCGCCATTTTCGTATGCGGGTTTGATTTTTTAATGCATTCCAAATTCCATTGGTTTTTATAAAAAAAATTCTGAAATTGTTTACCTTAATTTTAAAATATGAGCTTGTAGAATTTGCCGGCAACGGAAGAAACTGCGGTAAAATTTCTGCAGCAATACAGAATTTCGTTGAACGTTATGGTAAAAATGAGGATCCGCATTTCCTAGATAGCAGCAATGGAAGAAACTGCGATAAAATCTCTTCAGGAGTACAGAGTTTTGCTGAAAATTCTCTAAAGAAAGCAGTGAGAAAATGCGTTTCCCAGTTAGCTGTTGTTATCTAGGTTAATACTTATTTAATAATTAAAATTTATATTTTAAAATGCCGAAATATTTTTTTTTCATACGTTCAAAACTTTTACCGACTTACGATGAATATCCATAGATCCCGAAGCTTATTTAAAAAAATAAAAAATAGCTTATGTGCATATCACATGACTTCCTTATACGAAATATTAAATTATACGCATTTTTTCCTGCTATTCATTTAAACTTTATTGAACTGAATTAAATCTACTTCGTTCATAGTACATAAAAACAATAGAATAAGTGCACTCTTTAAAATTCACTAGATTTCTTTAACATAGCGTCACTCTGGCGCTAGGTTAACTTAACAGCCTTACATCTCACTCATTTTATAACTCAGAACGCACAAAAATTATAGCATCTGAAGAATTATCTAATCGTTGCCACATGTTCTGTTCAAATACTATAATAAATCTAAAACGATGTATAAAAAAAATTAAACAAATAAAAAGTAAATAGTTTTTCATAGACGATTCAGCGCCGCTTACCTAATGCACATGCGCTACTCGTAAACATTCTCCTCTGTCCCAAACAGACTGGCGACAATATTTGCTGCTAATACGAAACACTTACTTTCTCGAAATTTATTAGAGATATAGTCATCATTCAATTAATTCAATTCTCACTTCGCGTCAAGGCAAAAATACATAAAACTCAAAAATATCTTTATTAAAAATTGAACGATATAGAAAAACATAAAACACCAAATAGAGTTAAAACAACTAAAAAAAAACGATTTTTACAATTAAACTTAGAGTTAGCAAACACAAGCAATTCGGCCAGCGGGCACAAAGGTAGATTTTTCGGTGCACAAAACTAAAACTTTCTTTTTGGTCCCACTCGGCAAAAAGACACTGAAGGTGCATTATTATTCTGCTGCGTTTCAAAAATAAGCAAATATGGCTGCTATAGTAAGAAAAATGAGGCTTAGCCTCAATGAAACGACTTTTAAATTGTTGATAATTCTATAACTATCACATACAAATTAACTAAAGACATAAAAACTTTAATCGGAAGATAAGAACAACATAATTCAATCATTTTTAAAGCACAAAAACGTGCACAAGTTACTAACATATAAGAATAACACGGAACTGGTCACGGAACTGGTAACAGTGTGAGTATGTATATATATATATATATGTGTGTGTGTAATGATAGAAAGGAAAAGTCGGAACACTGTTGATGCGTACGTATATCCGTATTGAAGAGGAAGAATTCTGATTGCGTAGTATGCTGATGTGTTCAGATCGTAATATCTAAGAAACTTGGCAGTCGAGGCAGTTTTAATTCCATTTTTATTTGTAAGTGACATTTGTGGTCACAGTTCGCTTGGCACTCTAGCCGTGCCTATTCAAGAACATTTACATTTTTGATATTATTGCAATAGAGAAGGAGAATTAAAGGGTTACCGTTAATTTAAATTATAATTTTGATTTACATAAATTTTAACTTACATATATATATATATAATATATATTTTATATATCATACGTTTTCATATATATACCGTCATACGTTTTCATATATATATATATATGACCATCACACAGCAAATAACATCTCACAATCTCCATACGCTCGAATGACGGATGTGTCGGGAGAAGAGACAGCTGCGCCATCATAATTAATACGCATGCGCATAAGAAGAAAAAGTTCGCTCGCCTCTACCCAACAGTTCGGAATCCATTTTAAATCAGTTTTATGATTCTTTGGGGGAAAAAGAACCCTTTATTCTGTCCTTACGTACAAATGTCACTCAAAAACGTCGTTAAAGTGCATTCGACGGGGGTCAAAATGGATATTTTCGTTGAAATATGATACCCGAAATTTTTCGTGGTACAATACTTCCTTTACTTTGTATAAGGAAGTAAAAATGAAATACTGACACTTTCGAAATGTAATTTAAGAATACGTTATTTTCTTATACGAGGGCATTTCGAAAAGAAAAGATACACCGTACGCCAGAGGAAAAGAAAGGTTTTGATGAGCAAGTTGGCAACACAGGTGTTAACCTTGAACCGTTAGCTTTCTCCTCGCGGTCGTTCGGCATTTCAACGTTGATTCTGGTTGGAGTAGGTCGTGTTTGAAATGGCTGCGCCGATTCAGAATCCCGCCAAATGCGAAGTGCGCTCCGTCATACGTTTTCTTCATGCAAAAGGTCAGCGACCAGCGGATATTCACAAAGAAATTGTTTCTGTTTATGGGAACATTATGAATCGACAAAATGTAACGAAAGGGTGTCGCCATTTCTCTGAAGTTCTCTGAAGGTAGGACCGATGTTCATGACGAACAAAGAACAGGTCGGCCATCTGTGATCTCTGATGCCCTTCTTCAGAGAACAGAGGAAGCAATTCGTGCGAATAGGCGTCTCAAATTGAAAGAATTGCATCAGATCATACGGGAAGTGTCAATGACAACTCTTTATGAAGTTGTGACTGTCAAGTTAGGGTACAGGAAATTGTGTGCGCGCCGGGTTCCAACAGGCGGCAACCTTCTATGACTGTGGGATACAAAAGCTTGTGCACCGACTTAACAAATGTTTGGATAACGGGGGTGATTGTGTCGAAAAATAATAAATAATCCAGTTAATATGATGTAACTGACGTTTTCTAAATAAATGTTTTATTTTAAGGAATGCGAGCCATTGTATCTTTAATTTTCGAAATGTCCTCGTAACTGAGATAGCTTGATTAGTTTAGATAGAAATAGAGATAACTTTTAGCGCTATAGTGTTTGCATTTCAGGAATTTTCCCGAAGAAAAGTGAAAATTTGAAATGGTAAATTGAGATCCGTACTAATGTCTAATAGGAATATGATATATGGATACGTATACCGTATATAATAGTACCTAACCTAATTTCCAAAGATAAACTTTTGATTAATACCCTTGAATTCAATTAGTTTATATTTGAGAGCGCTTTATTCATCAGAATTTGCAATTATATTTTAATAAAATATGTAAATATGTTGAGTAACGGGTGTATATTTTGATTTCCACGTATTTCTGCACTGTTTTTTATTCCTTTAGCGCAAAATGTGTAATAATTTTACTTTTATTTATGGCGTAATTTTGTTTATTCGAAATGTGTTCCTTTACTGTGTTTTACATGTAGTATTTATTTTATGAATTACGTTATTAGATCTATTAATTCTGTATCACAGTATATGATTCGAAAGGTCTAGAATTTGAGTCCTATCAATGGCATTGCACATTTCTCGCGCCATTTGCTTTATTAAAAAATAGCGAAATGACTTTACAAGCAGCGCCGGAACTAATAGGAGGTGGAAGATAATTCATCATTACCAGGATTTGCCGACTGGGGTCCCCTAATCTCCAATCGCCCTTTAAAATGAGGAATATATAAGATATTGTTTCCTTCTTTTCGATGCCTTTGTTTCGCAATTGGAAGTGCACTCGATGCGAATTCGAGATATCTAGGGTTGGAGTCTCAGCAAGTGCAGAGCAGATTTTTCACGTCTCCTGCATTAAAACCTCTAATGTCTCGACAGTTTTATTGTCGAAATTTATTCAAATTTGTGTGTTTCCATTGTTTTCGTTTTATTATGTCGCGTATTGTTTTATTTCTTATGTATTTAGTGTATTTTATGTAATAATTATATTATGCGTTTTCATTTTGATCCAATTTGTTGGCAACTAATGATGTTCGTAAATGTTTACATACAATGTAATATAATGTAAATTTTGTAGTTATAAATTGACTGTCATCTGAATTGTAAAGATAGCACATTTATTGGTTTGTTAAAAATGAAATGATTGTGGAATGAACGTCATGTTTCTACTGGTAAAGCAAACACTTAGGTTTAAGCAAATTTTGTATGGCATGTGATAACATCACACGTCGACGATTTAATTGTAGTATTGGTTTAATTCAACAAGTATCAATCATTGGATGTTGCAGACATTAAGTCAATCATACAACTGAGACTATTGAATTTCCGTCATCTTTACGAGTTCATACTAGAAGTTCTGCAGCAGCTGTAAAAGACATTAACAAAGCATTCAGTAAGCGAAAACCTGCCGCAAATTTAGGCACACAAATTTCGTTCCGGAGGTGTGAGGTTTAAAACAAAACCCATAACCATGGTTCTTCCCCTACTGACTGAAATGAATAAAAATTATTTAACCGAAACTTTACGAGAAATCACTCAGGTACTAAATGTACTTTTTTCAGCTGTTTTTATGGCACTTGGTAGTTAGCAAGAAGGAAGGAAGCTGGGCACGTAGGTGAGTTGCTAACTCACTCGTGATAGTTAAACGCGGCGTTTGGAAGTATACGTGTCTATCTTCGGGAAAAGTAAAGGAGGAAGATTCCTGCGACAAATTGTCACTATAATCTATGTTCTTCGACACTTGCACAATAGCTGAAGCTGACAAACACTCAAGGATGAACTCCAAAAACACCTTTGCATCCAAAGATATGTTTTACTGTTAAGTGACATTCCGCTGGTGTTATATTGAAACTCTCGCCGTTAAGCCTGTTACCAAACACCACGTGATTTGCGCATGCGTCGTGCAGCCAAAATAAAAACAGAACTATGACTGAACTCTTAATGGACGTTTAAGGTGTAATCAGTAACTTCTTTCTGTGTTATGTACATAATTAGTTCGTAATGTGGTTTGTAAATTAAATATATTTTATATTACAGAAGAGCCTCCTTTTCGAATGAATAGTGATTATCTTCAATTAATTAAATAAAAATATTCCCGAATATGGATATCGCCTAGGATTAGACAGAGAAAGAAGATCGACTGAAAATGTAAGCCTTTTATCTTTATTCTAAGAATGATTCTTGTTAATCTTAACAACAACACTACTCATTCCCACTAGGTTAAATTACAAATGTAGCTCAAAACTGTACAATTATGCAGATAATGCTTGATAGATATTCCTATATGTAACTAGAAGTTGTGAGTAGAGAGGGAGTCACGCTGCTTCAGGATGACGCCCAACCACACGATTAAGGATCGAGAAAATTAAATTTACGGACCACGTAGGCTCGGAGCATTTATGTATTTCTCCCGCCTTCCTAGCGTGCCTTCATGGTGTAGTGGTTCTGCACGCTGGGTCGGTTTTCTAGAGGCCGTAGTTCGATTCCCGACGAAGGCGGTTGCTAATTTTTCATCTTGCCTGCTTCCAAAAATACTAATGTAACTACAGTGGCGCCTTAACTAAAAGGGTGTTGGATGATGATTTTCCTCACCCAGAATTTGATTGGGTCCTCTAAAATTGAATTAGATTGGGTCGTCTGAAAACCCCAGTCGCCCTTTAAAAGGGGGTGTATATAAGGTATTTCTCCCACCTTCCCAGCGTGCCTTCGTGGTGTAATGGCTCTGTACGCTGAGCCGCTATTCCAAAGGTCCGTGGTTCGATTCCCGACGAAGGCGGTTGCTAATTTTTCATCCTGCCTGCTTCCAAAAATACCTAATGTCTCTACAGTCCACGTCATCAAAAGATTAAAATTATCATCATCAAAAGAGAGGTTCATCTAATAGGGTACAAAATTTGAAAGCCAAAAATAAAAACTTAATGACCAGAATCAATTTAGAAGTGGGCCAACCACGGGAGAGACTGTCAACCATTTAGCATATCAACGATTTGGAATACGGAATTATGACTCGTACTCCATACTCTCGTGATATGTCCTTAACAGAATGCAATTTTCCGACATTTGAGTCATTATTTGTTTATGAAATACTTTGCCAACGCATCAATTTATTGCGCAGTGGAAGACCTTTCAGGAACACTGGTTTTTGCAAATGCGGTGTAAATGATTTGCCACGAGCTGACAGCACTTCATTGATGTTGTCGGAATTGACTTTGATTGGAATGTTTTCCCCCTTTTTTATTCTTGAAAATGGACCATTTTATTAACAACAACCACATAAATCCTGAGATATATGCAGTCACCTTCCTGACAGACGCTGGTAACAATTATTGTTATTACGTTGTTAACGTTCAGTGTTTTATTGCTACCTAGTTACATTTTGGAATTTTCTAGAAAATGCGCTTATCGAAACCCTGCAATCAATTTTCTCGAACCTTCCAGAATTGCTTGGGAAACCTTATAAATAAGACTGCTTTGGAGCTGACAGATAAGCAGCTGAATTACTCAGTTCAGAATCTTACGACTGTAACTGAGCTTCTGCTGATAATTTTGATTATTACGTCTCTCTTTTAGTGATTTTGATGAACTGAGATATTTTCCATGCTAAGACGAATTTTCCTTATCTCTGTTGTTAACTTTGAATTAATTATGCTCATTTGAGTTGCTGCAAAAGCAGATAATGCCAACTATAGTGTTGTTGCACAAATTGGATAATTACTATATTGGCAACTATTGTGCTACTGGTGGTATTGGCAACTATTGTGCTACTGGTGGTATTGGCAACTATTGTGCTACTGGTGGTATTGGCAACTATTGTGCTGTTTGCACACAAACGACTTTTGGAGGATTATGATTAGTTTACTAAAGCTTTATAATTTCAGTAAAGCTTCAGTTTATTTTTACTCATCTGGAATCATGAAAATCTCACTATCAAAGGCGAATCCGTAGTGGGAAACATTATTCTTTTATCCCTTTGTTTATTCTTTCCTCAACTTCGCTGCTTCTTGCTATATTAATTATATCTGAACGCATAATTTATTGGTTGAAAACAAAGAACAGTCAAATTTCAGACACCAGCAGAATATTTTTTAGAGTGTCAAAAAACATATAAAATATTATGTGTTATTTAATCATGACGAAATAAGTTCCTTTCCCCAAACATATTTTTCAAATCTAATTATATTAGCAACTTCTAAATTGCAAAGAATGTTTTTCTTTATCTATTTTTATTATGAGTTATTTCTAATCACTTTAAAAAATAATGCAATGTAATTAATGTTTATATGGAATTCAAAACTCGATACAATACGCCAAATAATTTCATCCACTTTAGAAAAGTCTTGTCAACTTCAGAAAAATTCTGCCTTAAAAAATTTGCCAATAAACTAATATTTACATTAATTATTTCTTTCCATGTGGAGCGGCTAATTTTAGCTAAAGGAAGTAACTCAGGTACAGAATACGTTATTAGTTTGGGTTGGAAAAGTAAACGTTAAATAAATACACAAACATTTAATTTAGAGTAAAAGTAACACACAAAAGAATGCTGACGAAACATAAAAAGCGCTTTAGAAATATTAATAAATTTTATATTTACACTTGGATTACTAGATAAAGGGAAATGATAATGAATGTAAATTGCGAAACAGATTATTAATGAAGCGCCTTCATATTCTAACGCATCTGAGAGTTTTCCGAATTATGCCCAAAGCAATTTCTTTAGCGTCTTAATAAACAAGCAACAGCAAAACAGAAATTATATTAATTATCGAAAACGCGATATGTAAGGAAAATAAAGACATCCCATCTAAATTTGATTTTTGAGGAAACTATGAATTATTCGATGGCGAATAAAGGTGTTTATTATTCAGGGTTATAATGATGAATTCGTATTTGATTTTTCATTTGATCGAATTTGCTTCAATATCATGCATTATTAGTTGATATAAATTATTTCAGTGTGTCAAATGATAATTAATACTTTCTGAAACTTAATTAATATTTAGTTTGCATTATTATGCCAGTTTCTTTCTTGTACAAAGATTTCAAAGCGAAAAATAGATGGCATGATTAACTGATTTTTAAACACATTTGAAATGCCCCAAGAATTTAAATATCCATTTATATTAGTAAATTTAAATTTGTTTCGATGATTCTCATTTCACTGTTCTTCATTTAATATGTCTGGTAAAAAAGCAATCTAGAAGTTAAATTCCCTCTGTAATAAATTTTCGAACACAAAGCAACATGTAAAATACCCAGAATATTGGGTGATATGAAAAGTCTCCGCTCTTTTTTGGTACATTTTTGAACAAAACTTTTCTGCACTGAAAATCAGTTTTAATCAAGTACATATCGACGATTATTATATATGATCTTTTGCCATTTTTCTGGTAGCTTCATAATTTCATCGGTGTAGAGCTTCTGTGGTTTGTCGTCAAAAAACTTGTGCGAGTGATTTTCGCGGCGCTTCAGTCGGCCAATTTTTAACCATCAAGAGAGATTTGAAGAGACCGAAGAAAATGGTAGTCAGACGATGCAAGTTTCGGGCTATGTGGTGGATGCATCAAAACTTCCCAACCAAGTTTCGTCAATTTGTTCCGAATCATCAAAGATGTTTCTGGGCGCACATTGTCATGATGGAACACAACTCTCTTTCTTTTGGCCAATTCTAGTCTCTCTGTATTGCTTCGTTCAAACAGTCGAGTTGTGCACAGTACAGGGCCGAACTGATGGTTTCGCCAGGTTGCACCAGGTTACAGTTTATGTGGCACCCAAACACTGAACTTCTTTTTTGTGAACTGCTCTTTTCAAATGATTCCAAACTGTCATGTAGTGCCTCTGCTATTTCCTGACAGCTTATGTGGCGGTCTCGCTTCACTAGTTGCAAACTTTCATCGACTTTTTCAGTGACTGGCCGACCAGAGCGAGGTGCATCTTTGATATCGAAATTTTCAGAACAGAATCGAGTAAACCACTCCTGCGTCCTTCGTTCACTAACAGCATTCTCACCATAAACTACACAAATTTTTCGGCACGTTTTTGCTGCCTTTTTATCTTTTTTATAGTAAAACTTTTTCAGTGACTGGCCGACCAGAGCGAGGTGCATCTTTGATATCGAAATTTTCAGAACAGAATCGAGTAAACCACTCCTGCGTCCTTCGTTCACTAACAGCATTCTCACCATAAACTACACAAATTTTTCGGCACGTTTTTGCTGCCTTTTTATCTTTTTTTATAGTAAAAATGCATCACATAACGTATTTCTTCAGATATTTCACTCATTTTCAAATTAATATAACTTTTTACACAAGAAAAAATAGAAAATTATTTTCACAAACAATGGAAGCTAAACGTCACCTTTCAAGCACATTTTAATTTGAGAAAATCGGGTGAGTGTTGTCGGATATATAGGCATCAGCACCATCTAGTGGTAAAAAACACGGAGAATTTTTATGACCCAATATTTATAAGATACTTTCTTCCTCCTTTCTGCATGCCTTTCTGGGGTAGAAACCTCGGCGCGTATTCGAGAGGTACAGGTTCGAGCTCCGGCAAGGGCATTGCTTAGTTTTCGTATTTACTGCTTAAAAATGCCTAATGTCTCTATATGTTAGGTTAACAAACATTAAAATGATGCCTAATTAAGCTTTTTTTCTATTGGAGAAGTAATCAACCATCATCTGTTTTACTTTCTTGTACAAAGTAAAGGAATTATTGCAATCGTAAAATATTTAGGGCATCCTAGGTTAACGGAAATATCCATTTTGACGGTTCCCGAATCCATAGGGACGATTTTTTTCGTGATGTCTCTATGCACGGACAAAATAAGGGACTCTTATTCCGAAACGGATTGTAATGTGGAATCAAATGGTATGTCTTATGGCATCTATACGTATGTATGTGCATTTGTCTCTCACACAGCTAAAAAACGACTAGTCGCAGAGCCCTAAAACCTTGCACATGGGACTGATATAATATCTAGTTGTGCACATGTCTTTTTTATTGCATTTGGCAATATCAAATGTAGATAATATGTATGTAACCTATCCTTTATGCGGCTTTTAAGTCCACTAGACCTTTATTTCCGCAATCGTTGGCCGTAGTCTTGCACTATATATAATATATATGTATATTTTCATCAAGAAGTGAAATCTGTCAATACGTTCTCCTGGTTCCTATACCTAAATAATTCACTTCGATGTTTAAATCCACATTTGCAATTTTTGATGTCATTTTCGACTTGCCTTGATGTATCGGTTAATTAAGTTAGAATAGTTCGAAGATATAAATTTGAATAAAGTCCAGCAAAAAATATGTATACAAGGAATTCCATACAAGGAAATTACGTGATGTAACATCGGAATTATTTTATTTTAAAAATAGTTAAAAATTTATCAAATTTCTCCGAAAGAGACTTATTTTAAATTTGCTAACACGTATTTCACTCTTAAAGTTTGAAATTAGTTTCCCGTCTATGCTCTGTTTATTTTTTAAAATTACACTCTCGTTAGCACATTAAAAAAATCTGATGGAAACACCACATGACTTCCTTTCTAGGACTACTAAATTATAAGTATTTTTTTCTGCGTTTCATTTAAGCTTATTTCCCCCAATTTCATTAGATATACATTCCCCATTCAAATAACTCAGTTTTCACTTCGCGGCAAGGCAAAAATACATAAAATCTCAAAGCACCTTCATTTAAAACTGAAACACATAGAAAAACATAAAACACCAAATGCAGTTAATTTTTTTTTAATGTACAATTAAAATTCGAGTTTCTACGCAAAAACAAGCATTTCGGCTAGTGTGTGAAAAGGCATATATTTTTGGACCCACTCGGCAAAAAGATACAGAAGGTGCAAAAATTGACGTATTTCACTACTCTGTTAAGTTTCAAATTTAAACAAATATGGCTGCTAAGTTAGGCTTAGCGGCGCTTAAACAATATTTAAATTATTCATAATTCTTTAACTAATATATGCAGATTAATTAAAGGTATAAAAACTTTAACCTTACTATAAGAATAACATAATTCAATCACTTTTAAAGCAAATTTACTATTCTGCTAAATTTCAAATGTAAACAAATATGGCTCTTATGCTAAGGAAAATTAGGCTTAGCAGCACTTAAACAACATTTAAATTTTTGACAATTCTACAACTATTGCATGCAGATAAATTAAAGGCATAAAAACCTTAACTGGAAGATAAGAACAACATAATTCATTCGCTTTTAAAGCAAAAAATGCACAATTTACCAACATATAAGAATAAGAAAAACTGATCTCACTGACCCGAATAACAGAGTGGGTGTATATATATATATATATATATATACCCATTCAATTTATCAACCAATGCCTTAAAAGAGCAGGCATTAAATACTCACTCTAAATCATTTAACTGATAGGGATATGATAATTTGTTCCTAAACCTGAGAAGGCGGTATAAGTTGGATGACTATCAGTTGAAGGATTTGTATATAGTGTAATTACTCAGTTGTACATATTGTAAAAAGCAAATTGTCTTCAGACTTATGCTGTTACTAAAAAACGGGCCTATTTCATGACTTACCCAAGTCTTACCGACTGATATTATTCAAAGACCCCTCTGCCGCTCAGAATTTTCGGACACCCTACACTTATGAGTCAGACACGAAGAGAACACTTTGCCAACTTCCCACTAGTAAGAATGTAAGTTACTTAATACCTTTTCTGGCCTTTATATCTTCATGTACATTCACTGTTCTTATTATATTTTTATATTATTTTTATATTATTTTTGATTTGTTTTTACAAAGTTTGCCTTATTTATCTTATTTTGTAATCTTCTATGTTTATTTCAACTTTACTTTGAATTCTATTTCATAATGACAATTTCCAATGTTTAATTTTTTACAAATAATATAGAACTCAAATGCATAAACATGAAGGTGTCGGGGACGGTTACTCGAGTTTTTTCGGATTTCTCTACAGAAATTGCTTTTTACTCCAAATTGAATTGATTAAAATGCTTCATAAGAATAAGTTCTTTGAGTATCAGCATTGGTTCGTAATCCCTTCTATTCGCGGAAATATTTGGCCTGACTAGAATTGCCGGTTTGGCTTTACCTTATAACTCGAGTAAAGACGAAACACCTTCGTATTTACGTATTTTTATCAATTGTTGTTCATTGAACGGGAGTTGGTTTGTTCCCCTTGAAAAGTCAACTAATTTCCGATGAATGACAATGATTACGTGTTTTTAATTTTTCCTTTTACAATTGAAATTTTGTTCTTCATGAAGATTTAACTCCAGTCCCCGTTAAAACATTATTAACATTTTTCTTTCAAATTACTTCAAAATATCTTTCAAAATATAACTTACCAGTATGGATTCACTCTTTTAAAATAATTCCACTTTAATTAAACTTAGGAGATAATATAATCAATTAATCAATATTGTTTAGGAAATAAATTATTATTAACTAACTTTGCAGCAATAGCGCAAGTAGTAGTAACTTGTTTTCGCACTAAATGAATTTAAGATCATACAACATTATATATATATATATATATATATATATATATATATATATATACTTCTAATGCGGCTGAAAAAAGGAGACGCACAACTGCATATTATAGGTATAGGTAACGGGGGGCACGGGCACTGTCCCTTTACCATAATGGTTAATCGGTATTGCACCGTGCCCACCACTGTCTAGAGCCAATGTGTAGGAGCCACATTTGCGCCCAGCACCAAAAGCCGAAGCCCAACGCTCGGACCATCCAGAGGGCAGTCAAACTGACCAAAAGCGCTCTCCACACAATGCTCACCCAACCGTCCAGGCATTAGTACATATGATAGCAAATACTGAGATTCTCTGACGATTATAATACAATGTGCAATTGGTACATAATGAAATTGCAATTATAAATATACTGCATAATACAAGTCCAATAGTACAATATCAATGTAAAAAGTAAGATATAATTACAAATGCAAATATTTCGTGAACCATAAATGCAAAATAATAGTAAGTTAAAGGACTACTGCTTCAAATATTAATACATATGATAACAATACTGAAATTCTCTGACAATTATAATACAATGATCAATTGGTACATAATGAGATTGTAAATATAAATAGACTGTATAATACAATACAAGTCCAACAGTAGAATATAATGCAAACACGAGTATGTAATTACAAATGTTAATATTTCATGAACCATCAGTGCAAAACAATACTAAGTTAAAGGACTATGCATATCAATGCAAAACATAAAGTGTTAAAGAGTAGTAGTATACAATGTTAGATATAGATATACTATACAAAAGAAAGTCATATTCTTACAACAGAATGGTATTGCAATTTAAATACCAACAGTATTAAAATATAATTATAATAATAATCTCAAATAAAAATCCGAACATATGACCAATACAAAAGCAAAATGTTATTCTTAAAATATCTATGCAATGCATATTCAAATACAGTCAGTAGATATATACTGATATAATTATACATGCATAACAAGTTAAAGACATATCGAGAAAACAACCCAATACAATCGATAAGATCTATACAATACAAATTCAAATACTAAAATAATCCAGATACTAATAGAAAAGTAAATGCATATATCAAATGGTACTTCTAACAAAGATAAATAATATATATATATATATATATATATATAAACATTCTTATTGAACAAAATTCAACGAAGATTCAATGAGACAAATACCAATCCAAGCATGTGATAAGTTGACATATAGGAATAGTAGATTAACACTAACATGTATGCGTACAATATACTAAAATTGTAAATTATGTTACCAAGCACAAGTCAGTACCATAGGAATGACGTATTTCCATAATTTTGATCAGTTTTTTAACTAAGTATTTTTGTTTAATTAAAAACTTACAAAATGCACGAGTGTTACTATTTGGTATGGGAATGTGATAATCTTGTGTAATAGGACACTGAGTCACATAATGTTCAGGATTTCCAAGTTCACCACATACACATATATCAGTATTTGAAATCTCATGTCGATAATAGTAAACTGGATAGGGTCCATGCCCTGTAATATAACGTACCAAATGATGATTGGTAACCTGTCTATGTATATCAACATATGAAATATGAAAATAAGTACGACGACCTGTGTCGGAGTCATCCCAGTTTGTTTGCCACGCAGAGATAGTCTTGAGTAAAATTTCCTTTTTAAAATACGAAATTGGCCATTTTACCATCAGGTTTTCAATTTCACCAATATGATAAATACTTTTTTGGGCAGCTATTTTTGCAAACAAGTCTGCTTGGATATTGCCAATGTTATCTGCATGACCTTTTGTCCAGGCCATCAGTATTTTAGAATTTCCGGACATGTGCAATTCCTGCTGAATGGCAGACATAATCGGCGAAGAATGCCTTGGATTTTTAATTGCAAAAAGAGATGAAAGGCTATCCGTTATTATTATACCTTCCATCTCACCGGTTTGTTTAAAATATTGAACAGCTTTAAGAATAGCCATCGCTAGTGCTTGAAAAACACTGTTTTCAGCAGTAAGATGTCCTAACCATTTAAATATTTGATCGTCATTGTGATAAGCCACAAGGGCACAATTAGTTTGTTGCTCAATTTTCGAACCATCAGTGAATATCTGTAAGTGAGGTTGTGGCAAATTGTCACACTTCAAAAAGACATTGAGTCCATATCCTTGTTGAGCAAGATGATTATCCAAATGCTGTGTTTGCTTTTCATAGTTGGTTGGAAGAAATATGTCATTATGAAAATTTACAGATTGCTGCAATTGGCGAACTGTTTGATAAGCTGCCTCCTGTAGAATGCGTAGAGGCAATGGAATAATGCCTGCAAGCACAGTCAAGGCATTAGAAGAAGTTGTACAAAAAGCGCGGGTAATCTGTAATACAAAGGGTCGTTGTAAGCTTTGCAATAGTCTGGCCTTACGACCCTGCATAGGGTCGGCCCAGACTGCAGCTGCATATATAACCATCTTCTCGATTACAGTTTGATATAATATCTTTTGTATGTACGGACTAATACCCCAATTGTGTCCATACATACGGCGAAGATTATTTGCAATGATAGTTGTTCTTCTTTTCAATTCCTGCAGATGCAAAATCCAATTTAATTTCTCATCAAATACTATACCGAGAAATTTGAGCTGCCTTTTAATACCAATTCTGGTACCATTTATTGTAATTCTCGGTCGTCGATTTAAAGATTTTCCTTTCTTTGGGACAAGGAGAATGGTTGACTTTGAAGAGGAAATTGTAAGTTTGATATTATTACATAATTCATAAAAAAGATTACAAGTTTCTGTGGAGTTAATTTGCAGTTCATCTCTTGTTCGCCCTGTGACAACAAAAGCTGTGTCATCAGCATAAGCATATAAACGGGTATGTGCTGGCCAAGTGGAGGATAGAACATAATTAAATGTTACATTCCACAAATCAGGGCCAGCACAGGAACCCTGGGGACAGCCACGATTTTGTATCTTGGTTATTACTTCCCGATTAGTTAAATACATTAATTTTCGTTCAGATAGATAACTTCTAAATACCAAGAATATATTCTTAGGGCAATGAGCTTTTCTTAATGATTCCAGAATTGCTGGCCACCACAGCGTATCAAAAGCATTTTGAAGATCAATACTAATGAATGCGCTGTGGTGACCACTGATTCTATTAGATTGCAAATCATTAACAATCTTTGACAATACCTGAACAGTGGATCTACCAGGTCGAAAACCAAACTGATTATCAGACAAAAAGTTTTGCACATGCAAATGATGTTTTAAGCGTAAAACAATTATTCTCTCATATACCTTACCCAATGCAGAGAGTAAGCATATGGGTCTGTATGATGCAGGATTATGTGGGTCTCGACCCTGTTTTAGGAATAAGGCCACTCTGCCAATTTTAAAAGCCCTAGGAAAAAGTCCTAAATGGAAAAGTTTGTTGAAGAAGTCCTTGAAGAAATAAGGATGAGAATTAATAGTTGCTCGGATGATAACATAATCAATCCCATCTGGCCCTGGCGCCCGTTTTTTAGGAAGATTTCGTATTGTAGTTTTAATTTCGTCTAAAGTTATATCTTGATCGTCTGCAGTATCAGGAATTGTTAAGTTATTTCTAATTTCTGTCTGGAACTGAGAATCTGTGGAAGGATCATCAGATGGAAACACGGTGGTTAAAATTGATTCTGTTGTGTCTTGTGTTGGGTGCTCAGTCGAAGTAGAAGATGCTATTAGATGAGTTTGCGAAGGTTGAAAAATTTTTGTCCTTTCAATTTTGTAAGGAAGTCCATATGGATCATGATTTTGAGTGCAATATTGCTTCCATGCTGTTAATTTAGATTGAATAATCATACGTTTATAAATTGCTTTTTCTGTTTGATAATGTTGCAAAGTATTTGACGTGATACCATTTCGACGGTCAGATTTTAATTTTCTTCTAAGCGCTCGACATTTCTGTTGTTGAGTTCTTAATTCACCGTTCCACCAATGGAGAGCTGAAAGTTTTTTATTTGTTTTCCTTGGAAAAAGATCTTGACAAATATCTTGGATTGTAGTTAAAACCAAGTCCGTAAATTGTTCCAAGGCAGCTGGAGCTGTTTGCAAAGATAGTTGTCTTCTCAGTTGGTTCAATTTTCCTCTAATTTTTCTCTTAAATTGACGATATTTACGACCTGGGAGATTATACCTAATGAGAATAGGAACTGAGCCATTGTTCGTTATTTCAAACGTAATGAATTTATGGTCCGATAAACTTATTTCATCATGAATAGTCCAATTATGAACCAAATGTGCAGTATTTGCTTTAGTAAAAGTTACGTCAGGCCATCCAATAGCATATAATCTATCAAAGGTAGGTGCAGAGTCTGGTGAGTTAAAAAGCACATAATTTTTTGAAGATATAAAATCCTCCAATAGGCGACCTTTAGGATCAGTTGTATAACCCCATGCTATTGAATGGGCATTAAAGTTCCCACTGATGATTTGGTGTTTATTACCAATAATGCGAAGATTCTCTTCTAAAAAGGCAATAACTGGGGTAATGTCATCCGTAGGAGGAGAATAAATTGAATAAATAACAACTATTAAATTTCGAATTTCTAAAACTACAGCAACTTGATCTCTATTAATTGATAAAATTGAGGGAGAAATTTGTGTATTACAGTTAATAATGGCTGCACGTGGAGGTGCTAAAGTATCTGCCTTCGAGAAGGTTGTCCAAAGAAGAGGAAAACCGGCAACTTGACCGTCTCCAGTCCCATATACAAAATTTCAACGTTCTGGCGCCTTCGTTTTTGAGTTATGCGAGATACATACCTACGTACGTATGTACAGAAGCCAGGAAAATATCTCTTCGGATTCCAAATTAAATCAGTTTTATAATTCGTTTGGGTAAAATGAGCTATTTATATTGTTTTTACCTACAGATGTCATGCAAAACATCGTTAAATTGCATTCGATAGCGGTCAAAATGGATATTTTCGTTGAAATATGATGCCCGAAATTTTTTGCGAATGCAATACTTCCTTTATTTCCTACAAGGAATTAAAAATAGACTCCGTTTACAGCTAATATTTCAATTTATAAGTAGCCCCCTATGCTACTAAATACCTTTCAAATGAAAAAAAAGAAAGCCACTTCTGTTGTATATCGAATATAGTAACGGAAAAAAAATTTGATAGGGCATAAATGGTTTCTGCTTTAAATTATATTTGCTCTAAATTATAATAAACGGCGTCATAATATTAATGTGTATTTCCAAAACACACAAATATTGTGAAGAAATATTTAATAAAATGTTACAGAAATAATTAGTAGTAAGTAGTATAGAAATACTTTGATGCATTATTAATATTAAGGTAGTAAATTCCTCGCTTTTCTGTTATCTTTCGGGTTCATCAAAGCATAACGTTCATTTATAATCCTTTGTTATTTAATATGAAGCAGATATGTTTTTCTATTCTTATGATAAACTTATGAAAGTATCATTAAGTGAAAAAGTAACTTTAGTTTGGCATTAATCTTAAAATGTTTCATTCAAAATCTAGGCCTAATTAGGTTTGCTTCTTTGATCACTTTCGACTTTTGCTTTGGCGTGTTTGTTTTTCCAACTTGAAAAGTATATCTCGTTATTTTATTGAATCATACAACTTGCATCTGAAAGAAAAATTCTCTTGGAAAATTATTGAAATGTCATTTAATACAAAAGCGATAAAAATAAATGTCAATTATCCCAATTAAAATAATTCTAGAAGCCACTTTTAAACCGCAATTAGAAACGTTTCTAGTTTTATTTCCGAGTTGAATGAAGGATTGGATTGAATTAGAATGAAGGATTTGGAACCTTGAAAAGATCGTTTAGTTTCGAATATGAGCATACTCTAAACGTTCCAAAAGTCTGATAACAATGATACTGTAATCAATTTCAAAATTTTTGAAGAGCTTTAAATAGCTGCAAATTACCGGTATCGTTTGTTGAAAGCGTTACCTTAATTTCCAGATACCAAAAGCATTTAAAGAGGCAGTCGGGGCCTCAAAACAGTAACGTTTTCACCAATTATCACAAGTAACCAAGGCAACAAATCACAGTTACGAGTGTTTGTTTCTTGAATAAATGAGGCTCGTAAAAATGTCATATACTGACGAGATGACTCTATTGAAACAGCACGCCAAGTGGCAGTTTAGAGTTGGCGGGTGTGTGGGAGGGAGGGGTAAGTTACTTCGTTGCATCAAACGCAACAACGAACAAATTCCGAAACAATAGCGCCCAGACGCTTTTCCTTTCGTAAAGACAAGGCTGTAGGAAGCGGGGCGGTGTACGGAAGGGGAAAAAAAAGACTTTCACAAACTAAAGTGTTCTGGAAAATTTCGTCAATCTCTCGCCCAAATTTAATGCGAAAGAGCGCCGTGGTTCGATCTAATTAAGACTCACGCGAGTTGGAAGCCCTCTTTTGACCACAGCTGCAAGTGAACGGAACAGTGGGTACTTAGCTGCAGCTGAAGTTTCACTCTTTCCTGATCTATTCCATGGAGAAAAAGCTGAGAGGATAACATGCGGAACATGCCTGATAAACGAAGGCAACAAAGAATGTTTGCTTTTCTGAATTTTGTTGAAGCAATTCTTTACACAGTACGTTTAAAGTCGTATAACTAAAGTCATAAACAAGTAATATAAAAAAAAATAATGTCCATTCCTACTTAGGCCAACAAAGAAGAATTTTATTCTAGTTACTTTTTATTAACATTTTTTCGTTTCTAATGTATAGAGCTGATGGTGGTCTATAATTTCTCATTCTATCTATCTCTAGTAATGCTTTATTGTTGCAAGGAACCTTTCCAGCGAGTTTCGAGCAGTCCAGTTCTTCAATTAATATTCCATCTAATGATTTCTTACGATTCAACGCGACATATGCTTGACCTGCAGCGAAGAGTTTTCATAGGAAGCTTTTCTTGGTCCTTATGTTTTTTTTTTCTCTAATCGTCGCTTGCGTTGTGCTGTAAGTTTCTTTTCGCATTCTCCGTATGTGAAACAAGAGACATTTTGAAGGGTTATATTTTAAACATATATTATTGTCACGTTAACATGGAAATATGGGGAGAATTTTCGCTACATAATGGGATATTGCATCCGCTTCATCTAAATCTATAAAACTACAATTCTTCCATACACTTTAAATATCTTTAGAACTCCGTCTTGCTGTTTCCACTTATTTTTGTTAAATATTATAATCCCATTTATCTCAGCCATGTACTATTATTTATAAGTTGTTGTAAAAATAAATTTTACAGCACATAAAAATTCCTAATAAACGGTCATTATTTGTAAGTCTTATAATACATTTAAAAACAGTATATTTTTAGTTCCGATAAACAGGAATGCATAAATAGGAATTGACTTTAATATTTGAAACAAACTGTATTAACATTAAGTGTCATCCACTACAAGTTTAAAAAAATGTATTTGAACTTGAGTGGGTATTTTATTAACGATTGAAAATTTGAACAATATATAGGGAGAGTGTGAGCTAATAGTAGGAATATAAAACTCGAGCTCCAACGAAAACAGCTTTATCACTATGGAGTTTATATATATATATATATATATATATATATATATTTCATTTGATAACATGCGTCATTTGGCATTTTCGCAGAACTCCCGTCCTGTTGCCATCATGGTAGAATAATCAGCAGCCCTATCTTTTACCCTGAGTTCGAACCTCTAATAAGGCATGGATGTTCGTAATTGTATTGTGTCTTCGTTGAACAAGGGCACTTTAAATGCTGGCCATCCAAAAGTCCTCTCGAGATTTTAGTGGTAGGTGAAGAGGATTAGGAAATTCTTGGTTCATCCTCACAGAAGTTTTAGCGATCAAAATTGGGACCGAATTTACCTTTTTTAGACAGTGTAATTCCACCATATCTGGTTGTGCAACTTCGACATTCTAGACTGTAAAATGACTAAATGAAGAATGATTTTTGACTATTACTGGCTTTAAATGACGAATGAGTTTTGACTGTTACTGGCGTTAAGTGACGAATGAGTTTTGACTATTATTGGCGATAAATGACGAATGAGTTTTGACTATTATTGACGATAAGTGACGAAATAGTTTTGACTATTACTGGCGTTAAATGACGAATTACTTTTTACTATTACTGGCGTTAAATGACGAATGACTTTTGACTATTATTGGCGATAAATAACAAATGAGTTTTGACTGTTACTGGAGTTAAATGACGAATGAGCTTTGACTATTACTGGCTATAAATGACGAATGAGTTTCACCATTCCCGACGAATGCGTTAAACTGCATGTCTCTGACCATTCACACGAGAGCAAAAGCATTTTTAGAGATTCTGAATTGCTTCACAGATTTAACTCTTGGAATGATCTGTCACCTATTCATTAGCATTTCCCAATTTTTTTATTTTCTCAAAGGGGCCTTCAAGCTCACATTTTCCTTCAGTGAAGCGAAACAGTTCATTTAGCCAAACTAACAATCAACGGTGTTGATTAAAAATAGTATTAATTTTGCTTACAAGGACCTGCTCTACGAATTGTATTGTATAATTAATGTCTTGCTGATTTTCACTCTTATCAATAATAGTCTACAAAAGCAAACAACGACTGCTTTAAACATAAGAAATTATTTTTTTTTCCAAACGCAGGTAATATTTTAATGGAACATTGCAGTAACCATTACTATGACTGAAAACGGTGAACATTACAGTAAGCATTACTATGGCTGAAAACATTCAGTTGCTAAATTTTGTAGATGAAATATGGACTCAAACGTTAACGATAAACAAAGTTTACCCACTATGAAAACAGGGTACTAATATTTAAAGGATATAAATTTATGAAAGTACTAGCGGAAATACTCGATGCCAGTTAAGTTAGATTGAGAGTAATATATCTAACAACAGATAAATCGATACCGCTGTAATCCTTCTCTAATAACGATGCAAAAAATACGATCCAGAGTCCTACATTTTTCAGTCTGATGCGATATGGAACCCCTATAAAGCATTTCGATAGAAAAATAAAATAATTTTCTCTCATCATATCAGCAACAATGGGACGCAGTTTTCAATGATTTTCGTCTTTCTAATCCAATCGTCGTAAAAGCTCCAGTTCCATCCAATATTTCACCTATATTCAATTTTAGTCGATTAAATGTGGCCAAAAATGGATCATAATTCATCGGAAATCAATAAAGCGAACGAACACACACACAAACAGACATTCTTCTTTGTATATATATATAGATAGATTTTGTAAAATTAACAAACATTTCACTAACAAACTCTACGATTTGAAAGCGAGCGGTAGCAACACTTTTCGAAATAAACATATTTATCTCCAGCGCGCCAGATTGTTGCCACTCGGAAAAATGAGTACGAAAATGAGTGTTTTCCGAGTTTTTAATAAATATCTCGTCTGATTAAAGTCGTACGAAGATGGGAACAGTCGAAATGACTTCCCAAGAATAGGGAATAATGTATTTAATGTTTGGCAATGCTATTTTTATTCCATTGTAAAACATAGAATTTTTTTATTAGTAAACACTTCGATTTGAAAGCATGCAGTGGCAACACTTCTAGAAATAAAGCAGATTTTTATATCCAGCGTGAAGGCTGTTGCCAGTCGGAAAAATGAGGGCAAAAATTAGCGTTTTATGAGTTTTTAATTAATATTTCTGATTCTAACTTTAAAAAAAAAAAAAAAAAAAAAGTGGATTCCGACTTTATCCAAGACCCAGAAAAGAACTGTAGAAAGTTTGGTGACGATAGCTATAGTAGTGACTGAGTTAATCGCGAACAAACACACAGACATTTATGTTTATATAGAGAGATTTCAGGCTCTTCATACGGTGAGAAAATATTGCCTATAACATATTTAGTAGCATTCCTTTATTATAATATAAATGCCTATCATTAGCTGAGCCAAAGGATTTCTCCAATATTAAATTTGTTTGGAGTTTGAAATTCCTTGAAAATGGATGAATTATTTTCACTTTTTAGCCCAAATGGGACATCAATTCCGAATGGGATATTAGTCTGGAAACGGCATTTTGCGTCGAAACACTTAAATGCGTTGTACCACTTTTCCAGTTATTGCCACCAAATATTATCACCTTGTATTATATTTAAAGAAATTAAATAATGAAGGAACTGCATGAATGTATGTACGTTTCTTGCATTGGGAAAAAACAACGGTATCGAGAGCTATCCAATTCTGAATAACCTAGTCCTCCACCCGCACTTGGGCACTTGGAAGCCCGAATATGGGCACCTGGAAGCCCGAACTTTGAATTTCGAATTTTTTTATTCTCTATTTCGTATTTTGTAAAATTTTAATGAATATTTGGTTAACATAACAAATAGAGTAAACACGCAAAACTTTAATAATAAAAAGGCAAAAACGTTCTCTTTAAAACAAGCTTAGGAAAAAAACCTGAACACTGATGTGATGAAGTGATAAAAGACTGAAAAACAGGAAAACGGATGCCATCACTTTTCGCTGCATTGGGAAGTCTAAACGTATACCACTGTGTTGCTTTTTTTAAATTGTACATGGCGTAGGTTCGAAGGAAATGATGCTTAATAATAAAGGGACCAAAAGCATGGGTTAGTAGCTGCGAGTTTAACAGCAGGCTGTTACACTGAAATCTTAGAGACAGCGTAAACACCTTAAAAAAAACCTTTTGGGCGACCGTTAAAATCTGGAACCTTTCAAGTTTTTTTTAATTACTTTGTACAGACATTAGGTTATTTAGAAGCAGGAGAGATGGAAAATGAGCAATGCCCTCCGCGGGACTCAAACCACGGACCTCTCCAATACGCGCCGAGTGTGCTGCCCAATACACCGCGGAGGCATGCTATGAAGACGAAAGAAATATCTTATAAACTTCCCCTTTTAAAGGGCGACTGGGGATTAACGGGCCCAATCGCCAAATCCTGATGGTGGAAAATCATCATCCACCACTTTTTGTTTCACTTCAGGCAAAGAATGCTTCTAATAACTTTGAAAAATTTATGTCCCTCTGTAATTTATTTAGTATTTACTTTTAATGTAATTTATTCAGTTTTCATTTTATGAGTGATACGTATGGCTCCATTATTATCCGTCAATACCAGCCTCAACTGGTTTACACTTGCCCCTATATGGTTCTGAAAAGACTCCCTTTTATGTGAAATAGCTATATATTGTCTGCTTTCCTGACTTGATTGCAAGTTTATATATATATATATATATATATATAAACTTGCAATCAAGTCAGGAACTGCGCGCGGTCAGGACTTGGGTAGGTGACCACCTGACCCACTCTCGCGTGCTCCTTGCGCTTCTTTTGACCAATAGCTGACGACTTTGCTGATTGATGAACAACTCCTTCGAAATCTTAATATCTTTAGCCGGATCATTGGGCTTTATCATTTGTAATTTCACTAATGCTATGTTCTTATTGTTATGTTAAAAAGTTTCGAGACCATGGTTAAATAGTTTTCTTCTACGTACCAGTTATATCTGAAATTCCTATATTGTTAAATGTTAAATATGAAACTACTTGCCGTTAAAGGGAGTGATCGTATAGTGAAACGTGTACAGCATTTTTGCGTTGTGAAAAAAAATGCATTCCGGGACCGCGCCGTGAGAGGATCGAAAACATAAAACATATACAAGATATAGAAGAAAAGTTCATATTAAATATATAAAGAAAACATACTGTAAGAGGTTCCAGATTAAATATCAGTTTATTCAATTACAACACAATAAGAAAAATCTTAACCTCATCTGAGAGTCTGTTCATTTAAATTCATAAAAAAACTTAAGGTTTGTCTGGTGATTTAAAAGAAAGGAAAGGGAAACAATTTATGGCCTGAGAGTTAAATTTTAGATTCGACGTTGTTTTTACTGCTAAGGACGTTTTTGAAAAAAAACTTGCCTAAAGTTCCAACACACCAAAAAAAATAATACTTATCTTGAGTGGACATCGTGAAGTGGAGGAGAGCTCATATCTTAGCTCTACCCTTACGTCACTTGGCAAATCCGCAAGCCAGAGACTCGAACGGCACGACAATAAATTACATCAGCTATACCGTCAAATCTTACGCCTGCTACTGGTTTCCATAGAAGAAAATTATTCCCACTGGAAGCAAGAGAACAGCTTACACCGCACGGCTGTCTGCCTAGACTCTCAGCTCCACCAAGGAAAACGTAGACAATTAAGCTAGGCATTTTAGAGAACGGCTAACGCAGGCTTCCAGTTGACTAAGGTGACATAATTCCTTCTGTTTTCAAGTCGGAGTTCAGAGGACATCGTCCTGACTTTTGCCGATACAGATAGAGACCCAAGTCTCTGTTAATTTTTTTGTTATTCGCTCAACAGTTTTTTTTTCTTCGCATTTTTGAGAAAACCCGCGGCCGGGGAGCATAATTGCCGCTCCCCGCCGGAAGCACTGCTCGATGCCGACTAAATCTTTTCCTTTCTCCTTCGCAACACCCACAAGTTTTTTCTCAGTCTCCGTCAACAAGTCCGTCAAGCCCGAAAGTCAGCGAATCCAAGCAGTGAGTGACTAAGCGAGTCCAGAGTAAGTGTGTAAGAGAGTCTCGCCTCTTAACCAAAACGCGGCCGGGGAGCATATTTGCCGCTCCCCGCCGGAAAACATCCCGCTTCGTAATTACATTTTGTCCAGCAAGCCCGAAAATCAGCGAGTCAGTCAGAGAGTGCCTAAGCGAGTCCAGAGTAAGTGAGTCCAGAGAAAATGTGAATCCAACTCGAATTTCCTTCGTCTCCTTCACAAAAACGGGCTCCCACTATGGCTTCACTTATCGCCCCCTTAATTATGGCAAAATCTTCGTTTTCAGAATGCGGAAATAAGGGTGATCGCGCATGCGCGCCCTTCTTCACTTAGCCAACAACCGGACCCTCAATCGCCAAAAACCTGAATGACTTACATTGAAAGACAAGTAGCAACCTTTGACCTTTCCGTCACGTACTTTCCTCTCTTAAGGTCAACTAACAATGAAAATTCTTTCTCGAACCTTCTAAAGCGCGCGAAATCATGACTTGGCGAAACTTGCCTCCCTTTCCCTGCTTCTTTCACAATGAATAATGAATAAAAGTTTGTACAAGATTTGCAAATAAAAGAAAATAAATAATATTCATTTATACTAAATAATATTTCCCGAAGCATCTGTTTCTCCCCAAAATTAAAGCCTTAAATTAAATAATTCAGAATCAAAATAAAATTTAAATTTCCATAAATCATAAAATCATTAACCTAATTTTTTATAACGCTATCCGGTAATTTCTCTACATAACATTATTTTGGTAGACTGGGATAGGGCTTCAGCTCGGGAACCCGTGCCTTGTACCCTACAGCCACTAACAGAATAGATAGTCATATCTGGTGTCCGGCTCGGATTTTTTCTTTTGTTGTAGACATTCCAAATTTTATTTTTGTACCCCTGAAAGGTTAAATCGCTGAATATAAATTATTTTTTAGGAGGGAAGACAATACTCTTTACAAAATTCTTTAAAAAAAATATATTTGGTTCTATATTCAAAGAACATGTCCAAAAACATCGGGTCATTTCATCCGTAAGTGGTTATTATTTAAATTATAATGATTTTCCTATTTGTAAGATGCTGAACTCCATTGGTAAACTAGTTTCGACGTTTCAATTCAAATGCTCCAAACTGCTGTTCTACCTTTCTGGTGATTTACATGCTTTTAGATTCTGCTTCTAACCTAAATCTACGATTCAGTTTGTAGATGTCCCCTTATAACGTCGCCACCCCTATCCCCAAACCACAGAGGCTGTCTTGACTTGTACATGCACTAATAGCTGAAGCGCTTTGAACTCTGCATTTAGTAGACGTGCTCAGACATGCCCATCGAAGGCTGCTCCATTTAAGGTAATTAGAACAAGCCTAAGATTACATTACAGATGTCACACCCTTATAGATGTAGATATATAACGAATCGCTATGCATATGCAAACCATACGCTTGCGCCGATGAATATGTCAAACCGAACCTGTGTTCACTAAGTTATCGAAACGAAGCGGTCAGTGTGGCATTATTAATTAAGGAATATAGCCGTAACACGAAAGTTCCGAATCACACTGCTAGGAATTAAGTTTTAATTTAACTCCGTTTACGACGCTGTTGCAAACTTCGTTTTCAATTAGCTTGAAAATCTCCTCTGCAGGGATTTCAGGATGGAAATTTATGACTGTGAAGTCAATTTCAATTCGCCAGGAATAAATAAAGGAATTTCATAACAAATCAGTTGAGTAAATAAAATATTAAATTTTGCTGTAACAGTATTCAAAGCAAATTCAATTTTGAACCTTGTTCTCTAAAGCGGACGAATAATTTTTTTTAAAAATTATTTCGCATAAATCCAAAAGAAATTTCAAATAGTGTTTTTATAAGTAACGTTATAAGGTTTTTCTTCGCCTTCATAGCATGCCTTCGTGGTGTAATGGTCAGCACGCTCGGCGCGTATTCGAGAGTTCCGAGGTTCGAGTCCCTGCGAGGTCATATGTCATTTTTCATGTCTCCAGCTTCGAAATAACCTAATGTCTCTACAAGGTTGCATTTACTTGGTTCTGCACTAAAACCTAAAACACATTTTTATCTCCAGCGCGCGACACTGTGTATCGGAAATTCTAAAGCTATATTCATTTTTTTATGATGCTCTTGAACTGAATTTTATGGTTTAAGTGCGAAGAACATGATATTTAATAAATAAAGGTAACACACAAAATGCTAAAAAAGCGCCCCTTTGGTCGTAATATTAAATCTGAAAGCTTTGAGATTTTATTATTATTATTATTATTATTTAAAATTTCACATTGGCAAAAAATGAATATTTGAGTCTTTAAAAACTCTTCTGTATCTGAAAGCATATAACTACGACCAACGATTGCAAAACTAAAGGTCTTGTATGGGCATTTAAGCCGGTCAAGGGGGTGAATAGTATATATACAGATAGATGGATTCATAAATATATATGTTTGGTTCTACCGATTGCAATAAAATGGGAGTTCTACAACTACACTCATGTCCATAAATTAAGGATAATGCAAAATCAGGCAAAGGAAGAGATAGAAGCAAATCAAATTTGACTTATTTGTAAAGCTTATTTATTAAACAAAAGGTAAAGAGCAAAAAAAGATGCTATATGTTTGATATTATTAAAAAAATTAGCGATTTTTACTCCCTGGAGCAAATTACAAAAAAACCTATTTACAAAAAAACAATATTACATGGTTGGTATAATTGTTAATGCATTGTTTGTCTCCCAGACGATGCAATACAGTCCGTACAACGCCTAGGCATGCTGAGTATCAAATTATCGATCTGATCTTGGGGGATATTACTCCACTCAAAAAGCAATGCTCTCCGAAGTTCCCGTAGACATGTAGGAAGAGGTTGACGGGCTGCAACTCGTCGGCAAAGCATGTCCCACACGTGCTCTACTGGATTCAAGTCCGGTGAGAATGCTGGCCAGTCCCCACGGGTCATATCCTCCTATTAAAAGCATTCGCTTACGATGTTTGCACGGTGAGAACGGGCGTTGTCATCCATAAACACAAATTGTGCTCCCATGGCGCCCCGAAATATACGTACATGCTGTTCCAGAATGACGTCCCGATAGATTTAGCTTGTCATGGTTCCAATTTGAACATGCAGGTCAGTTCTGGAACTCAGAATAATTCCACCCCAAATGAGCACTCCTGCACCACAGTAACGGTGTCGTTCAATGATGTTTTCTGGGTGGTAACGGGTATCTGGAGCTCTCCATATGAAAGTCCGGCGAGAATCAGACTGCAAACTAAATCTGGACTCGTCGGAAAACATCCCACAAGCCCACTGTTGCGGTGTCCACAATGCATGCTCTCTACTCCAGGCTAACCGCAGGCGACAGTGAGTTGCAGTAAGTGGAACGCATTTGACAGGTCTACGAGCATATAGAACCAATCTGCCCTAAGCGTCCGTACACGGTCTGCCTTGAAATTGTCGTACCAGTGGCTGAAGAGAGCTGACGAGACAAGTCTGAGGCTGTTCTCCGCCTGTTTCTTTTGGCAGCAACTGACAAATACCGGTCCTCATTTGGCGTTTTAACTCTGGGGCGACCTGTGATGTAACGTCTACTCACATTACCATCATCTTGGAATCGTTGCCAAAGCCTGGAGATGACACTCTGGCAATTCCAAGTTCGTCTGATACTTCCAGTTGGGTACGCCCACATTCCAGACGGCCGATAATTCTACCACGTAAAAAATCATCGAAATGGGTCCTTTGTGTCATAACTATTCGGTTATTGCACTGAAATGCTTATAAACCGCCTGCGAACAATTTTACTTCTTTGCCTGTATTTCTTATATATCACTCTCTTACACTCTCGTCATTGTGACGTACCATCGGTGTCATCTGGTTACTTCCTGAAATTTGCATATGATTCTTGAAGGTGTGTGCAATGATTTTACAGGTGATATTTTTATTTTAGTGTTCGATTAACGCGTGACTCCGAATTATCCTTAATTTATGGACATGAGTGTAGATGCTATAACAGCCCCATATACAAAATTTGAACTTTCTACGGCTAATCGTTTTTACGAGATGCATACATACGCATAAATTTCACGAAAAAAATCCTTTCTGAATTGATTTTAAATCTATTTTACAGTTCTTTTTTAGAAACAAATGTCCTTTATTCTATGTTTACTTTCAGACACGCAAAAAAATCGTCCGAATAGATTTGAGATCAGTCAAAATGGATATTTGTGTTGAAATACGATGTTCAAACTTTTTCGAGATTACAGTGCCTCCTTTATTTCGTACAAGGAATTAAAAAGCAAGCCATTTTGATATGTGAGGTCGTCTGATATTTAGACTAATGCGTTATATTAAGTAACTTAATACTAACCTTTATTACAGTTATCGGTATCTGCATTCAGATCATTTTCTGCAAAAGAAGAAGAAAAAATTAAGTACAAACAGACAAGAGCAGTTGTTCTCAAAGTACAGGTCCAGAGACAATTTTCGATAGGTCACGTGGCGTTCAAGACACTCCTTTTTTTTCTCCTCCTTTCTTTACACCAATGCTGAGACAACGTAACACGATAAATCGCACATATAGTTTCAAGATAAAAAAAAGTAAAAAGCACTGAGAAAATGCCAATTAAAATTTTTTCCCATGTGTATAAAAATTCGTATTCTTCGCTTTCAAAGACTTGCAAAGACATTAGTGTTTTTTTTCGGGGGGCGGAAGCATGAGACATGAAAAATGTGCAATGCCCTCTCTGGGATTCGAACCTGGACCTCTCAAATACGCGGCGAGTTTGCTAACCGTTAAACCACGAAGGCATGTAGGAAGGAGAGAGAAGATACTTCTCTCTCCTTCCTACATGCCTTCCTTCCTACTTCCCTTTTAAACGCGACTGACGATTATGGGATCTAATCGCCAAATCCCGGTGATGAAGAATCGCCATCCACTACTTTTTCAGTTCAGTTGCCACTGCAGAGTCATTAGGCTATTTTGAAGCAGAAACACGTGAAAAATGAAAAATGCCCTCGCCTGGAGTCGAACCTATCGCTCTGAAATACGCGTCGAGTGTCCTAACCGTTACACCCCGAAGGCATGCTGGAAGGAGACAGAAAATTAGACTTAATGAAAGATTCTACTTTTTCGCTGTTTGCGAAGTAAGATTTTTTTTTTCCCGAAATAAAGGCCATTTTTAAACATGAATATTTTTATCTTTAACGTTTTAATCGGCATTGGCTAGTTATTCTGTTATGAAACAGCAAGTTTTTCAATTTTAAATATCAATGCGTGTGCTGTTTTGTTCAAGCATATCACATTTCTAAGTTTAAGCATTACTGTTTTAACTATTCTTTTTAAAACCGATGTAGTGGCAAGTTCTAACAAGTAAACCTTCTCTTCTTTGATACCGGTTTCATATTTTCTTAAAGGTTATGTCACAAATAAGAAAAACTTTGAAATCTTAGAGCCATAGGGACAAGCGTTTAGGAGCCATAGAACCCACAAAGTATCAGAAAAGTGTCGGAAAGATGACACCAAAAGTCGCTAAAATGCTCCCTTCACGTATTTATACGAACTAATAATATGGTAAGAAGGTGAGGATCTCAGTATAAACAACTAGTCGAAAAGAAACATTATAAGTTGGGGTTACGAAAATGTGACTTGTTATTGACTTCAAAATCGACTGCAAGAGACAATCAATGTGCAGACAAAATCGACTGCAAGAGACAATCAATGTGCAATTTATCAAATAAACAGTGAGACAGGCAGACACAACAGTAAACAGTGAGACAGTTCACAATGGGCACATTTCACAAAAGCGATAGCCTCACACTTTGCACATTCATTATTTAATCAATGAAACGAAGTAGTAAATCCATTGGCACAATCCACATTCCAAGTTTGTCGTCAAAGTATCTGCCCTTAATCAAATTCTTAAAACAAGGATCGCTGAATTGATATAGTGAAAAGCACTGTAGGGTCAGAAAACTATCGCAATGCCAAATGTGCTCCTGTGTCTCGATAATGTGTGTGTGTGATTATGGCAAAGCATCGAGAGCTATCTGCCTAAGGGGGAGGAATACCTTCGTTGAGGAATTTCTAAGGGAAACTGGCTCGTATACACGTTACACATAGTAAAAAACACGAAAACGCCCATGCAGCCAGCCCGTTCGAGGGATTCGAACCTCGGACCGAACTACCAGTGTTAAGCGACTTTACCGCTCGGCCGTTGGTGGGCCATGTCTCGATAATGATTGTGTCGTTATGTAACGAACAATTCTGATGCAAAACAAATCTGTATTATAATCTGTCTTTAGATCTGTATTATAAACTCCCGAGGCAGCCTCACGGGGCCCCAGGGAGTTGTTATTCCTAGATAGGGGAGGGCGTGGGACACACGCCTGTTTACCTATGTTAAACACCAGGCGTCTCCGTCCTCCGTCACCTGTCACCTGCATAAAAATAAATTAATATGTTCATGACAATGAAAATGTTATATGTCGTTCATTTAAACCAGTTAAGGCGTTTGAGTACTCTATCCTCTATTCAGCATAGTTTTATAGTTAGAATAACTATAAAATTATTATTTAAAAATTTGCTTAACTCAGATAGAACACAATATAATACAAACCAACGTTAACAGTCTTTACTCGCATTTAAAGCAATATTATTTAATTTATTATTTTCAATATATAATGATATTCGTCTTTGGATTCGTCTTTAGATTTTTGAAAGAAATGAACTTACAAGAGATTCATTTAAAAGTTTTAAGTAGCTTCAGGCTTACCTATTAGGCAATATTAACAGGAATATAATCTATAAAAGAAGGTAACATACTGAAAAGAATCAAGCTGAAATACAATGCAAGCAAGACTTCTGCATATAAAAACCATAGGTAAAATTCTCTCTCGCCAATATATCGCTTGGCGTTCGTTTGTTTTTGACGTTGCCGAATTTCATTATGCAAAAGTGGTACTAATTTATTCTAACAGAATAACTAATTCTTTTCAGTCAGAAAGTCATCCCTACTTTCTATTCAAATTATGAGGAAGAATTCAATATAAAAATGTAGAAAAATCTGCAGGTAGGTAAAAACGAAATATTGCAAATTAAATATGTATGTAAGTTCATATTTAATTTGCTATATTAATTTTCAAAAGAGCAACGAAATGCATCTGCGCCAACAATGGTCTAATTACAATTAATATTCTTATTTATTATTATTCTTGAATCACTTGCATGAATGAAAAATGTTATATTTTTAAATCATATTATAAAATGCAGCCCTAAAATAGCTGCGCCTTTTCTTTTAAAATTATCTTTTTCTTTCAATAGTTAAAGAGAATAATTTTGTTTATTTTTCCTGAAACAGTAAACAATGATTTGTCTTAAGCAACTATTATATTCTGGCCTAAATAATGATATAGGTAATTTTTCTATTGTTTCATAAAATATTTATCGAGCAAATAAATCACAAGGAGAAATAACATAAAGAAATCTTGCTTTCATTATTTGCCTTTTCAGTTATAATTTTATTCTGTGATACATCTTAATAGAGTAATTAGAATTGACTAAAGTCACCATAAATGATATTCGTCTTTAGATTTTAGCTTTCCTTTATTGAATATTGTGCTTACTGATAAAATATTTACAGTTTTATTTTGTAACTAAAGACTATTTAAATAAGGCACGTTTTGATAAAACTGAATCTTTTATATTTTGAAATGTGTAGGGAATATAAAGTACAAATAAAAGCAAGAAATGAAAATTCCAATGTATATTAAATATTTTTTTATAAGTTTCAATGAAATATTGTTAACACTGGATTGGTTTAGTTGATTGATTTTTTGAGAGTACGGCACACTAAGGCAATCTGCCTAAGATGAGGGATGCCTTTGTGGAGCACTTGCTAAGGTAAACTGGCTCGTATAGACGTTTACACATGGGGAAAAATCACGAAAGTTTTCAAGCAGCCAATCGTTCCGCGGGATTCGAACCTCGGACTGAACTACCAGTATTCAGCGATTTTACCGCTCGGCCGCTGGTGGGCCTAAAACTTCACTGCGTTGCTTGAGTTATTACCAAGAATGCAAAGGATATCTGTCCAGATTGTTTCTGTTTTGATTGAGCGTTTCTTCAGTGCGAAATTTCGAAGTCTCATATTCCTTTCTTCTTATCATCAGCCTAATGAGAGGACTTAATTAAAGATGGGTTTTAAATGCCTCCATTCTGAAAGGATACATATAAAAAATACCAGAGCTTTATCTGCAGAGATATCAGAGGTCACAAATGTCAGCGTTTTACCTTCAATTCTGAAGATAAGTTCATTTGAGTATGGCTAACGTCTGTTTTTCAACATATCAATCTACGAAAGCATGCTTATGAAAACGAATTAAAAGATTTCAAAGAACAAATATATAAGAAAATGAAATCATTACTTTGTGATAACAATTTAATAATAGAAAGCCTATGACTGATAAGATCATTTAAAGTAAATAATAGGAAACATAGAAAAAACCGATATACAACAAAATTCAATTAAATGTAAAAAAAAAGACAAACACCATGATTATCGTCTCATAATTATAACAATATGCTTCACGTAAGTTTGCATGATTTCATTTATGATGCGGGTATCTACATTTACAGCAGCTTAATTATTTTATGTTATTTGTCTTTAAAATTGTACTAATTATCGTACATTAAATTTTAATAGAAACTGGTTTTAAATTCTTATAGGAATTTGATACCAACATCTGGTGTGCTGGGAATAAATATAGAATATGCAGCAAACAGAAGATAAGACTGATTAACTTAAGCTTAAATTTTAGTAACACGTTTTAAAAAATTGTCACATTATGTCTGTAGTAATATCATTAATTCTATATTAAAGGTTTCTCTCTTTTGTTTCGCATGCTTTCATGATGTAACTGGAAGCACACTCGACTCTCCTATTCGAGAGGTCCATGGTTCGAGTTCTTCCAAGACCCTACAAATTTTTTAATTCTCCAACATCAAGAAAAGTCTAATGACTCTTCAGTGGTGCCCGAACTTATAGGTAGTGAATAATAATTTGTCACCATAGCGATTTGGCAACTGGGGTCCCCTCATCCCCACTCGTCCTTTAAAAGGGGGAGTACATAAGGTATATTCTCCCTCCTTTCCGTATGCCTTCGTAGTGTAACGGAAACTTTAAATTACGAGTAAAATGTCAATAAACATACCTCTGTCCTGTCCGACGTTCAGCTTACAAGGTATTTCTCCCGCCTTCTAGTCATGCCTTCGTGGTGTAGTGGTCTGCGTGCTGGTCGGGTGTTCCAGAGGTCCGTGGTTCGATTCCCTGCGAAGGCGTCGCTCATTTTTCATCTTTCATGCTTCCAAAAAATCCTAATGTCTCTACAACCTACTGGCTTTAACCTCAATGATCTCCCTCGAATAATTTTTATGATGTGTTAATACTGATGTTAACTGTCGACGAGCACAGTGAGGGAAAACTAAACTCTTTTGACTGCTAAATGATGTCACTCATATTGCTTTTGATTACTCTCGTTTTCGAAAACATTACTTGTAATATTAAACATTTATCAGCTGAGTGTGTCCACGTCACATGTCTTCACTCTTCTGTTCTTGTCGCCATTTTTTCTTTTCGCCTCTCTGCATTAGTTATTATCCGAATTCGGATGCCACTGTTAACGACGTAAATAATAGCTAAAGTAACAATACCTAATAACTAAATTAAGCAAGCCACGCCACAAAGCCTACTCATCTCATAATATCTTAAAACTAAAACAGCGCCAAAACAGCTCGCAGAAGGCAAATCATAAATTTAGATCATAACAGTAAGGCTTATGACTTCCTGTTGGTTGTATTGTTGGAATCTTAAAATACATATTCGTTTTTTGTGGCGGGCATCAGCCATTTTAGGCTTTTGCCGCTACAAAGGCCAGAAGCATTGGTCATTTTATTATGGAGGCGCCTAATAGGCGGCCACCGTTAGCTTCTGTGACCCTACCTGTCAACTAATTCTGAATTACTGCCATCAGCGACTGTCAAGTCATCAAGAATTTTATGAAACAGGAAACTGAAGAAATCTACAATGACCCTCCACTGGCGCCTGAACTAAAAAAGGTGGTGGATGATGATTCTTCACTCCCAGGATTTGGCGATTGGGTCCCCTAATTCTTGCCAATCGCCTTTAAAAGGGGGAGTATATAAGGTATTTTATCCTTCCTTTCTGCATGCCTTCCGAGTGTAACAGTAGCACACTCGGCGCGTATTCGAGAGGTCCAGGGTTCGTGTACCGGTGAGGGCAATGCACATTTTTCACGTCTCCAGCATTAAAAATACCTAATGACTGTAAAATGCAATGAAAAATGATTCTTGTTATAGTTTGTGTAACGAATAATTTATCGCAAGCTACGAATTATTCTATACTGAAATGAAGAAATTACAAAAAATCTGAAAGAAGCTATCATGAACTATTCAACTAATGATCGTATGATTTATATGAAGATCATGGATTGCGACAAAAAGTGTTTGAAAAAGACAGATTCACATATGTCATTGACTTCGTTTTCTTATTAGCATTGTTAAAGCACATTAAATAAATGAACTTATTGAATCCAGACACTTTTCCCTTTAACTTGTTTCGAAACTAACTTAGGGTTGATAGTCCAAAAATCTAGCATTTTTTTTTCCTTTGGTGAGACATTAATAATTCTATAAAGTTTAATTAACAAATGCTTTGTGAAACAACTCGTGAGTATCCTAAAAAAATCAAATAGGAATTATTTATCGATTCCTTAAAGTTAGAAAACGAAAAAAAAATTACTTAATTAAAAAATTCGAATATTTTTTTAAAGAATAAAAAAGCTAAGATCAAATTCTATCAATAGGTTTTCATCACAACATGCCACTCAAAGGCGAACTGAAGCTGTGCACAAAATAATAAAAGAATGGACGTATTTATTCTTATCGTCCCTCTAGAATACACAATTCTGATTTTTATTTGAAAATGCCTCAGACCTGTGAGGGTTTCCGCAGTTTCTTTTCCTTATTGAATGCTCAAACATTTGTTATCGGAAAAAATAACTTCCCAAATTCCTATTTGGAACAAAGAATCGTTCGAAGAGCATAATATTGGTTTCTCTTGTATATGTATCGAATACCGAGTAATGAGCAAAATATCGGTAAAATCAAATTCCCATTTTCTAAGGGTCTGAAACGCGCCCTACGCACTCTCCTCCCACTAAGTTGGATTTATTTTCATTTTTATAAAGTTAAAAATGCAGATACTCAGATAATATTTTTTTTTCCTTCTCGGTCGAATTTTTTTTTACGTTCCCATGCATAGTGTGTGCATTTTCATGTAGAAAAATATAATATTCGAAGAATTCTTTCTACTCATTCGATACATCATTTTAAAGTGAAGTTCACGTAATCGTGAACGTATTCGGAAGCCATTAGGGAGAATACAATTCTGAATGGATTCCGATTTTTCTGAGTCGCTGTAAATTACGTTTGAAAATATTATCGAGAATTAGCCGGAAGTGTTGAATAATTATCGAATGGCGAGAAATTGAATTTAGGAACATCACAAGCATGAATTAGCTCAGCATTCAAATGTTTAAATATCTATACCTGACTAAGAGAAAGATTTACTTTTGAGATAGTGTCAGTTCCCAGTTTAAGAGTGTAGCACTAGATTATACGTCATAGGTTAACTGAAGTGCATGCTTAATCAGACGATAATTAGAAAACTTGTTGACGATAATTAGAAAGAAGAAAATAGATTTTATATTACGCCTAAACGGGCGTTACGGAAACATGCACGTTTCAACAGCATTCGGACTAACCCTACTTTAGGCTAAAATATTTAAAAACAGCTTATCTTTAGAATTTCCGATAAACAGTCTCGCGAGCTGGGGATAAAATGGTTTTATTCTATACAATGTTTCCCTTTGGAATTGTTGAGTTTTTTAATCAAAAATTCGTTAAAGTTCTACAAACTATGAAATAGATAATAAAACAGATTCTAAATTCCTAATTCGGGCTTCCAGGTACACATGCTCGTGTGTAGGACTATGCTGTTCAAAATTTGATAACTCACGTGCCGTTGTTTTTTCACAGTGCGAGAAATATACATACATTCATGCAAATTCTTCATTATTTAGGTTCCTTAAATATAACACAGGGCGATAATATTTAGTGGCAACAATTTGAAAAGTGGGACGGACACTTATAGTGACCCGACGCAAAATGTCGTATTGAGCCTAACTGCCTTTCTGGGATAACGCACCTTTGAGCTAATAAATACCTAATGGTTAGCAGAAAAATATTGCTAACAATTTATCGGCATTTTCAAACCACTTAATCTCGAGAATAAGTTCATTTGGTTATTCAAATAAAACGAATACACTGTAAATAATGAGGTAAAATTTCATTGGGTATGAAGAAGTTAAAAGTGGCATTAATTATAACATTAACAATGTAATTTATCATTTATTTCAGCTCCGGTAAAAATGTCAGCTAGAAGACTTTTTTTCTTTTCTCACAATGTTTATGTATTGGATTACAACAAATCAATTATACAAATTTTATAGGTAAAAATAACTCCTAGATATTATAACTGCATCTGCAGTTATCTCCAGCATGTTTCTTCCCCTTTGTGTAAGTCCCGTCGACAGTTTTGTTTTATATTGATGGTTTGCTACTGTAATTTTTTCCATTATTCCACAATTAATAAATTTAATATTTTTACGTACAAAGCCTGGTTAACTCTCAAGACAGTTAACCCGTCACCTGTTATACAGGAGCTCTGCCTGTATATGTTTCCCTAGCCATAAAGGATTATGAAGGACAAGTGGAGCTAGCTCTTAATTATCTAAACGTTACGCTTGAAATGACTTGAAGCTTACTGGTGTGGTGTATGGTGTACTTAATTATGGCAAAGCACACTAGGACTATCTGCCTAAGGGGATGGATGCCTTCGTAGAGGACTTTCTGAGGGAAACTGGCTCGTATACACGTTACACATGGGAAAAACCACGAAAACACCCATGCAGCCAGCCCGTTCGCGGGATTCGAACCTCGGACCGAACTACCAGTGTTCAGCGACTTTACCGCTCGGCCGCTGGTGGGCCCTGAAGCTTACTGGAAGGTAAGGAACTACGAGCAAATTCGCAGTTAGTCACAACCAAAAGCGTTTGATAAAATTCCAATGTGCCTAAGTATGTGATCTTTGTTAGCCCTAGTTTAAAGCAGAGTTTCCAAATTGCAGTTAAAGAGATATGAATAGACGAACTTCTATAATTGTCAATTAACACAACTTGTAAATAAATATTATAACATTAAAATCCAAAAGCATCCAAACTTTTTTAATATTTTCATTCCTTGTGTTAAAAATGAAAGTTGTCTCGAATAGCTGGTAATTCATTTTGAAAAAGCCTTTGTTCATTATTTAATTACGTCTTTTTAATAATGAGTTTGGAATTTAAGACATCACAATTCTGGCACCGTAATGGTAAGCTTCATGATTTGATTTTCTCTATTTAATATTTAATTGGCCATCATTAGAGTTGCATTATCAAATGACTGGCAAACATAACCTATTACTACTACTTAGCAATACAAGATAACTCACGATTTGATTTGACTCTTCAAAAGACATGACACCAACCAAGTATAGATTAATTTTCATATTATACTTCTGTTATTCAATAATTTTAATAATATATATGTAAATATGATTTAAGAATATACGAAATTTTAATGTGATATGATATGAATTTTAATTTGATATGAAATTTGAATATTAATATGAAAATTATTGAATAATTCTTCAATAATTTTCATACTATTCTTCCATATTATTATTCAAATAATATTTCATATTATTCTTCATTATTTTCATATTTCTATATTATTCTTTTCATAATATTTTCACATTCTTCTTTCTTAATTTCATATTATAGGCTTTGTTTCCAACTCATCTTTGTATCAGCCAGTAGCCGATTAGATAATACCTTAGAACTTCAATAGTTCGGACTTGGGTGAAAACTCTATTGGTAGAAAAGGGTAGCTGTAAAGCATTTTCGTGATTTTACCTACGTTTAAAATGACTAATGGGCAATTTCATTTTAAAAGTTTTTCTCGCAGTCATCCCTCCTTTAGGCAGATATCTTTAATTTGCTGTATCATAATCAAGCAAGTCAATCCAATATTTAGATTACTTCATTCCAGATGTCTGTAAATTTAAAATACTAAACGAAAGCGCAGTAAGAAGAAGGCTTTTTAGGAAAGCACTGCGAAAAAGCATTTTGCTTCTCCATTGTAGTCGCCATCTTGCAATTCGGTCGGGAGAGTTTAGATAAGCAGCATTCAGCAATTAGTTACTGCTGCTGAACTTTAAAGTTGTTAGCATTCAATTCATTTTTTAGCTATAAATTTACTGAGAGCTTAGGTTATCGCTTGAATTCTATCAGTTCTCATCTTTCAAGTTCCAGACGTTTAAGTGTAATCTAGTCTAAGTCCTCTGCTGGAATTTAAACTCTGACAACACCTAAGTTCATGCTACCAAAAAGATCGTTTTAGCGTCTTTGGGATTTCTTATGTGTGATTAAGTCAAGCTAATGAGTAACGTAAAGACATGCTAGACCTTTGTGCAAGTAAGTGTCCTTTCAGTAAATTTCTTGGTTGCAAAATATAACAAGAGTTCAATTTATTGCACCAGGGTTTTAAAGATTAGGCTTGGTTTGGTTACTGCATCTAAATTTTATTACTAACAGTTGCAGTAGGTCTTTAGTTATTATTAATTATATTCTTTCACCCAACAGAAAGTCGTAATCGCCAACAAAACAGTTTAGTTATTGTAATTTATCTCTGGATTCATTTTGACACTTGCTGATTTAAAGAAATAGACAGCTATTGTTCATTTTTTTATTTTTCATTTCATTTTAAATTTTTATTTCTACGTAAGCTTTGTAGAGACATTAGGTATTTTGGGAAAAGCCGGAGAGATGAAAAATGAGCACTCGCCTTCGCCGCGAATCGAACCGTGGACCCCCTGGAATACCGTCCCAACATGCTAACGACCACCACACCCCGAAGACATGCTAGGAAGGCGGGAGAAATACTTTAAAACTTAACCAAAAATTTGAATGCAAAATATTTTTTAGTTTACAGAACTTTGATAACTTTATTTAACTAGTAAAATATTCATTTAAATTGATGCATTTCATTAATTTATAGCAGCACTTTTTCAAACTATGTCCCTCAGAACCACGGGATTTCGAGAATCAAATTAAAAATTGCAAAATAATATTAAAAAGCACTCGCACAAATTTATTAGCGTTTATTAAATATTATTTATTATCTTATTCATTAAAGATAGGAAGATACATTTAATTATAGATTAGTTTTAAAACTGAACACGTAATCATCATACGGCAAAGAGAATGACGTGCAATGCTTCGCTAAATTAACCAGTTTTCTAAAGGAAAATGAATCGAATTTAGGAGACAGTGCTAAAAATTACACAATGGAGTACCATTTTCAACTGAAGAAAACTATAAAAAAAAAACTTTCTCAGGGGGGAAAAAAAATATGTGACCGAATAAAAAGTCTGTTCGAGTAGTGTGATTAATTAGAAAGCTTTCCAATGAAGATAATGTAACAACTTATCAGCATATCAACAGATTCCCTTAGAAAATTCTCCATGAAGGCATCCTTCCACTTAGGTAGATAGCCCTCTAGGCTTTGCCGAACCACATAAATCAATCAATCAACAGATTCCACATTAAAATCTAAAATTAAGCAAGAGCAGCTCCTGCCTTTTTGGTTGAAGATTCACTCAGAATATCTTGAAGTTTTTCAAAGAGCTATAAACATTTTAATTCCATTCGAAACAACATACTTACGTTATAGGGTATTTCTCCCGCTTTCCTAGCGCCCTTCGTGGTGTAGTGGTTCTGCACGCTGAGCCGATATTCCAGAGGTCCGTGGTTTGATTCCCGGCGATGGCGGTTGCTATTTTTCATCTTTCCTGCATCCAAAAATATACCTAATGTCTCTACAACGTGAAAATCATTCTTAACAACGTTGCAACAAAAACAAAATATATAGGCAGAAACAATTTAAATGCTTCAGCAGATAACATCAACAGAGTGATACTTCGACAATTTGGGTAAAAACAATTCGACCATACCCAAGTCGCTAAATATAATACGAGAGTAAGCGACATTTGGAGCACGAATTAATGCTATTGATGAGTAAATTACATTAATTTTATGTCAAATGTTTTATAAAACTGCAATACTTTTCTTAAATTGTCTTTCCATAAATTACCTATAACATAATGGTGTACTTTAAACATTATTTTAAGATACACTTTTCTAAGGGTGAAATGGGGTTCTCCGAAGAAACCGTACAGTTCTAAGAGTTCCTTGAGCCAGAAACGATTAAAAAAAAACACCAATTTATAGTATTAACACATGGAAATATAAGTTTAGATTACATTAATTACTAGCTGCTAGAATCAGAATAGAAGACAATTTTTAATTCCTTGTCGTTTCTTAGGTAAAAAAAAAAATGTGAAAAGTTGTATTATTTCATTGATTGTTTAATATGCAACCTTTTAAATGTCTCAACATTTCTGCGAGACCATTCTGTGGTTAATGTTTTTGTGTTATTTTATATAAAAATTTGATGATGATTAGTATAAACAACTTATACTATAATATTCTTCCATGGCTATAGTTTTGTAGAGATCTTATATAATACTCATACATACTAAAGGTTCGTAGAACTCAAGTTCCGAGATAATTCGTTTCTTGTAGTAGCCACGTATGGTCAAGTCAAATTGGCTTTTCAGCCCGGAGTTGGTAATCTTCTCTTGAAAGTCTGCGTGTAAATACACCAAGAATACGGAGGTCACCAAATTTGCTGTAAAGCATTAATCAACAAGCGAGATGATCCCTAACAAAATATTTGCAGACTTTGAATTAAATAATGACTCACAGCTCCAATGTAACTGATATTTATAGTTTTCCTTAAGCACTTCTGGAAGAAATGATAGAGTTTGCTTACATGATTTTTAAAAAAATCGTTTTCTTGAAATTTACAGAATATCTCCAAGTTGGCGAAAATTTCAAAATGGCAAACTCTCGATAGGCAAACGACTGACTATATCTTTGGTTCTGTTTGAGCTACTTACAATTGAGGTCGACACAGAATTACAAGATTTCCAAAACATGGACTAAGTTAACGTTTGCTTATTTATTAATTGATCGTAAATCTGATTACACAAAAATGACACTACACAAATGTAAAAGTATAATATAAAATGTTCTAGATAAATAAATAATACGCAAGAAATAAATTGTATTCAGAAAACTACAAAAGTAGCATAATATGCAACAATATCAATACTCCTTAAAAAAGAAAAAGTATAAAATATATTTGTATTTGCTATCTTTTTTGTGCTATTCAGTTATTTTGTTTCAATATCAAACCAAATTATATCAAACCAAAATATGCCTTTAAATAGAAACGGTATAAAACTAAGAAATAACTGTAATATTCATTTTGTGTATTCTTTAATAGTCCGAGATTAATGTCCGATATTAACAGGCTTTAAAGAAAAAGTACAAAAAGCGAAAGAAATTATTTATGCTTAAAAATAAAATTTTGATCACGCAGTACCTTTTAATTTCCGCATTACTTCCAACTTTCTTATTATAATTCTAATTTAATCCCATTATTGTCAAGTAAAAAATATGAGTTCATGAAAATGAATTTTATTATGAAAAACAAGGTTTGCTTTTAAATTAAGTACAGCAAACTTCTTATTTGTTTAACGCAAATTATGCATTAACGTAACGTAAACCCTACATAAGCTTTTCTTTTTTTTTTTTTTTTTTTTTTTTTTGTTTTAGATAAAAACAGGGTAATTAACTACTGATTAAATTATACTGAATGAAATTCAAAAAAGCTGATCATAAAATCAAGAATATTGAAAAGATCTTTTTAAGTTAACATAATTTACGTAAAGTGACCTAGAAGTTCAAAATTTAAAAAAAATGGTGAAATTCCAACGAAATTCTTTTAATGGGTTAAAAGAGGCGAAATTTCAATTCTAGGGCATAAATGTTTTCACTGGAATATGATTCCGTTTAAACAATTCAACTATACTAAAGCTTCGTAAACAGGTTCTTGCAAGTTCGTAGATGTATATGTTAGCAGTTAAGAGAGGATTTGCAAGCGACCTAAAAAGGAGCACGATAGTCAAATCGAAAGATCCCCTGACATTTGTGTCAGAACGATAGTCAAATCGAAAGATCCCCTGACATTTGTGTCAGAACGATATCAACATTTGACAATGTTAGCAGGAATGGTTTGGTTGGGTTGTTATATTTGATTATGGAAAAGCACTCAATGGCTATCAGCCTAAGAGGTAAAGGCCTTCGTGGAGGCTGTTTTTAAGGGAAAGTGTTTCGTATACTCGTTACACATGAGGAAACAAACGACGCCCGCAGCCAGCCCGTTTGCCGGAATTCGAATTCCAATTCCCACCCGAACAACTAATGTTTAGCAATATTAATTCTCGGCCGCTGGTGGGCCTATTGTCAGGCATGATTTAACCCCGGCTAAACACAGCGTCAAGAAGACATCTGTTTATCTAACGTAGAGCAATCGTAAGAGAGACTGTTGCAGAGCTTAAATTACCGTTATGGAAGGCCGGAGGTGTAACGAGGATACTAGTGGTCGCAAGGAGCACTGATAAGCCGTAAACAAGGTGTCTTCTGTCACAACACACAATCCGCCGACTTTCTTCATCTGTACGAAACAACAAGCTCGTTTGCAGGCTGTATCTACACTGCAATATCACTAACGGTGTAGAATTAATTGTTTCCAGCGATGAGTCCTGCTTTGAATCGAACTATAATAACCAAAGTAGATATTTCTGGAGACATCCAGCACAGTGTTAGATTATTGTCCTGACTATCATCAGCAGCGCGTTCCGACGACCGGGTGTTTACGGCTGGGATCCCGTTTAAATTGATAATCGAACTCTTCGCTTGCGAAACGTATCACTCTTAAAGCATGCCGCAGACCGGAGATCATCAGTTAAGAATCTGGTACCATCGTTTCGACTTTTCAGCTTTTTTGCTTAACTGCTGGAACCATCTACCATTCGTTACATTTATTAATGAATTTTGAAAAATATACATAAATAATAAGTACATAAAGCTGTAACATCGTAATTGTCTTAAAACATAAAATTAGGAATTTTGTAAAAGTAAAAATTAAATAAGAAATTATAAATAATGACAATAGAGAAGTTTTAGGAGAATTTTGAAACCTCGAAAGTCAAAGAGTCTTTAGTCTGTAGTCAAGAGGTAGCAATAAAAAGTATATAGATAGTCTGAATTTGAAGTGCCTGATGAGACTAGTTTTCAATGTCAAATAAATGAAGTCATCGATAATCATAATTCTTGACAGTATTGGATCTATGCACTGCTTGATGGAAGGAGGTAATATTGCAGTCTAACAATAAAGTAGATGGCAGTTGACGATGATACATGTATATGATATAGGAAATCTACAATGATGTAGATGATGGAAGAAAAAAGAGATGATAATGAGGATGAGAGACGAAAAAGAGCTATACAGGACGATGGTAAGATGTGCTATGCAAGGCGATGATAGATGATGAATGTGTTGATAATTAACGATGAAAGAAAACTGATGAAGATGGATTACATTGATAGATGATAACAGATGATGATAGCATACAAAGATGAATGGTGATAGTTTCTTGACATTATTGAAGATATGCACTGCATGCTGATCAAGACGATGAAGAAGGACTTAGAAGATGGACAAGGATAGATGGATGATGACAGATGATAATTGTTGACAGATAATATTGATAGATGATGATCGTTGAAAGAAAACAAACGTTGACAGATGATGTTAAAGGAGTAGACGATAAATAATATTTGTAAAATAATAAAGTTCTTTTAGACTATCGCAATTAGTCTAAATATAGTTAATAAGATACTCAAGTTTATTTCCAAGAAATTTATTTTTAAGGAGTTGTTGAAACCAAAGCGAGGTCAATATTGAACTATATGTTTTTAAATTACCATCTTTAGTTATTTCGCAATCAAACATATAATGGTCGATTGATTCTGTATTTCTGCAGATGCACTGATCTGTATGATGAAGGCCAAATCTATGGCGATAGTTAATAAAAGGCCCATGTGGTGTGAGGAAGACAGTTACTGATCTATTCTGGAAACTTGAGGAAGAAATTTGTTCCTAAAGTTCTAAATTTCTAATTTTATTCTAAATTTGTTCCTAAGGAAAAAGTTTTGCGACCAGTAATTTCTTCATTCCAGAAATGTTTCCAGATGGAAAAATGATCTTCAATTTTTCTCTTTAGAAGTTAAAGGGGTCTGGGAACCATGATAGATGGTAATGAAGAATCTGATGCCGCTGGTTTTCCCAAATTATCAGCTATTTCATTTCCAGTGGTATCAATATATGCTTTAGTCCATTAGAGGTGAGGACGTAGGTGAATAGGGAAGGAGGAAAGAAGGGTAAGAATTTGTGTAACTATTGGAGAACGGCTATGACCAACTATTGCTTTAATACTGTTTAGTTTAGTTTAGTTTACGAGTATGCTGCAACCCTCCTGGCCGACAGTAATCGGCCTCATGGTTAACGCAGCACACCCGACGCAGAAAAACAACAACAAAATAATAATAATAATAAAATAAATAAATAAATAAAAGATTAAAATATTTAAAGTCCTATTCCTATGATAGTCTTATTTTCATTCACAATCCTCATAATTTCTGTTGCATAGCTATTCAAGAATTTTCTTTTTTCAATTACATTTTGTTCATTTATTTTTCCAAATCTCGTCCTCACACTCTCGGTCAGTTTACATTCTTCCATAAAATGAGCTGCATTTCCGTACTTCCCACAAGCCAAGCATTGATCATTGCCCTGGAGATTAAATCGTTTTAAATAGGCCGGGAATCTACCATGATCCGTGATAACTTGAATAGTATCTATATTATTAAATAGATCCATTTTTCTTTTCATGGTCAAAATCCTCAAGTAACCCTTATTTTTATTTGAACCATTCTATTCCCGAGCCCATTTCTCAATTATACTTGCTTTCATTTTTCTCAAGGTAATTCTTCTGGAATCACTAATAGCCTCATAAATATCACCCTCTCCCAGGGCAGCCTCTTTAGCTAGCATATCCGCCCTTTCATTCCCGATAACACCAATATGTGCCTTAACCCAATGAAAATATATAGCATTTTTCTCTCTTATTTTGTTATAAATGTTTTTTATATACAAAAGAAGTCTATTGCTTGGTTCCGGATTTGCCAAGCCTTGTAGGGCCGAGAGAGCATCAGAATAAATATGTATTGTAAAGTACTGTTTTAAGTTTTTATAACTCCACCGCAGTGCCTCTCTAATTGCAACCGCTTCAGCTTGATACACTGATTTATTTCCTTCTAATCGTATTTTTCTAGTATAGATTTCGACTCCGTAATAAAAAATAACAAAAGTGCAACCAGTTCCACCTTCATATGGAGCCATCAGTGTATATATCAATCATGCTAGTATTCATATAATCTTTATCGTACGGTATGCCCTTGAAATCTTTTGGATGTATATTCATAAAATCTTTTCTTGTCAAGGCGTTACCATTCAAAACATCACCATTTTCACATGTTAAAATCTTTTTAAAACCATAGCTGAGTAAAAATTTTTCATAATAAAATTTATAAAAAATTGAGAGTGGCGGAATGCCAGCAAGTAAGCAAATAACTTCTGTAGAAACAGTACGGAAAGCCCTTGTGATTGCAAGCAGCCAGCTCCTTTGCAATGAATCCAGTTTAGTTCTCAGTTTAATCAATTCCCCTGCCCGGCAGCCCCACATGCCAATACCATATAAAATTTTTGGCCTAATAACATTTAAATAAATATCTCTAAGAGTAGTGCTTTTTAACTTTAAAGTTTGTGAATCAAAGGCACTTCTATAATATTTTAAAATTTTCTCTATATCTCTGTGAATCGCCTTAAAATGTTCAATAAAAGTTAGCTTTTCATCAATAATCACTCCAAGATATTTAAAGTGACTTTTAAAATTAATCTTTATACCATTAAATTTCAACTTTGGTTTTCTAGTAGCCTTACGACCCCTAGGAAAGAAAATGTCATTTATCTTTTCATTGTTGAACTCTATATTTTCTTCTCTACTCCAGTTCATAAAATTTTCCTCTAAACTCTTAAAAGTTTTTTTCAAGTTTTTCTAAAGAGTCATCATAGACAATAGCCAAAATATCATCTGCAAAGCAGAATAATTCAACACCAGTCATGTTAATAAAAATTTTATTGACAATGAGGCCCCAGAACAGGGGTGCGCTGCAGGAGCCTTGAGGTCATCCTCTTTCAATATCGTAAACAAGATGGACAAAATCATTTTTATTTTTGAAAACAATCTTCCTATTTTTTAGATAATCTTTAATAATTTCAAATAGTTATTTTGTGATCCCTATTTTCTTCAGTTCAGATAGCAGGGACGGCCAAATAATTCAGTCAAACGCTCTACGGATATCGAAAGAGATCAGGGCAACATGATGTCTTTGCTTCTTATCTTTCAAATGAAATAAAACGTTATATAAGGCCAAATCCGTAGACTTGCCTCGTTGAAAGCCATATTGCCTGTCACTAATATAGTTTATTTCTCTTAATTTGTGTTGAATTCTATTTGTAATTAGTTTGTCATAAATTTTTGCATAAGTCTTTAATACTGTATTCGCTATCTGAGAATATTATGCTGCGTATTACAAATGCTATTGCTTCTTTTATTGCAAGGAGTTCGGCTTGATCTTAAAGCATGCCGGCATATCGACAATATTCTAATTCATGTTTATGTGTTCTTCCTTTCGACACCTCTATCTGTTCTTCTTTCAACGCATACGACAAACATGTGCTGTTTGTCATCGTGCTAATCAAAACTCCTTTGATCAATTATAATGCCAAATCGCTCTCTCTAATAGGGCACCTTTGAAGTCAGATGAAAAGACTTCTCCGATCGACCAAGATGACACTGATGTAGTCGACATTTGGAAAGAGCTTGCTTGGAAACTTGCAGGAGGTCATGCGCCAGCTCTACAACTCAATGCCAAGCCGCATAACAGCCTGCATAATGTCCAGAAATAGTCCTACGCATAATTGATTTATTCAATCTGCATGGATATATCTCCTGAATAAAGCATTCCGTCCCTCTGAAATTTTATTCTTTTCTGCTTTCGTACATGTATATCACGTCTTACGAAATCAACCAGGTTCGAACATTGTTTTCCTAGTACGTCCGGCATTTTTTTTTCTATTATGTGTGCATATATTGTAGAGACATTAGGTTAATTGGAAGCAGGCAAGATGAAAAATTAGCAAACGCCTTTGCCGGGAATCGAACCACGGACCTCTGGAATACCGGCCCAGTGTGCAGAACCACTACACCACGAAGGCACGCTAGAAAAGCGGGAGAAATCCTTATATACTCCCCTTTTTAAAGAGCGACTGGGGCTTTCAGGGACCCAATCGCCAAATCCTGGGTGGGGAGAAATCATCATCCGCCACCCTTTTAGTTCGGGCGCCACTGTAGAGACATTAGGATTTTTTGGAAGCCAGAGAAATGAAAAATTAGCAACCGCCTTCGCCGGGAATAGAACCACGAACCTCTGGAATACCGGCCCAGCGTGCTACCGTTACACCACGAAGGCAGGCTAGAAAAGCGGGTGAAATACCTTATAATATGTCGTAGAATGTATGTGCATGTTTGTATATTATTGTTTATATATTGTTGGGAACTACGAATTCGTGGATGTTTCTTTTAATAATCACTCGAGATTAGCCTAAAACTTTCATTGTAATGATAATATTACGCGACAAAATAAATAGCTGTCAATAACACAAATGCAGTTATTATAGAAGCCAACAGAACCATTTCCTTCCTGTGCTTTCAACAATCACATTAGTTCTATACAAGGACAATTGTTTTCGTCCAATTTTGTGTCAGAATACCTATGTTGGAACAATGCTACATACAAATATAATGTATATCCTAATTCGCGCGTTCAAGACATGAAAGGGACAAATTAAATTTCGCTAATCGGCCCACTAGCACGAGAGATATAAAACTGTTCTTTTTTTTTTTTTTTTTTTTTTTTTTTTCCCTGTACAAGGTGCTTCTATTTCGTAGTTTTTTTGTTTCGACCTTTTTAAATATATCAGGAACTCATGAATAACCTTGCATTTTCATGTTGAGGTTAACATGATCAAACGTTTGATGATTTGATCAGTCAAGAATGATTCTAAATTTTCACATACTTGTGAACTTTTAGCTTAAACACGCGTAAATACGTTTATATTCCTGACTTTTATGTTTCCATGAATAATTTATAATTAAGGAGATCGGTTTCTATTCACATTATACGATTACTAAAAATTTACTTTAAATATCAAAAGGAAATAAAATTCGAAAGTCATGACTTTCTGACGCTCTCACTTTCAGCTGTCAGTAAAACATGGATAAAATTCAAGTTTTTGAAATGTCTTCCAGCGCACAAAATAAACGACACTATCCTTCCCCTACAGAAGCAGTAAAAGGCCGAAAAGAATATTTTGTGCCAACCATTCAATTTATATCGATGGAGGTAAAGAAATAACTGAGCAAAAAGCAAAATTACGGCCAAAATCTTCCAGAGATACAATAAAGTGAGAAAAGAAAAATTTTAAAAGAAAAAAAAAAAAGTAACTTCGCCACGAATTCACTTTTAGCGATGCGTTCTCGTATCATATGTCCTTTTTTAGCTGGAAGTTTTAATCACGTGGTCTACACTTCTAGCCTCGGGCCATTCAGTAAACAAGGGTTCTAGGAAAAAATATATCAAGTGCAAAAAAAAAGGCTTTTAAGTGAAACCAAGGGCTCTTCTTTTTTGAAGATGCTTTCTCCTTTTGATTTAAACTGCTATTTATGTTTTACCTTAAGGGCTCCATTTATTGATTTGTCAGCAACTTGAAATTTGAGATTCCCTCTAAAGTTTTTATTTGTGAGTATGTCGCTTAGGTTTTCACTGAGAGAAAGAGAAAGTTGTTATGAAACAGTTGATTTAAAAAAAAAAAAAAAAAAAAAAAGTAGAATCATCTTGAAGAACGTTTTCCTATATGAATAATTTATTATTAATACCGAATATATACTTTCGTAAAAACAGTATGTGCAGATAACTTCCGATGAATCGGGGACCGGTTATGCATTAACGGAGACCTGTATAATTTTTTTAATTGCAGAAGGATGGGAAAATTTCGGTCACAAAAATTATCAGAGTTAAACAAAACTATCTATTAAAAGTACTAAATTTAAGAGAAACAAATGCATGGGGTAACAGCAATGACAGCATGTCTGCCAGATAATCAATGTCGAAAAGAAAAATTCTAACCAATCGTTTTACCCAAATTTGAATTTAATACGTTTCAATCTCTCTTAATAATATTGTTGTGTGCGTACGCATCCGTAAGAGACTGAAAGCACACAGAACTAATGACAGATTGCTGAAATTTATTTTACCAAAAGGAACATTAATTTCAGGAAATTTCCACCCAAAATTACTCCTACAGCTCTTCTCAATACCACAGAGCACATCAGTAGATACATTTCAAACAACCTAGAACGTTAAACACAACGCAATGCAAAGCGTATCCAAATAGCGAAGCTCACACGTTATGACGTAGGTATCTCACTACTCCGTAATCGACTGTGAAATTAGAAACTCTGAGCAGATGTTGTCTCCAGTCTTATATAGTTTTCACCCGGCCGCCTAGAAATCTCTAATACTTTCCATTTCTCGAAATTACTAGAAGGTTACATCTAAGGGGCGGATGCAGTTATATACATGGATCAATTACAGTTATTTAGTTACAGTATCACTTAGTTACTCAGAGACCGGACCCAAAGACTACAAAATTACCCTCCAAAACCGTAGCCAGTTTGGGCGATATCTCGTCAATTTAGCGAGACATTTACTTCAATCTTTATTTACTTCTAATCTTTTGTGTTTAACGTTCTAGGTTGTTTGAAATGTATCTACTGATGTGCTCTGTGGTATTGAGAAGAGCTGTAGGAGTAATTTTGGGTGGAAATCTTTAATATACTTGCCCATTTAATGATTGTAGACTCTAAAGATTTTCATGTTCAATTATACAAAAAATATTATGGTTTTAAACATAATTTCACTAAAATTATTTACATATATACAAAAATTCATAAAAATATTGCTTTTGAAAGCTGTGCATAATTTAGTTTCTTAATTTCGAATGCTGCTTATTATTCCGTTATTTACAGAGTGTTGTTTTTTTTTGGGGGGGGGGGGATCTTAACTTAATTTACGTAGCCAAATGAATGTATTACCCTAAAGTGTTTAAAAACACAGGTAAATTATTAATAAAGTATATTATCTTATTTATAATACGGTTCATCCCTTCTGTGCTGCCGAACTATCTTCGTTGTTATCTGTGTGAAACATGCAGTCCATAATTCGTCTCGTCACGTCTGAACCTGACTTAACAAATTCACTGTACTATCACTGCGGTAGTAGAGGCTTTGTCAATATGAAGCTCAAACTTAGCTTCATATAAACAAAGCAATTAGAAATTTCTTCTTAAAATTGGCTCTAAAATATTTCAATTCACTGTACTACTGAATCACTGAAATATTTCAGAACCAATTTTAAGAAGAAATTCCAGTCTTGTTTGGAAAGGTCATAAAAAGAGTTGAGCTTCATATAGACAAAGCCTCTACTACCGCTTATTTAGCCAAAATTTATTTAAAAGCCAAATCCATTTATTTAGAAGAAACAATAAAAATAAATAATAAAGTGTATCCTATTTAATAAAATACTTGTAAAATCACACTCCTCTGTAAACTTTCGCACTTTCGGTATGTAAAAACGAGTTAGGAAAACGGCATCCAAGAATATTGAACGGATTTAGAAAAAGACCCAACAAGAGTGGGATAAAATTGACTTCACGATGCTACGAAAACGTTTATTTTGATGAAACATGTAAACTTGAGCTATAGCCAAGAATCAAAGGCTATTAGGTAGACCGAAACAGCTGCAAGAAAAAGGCTCCTTTGCGTAGAAATTAACTACCAAAATCGTTTCCATAAAACGCGAACGACCTTCTGAATTTATTATGTTACATTCATTTACAGATTAAATCCTCTTCTTACAAATTAAAAGCTTCATGATCCTGCGTATGTGTATATATATTCTCGCTTTCATTTCGGGAAAACGTTTTAAAAATGCAACTTAAAAGTATATCAATGTCTTCGGCAGAAAAGCGAGGGAGAACTGCCTTAATACCTCTTTACGCGGACTATCTTTCTTCGTGACAAGAGCGGGCAGTCTGCCAATCGGAAATGTCATTTCCAAAGTCCAGTTCACACAGACTTCTGGCCAGAATCCCGTTTACTTCCACATACTTCATCAGCCAACTCAAGCAGCAGCTCAAGAAAAGAAAAGAAAAAAAAAGAGAGAATATTTCTTAATATCTTGAAACTCCAAAGAAGTACACGCTCTTCTATTTTAAGGTCAAACCGCCAGAAGGGGCTTCTACGGGGCAGAAATAATGTGGTGAAATGAAACGTAAAAAACCTCCATTCCCGTGCTGAGGACGACAGATTACACCGCGGGAAATCGAGGTCCACATGTCTCATTCGTGGATTCTGTTACAGTTTGAGTAACATCTTTCTGGTAAGAAAAAGAAAGAAACTGTTAGTAACATTTCGATCCAATCAAACTGTAGGTACTATAATAAGACAAATATCAGGTCGCCTTGTCAAATATGCTAAAAATCAGTGCTTAGATATAATGAAAGCTTTCAGCGGCTGCCAGATTGTTAAAATGTCAGGTAATAATTGGTAACTTCGTAATGCTCAGCATAAGCTAACACTTGGTCTCCTTCCTCAAAAAGGTCACACATGAAAGGTCAATAAAGTTAAAATAAAAAACCTGATTAGTACACCACATGACTTCCTTGTACGGAATATTGAATTATACGCATTTTTTCTTGCATTTCATTTACAGTTTTTTAATTGAATTTCATTAGACATACACTTCTTATTCAATTAATTCAGTTCTCATTTCGCGGCAAGGCAAAAGTACATAAAAACTCAAAATATCTTCGTTAAAAATTGAAAGACATAGAAAAGCATAAAATACCAAATACAGTTAAAATAATTAAAAAAGCAATTTTTACAATTAAAATTACAGTTTCTACGCAAAAATAAGTAATTCGGCCAGCAGACAAAAAAAAAAAAAAAAAAAGAAAAAAAAAGTGGATTTTTCGGTGCACAAAGCTATGTTTCCTTTTGGCCTACTCGGCAAAAAGACACTGAAGGTGCAGAAAGACTTACTTAATTTACTGTTTCGCTAAGTTACAAATGCAACCAAATGTGGCTGCTATGGTAAAAAAATTACGCTTAGGCGCACTTAAACAACTTTTAAATTGTTGATAATTCTACAATTATTGCGTGCAGATTAATTAAAGGCATACAAACCTTAACCTGAACATAAGAACAACATAATCCAATCATTTTTAAAGCAAAAAAAAATGCACAATTTACCAACATATAAGAATAAAACACTGAGCTCAGTGAGCCGAGTGGGTATCTATACATATACACATTTGGTGCGGCCGGTTTCAAACAAAAAGGGAGGTGTCCAACTACATGTTATAGCAGTCCTATAAACAAAATTTTAACGTCCTGAGGCTACTCGTATTTGAGTTATGCGAGATACGAACATACGCACGTAGGTACAAACGCCACGAAAAGTTTTTTTTCTGAATCATTTCAAATCAGTTTGCAATTCGTTTGGGGAGTCCCGTTTTTTGTCCTTACGTACATATGTCACCCAAAAACATTGTTAAATTGCATTCGATAGCTGTCTAAATGGATATTTTCGTCGAAATATTGTACTCGAAATTTTTTGTGATTACAATACTTCCTTTACTTCGTTCAGGGATGTAAAAAGCATTCAAGTTATGATACGGCCCTTCAACGAATCAAAGGATATAGTTTTTCATTTCTCGCTGAACTTCTTCGATTCTCATTAAAATTTCCAATATTTTTTCACTCACTTACTTGATGTATATATTTTAGTGGAATGGTTTTGAAAAACTTATAAATGCCATTGACGATATTAAAAAGAAACAACGAATATATTAAATATTTAACTAAGATATATTAGATTGCGCGTGCAGATACATTTGAACTCCAAAGTGCTTACTTTCCATTGCTTTATCTATTGGAATATGACATTAGAATTAAACTAAAAACATTAGACATTTCGTATATTTTCACAAACGTTTTGATAACATATGTTCTAAGTCTCAATTTTGCATTATATTTTGATTAAGGATGATTAACATCTTTAGTTTTGAATAATGGATTACCTATTTTAAATGTTCAATTTTCCATAATTACAAACACAATCTGGAAAATTGTAAAGCAGTAAAAACGCCAATCGTTAAAGGGGCAGATAATGGTTTTTCATGTACAAATGAAAAAAATTGATGCAATTTTGTATCAGGAATTAATTGTGGAACTTTTATATTTAGCGAATAGAACGCGTCCTGATATATCATTTATAACAACTTTGTCACAATTTAATCATGTACCAGAAAAAAGGCATTATCTTTTGGCTGAAAGGGTATTAAGGTATTTAAAAGGTACAAAAAATAAAAAAAAAAATTTCTATAGCAATGATTTTGGAGTTTTAAATGCATATACTGATGCTAGCTGGGAAAATGCAGAAAATGGTAAGTCATTATTATCTGGTGGTACTATTTTACTAGGTGATTCATTGATTTTCTTGGAAATGTCGTAAGCATAGAAGTGTTAGTTTGTCTACTTGTGGAGCAGAATTATTTTCTATTTATGAAATTTGTTAGGATATTAGTTGAACTGTAAATTTATTATCAGAATTAAAATGTAAATAATTTTTGAATGGTGCAGTGGTCTTGAATACAGACAGTCAAGCTGCCATCCAGTGGATCAACTATGCCAGATCTTCTACGAAATCCAGACACTTGAACTTACGTTTCCATTTTATGAAGGCCTTAACAAAGGACAATGTCACCAAGTTGGAATATTTACAAACTGATAATATGATTGCAGATTTTCTTACTAAGAGTGTCAGTGAAGAAAAATTAATGTATGCATTGAAAATAACTTCCTTAATTTCTCAATGTAATGTGTTATATATTGTTTGTATTTCATTTTTGTATTGAAAAAGTGTTGCTCGCAAGAGGGGTGTGTTGGGTAGAGGCGAACGTTTTTTTTTTATGCGCATGCGTATTAATTATGATGCGCAGCTTTCTGTTGCAAATTTCTAAAATAAACCTTCATATCTGTTACCAACAAATGGCCATTTCAATTCCAGTCCTATTACACGCCAGATAGGGGAAGACTTTTTACTGTTGACTCACCTTCTTCCGTTTCAAAGTTTTTCTACGCATCACCAATATTACTCGAAGTTTCTTTTTTGCATACATTTTTGAATATCTTTAAGTACACTTAAAAATTAATTTACCTCTATTAATTAAATAAAAAGACTGGATTTAAATTTCTTTCTGCCATTTTCACTCTTTTAAAAGTATTTTTTAATTAATTTATTTAATTATTAAATTCAGTTTTACGAAATTTATGCCCATCAATATCAATTAAATTTCTGATTTTACACTAAGTTTACCACCTCCATCTTTTCCATTTTTCAATTTGACAGATCATATATTTACATCTTAGCTCAGTTCTGGCCTTTCGTTATATTCTTTTACTCAAGCTTCCGTTCTACAGCTCAACTTAACTTTTTCTTTATCTTAGCATTCTCTGGGATTTTTTACTCTTTAAACACCCATGTGGATGTTTTGCCTTATTCAGGTTTTATTTTCATTTTTCAAATTTCATTCCAATAAATTTACATTTTGGGGGGTTAATTCAGTTTTATTTATTTTCCCCAGTTTTAGGCATATTGCTTTTTTTTTTTTTTTTTTTTTTAATTATTGTTCCTTTTCTCTTTTTAAGCTATATGTTTTCCATTTTTATATGGTATTATTTTTTTTTTCTAGTTTGGAAAATTTCAGGATTAATTATATTTTAAATTCTTACTTTTAATTAATTTCTTCTAAATAAATTCATTTCCTCAAAATTTTAGCTTAAAACCTCTGCTTTTAATTGCTTTTAATTTGTAAAATATTTTTTAGCAGTTCACCTTTTCCGTTGGTTCGAAATTTAATTAATATTTGTTTAGCATTACTTTTAATTAGTCAATGGTTTTTTTTTAATCATTTTATACATTTGTTTAGCTCATTGCTTTTCATTTTACCGATGGTTATTCTGGTATTTTACATAAAAATTTAATTAACATTTAATTAAAGCTTGTTTAGCAAATTGCTTTTGATTTTCTCAATGGTTATTCTAGTTCTTTACTCTAGAATTCTTTAATAATCATTTTATAAAATATTTATAATTTTTTAGGATCATTGTGGAGCAGATTATAACTTGATGGTTAATAAAATTTTAAAAAATTACTTTGTTGCATTTTAAATCACTTTGATTATTTTAATTTTATTTAGCTATATTAATTGGAGGGTTCCTTTACTTTTCATTTTAACAACCATCTAAATATGATTCAGAAACGTTATTCCTTTGAAATCTCTTTGGCTGTTCCTTCAAAAAGTCCAAGGAGTTTTCAATAATTTTTAGTATGTTTCATATCAGTTTTATTTATTTTATTGAATTTTTATTAACTTTATTACACTGTTTTTGTTTCAGTTTTGAAATATTTTTGTCTTAATTTTTATATGCGCATTTCCTATTGAAAATTTTTCCAAAATCTGTAAGCTTATCAAAAATTAATATTTTACTTACTGCTTCAGCTTATTAATTACATTTAACTAAATAAATTAATGGCTCAATTTCTAGCAAGTTTCCAGTAGGAGTGGCTGATTATTTATTTAAAATTGTCTAACCAATATGCTTTATTTCGATATTTTAATTGGCCTCCAGTGTTTCTCAATAATTGATTCTTCAGTAAATTTTGTTCTTTTAGTTTTACGAAAAGATTTTAGCTAAGTGCTGCAATGATTCCTTTTGTGATAACCTTGCAAGGTTTGGGTTCAATAATGAACAATTAATTCATTTTATTTATTAATTTTTGTTTAAATTTTACTTGCTGCATTATTGAGTTGCTCTCTCGATGATTCAGAAACACTGTTACGTTCTGTTTAGGCTGATTAAAGCTATTTTAAATTACCGGAATTAATCGTATAGTTAAAACTTAATGACTAGCAAAACTTCAAGTGGAATTTCTTTTACTTATGATTGCACAAAGTGCCAGAATATGGCGGTAATAAAATGTTTCATGAACGGTGAAAAATTTGGTGACATTTTATGTGAAATTGTTGCATATTTATGTATAAAGCAGCACGAAAAGCTTGAGAGAAACGATGCTCTGCCGAAAAGATAAAAATACAGGGGACAAGTCTAACATTGAAAATGTCTGTCTCGCTAACGTGTGGAAATATCGCCAAGAGCTAGCAACAGTTTCGGCGACTAATTTGTCGAAACATTTGGTAATAAATAGTCAAAGGTCGCCAAACGTGGCCACTATTTGACGACATTTTCCTCCGGTCCCTGTATCACCGTAATTCTTCCCCCCCCCCGGGGTTGACTTAGGCGAATGCCTGGGAAGTATTGGTTAGTATATGTACCTAGGCAGTATCAACCACGGGGGTATAATAACAGATTCACAGAAGACCTGAGGGCTCTAGGGACAGTGTAAGGCTCTGCAGGGACTGTACTGATACTGCCTTGTCTGCCCCTTGCTCTGTAGGGTCGCAACATGGTAGATTGTCTTTTGTGTGGGGCGGCACTTAATCTGAAAGCCCTCGAAGCCAGGACGGAGTTGCCCTGTCACTACGAGTTGTATCGCCGTAATAGGTTTTGTAATTAAATAACTGCAATTGAATTCAGATGCAACTGTAAACATATCCCGCCTCATATGCCTTCCAGTAATTTCGGGGAATTATTAGCCTTTTTCTCGGAAACTGGGTTAAAAAGCAAGACCCGAGAGAGCGTCTGCTTTCAGTTGTTGTTGTAATTTTTCTGTTCAGCGAGAGTGTAAGTACCGAGATATCTCTGGGTAGCAGATCAACTTTCTCTTTAGATGCGCTTTGCATTGCTTTGTGTTTAATGTTCCTAGTAGTCTGAAGTATTACTACTGATTATACTGTATGATACTGCGAACACCCGTATGAATATTTCTGTGAAAAGTTTCATAACATTGAAGTTTTATGAAACTTTTAAGACTTTATGTGTTATGAAAATTAAGACAGCTTGCGGCAGCCTTTGCTGCATTCAAAGAAGAGATAAAAGTGGACCAAGATTCTGTTAAAGATGATATGAAAGCTGTTCAAGGAAAGATTAAAGCATGTCAAGAGGAAATGAAAAAAGAAATTACCTGCATAATAGAAAACAAATTCGAGGCTATGGAAAGCAGCAAATGTAGTAAAAGAAGTGTCAAACAATAAATATATTAGTTACATTGTAATAAGAGTATTATTTACACGCATGAATTACTTCTTTGAGAACAAGCTATTTTAAGCTGTATTCTTGAGAATATATCGTATTTTGAGAATTTTATGTCTAATAAAAATGAAGTAAGCTAGTAAAAAATAATTGACAATAATTATCATTAAATATCTATTCTCAAAAGTACTTGGCTCGTAAAACAGTGAAGATTTTATTTTTACCTGAACTGCTACAATTCGAAATTGCTTCTTATACGTAAATTAAGTGAAGTAATCTGACATAAAATAACGCTTATTCTTATTTTTCCCCTATTCTGCAAAGCAAAACTATAAGTGATTCATAATCTGAGCCGAGAAGAAGTAATCTTTTCCAATTCACTCCCGTTTGTATGTCCTAACTAATAAAACTTATCCTCAGGCAACCCGGCTGTGTAAAGCTCTCGTAATTATCTTTTAATGCCTCTTTGCGATGTGGTTAAACATTTTTCACTTTAAAAACTGCAGCCACGCAAAATTTAGCTTAAAAATCGATAACAAACTATTTCTCTTTTTACCTTAAGTACCTATTTACAAAGTCTGAAAGAGATGAGCATCGGGAACACTCGCGGCTACCGCTGCAGGTTGTACAGAGATCGCCACACAATGGAAGAATAATTGGATTTCTCTTTCTTAGAGCCTCTGTTTTTTTTCTTTTGGATAGATTATTTAAGAAGAAATGCCGATCGAAGATTTTGGCAGCAGGTAAATGAGTTTGTTCGAAAAGGAGGCTGGATGGTAATCAGAAAAGAAAATCGTTAAGGAACAACAATAAGTAAAAAAAAAAAAAGAATGTTGAATGGTTTTAAAGAATATAAGCGTTGCAGTAAGACTACCAATCACGAAATTGCGCATTGAAAGAAAATTGCCGTACCTCAAATGGAGTGCAACCACGATGTCTGAAGTTAAGATGATGCCAAAAATAACTCGGAAATAACAGTAAGGAAAAGAAAAAAATTCCACTGAATAGCACGAAATTTAAAAAAAAAAAAAAATCTCCAGCTTTCTTTTTTCTAGGCGAAAATTTCTGGTTCTTCCTTTGTATGACATATTACTCTCTCTTCCTGTTTTTAGACATTTCATAATTTAAGTATCGGTAGGAACACTATGGGATATAAAATAATAGTATTCGTACAGAGTAACTATAAAAATATTGTCATAGTTTAACTTTAAGGGAATTTCTTAAGGGGACTCACACACCTTAAACCCCTGATGATCTTCCAATATGTGACTGTTGAAAGAATTGGGATATTTTATTTATTATAAAAGCAATTACTTCCAACTTTTCACAGCTGACTACATAATATAATTGGAAAATAGTAACCAGAAAGTTTGTGTAGCCACAAATATTTTTGTAATTTAATCCTCGTTGTGACAAAATATTTCGCCATGTTTCCACATTGCGCGCATGATATTTTAAAAATGGCTAATGGTACATACTTGAAATTTGATGGAATTTTTTATATGGGCACTGTTTTCTCACTGAACCAACAATCTGATGAGTATTTTAATATTGAAAAATTTTATGGATGAATATATTAAAAATTTTGTTAATAAAATACATTTTATAAACTTAACTCAAAATAAAATAAAAATTTAACATGAAATTTTTAGAATTTTAGGTTCACAATAGTTTCCAAATGTTATAAAAGCTATATATTAAATATGGAATTAAATTATGAAACAGAATGTTTTAAACTGTGCGCGCAAGTTGGAAACATGACGAAAAATGTTGTCGCAAAGCGGATTAAATTATAAAAATATTTGTGGCAACATAAACTTTCTGATTACTATTTCAGAAAGCAGCTATATTATGTAGTCAGCTGTAAACAGTTGGTAGTAATTGCTTTTAAAATAAATAAGTTATCCCAATTCTTGCAACAGTCACATATTCGAACATCTTATGTGTTTTAAGGTGTATGAGTCCCCTTAACAGAGCTTAGGGCCCCCAGCTGTTGAACGGTAAAGTCGCTGAATACTGGTAGTTCTATCCTGAGTTCGAACCCAAGCGAAAAGACTACGAAGTCCTCCACGAAGGCAAACCCTTAAGCAGATAGCCCTCTTAAGCAAGTACCCCTCAAGTGCTTTGCTGTAATTTAATAAACCAATCACGAAGGTGCCACCACTAAACATGTCTGTCATTTTCCCCTAAAAACAGAAAACGATGTAAAGATAACCCAACATATAATGTTCTCATACTTTCTTACGAAGGTTGCTTTCTTCAAGTTCAGAACTGTGTTCCTTTATGCCGGAGCAGCGTTGTAAGAAGAAAGGTTTTAAGTTAAAGTTTTAATTTTAGAGGACTGTAGCCTATTATTATTAAGACATCAGTAGCTTTGAGAGCCTTCTTAAACATCAAAGTTGTCATAATCATAAGGCGTAAAAGCCAATAAAGGTTTCGTTCAGACGGTTGAATAAATATTAAGGGGACTCATACACCTTAAAACCCATACGATATTCGAATAGCTCATTGTTGCAAGAATTGGGATAACTTATTTATTTTAAAAGCAATTGCTACCAACTTTTTACAGCTGACTACATAATATAGCTGCCTTCTGAAATAGTCATCAGAAAGTTTGTGTTGCCACAAATACTTTTATAATTTAATCCGCTTTTTGACAACATTTTTCGTCAAGTTTCCAACTTGCGCGCGCAGTTTAAAACATTCTATTTCATAATTTAATTCCATATTTAATATGCAGCTTTTATAACATTTGGAAACTACTGTGAACCTAAAATTCTAAAAAAATTTCATGTTAAATTTTTATTTTATTTGAGTTGAGTTTATAAAATGTATTTTATTAAAAAAATTTGTAATGTTTTCGTCCATAAAATTTTTCATTATTAAACTATTCATCAGATTGTTGGTTTAGTTAGAAAATAGTGCCCACATAAAGAATTCCATCAAATTTCAAGTATGTACCATTAGCCATTTTTAAAATATCATGCGCGCGAGGTGGAAACATGGCGAAATATTTTGTCACAAAGAGGACTAAATTACAAAAATATTTGTGGCAACACAAACTTTCTGGTTACTAGTTTTTAAAGCAGCTATATTATGTAGTCAGCTGTAAAAAGTTGGAAGTAATTACTTTTAAAATAAATAAAATATCCCAATTCTTGCAACAGTCACATATTCGAAGATCATGAGGGGGTTTAAGGTGTACGAGTCCCCTTAAGCCGAGCTTCGTTGCTAGGTAGCTAGACCTTGCTGCGTCACAAAAACTGGTTCAGGGATTTTGGCATATCTGCATAAAGTACATAAATGTAATTTTCAACCTTACGTCGACATGGTATAAGAGGGGTATGATACACAAATATTTTTGCGATTACATACTTTGTTGTACAAAATAAAGTAAAAGTAAGCTTCTCGAATGCATATTTTTAAAGGATATTTTCGCATGAGTCTACGTGAAGATTTAAATACGCTTTTCAGATAACCATTTGGAGAAATGCTGAATATTAGTTACCTCATTTATCGAACAAAATTAATTTTTATCCGAACTCTGAAATCGAAATTTCTGTACATACGTTTTATTAAAGTTAAAAGACTTAAAATAATAATTTTTCATAATTTCTTAAAAGCAATTTTCTATATTCAAAGAAATATTTTTTGCTTTATTAGTAAATGTTTAGTAGTTCCTAAACAACCTACTACTTAAAATAGTCCTTGCAGCACGCCCGCGGGTAAAAAAAAAAAAAAAAAAAAAAAAAAAAAAAAAAAAAAAATGTATATTTCTACTAAAATCTGTCAGATGATCAAAACTGCAGAAGCCTTTGATTCTTTCCTAAGATTGATATCTTAGATCTAAATTTAGTTCATTTAAGATATCAAAGATATTCAGAATTGTTTAATCGTTCAGTTGCGTAAAATGTTTGTCTCATCATATTCGTATGGCATTCGAACAGAAAAAGTAGTAATTTGCGGCGAGATTTGTTACGTTTTCCAATAAAACGAATTCATCTTACATATACCACCCCACATAGTACAACAAATATACTCGGCTGATCATGAAGATGTACATCAGGTCATACCGAAATATCTGTTTTACTTCTCAAACATATTTCCATTTTTAATGACACGACCCAGCATATATTCAGGACATCTTTGGTTAATCATCCGGATAATGTACGTGATACTGTGAGCCTTTATTGTCCTACTTACCCACATCCTCAGAATATTCCAGAATACTCTCTAACATATCCTCTCGAATGCTTAATATTCTATTCCCATGTATCCCCAAGGCATTCTCGAGCAATTCGAAAAACCTAGCTCATTAGAAGAATTGGGAATGAACCTTCTCCGAATGGTTCATGCTGGAAATTCTTCTGAAAATGCAGTAAGAATATCTTCAAGATGTTAAAATATGAAGTCCTCATAACATCTGAGAATCAATATCTGCCAGATACCTTCACACATGCTGAGAAAACATGTCCTCAGAATATTAAATTATGAGATCATCTGGATATAGTGAACCATCCTCAGGATGTCCTCAGTATGTCCGCAGAAGTTGCGATTTAAACATCCTGAGAATATTCTGTGCTATGGGGGAGTTAATTAACAGAGATCGACTTGATGCCTTATTCTTATTCATTCCGGTTAAAGCCAGATGAAAACTGGTATTAAGAGCGACATTAAACCCGGTTTGTAATTAAATTAAGCATTATATGTATCTACATCTTGCAGACGAACTTGTGAAACAGTCTATTCTAGTAATTCTTCGAATTCTTTGGGACATTCTCTGCAAATATTTCCACTCCGGTCATGGAAATTAACCTTGGGACGAAAACCGCGAAATCGCTACGCGAGCAAACATTCCTTAAATAAAATGTGGGGTGATACAGAACCTTTCCTGCGATTGCTACTCGATCAGCAGAAACAATGTTGCTCAACAGAGCTCGCTTTTACCATTTCACGCTCCCCACGGCGGACCGAATGCTTCGGACCACGGAATTTCTCCAGAAGCCTCTACACCCCTCCTCCATCCGCAGTCGTCCTTCTGGTACCCGTAATTACGCATTCAGTCCGAGAAGACGCTCTCCGCTCTCATATGAGTCATTCGTAATGTTCCCGTGTTACGTCGACGATTTTAATGACTCGAATTCATCAAGTTAAATGCGCTTTAAAGACGATAATTCCACGTTTAACGTTCCGCGTTTCGCTCGAAGAGGGCGGGTGGAAGGCGAAGAGGTGTGTTACGGCACGAAGATGATGAAGGGTGTTACTGCTGGAGGTTACTGCTTGTGCATGCGCACCAATGCGAATTTCTGCGTAAGGAAATGGTGGGCACGCTTCTTAATTTTTTGCTCACTTACCTAACTTCCTCGTTCGGTCAAGCCAAAAAATATTAAATTCAGTACTTCTGATTTGCCACCATATAAAGTATCATTAAAGTTTCTAATGCGTTATTTTATGTTAATTTACTTTTCTATCAGCCTCGTTTCAATTTCTCTGCAAGAAGGTAAATTTCTAGCTAGTTTCTAGTTAAATATTTTGTTGATGCAGCTGTTTGCATTTTCACTTCATTTGATTTCTTTTTATCAGCTTTCGTTTGTCATGCTAGGATTAAATCTATACAGTTTAGAAATCGTAAGCGATTTTTACATTGAAATCAGCTTTTCATTATATGTTCCACCTTTCCTAAAATATGATTGTCTTATGTACGCTCTAGATACCGAGAAATAACTCTGTTACGAGAGAGTTTAACCAAGTAAAATTTGAAGTAAACAGGCTAAACTCTTGAACAATATAGAAAAGCCACAAACACTTTCGTTTTTTATGCTTAGGTGATCATATAACATTAATCATTGACACTTCCGATACAGATAAAAAATTTAGTGATTATAAAGTAATTTACTGTTCTGATTTCGATGATAAAATTAAAATTCCTCTATTGAGTTCCAGTTCTTTTTTAACAAAATTTTCTCTTGCTTTTGTTCTTGTTCTATAATCAAAGTTCAGTTTAAATTGCGTCAATCCATTTTGCCTTGAATAAGTCTGTTTATGGTTTTACTTCTTTAAACTGTCAATTTGAGATAATGGAATCGCAAAACCCTCTGATTGGAAATGCCGCATATATACGGCCTAGAATAATTTTGCGATTTAAGAGAAATGACATACATTATAAACTTTAAAAAATTTATTCTCGGATAAGATAAACAGTTCGTTGAGTTCACATTCTGTTATATCTTTAGACACATCACCGAATTCTGTTTCATTTTCACCATCATTGTTACATAGATAAATAATCATCATGCGTTCAACCTTTCACCAACACCAAACATCTTGCATTTGAAACCATTTTTCGTTTGACAGGAGCCACTTCTAAAACGAACACCAGAACAATTGTATTTCAACTAAAGCAAATACTATTTACAAAGCCTTCGAATGTTCATTTCAAAGTCAGGGCTTCGAATGACTACAGAAAGACAAAATATCTGACTTCTAATTCCGCGAATTCGTTCGAGTCGGAGGGGCATTCTTACCTCAAATTTTGTCTCCCTTTTCTCAAAACCCTAGAATAACATCCTTTGGCACATCTGCATTGAATACAACCCATCCTCTTTGTAGAATTATTTACTTCCTCAAGCATTTCCCCGGCACATGTATTGTTTCCTTTATCGCTTGTCAATTCAGTATATCGTTGTTCGACGAGTTGGGAAAGTCTTCGAATGAAAGACTTCAAAAGATAAGAGCTTCGCACGTGTATCTTTCAGATTTCTTCGTAAAGAAAAGAGTGCGCATTATACGGTTAATATACCTAACAATATGTAATTGTACTTTGAAATTATACATCCACGTTATACACCGATGTGCGTTATACCCCGGAATATACTGTACAGGTTAGTTTCCCCTGCTATTGGGTGTAATATCAGTGTACTTCTTGTGGTGCAACATCGGCAATGATGTTCCTGGTGATACAAAGCTAAATAGGAGGCCACTTCGAGCATTCCAGTCAAAGGTGAAATAAGCACGTTTCAGCTATATAAACAAATAAAAAATAATTCAGATAACATACTGAAGTAATAAAGTACAAGAACCTTATCATTCTTCCTTTTTCTAATCAGGTAAAGTACATCAGGAAAAAAATAATATACTTTTATATTTAAAACATCCTTCATTTTTGCTGTTTAGCTCCTTTCCTTGTGCCAAAATTTCACGATAGTCACTCGCTGTCTTTTCTTCTTAACTCTTCATATCCTTCGAAAGTGCTTCTGCGAGAGTTTGGTATAAAGTACTTACAAACTTCAGATCTATCTATCGAGGCTCTTAATCCACACGTATCAGTCATTTCCCTTAACAACAGCCGACTAGTCTTAAATAAAAACAAGTAGACTGAAATGCAAAGAAAGCGTTTCTTATCTGTAAGCCTCATAAAACATTTAATTGGTCGTTACAGGTATTGTCCGCGAGTCGGGAACCACAGGTCTTTGCTCTATAAGCCCTACTTTAGCTCAGGAACTTGGAAGCTTTTTATAGGGTCTTATCTCTTAGACAATATATTCTCCTTAACGGCGAAATTAAAGTACCATGTCTTTGAGAGTTTTGGGAAGGAAGTAGGTTTCTGTTATCTGATAAGGATCTTTGCTTTAATTGCTGAGGCATAAAAGAATCAAGTATTACAAATGAGGTGCATTGTTTTAATACATAAATGTAATCAAGCTTGATTTATGAGTCTGAAGTACTGCAGGAAATGGCATGAAAGTACATGTGCTCTGAATTTTGAAATAATCGGTATTTGGGTCTTGAAGAACCCGATTCGGTTTGTATTAAAAATACCTTGTTCTATTCAAACCTGAGAGCAAGCTTTAAAAAAAAAATCCGAAAGCTTTTAGATTTTATATTTATATGCTAAAATATTATGTTCTTTACACTTAAACCATAAAATCCAATTCAACAGTAAATACAGCAAAATAATATAAAAAGAGCATATCTTTAGAATTTCCAAGACACTGTTGAGTGCATTGGAGATAAAAATGTACAGTGTCGCCACTGCTCGCTTTGAAATCGTTGAGTTTGCTAACCAAAATTTCGTTAAAGTTTTACAAAATATGAAATAAGGTATTTCTCTCGCCTTCTTAGAGTAGTGGTCTGCACACTCAGCGAGTAATTGAGAGATCCGCGATTCGATTCCCGGCGAAGGCGTTGCATATTTTTAATCTTTCCTGCTCCCAAAAATACCTAATTTCGCTACAGTGGCGCCCGAACTAAAAGGGTGTTGGATGATGATTCTCCTCACCCAGGATTTGGCAAATGGGTCCCTAAAAAACCCCAGTCGCCCTTTAAAAGGGGGAGTATATAAGGTATTTCTGCCGCCCTCTTAGCGAGCCTTCGTGGTTTAGTGGTTTGCACGCTCAGCGCGTAATTCAGAGATCCGAGGTCCGATTCCCGGCGAAGGAGTTGTTAATTTTTCATCTTGCCTGCTTCCAGATATACTTAATGTCTCATGATACAAGATAATAAAACAAATTCCAGAAAATTTGGTCTTTCAAATGCCCAATATTTTCGAGTGGAGGACCTCGTTATTCAAAACCTGGTGTGTTTAGGTACCGTTGTTTTTCACGTGCGAGAAACATACTACATTCATGCAGATCCTTCATTATTTAATTTCTTTAAATATAATGCAGGGCTCTAACATTTGGTGGCAACAATTTGAATAGTGAAGCGACTTTTATAGTGAATCAACGCAAAATCGCAAAACGAAATCCCTTCTAGGGAAATTATGCCTTTGGGCTAAAAAAATTTAAATCATAATATTTTTTAAATATGTAATAATAAATATCAATTTTAATTTGACAACAAATTGCTTCTATATATGTTAGTTAGTAAATATTTTATTTATATTTAGATTTTCATAAAGAATTACATTAAATTTTAAATTCAGCTTTAGCCTGGAGAAATATAAGAAGATATTTTTTGCGTAACATGCTTTTCAGAAAGTAATCTCCATTTCATTAGTGCACCTGAGCATTTGAAAATGTATCGGACTAATTAATTAGTCAAACTCTAATGTCTGGTTTAAATGAAAACATAATATTTACATAATTTAACCTCAAATTGTGATAATTATTCTAAAGGGCTATTAATTTCGTTTTGGCCTTTTCCGTCGTCCGATATAAAACGGCGTTTCACTTTTCAAACTGTTGCCTCCAAACATTAGATTAAGCATTTTATTAAAAAAAAATAAATAATGAAAAATCTGCACAAATTTACGTATATATGTTTCTCCCATTGCGGAAAATCAAAGGTGCCTAGAGACATCAAATTTTGAATAATGTAGTATTATCTACTTCATATTTTGTAAAACTTCAACAAATTTTCGATTAACAATCTCAACGATTTTCAAAGTGAGCAATGGTAACACTGAACGGAAAAAGAAAAAAAAAATTATTTCCAGTTTGCGAGACTGTGTGTCGAAAATTCGAAAGATATGCTCTTTTTAAACATTTTGTGATATTGCTTTTGAATTGAATTTTATGGTTTAAGTGCGAAAAACATGATATTTAATAAATAAAGGCAACTCACAAAACGCTAAAAGAAGACCCCCTTTGGGCGTAATATAAAACCTGAAATTTTTCAGATTTTTATTTGTTTAGACTATTTAATTTTTTTTCCACAACATCCTAAACAATTATGCCGACATATACGCAGCTTACTTTTATTTGGAGCCTTTCCTCTTGTGAAACGTCCATTAGTGATCCAGGGAAAATAAAATTGGTGAACACCGATAGTTTCAGTTGGTTAAATTCCCAGATAACAAGCCGGCTACATAGAAGATTCCATGGTTTCCGCAAGCGTAAAGGGAATATAAGGCAATTTCTTCCAGAAACGCTTTCATGCAGATATCTGGCAAATGACTCTAGGGTGCCTTGTCAAAGTTATAGAATCCATTTCAGTTTCTTTATAAAACACTTTTAAAAATATTTGTCTCTGAAGTATGTCAGACAATTTTATATTCTTAATTTTACTGAGAAATACATTAGTAAATATGTATGAATCACAACGTAACTATTCGTAAAGTAACTCATTGTGAAAGGTGCATATATTTATTAATGCACTTTTTCACAATGAGTTACGTTAATTTTTAAGCTCAGTATCATTTTCCGTTATTTAAAGTTTTATGTTCGGTAATCAATAAAGGCCCACTTTGAGGAAAATAAATTAACAAATGAATTTTAATTTATTAAATGTAATAGATTATTGTAATTATAAGATTAGGCCTTCTTAAGTAGCCTACGATTAGATCAGAACTCTAAAAGACAACTGGTGACTTTTCACGGTGTATAAGTACCACAGAGAATGTAAAATGATGTAAAGTAGCCTTATATTAATCAAATAAAGTTTAACAGACGGCACCAGCTTGTGCTTACAGAAGCCAAAACTTTTGGCTTTAAATACTAGTTAAACTAAAACTAATGAAACTAAGTCTAGACTAAAGGCTTCGCAGTTTAGTTAGTGCGCAAACTGCCTCTGACTAAAGTCGGTGTAAACAAGCCTAATGGCAAGAATCACTTAGTGCCACTCAACGTTAGCAACGTGGCCTTCAAGCAAGCAGAGCATACTCTCATTTCACCCAAGCACTTCCTTCTTTCTATCTAATTTGAATATGGCGCGCTGGTAATTTACATTGTTGTTGTTGTATTGTTCATGTTATTTCATGGAAGAATAATTGCCAAGGACTCCAGGAGCTTCTACTTCCCACCCCAATTTTGAAGGAGAACAACACCCCAGGGAATGGTTCATGGATCACCCATCCCTCCCTGCTACGACCAAACCACGCGAGAGGGCTTTTGGCTCGCCATATGTTTCGAGTGCTCCCGTGCCGCAAAGACACTAAACATTTACAAACATCCATGCTTCCTCCGGGAGCGTAATGTCAAACCGCACATTGCTTTGATCAATGTTAACAAATTTCGCTTAGTGCGCATGCTCAGTGGCGTACCATTGGTGTGGGAGGAAATAAATACTGGCGACTAAGTATAAGCAGCCCTGCACAAGTCTGTTCGTCAGGTAGATCTTATCGACTGTTTACAATACTATGGAAATTTGTTTCTGTTTATTGAATTTTCTTCTGTTTCATTTCAGTTGGATTTATTTTGTGCATAAACTTTACATTTAATATCAGTTATTTATAATAATTTCTTTGAGTTTAATTCAGTGATTTATTCCTTAATTTCTTAAAATATATATACGAATGAAACGTATGGCAAATACTCGATCGCTTTTATTCCTCAGAAGTATAATCAATAAATATTCAGCTATATTATATATATTTTGCAATGTTTCCTGTTTTGTCACCCTTCTTAAACGAAAATTTGATAATTTACAATCAGTATTTACACTCTAAGTAATGCAACAACTTACAAGTTTAAAAAACCCAAACTGTTTACGCCCAGATAACAGAAAATCAATAATATACCGTATTTTCCCCTCTTTTAAAATTGCGCCAAATTCCTCTCTGGGCATGCACAGAGTGCGAAATTCGTTTCACATTGATCAACTAAATGTGCAGTTTAGTTGATGAATGTGAAACGAACTCATGTGCATTACTCTCTTCGGGATTCGAACTTGGGCTCTTCGGTACCGCAGTGGGCTCCCCCTAACCACTATACCTTTTGGGCGGCTGGTCATTCACATCCCGGTAGAGAACTGAAACGAAATTTGTTAGGAAAGGCTATTAATATAAAATAACTGGTTAAAATTTTTAAATTAGACCTTACAAAGTAAACAAAAATAACGCAGAAGTAAAGCCCAGTACTAACTGAAGATCTTAGTCACACAAAAAATAGCAGATTAAGTAAATAATAGGTTAACATACTTGTGAGACCTCTCCGGCATGTTAATTACAACTAATGGGGGGGATATAAAAGTAAATAAACAGCATTACTAACAAGTTCAAAATATGTATATGTCTGCCGAATGACTCATGATTAAGTTGAACTCCTTACCAGATCGAGCATGAAAATTGCTGTTTATATTAAATCCCTTGTAAGTACATAATTAAATTTTACATTACATTTACCATGTTACAAACACAACTAAACAAATAAGTACTATTGCATACATAAAATAATTCGAATGCAGCGATTCAACGCTAATAAAATAATCTATTGTGTTAAATCCTCTCCAGATATTCCAGAACAACTACGGAGGATTCTATCGATTCCCTGATCCTACACGATTTATTAATATAATGATCCCATTATGTGCATGTCCGCTGCAGTGAATAATGGAATAATATCCAGTTCGGGAGCATGCAAAAGATGTAGGAAAATTCTCCCCCTTCAGTCAAAACCTGTTTGTCACCATGGCTACCCGTACCTCCAAAGGTGATCCGATGGAGGATCCTGGCTCTTAACGAATTCCTGGCATTCGAGCCATCGGTCATTCATTTCATTTAACTGTCTTACGGCAGCTTCATGTAGGCGGATTATAGGGACCCTGTTTGAGATCAAGAGAAGCATTCTTTATGAGATACCGCCAAGGAGGCGAAGCGTCGACACATGGCGAACCATTGACTTTTCGAGGATTCTAATTTTTTCCCTATTTTGCTTTCTGGACTCTATATGTGAAAGCCTGTTTTCTTTAAATATGTCGAGTTAAATTTTCAAATCGTTTGGAAATTTTTATATGAAATTTAGTTAATTTTCCAGTAATTATTTTTCTAATTTTTAATGTAACTATTTTAAACAAAAACTTCACTTTGCAGAGTTCTGTTCGCACGTTTTTTACATGATTTTCATTGTAATTACAAAAATATTTTCTCTAAGCTTTTTATGTCTTAAATGCTCTGTTTGATAGCCTTTCATCTTCACTATTTTTATACATCGTAATTTACAAGAAAATAAAGCTTTTGTAGTATCGGAAGAGGTATTTTATCCCATTGCTCTGAAACAGCTTTGCAGTCTAAGGAGGTTGCAGATCGACGTTTGGACAACCCGCTTTTTAAAAGACCAATAGAACAAAAATACATTAGTGATGGATCAGGCGATTCAGTGGGGATATGAGTGAAGGGTCTATGATATGAGTGAAGGTCTTGATAGCCATTTCGAGTTCCATTTTTTCCCAGGAAATTAACAGTAGATTTTGACGTGTGGCTGCTTGCTCTGTCTTCATGCAGTTCTACTGATGGATCACATTGTGTGTAAAGAGAAGGCATTTCAGCTTTCAAAATTGGATATAAAATATGTTTTCCGTAATATTTGGAGCTGATCTTAGCATTTTTTTCCACTGTCTTTATTTTTAATTTGCCGTTATATGAAAGACCAGCAAGAATCATAAACTCCTTAGAAAAACTTTCCTTAGATCCTTTGAAAATGTTTTAAGACTTTTTTTTCTCCACTTTGATGACAATATACGGATATCTTTTTATTGTAGTCATTTACGTACACACAAGGTTCGTCTATTGTAACACATTTTCCATTTTTATCCGGATAAATGTTTCTCGTAAAGAATTCTGCAGCGTGTTCTGCGTTCGGCAATATGTCGTGGAGAAAAAGATGCACATTATGCTTTTTCGACTCGTTAAGAACAAAAATTCCAAGCAGAAGATTTATTTTCTTTTACAGCAGACCAAAATCATCTACAAAATATGCGGGTACTCTCTGAACATAGTTTATAGTAAAATTTTTAGTATTAGAGTCTAATATTATTTTCGTTTTACATGTTGAAACTAGTATGAATATAAACGGAAGGGGATGTTTTCAAGACAGGCCAATTCGAAATTTAAAGTTAGGCAAAACTAACCTTTAAAATGGCACTGCTTCTCCATAAAATCTTCATTCATTTCATCCAAGTCCGCTATATTTTGACCTCCTTTCAAGAGTATATACTTTGCGTCACTTGCATCAACTTCTCTTTTTGAATTTTTATCAACCGCATGAGTCCTCGCTAGTTACAAAAGGCAAAATGTTGCGTTTGACTTAGTGGTCATAGCAACCATCTTCTGCCCTTAATATTTCTTTTACTTTTTCTTGTTTGTAAGCTAAACCAAACCCTCAAGAGTCTAGCATAGCATAAGGTTTTACAATGAATATTAAGACACATTGGATTTAAGAGGAAAGAAATAGCAGACATTTTAGTAAAATTATTGTTGAAATGTCTAGGCAATCCAGCCTTCTTAAAGTGAGCCACTATGCTCGACACCCAAATTCTGGAATATAGTAACGGTTAAATTGTTATTGGTGTTATTCAGCAGAATACGAATGAAAATGACAGAAACAGTGGATAAACATAACGAAATATAAAATTTTGGTTTTTTTCTTATATTTTGCGCTAATAATGTGTTAAATTTTAGGATTATTAGATATGTTCCCCCAAAAATATTTATCAATATTTTACTTTTGTATTTCTCACTTATATTTATTAAGGTATAAAGTATTAAATGGAATAAAATCTAAGTGATAAAATAATATGTCTATTAAATATACCTGTTTGGGTAAGTGCATCAGCTATTTTAAAGAAATTTCTCTCTTTTCATTTACAATATTGTCTGAAAAAGATTTTAGACATGCACATTAACGTAAACTTTTAGTTCATTTAATTCACAATATTCCCTAGAATATTAGTGGAAAGTTTCATAAAATTACGATGGTAAGTTGAAAAAAAAAAATCAAGTTTTTCAAAAAAATAGGTTTATTTTGACGCAAACACAAGCAGAAGGAAAAGAAAATGTTGCCAAGTATGAAAATTAAATTACGAAACTAATTCTTAGCCAGCACTTAATAACAAATAGAAAGATTCAAAATCATCCTTTGATAGCAAAAGTAGTATTCAAATGAAACGTTCTCATTTTAAAAGTTATTTAGAGTATTGGAGAAGTTAAACAATAAGAATCAACGTATCGTTTGTAAATTTTGCAGCACTAGTTTCGATGGTTTAAAAACGGAGCCAACTTCATCAGCTGCTTGAGTACAAATGAACGAGATAAAATATGATGATAAGGTAAGAATGACTGGAGAGATGCCAAGCTACTGTCTCTTTCAATTAAGGAAACAAGAAAACTAAAACATAATTTCCTTAACGGCTGATGGTAAAGATGGATCAGAATTAGGGTCGTTAAGTAGAGCAGAAAGATTTTTTTTTTTTTTTTTTTTTTTTTTTTTTTTGAATGTGAACCGCCTCTAGAAAATCTAATTCACAAATTGAAGATTTTTTTTTTGATTAATTTTGGCTGCAGAAGAATGAAGAGAATCTATTTTTATAATTATTCTAGTCAGTATACGTTAGAAATCAGTTTTCAGGTACTTAAACGGAAACATCTGGTTCACGGATCTAGAACAATAACATCCATAATTCTTAAAGGCATCTAAATACGTCAACACGTCGAAACAGGTCATTAGATGAAAGCAATCTCCAGTTACACAAAACAAGGAAATGTTGAAACCAGAAAGCAAAACGTACTTAGTTTCCAAAGTTTAGATAGATTTGTTAACATGTACCGAGTGAACATTTTATATGTAACAAACTACATTTTATATGTAACAAACTTGCATTTTATGTGTAACAAAGTGATTGAATTATAGAGCAAATTTTAATTCACTGCTTTGGGTTTATTATTTTCGTACTTCCCGTTTTTAAATTTATAAATTTCTTTAACATATTTGTTAAGAACAAAATTAGATATTTGGATTTTTAAGCGGATATCTTGGTCTCCCCATCAAAGGAACAAAGATCAAACTTGCTGTCAACTTGGAGCCGAATCTCAGCATTCAACAACACTGAAGAGCTACAAGTAGATTTATCAAGAGCTACAAATTTATGTTTGTATCCTTTTAAAGGTAATACAATATTTTTCAATGGATAGTGGTGTTTCAAGTAATTTAACCATGGTATCGCTTTTTGTACTTAACACGGTTATTTAGTATCAGTATAACTAAATAATTCTTCTTACTGTGCAGAGCCATTAGGTTTTATTTTGATGCGGGAGACTTGAGAAATGAGCAATACCCTCGCCGGGACTCTAACCACGGACCTTTCGAATACGCGTCGAGCGTGCTGACCATTACACCACGGAGGCATGCTAAGAATTTGGGAAAAATACCTTACATACTCCCCCTTTTAAAGGACGACTGTGGATTAGGGGACCCAGTCGCCAAATCCTGGTGGTGGAGAATCATCATCCACTACCTTGTTTAGTTTGGGCGCCACTATACACACATTAAGTTTTATTTTAATGCGGGGGACTTGAAAAATGAGTAATGCCTTCGGCGAGACTCGAACCACGGACCTCTTGAATACGCGTCGAGTGTGCTGACCATTACACCACGAAGGCATGCTAAGAAGGCGGGAGAATTACTTTACAACTGTTCCGCTATATTCAGGAAAGAATGTTCTCATGACACGCAATTTTTAAACCTTTTATAAATGTCAGATATTCATTTTTTTTTTCAGCCATAAAATTAAGGACGCTCCTTCGTTTCCTTTTTTTCCTGCTGATTCTAATTATAATTAGCGTTAGAATTTTATAGGAGTAAACTGAAAAAAGATACATTTGCCAGCAATATAAAAAAATTGATAGGGACACCACAGGGCTTTCTTGAACGGCCTATTAAATTATACACATTTTTTGCTACACTTCATTTAAACCTATTTCCTAAAATTTCATTTATGTGATTAATTTAGATAATTGCTTTAAATTCTGAAATAAATCTGCTCAAATAAGTTCAGAAATCCACATGTCTAAATATATATGTATGCTTAGCATATATTCTTATCCTACGAAAAGAAAAGAAAAAAAAAAAAAAGAAAACTCCGTCAAGAAAGGGAGCCAAGCGCCATATCGGAACAAAGCTGTTGACATTTCAAACACACAAATTGCCGCTTAAATAAATAAATGGAACTTCAAAATCCAGTCAGTGAGCCATTAGATACAAAATCCCCGCATGTTCTAAGCGCCAATAAAAGTGGAAAACGTTGCCTTCACAACGTAAACGAAGGCACGCCACAGCGAGCCTTTTTCTCTGAGCCGGTACACATTATCTTGCTAGTTTATGAGTCTCTCCACCAGGTGGCGTTTACAGAACCGATCTCATAGCGGATAGAAACCCAGTTTTAGGGTTTTTAACAACAAATTGATCCCACTTGCTGTACTAAATCGTTCAAATGGGTACCATTTCTGCCACACTCCTTTTTTTATTCGAATGTTATAAATTCTGGAAAGCGGATGTTTAGTAGTACTTTAAGAATTGGGATTGTTTTTCGGTAGAAGAAAGCAATTGAGTTTTTTTTCCCCTGACTCCTAACTTACTTTCGAAGAAAAGGAGATTTTTAAGTGCCAATGCAAAGCAATTTCATCTCTCGTGTTTCGAAGTATTTTGAGAGAGCTAATAAAAGAAGTTGCGGAAGAATACGTTTTCTTTTTTTAATAAACAAAGGATTCCCGAATAACTTTAATGCATTGATATGTAAGATAAGATTATAGGAAACAACGGGTTTCTGGTTCTAAATTCGTAAGATTCAGGTTATGTTAAGGCCATTAAATTGTAATTACGATTTGTAGATCCACCCTACAAATAATAATTCAAATAATAATTCGTATCTTGCTTTAGCTTGCATATATGTTATGAATTTTCATTCAGTCCAATTAACCGGAAGCAAACTATCCGGCTTGCAGATTAACCGGACCTTCTCTAATAAAATATGTTTTCTCATTGTGGATTACGATTGATAAATTGCTATTACAATCCATAATCATAAAATAAAGGTGTCTCTCTGAAAACTATAAAAATGAAAAGAATAGTTCATAAGGGAATGATAGCAATGACAGAAGATGGTGTTATGGTATAGTATGGGAGTTGTTCTTATTGAATGCAATTTTTACTACTTTTTTTATGCTTAATTTAGTAGAAACCTTGTTCAACTATGTAGCGACTTATCGTTGAGTCCAAGTGTGTAAATGCAAAGTCCAGAGAAGGGTTAAACTCACCCTTTTATTATCTCAAACAAAGAACACAGATGGTACCTTTCTTGATAGTTCTTTCAGAAATAACAGGGGGACCGGAAAGTAATGTCGCTTTCTTATATTAAATTCAAACGAATAAATTTGTAAAATTTTTTTTATTTTGAAACTATAATCATCCTCTTTATCAGCAACCTTTTGCCATCTAGTATGCCGATTTCAATCCCAGACCGATAAAAATCATTTGGATTTTTAGAAAGATATCTCGGATGGCATTTTGGACATCATCCAAATTTTCAAATTATTTGTCACTAAGAAAATGTTGTATGGATCGGAGTAAATGGAAATCCGAAGGTGCGATATCGGGCGAATAGGGTGGGTGAGGCAATACCTCCCACCCGCAATTCATTATATTTTTCCACTGTTCTTGCACAGTGCCTTGTTGCATTGTCGTGTTGCAGAATGATGCCTTTCCCGTTGGCAATCGCTAGATATTTTTCTATTAAAGATTGGTTCACTAGATACAATTGTTCACAATAAAGGTCTACATTAACAGTTTTTCCGGGTTTCACCAATTCAAAATGAACAATTCCGCGAATACTCCATCAAGCACCCAGAAGCGCCTTTTCGGGATGTAAACCCTTTGTAACCCCTATTAAAACTGCCTTTTGAGTTTTGGATTATCATATAGGACTTATTTTTTTGCCACTAATCAAATGATCAAAAAACGGTTCTGTATGGTGCCGTTGAAACAATACGTTGCATGTGATGGATAGGTTGGCTTTGTTTTTTTCGGACAGATTATGGGGGACTCAAACACCTGCTTTGCTTATTTTTCCATTTTGCTTTAAAGGTTCTTGGATGGTCGACCAAGGTTGGTTAAGAGTGTTTGGATTTGTTTCCACTTCTGCCCTTAGCATGTAAGGGGGGGGACATTTTATCTTATATTTATGAATGTATCATACAGAAATAGTTTTTTGTTTGGAATTGGTTGCTACAATTTTTCTGAGTATAATGTTCCTCAATTAAAAAAAAAGAATAAAATAAAATAAAAATTCTTAAATGTTTCAGATTTTAAATTACGTCCAAAGGGGCGTTTTTTTAACGTTTTGTGTGTTACCTTTATTTATTAAATATCATGTTCTTCGCACATAAACGATAAAATTCAATTGAACAGCAATATCGCAAAATAATTTTAAAATCAGCATATCTTTAGAATTTCCGATACACAGTCTCGCGAGGTGGAGATAAAAATGTTTTTCTGTACCAACGGTGCCATTGCTGCCTTTGAAATCCTTCAGTTTGTTAATCAAAAATTCGTTAAAATTTTAAGAAATATGAAATCGATCTTAAGACAAATTCCAAATTTCAAATATGGAATTCCAGATTCGCAGTAGGATGACGTCATTCAAAATTCGATGGCTCTATGTACCGTTGAATTATCACAATGCGAGATATAGACACACATTGATGCAGATTTTTCATTATTTAATTTCTTCGAATATAATGCAGGACTCTAACATTTGGTTAATGGCGTAGCTGGGGGAAGGGGGCAAGAGGGGACATCTGACCCCGGCCGCAGCCAAGTTGATGCTACGAAATTTTTTAATGAAATGATGTCCATTTTTGGCACACAGAAATGGCACAAATTCTTCAGTTGTCCCCCTGCGCTGGAAACGCTAGCTACGCCACTGCATTTGGTGGCAACAGTTTGAAAAGTGAAACAGACACTTATAATGAACCAACGCAAAATCGCAAAAAAAAAAAAAAAAACAATAGCCCTTCAGGCACAAAGCCCCTTTGGACTAAAAAGAAGGTGAGATAGTTTTATAGCTTCCGTTCTACTGGGCAGATTGACGAAATTCAAATTGCGTGTTTCATGTCTCAAAAGCACGACTTAGGACATATATTCGATTTATATATGGGATATATATTCGATTTATATATATGTTCTGATATAGGTATTTTGACACAAAATTGGACTTTTCCTGAAATGGCATGCCAATTTTTTCCATATTTAGATTCTACGACTTAAATTATGTCTAAAAATTTTGTAAAATTTGGTATGAAATTTACGGAGAAATTCAAAAATGTATCTTGGCGCATTTTTTCCAATTTGCACGAAGAATAATTTCCTTGGCGGAATTCATAATTTATAGTAACCTACTTACTTTCCATTTTTTTACATTGAAGCATGAAAGGAGGGAAACGATTCGTGGTTCATACTTTTCAAATATTTTTAACAAAGTGCATAAACCACATTTTCGTTATTATCGCTTATATTAAATACATCAAATTTCAAAATGCGCCAAAGTGTAAATTCACTTATATCTTAGGAAATTTTGAATAAAAATCTCTAATTTTATGCAGTTGTGCCTAGAAATATGTCTACTTTAAGATGATCTTAAAATTTTAAAGCGCATAATACAAATATTTTTCGAAATATTAATAAAAAATATTTAAAAACACAAATTTAAAAAAAAATCATAAAAATGGGTGAACCTTATTTGCAATGAACCCTAAGGTGAAAGAAAAAATCAAAAAAGTTTAGTAATAAAAGAGATATTAATAAATATATATCAAATTCAATTAACATGGAGGACCTAAATTTCGAAAGCTAACTTTTTAAAGACTACTCGTGTGATTTTTACTAAACTAGGTAGTTCGGCATAATTTGAGTCGTAGAATTGAAATATGGAGAAACGTTGGCATGTCATTTGAGAAAAAGTCCGAGTTTGTGTCAAAATACCTATATTAGAAAAATTCTATGTGTAAATTTAATCTATGTGTTCTTCTATGTGTACTTCAGAAATCATGCATTTTTATACACGCTTAACGTTGCAACACATCTCTTGGAATGTTTAGAAAGGATATTATGCACGATACTACATGTTAGCATTACAATATTTATTATGCATAGACTATTCGCTATAGTTTACTTTTTAACGAGTGGTAATGTTTGGGTACCAGCAAAGAGTGGCCTTGCTTTAATGCTGCAGAATTCTACAACTGGAAGTGCTCATTATTGCGTTAATCTACCCAGACTTCCATCCGATCGCGTGCGTAATGATACTCACCTTATTAGAGCTTAAACTCTCGTGCCTCATCTACTGAGTCAATCACAGAAGTGACTGACAGTTGCCGCATCTATAGTCGTGTTTCCCATAGACACTATAGAATAATTAATCCGCGTTATGCCATAGTAAACTCAAGCTGTATCTTAGAACAGATGGGCATGCAAAAGAGTTCTAAGATATGTATGTCCCAAATGCATCCGTTGTCTTTTGCATTCAAATATACTGTGAGGGTTTATTTTAATTTTCTGATAGCTATTTTTATTTTGGAACAAGCCTTTACTTTACTTACGTATTATTACGGATAATGTAAATGAGGGGGAAACAAGTATGTAAGTTGAAATCTAAGTCATTTCAGTAGAGCTTAGAAAAGCGTGCCTGCCTTCCGGTCATGTTGTTGCCACTAGTCTAATGCTACTACTATTCGGCCATATTGTTATGTGCCTGCTAGATTAAGTCGGTATTGTTGTCTGCGTACGAGTTTATAATAAATTGAATGCACAAATCCGATAACAGGTTAATAAAATGTATTCTTATCACAAGAAATATAACAGAATGCTGGATTATTCCTCAGAGATATTCGCCCAATATCAAGCAGTATAATCAGTAGCTATACTCTAAACTACTAAAAACGTTAAAATGCACAATGCAAAGCACAGAGAAAGCGAATCCGATGTCTCGCTGAAACTCTAAACAATAACAACAGAAACTATCTAAACAAGAACTCAGCTGCGACGTTCTCTGTCTGGCTTTTTATAGCTTTAAATCGGTCGCGAGAGATTCTCTGGAAAGCAATAGAGTGGAATTACAGTTTCAACTAACGTAGTAGTCAATTACATTTATTCATATTTAAATACAAATAAAAGAGATAAACTTTTATTCAATGTTAAATTCATGTGCTCTTATATTTTTACTTTTTCTTTAGCTTTCTCATAAAATTTATCACGTGCTGCATTTCACGAGAAATAAAACAATTTTAATTATAATTCTACTAAAAGAGCTAATTAAATATAAAATTCCTAACAGTATCTTAATTAAGCGCCAACTCTGTTAGTTAATTCTGTGCAGCCTCGGTTGGCTTATTTTAGTTAGTGTTACATTAGTTTTTGTTTTTCTATTTTGAGTTAAAGCCCATGTGGAGGCTTATTGTAAGCCCGAGAAGGGGCCGTCTATTCATCTACATGAACTGGAATAAAGGGTAAATTAGCCCCTCCTTGGATTTCTTACTGAACTCTGCTATAAGTCGCTGCACAGTCCTTCAATATTCTAACCCTCAAGGACTTCCAGATTAGCTAGGATATTCCAATACATTTATCTAGTTTATGTTATGCTTGCAAAATTTCTTATAAATAAAATGCTTTATTATTTACCGTAATGAACCATTAAAAACCTATAACGGACAATATACATTTAAGTCTTTCATTAAATGTTTTAATCACCGATTTTTAAAAACAAGAACTTAAATAATAAATTTCGTTGACATATTGGATTTTCATATGTTTTGTACTGTATAGTTTACATTTAAGTTCTTTAACCAGTTCTTTATGTTAAAACTATTTCCTGTTTCCCTCATTTCCATTTTTCCGCCAGAATATAAATTTCTAGTTCGAGTAAAATTCAAATAAGGTAGACGGAAGAGAGTGTTTAAGAGGGAGAATTAGAGCACGTTCATCCTGCTGAAGACCACGTTGCTAAGCTGATTTCCTTGCGAATAGTATTCTGAGGCATTGCTTTATTCTCGCCATTAGGATTGCTACAGCGACCTTAGGTCAGAGCCAGATTGCGTATTATTCTAATTGTGCAGCAGTTAGGCTAACTTACTTGTTAGTTCACGAAAACCGAAATTATTACTATTAAAAATGCGATTAAATGCTTAATCAAGATGTCTAACTTCAAACAAAGCATTACAAAAATTGGATTTAGTCAACAATTTTCAAATAAATTGGTCTGATTTCACAATCACGCGTAATATATCTTCCATTAATTTGGTTAATAGTAAGTTTGTCTTGAACCAATTTAGCATAATATCATCTGACTAACACTCTGAATTTCCTATTAAGCTTGGTAATTAAAAAAAGTACTTAATTTTCAACGGATTCGTGCGTGCTTGTTTAGAACTGACGACTATTTTTTTTTTTTTTTTTTTTTTTTTTTTTTTTATTCGACAGTTTGAAAATGAATGATGCTGTCAGAGCATGTACTTGAAAGCCATCAAAAACTAACAAGAAACTTATTAAATTCTATGCCTGTTTAAGCACGAAAATTAGCAAAGGGGAGTTTAATTTCGCTATTACTGGCTGAAGTTAAAATTCAAGCAAAGCCAATATATAAATAAAAATCAGGTTAGCAAATATTTATCTACTTTATACTAAATCGAATCATCTAAGCCTTCTACACAATAATGTTAAAAACTGAGTTTATATTTCCACGGCATTATGTATTCCCCCTACCTCTTCTCGGATAAAGTAATTAATTAACTTAAAAAGAATTTTACGCTTCATAAGGAATGTTCCACCATCCGCAACGATTAAATTAAAGAGATTTAATTATATACTTTTTTTTAGAAAACTTAGTTAATATTTAATGTTTTTAAAGTCCAGCACAAACAATACAGAAGGAGGTACTTGAAGCAAATTTAGACAATAAAAAATGTAATGTGCGTTTCAAATTATTCTTTGTTTCTTTCTTATTGTTACGAATTAGATATGAAAATTTATTTAAAAGCTCTTAAATTTTTATTTCTGAAAGAATAATGACGGTTTCCTAAAATGAGAGTTCATTGTGTTCGTAGGGTAGTAAAAGCGATTTTTTTTTTTTTTTTTTTTTTTTTTTTTTTTTTTTTTTTTTTTTTTTAGAAATGAAAAAAAAAAAAAGACTTAAAAACGCCATCTGCCCTCCTTTAAATCGCTTCTTCTTAGTTTTGATCTTCTTAAATAAAAATCTAGATGTATACACTACATGATTTGGTTCTACGGAATATTAAATTATGCGCATTTTCGCTTCATTTCTTTTAAACTTATTTTCTGGAAATTCATTAGAGATATACATCTCATTCATTTAATTCAGTTGTCACTTCCAGTCAAGGCAAAAATTCATAAAACCTCAAAATTGCTTCATTAAAATTTGAAAAATGTAGAAAACATAAAACACCAAATGCAGTTAAAACAATTAAAAAAACAATTTTAGATTAGAAATTAGAGTTTCTACACAAAAGCAAACAATTCGGCCAGCAGGGAAGAAGTTAGATTTTTCGGTGGACAAAAATGAAAGTTTACGTTTGCTCCTACTCGGCAAAAAGACACTGAAGATGCAGAAACTAACGTAATTCACTATTCTGCTAAGTTCTGAATGTAAACAGATAAAGCTGCTATGGTAAACAAAATTAGGCTTAGCCGCACTTAATCAACTTTCAAATTGTTTATAATTATTCTACAACTATTGCATGCAGATACACTAAAGGCGTAAATACCTTAACCGGAAGATAGGAACAACATGTTATACAGGGTGTATCATTACAGGTGGCAGATGAGAGCAGGTCCGGACACCCGGACGGTTTACATAGACTAATCGGGTATCGTCCGGATCAAGCAACTATCTGAAGCTACATTCCGAAAACAATACAAGATAAAGTACATGGCCATACAAGGGCAAAATATAGATTTTTCTGCATGCGGAATTAAACATTTTCTTTGCTACTTCGCATGTTAAGACATTGCTACACATACTCGCTACACTATACATTTCATAATAAGCATTGCGTTGATCATTGCACTGTACTTAAGGCACATTTGCAACTCAATGCTACACTTAATACACTACATATTCTTTGCAACATATTACGCTGAACATTATTCTTGACAATGCAACATAGATTCTAAACAATGTAATTGATTAAATAAGACATAGCTTGATTATATAGTACATAGCTTAGTTATATAAGACAGACTTAAATAAATCACTTGATACAACAGACAAATAAATTAAAAGCTCTTAAATAAAGAGCAAAATTCCACATTACAAACAAATTACACATTTGCACACAGAAATACACGTTGTTTACTTTGTGCTGTACTTATAATATACAAAATACAGATTTAAGGACACAAGCGGTGACACTCTTTCAAAAGAGATAGAGTGCATCTAGACAATGGGAAATCACATAGCAATGGATGGTCGCAAGCGCTTTCCTGATGCGGTAGTGACGACACAAAAGTTGAGAAAGAAAGGACATGAACAGGATGAGAATATACGTTTATTATGCTTAGTGCAACGGAAACCAAGAAATAAGAACAAAACAGACGGTTGTCATCAAAGGTGCTCAAAAGTACGTTCAACACGTATCCTTAATATGGGACGGGTGGTCCGGTGCACTGGCCAGCAAAACGCCAGACCTCATGTATATTAATTACTTCCTCTTGGAGTACGCCAAGACACTGGTATAAGAAACCTCCATTATTCCGAGGTTCGAATTCACGAACGGGCTGGCTGAATGGGCGTTTTCGTGGTTTGCTTCATGTGTACCTTGTATTCGAGCCAGTTTCCCTTAGAAAGTCCTCCACGAAGGCAACCCTTTCCTTAGGCAGAAAACAACATAAGGAGACAACGTTCGTCTTCAAACAAGGCGTTCGAAATTACGACCCGGAGCGGGCCTACCATGCCATCTTCCTTTCGTGATGCATCAGATCTTCCATGCGCCAGAGAAGTGAGGCCTGGCATCGTAACTTCCAATTCCTTCTTTAATGATCGTTGTTTGTTTTTGTTCTTATTTGTGTGTTTCTGCTGCATTTAAACATAATAAAACATGTTTTGTCTCAGTGTTTTTGTCCTTGCCTCTTTTGCGTTTTATGTCGTCATTACTGCTCCAGAAAAGCGTTTTCGACCATGCATTGCTACGTGATTTTCCATCGTCTAGGTGTGCTCGATCTCTTTCAAATGTTTGTCACCACTGTATTGCTACACCTCTGTATATATACAACATAATATATATATATACTTTTAGTACGGCCGATCGCAACCAGAAAGAGAAGTGCACAACTACATGTTATACCAGTTCTATATACAAAATTTGCCGCCCAGTCGGTATAGTGGTCAAGGAAGCTGACTGTGGTGCCGAAGGGCCTGGGTTCGAATCCCGGAGAAGGCACGGTTGTAACTGTCCGTCCGTCCCTTTCATAGGAAAGGCCATGGTGGCCCATCCATTAGGTGCCTCCATAATAAAGAGACCACTACATCCGGCCTTGTAACAGATTAATGGACGGAGTTACATTTGTAAATGTTTACAATCTGCCATTGGAAAAAAAAAATACAAAATTTAAAGGATCTGAAGCTACCCGTTTTTAGAGTTATGCGAGGTAGATGCGTACGTACATTCGGACGTCACGAAAAAAATCTCTTTTGAATCCATTTTAAATGCTTTTTGCAACCCGTTTGGGGAAAGCGAGTTCTTTATTCTGTCCTTACGTACAGATTTCACGCAAAAACATCGTTAAGTTGCATTCGATAATTTTCTACGGAAAAATATGCAGGGTTATTATTTAAATTAACCAATTTTAAAGACATTAGAATATATTGAAATAAAAGTCATGAAAAATGTGAAATGCTCTCCCCAGGACTCGAACCTGGACCTCTCAGATACGCCCCGAGTGTGCTACCGTTACATCCCGAAAGCATGCAGAAAACATCTTATATATCCGCCCCCTTTTAAAGGGCGACTGGAGATTAGGGGGCCCTTTAAAAGGGGGAATATATGAGGTGTTTTCTGCATGCCAAATATTCGTGATGAAAGATCATCATCCACCACCTTTTTAGTTCAGGCGCCACTATAGAGACGTGAGGTTATTTTTTAACTGTTCTGGAGACGTGAAAAATGAGCAATGCCTTCGCCGGGACTCTAACCTGGACGTCCCGTATACGCGCCGAGTGTTCTAACCGTTACACGACGGAGGCATGCCATAAAAGGAAGAAGAAAATACTATTATGATTTGTATCTTTACTATAATTTCTGATTTCCTTTTTTCTCGACATAATGCAAATGAAATAGCTAGGATTTAAACTGAGGTTTTCGGATTGTAATACACAGCGTTGCTCTGGTTTGCGACGGCATATTACGCTTAGTCCTTGCCAGCACTCACCGTCGTAATTAGTAGGCTTTGCGCTACTTCGAGGCCGAAACCTTGATTTGACGCTCACGGTAGAATACAAAATGCAAAAGCAAATATATGCAAATCTACAGCAATAGTACACTTACTTTACTCCGCAGTAGGATAACAACTTCAAAAGGCTACTTTCCATGTGACAAAAGGGAATAACATAGATTGCCAGATTATAGTATCTACATCGATATATATTGTGCAAATCCGACTGGTATTTAAAGATAATTTCCATATTTGATACACAGCTTTCATCTGACCTATTGCAATTCGAAACGTGTAGCATCGCAATTCGGATCTAACAGATGATACATTGTTTCCCTAGACTACCATTTGTGTTTCGATAACCAATCCTAGCTCTCCGAAGCAGCCTATATTAACTTCTAGCGAAATACAGTGTTTCACATGCTTATAGCAAAGTTAAGTGACATTTGGGAACCACGCACTGTTAAAGTAGAAAAGTATACAATGCATATTTAGTATTACTAGAATTTTATCTGATGAAATGGGGCTTCGTTGTTTGCCTCATGGCTCGGTATTTCATTGCACACTAAGTTTAGTTTTTGGTAAAAATCTGATGTGGACACCGCATAACTTCCTTGTACGGTCTGTTATATTATACACATTTATGCTTTATTTCACTTAAACTTATTTCCACGAATTTCATTAGAGATATATTTCACGTTCAATTAGTTCAGTTCTCACTCCGAGGCAAGGCAAAAATACATAAAAACTCAAAACATCTTCATTAAAAATTGTAAAATACAAAAAAAAAAAAAAAAACTAAAACACCGAATAATGTCAACAATCGTTAAAAAGAGCAATTTTTACAGTTAAAACGGGTATATTTAATTCAGAAATCAAACAACAAAAATCAGCGTAATTTGCGGTTTTGCAGCTGAAGATGATGGTTCGGTAAAACCATCGAAACTAGTCCTGTGAAAATTTTGTAGGTATAACGCTGATTTTTGTTGTTTGACTTATTGAATTAGTATTTATTCGGCGTGTTATTGTGTCTTAATTACGGGTATATTTGTTTTCCTAAGCAGCTCAAAGAAAAATAGCTAATGGTTTTATTCCGGTAATAGCGGCAGCCATTTTGGTTCTCCAATACTATTATTTCTAACTGTACTTAAAATTTCCTTCCTGCTGCAGATCTGAAACCTCATCTTTGTCAAATCTTTGAGTAAGAGACATTATTATTGTAAGCACTAACATACACTAATATAACAGACGAATGGCGATGCGCATCTAACTACGTTCTACGATGAATCTATTTGAGACAAGCAGTATCTAAAATTCTACAAAGAGTGGTTCAGTCATAACTCTATGATCAAAATACTTAATCCAGTTTTAAAAAGAAATTATTAAAATAACAAATAAATTAATCTAATGTAATGTTACATTTCATCAGCAGCGTTCGAGCTGCATCAATCAAATCGAAAGTCAAGTTCAGACTGTTGCCATTCCGAGGCAGAGAAAAGCTTCTGTTCAAACCGGAACAATTATGATAGTCAGCATTTCGTTCCATCGCCTATACAAAATATTTATGTTCCGAAGCACATAATTCTGTTGTGATGTATGAAATGGGAATACTACAAACCCCAGGAATGATTGTTATAAAAATCTGCAAACTCAGAAATGATTGTTATAGCTTTGGTAAATTGTCGTTCATCCATCTAAAGAATTTTCATTGATAAATCTTGGATTATCTTGTACCTTTATAAAGTATTTCTCCCGCCTTCTTAACGTACCTTCCTGGTGTAGTGGTCTGCACGCTCGGCGCTTATTCAAGAGGTGCGTGGTTCGATTCCCGGCGAGGGTGTTGCTCATTTTTCAAGTCTCCTGCTTCCAATAAATACCTAATGTCTCTACAACTTATTTAAAATAAAACTGCAGACGTTAAATCGGCTGATTTTGTCTCTAAACATAAATCTTTGAACCAATCTTAGACAATACGGACATGCCTCATTTTCATATAAAACTTATCATACACGTGATTTCTATTTTTCAGGCGCTTCCCTTACTTCTTAAGTACTATTGATGTGAAAGAGCAAGCTCAAGATCTTTATCACTTGCCCATGTGTTATAGCTGTTAAGTCTTCCTGATCAAGGGGATGTTTCAAGCTACCTTTAAAGATTTAATAACATTTAAAAAATTATATGCGTTACACACTGGTTATCGAGAAATTTCACTCATTACTTTTTTCCATTTTTTTTTTCAATTTCGTTTACATTAACGGTAAATTATAATCATTTCGTAATATTAATTACAGCTATACCTTTCATCTAATATACGTTATAATAAGAACAGTAATGGCATACAACTGCTTTGAAGTATCGAGAGCAAGCCCTGGCATTGATTTATTTCATTTCTCTATAAAAAAATTATTGGAACGGAATTCATGTTCTAGGAAAATGTGGTAGAATTATGTCTCTCATTAAAGGTACTTTTTGTATGAGTATTTAATTATGCTTATAATGCCATAAAACTTCGTCTGAATATTATCAACTCATTTTTAATATTTGGAAATTTATAAATTACTTACATGAAAATGATTTCTGCTTCCAGATGAGATAAAATTATATATTAAAAAATATTACATATTAGTGCATCGCAAAGAAACGATCTTAAACGAAAATAAAAACAAACTCGATTTATGGGATTTCTGGCACTATAAAATGTATAAAAACCAAAAACTTTAAGTACCAGTGTTTATACTTGCTGAATGGAAGGTAAATTGTGTGTGTTTTATTACTTAGAATGATTGTGGATTTTCTCTTAACGTAGGTGTAGATGAAAGAAAAAGAGTGAAAAGATAGATTTTGTAATTTTGCATTCTTTAACTGATTTTTACTTCTTTGTACGAAGTAAAGGAAGTATTGTAATCACGAAAAATTCCGCATACCATATTTCAACGAAAATATCCATTTTGACCGCTATTAAATGCAATTTAACGATGTTTTTGCGTAACATCTGTACGTAAGGACAGAATAAAGAACTCCTTTTCCTCAAACGAATTATTAAAACTTATTTAAAATGGATTCAGAAGAGGGTTTTTTTTTTTTTTTTTTTTTTTTGTGTGTGTGTGTGTGTGTGTGTCTGCACTTACGTACGTATTTAAGCATATGTCTCGCATAACTCAAAAACGAGTAGTCTACGAAAATTGAAATTTTGTATGTAGGACTGCTATAATATGCACCTTCCTTTTGCATTGCAATTGGCAGCACCAAATATGTATATATATCTGTATGGCCCACTTTCTGTTACTCGGCTCAGTGAGCCCAATTCTTTTTATTCTTCTATGTTAGTAAGTTGTGTGTTTTTTGATATAAAAATGATTGAATTATGTTGTTTTTATCTCCCGGTTAAGGTTTTTATACGATTAGTTTACCTTCATGTTATAGTTTTACAATTATCAACAATTTAAAAGTTGTTTAAGTGCCGCTAAGCCTAATTTTTTTACCATAGCAGCCACATTTGCTTACATTTGAAATTTAGCGGAATAGTGGATTTGCTGCCAATCTACAGAAAATTAAGCTTCGCAACAATAAAATAATGTCTTCTTTTATTATTGCGAATTAAATCATCCTTTGTGGAAGTATTCTTTAAGTTATTAAATTATCCATATATTGATTCAGCACAGCGTCCACAGCAAATTAAATCAGTTTCTACGCCTTCAGTGTCTTGTTTGCCGGCTGAGACCAAAAGTATGCTTTCAATTTTGTGCACCGAAAAATCTTCCTTCTTGCACGCTGGCCGAATGGCTTGTTTTTTTGCGTAGGAGCTGGAATTTTAATAGTATTTTTTTTTCCTTAATTCTTTTAACTGTATGTGGTGTTTTATGTTTTCCTATATCTTTCAATTTTTAATATAGATATTTTGAGGTTTTATGTATTTTGCCTTGTCGTAAAGTGGGACTGAATTAAGTGAATGCAGGGGAAATAATTTTAAATGAAATGCAGGAAAAAATACCATTTTTATTTCTATTCACGATTTGCATTAGTTAACCTGCTTTAATTACTAAAACCCGAGTCATTCTTAATTAGATGCGAGTTGTTTGTATTTAATATTTTAATTTGACTAAAACATGCATTCAACGTTTTACCGCAATTAGCGACTCATAATTTTATGTTATTGAATAGATTGTGCAATTGTGAGTCTGACGAATAAATAAAACGATTTATTTTAAACCTTCATCTACGTTTGTATTTACTATACTTTAGGAGTTAATTGAAGAGATGAGTTAACTGCTTGTCTTTACTTTCTCGCAGTTAACTTTCAAGGTAGTAAGGAACCGCACACATATAAAATTTGAACAAAAGCCAAAAAGGGCATAATTAATTGCATTCTTTGTTATGGTAAAGAAAATATCAAAGAATTTTTATTTTGTTTGACCTGATGTATCGCTCCGATGTTGCACATTCACAAACATCGGCATTTTTAAGCCTGATTAAACACAAACAGAAATTATTATACTGCGTTTAAATTTCACACGCTACTAATCTCAATTCTTTTCTTTTAGATTAATTTATAAATCTCTTCGCACATCTTTTCTATGTTGGCTATTTTATTTTGCCTCTAGCCATCGAGTAGTGGCTGCCACAGACGTCCAAGCGGCAGGAAACCTTTGAATTGTGTCTTTTAAAGACTTATTAAATGAGACACCAAGTCATTGTAAACTTGAAATTAAGCCTCATTCACAGATTATATCGATTTGTATTTTTTAGATAAGTTCTTCACTTCTCCATTAAGACGTTTTAATGTGTCTAGTATCATGCTTTCAAGCAAAAAATACCCGATAGTAGACTATCTTAGCAAAGTAAACGCGGAAAAAACATGTAGTGAAGAATATATGCGGAAATACAAAGGATAATTCAAAATGAATGATACAAAACGGAAACATACCTATGACTGTTGTAACGAACTTGCTTAATAAATTCAGATATCTACATGAATGTTAACTCTCAAAAATCACAGGTAATTGATTAAATTCGCTCAAGTGGATGTGGCTGCTCTTTAATACACAGCTAATGTGTGCACCTTGACCATAACTGAATTGACTGGCTTGACTATCAGCTGTTTGAACTATGTTGTCTCCTGTGGAAACGTCGTTACGAGCATCGTTTTCTTCACATATCCCAAAAGCAAAAATGTGTTAGATGGAGTGATCTAAGGGACTAACAGTCGGTGGTATATCATCATGATTAATGTAGCATTCGGGCTAATTTGAGGTAACTGAGTAAATATCAATTTCAATCTAACAAAAAATTGTCTTGTTGCAAAATGAAGTTGAGTACTTCTTTCATCAATTAAGGCAACAACCGTTCTAATAGCATGTCGAGATAAGTGAATCCTGTAAGAATGGATTCGGCGGACAAGAAAGGCTGAAAGCATAGAATAAATATGTTAAATTCGAAAGCTTCGCCAAAGCAAGAGTGGATTCCCCAGACCGCAGAAGGCAACAGGGGCTATCCGCCCAGCCTTTAACATAATTTTCAGCAAGCTAGAAATAGCTGCCGAACGGGTGTCGAAGCAAATCCAGGCTTAATACCCTATTGCGCATGTGCAAAATGGTTGTTGAGCACAAAGAGATTAGAAAAGATAGAGAATTTTTTTTTTTTTTATTTTTTTTTTTAATTTTTAATTTTTTTTAATTACCTTGCATAATATAATCAGGTTTTTCCAGTTTAACACGAAAAATTTCAAAATTCGTTTTCCAGCCTTTTATAAAATAAATAATTAATTATGGTTATATATAATTTTCTGAATTTCATTTTAAATTTTTGATGCATATTTACATTTAATATCTTGCTTTTAAATACTTTTACGAGCTATACACCTTCTAGATTAAATTAGAGCTTCAAAGGTCATAGATTCTCTTACCTATCGAATATTTGTTTAAAAATGCAAACTTGGTAATTTATTGAATATTTCTTCGAAAGCAATTAAAATTAACTTACTTTTCTATTAAGACAAATAAATAATATTCTTATTTTTTCCCTTTCTCCTTCGCATCCAGAAGTTAATTAATTAGAAAAGGAGAACATTTTCCTTAATTAGTCCGAAATCTATTTTTTATGAAAGGAATTTCTCCTCACGTGTAATGTTAAACGTGTATCATTAAATAGCTCGAGACGTGAAAAAGTGCTGCCATTCTTCGCAATCTATATTAATTGGGCTTTTTTCACTCCTCTTATTTTATACACGGTTCGTAAATTTCTTTTGCATTTTAGTCCCTATTTCAAATGTATCTAGTTTTATAAGTCTTGGATTACATTTTTTGCCCTTTCTTTTTTATTATTATTTTCTTCTTTATGCTTTCTTCCAGAAATGTAGATAGATCATGTCTCGCTCGATATGAAAGTAGTTGGTTATGAATTTTCTTCCTGTAATTAGTTTTTGCGATAAGAAATATCGACTTACGTTAATATCCAACCGAGCGTTAAATTGAGTCTGCAATTACTCATTATAAATACCTTCATTTTGGGCAAATTAATGAAAGTATTGCTATGAAACAATAAGACTAAAAATTCATCAAATGCATTAAACTTATAAGGTATTTCTCCCTCTTTCCTAGCGTCTTTTCATGGTGTAGTGGTTCTGCACGCTGGGCCGGTATTCCAGAGGTCCGTGGTTCGATTCTCGGCGAAGGCGATTGCTGATTTTTCATCTTGCCTGCTTCCAAAAAATACCTAATGTCTCTACAAACTGACATTCTTGTCTTCTTTTGGATGCACTGAATATAAAATACAAAAGCAAAATGCGCGCAAACCTAAATCGCGTCCGTGTCGATTGCAGTGAGATTTTGCCTCTGTACGTTCTACGAGATTAAGATCTATAAATCAAAGAAAACTAACGTCAAAGTGAGCACTGCCAGAATTTATGTTTACTGTTTCACCCAGATACGATTATATGGAATTATCAAATTTTACCTGTAGGTTTTTCCGGTGTAAGTAGTTATTACGTACAAATAGCAAACAGAAGATTCATGGGTCTGTTCTACATCTCGACGAAGATACAGTTGATTTCTCACATTTCCTGGCGCCGGAAAAACTCTCTAGAATTTTTCCAGTTCCAGAAATAGTTTCTATTCAAAAAAATAGCTACTAATCTTTGCAGTGATATCCTAATTAAAAGTGAAAGGAACGGTAATTCGCAACTATTTAAATTTGGTCAAATAGGTGTCATGCCTCTTTCCAGTAGCTCTTCAAGGACCCGAGAATTATTACATTCCCACATGCACTTTCTTGTGGTGTAGACAGATTCATGATTCCAATCCCAAATCATTTACATATTTCCAGTCTCCTATAGTAGTATCATTTACATATTTCCAGTTTCCTACAGTCCTATAGCAAGGTCCATTTTGATAACTGAAAGCTGTTCGGCTTCATTAAGGCTCTTCGATAATTTGCATGCTCCCCCAAGAAGAATTCTGAGATTGTGTTTTTCTAAACGACTAAAGAAACGTAACGATAGTCACAATATTGAAACTAGAATATTGTTTCCAATAATGATCTTGTTAGAAGCTCCGAAGCCTTTGCAGTCTTGAGAGACTTTATTTGTTGTTTTAACTTTTAGTACTATTATTTATATGACTGGAGTTTAATCTTTTATGAGTCACTGTATTATTCTGCGTATTGTCTATGTACGATTACGTTATGTATGGATGTATTGTATTGTTTATGTATCATTTCTCCTTTGTATCGGTATTACTTTTAAGTATTATTTTATTTTTATTATTATTGTACTATTTCACACAATATTATTAACCAAGCAGTTATAAAATTCTCATCTCAACACACCAAAAGTCACACTATTGTTTCAGGAGATTATAAAAATTCTGTTGTCATTCCCTTCTTTCCATCAATTAGCTATAAAGTTGCACATATTTTGCAGAAATTCAACTTTCGGGTCGTTTATTCAATAAATTCAATAAAATTCAGAGTTTCCCTACTCAAGGACCCAAAATTATTCAAAAACATCTTCCATTGGAGAACTTGATTTTCTAGAGGCATTTCACATTCAAAAAAATCTTTCTGTTCTAGTTAACGATCCTCATTCCAATCCATCTATACCTTCGGCCTTTAAAGAAATTATATTTTAGTTCTGATTTCATCAACAAATGGCGCCACTAGCCTATTTTCTGTCCAGATTTTTTTTTCTTTCTGTTTGACACTATAGTGAAGAGTTTGGTACATGGTACTGGCTGTTATTAAGAACCCGTAAATAAAAGTGCAGGTTTTTCTGAATACCTTTTAGATATATTATTATCTGCTGTCACTTATCTCTCTGGTCTGAAATCAGAACAAGCCCATGAAATTCATCGTGGCAAGAAGTACAAGATTGTGCCTGTCTTTGTTAAGAGCTGTAAGCACCAAACAGGTTATAGTGCCCCCAGTTTTGAAAAAGAGCACCCCGAGTGGACGGGTCCGAGAGTCTCCCACCGCGTTTTCTCACCAGCAACCTCTGAAGAGGCCTTTCGCTCCTTCGCATACTTTGAGTGCTCCTATACCGCACAGACTATACACACATCCTTGTTTTGCTCCCGGATTTGAACCCGGTCCCTTCGGTGTGGCAGCCAGCGTCGTTAACCACAATCTTGGTTGAGCGGCGTCGTAGAAATATTCTCTCTTATCAAGATGGTTGTGGTTATTGTTTACAACAGTTCAAACAGCTCAAACCGACGTCACAGTCGCTTTATACCGAAAGAAGCATTCTTTCGATGCTTTAAGGAGTATCAATAGCGACGGATACTTTAAAGATGAATACATAATATTTCATTGCATTTAAAATAATAATGCCCAAGGAATATTATCTTTTGGTACGTACGGTCCTTTGGTTGGTCCTTTGGTAGGGCAATTAAAGTCACTACGGTGGTTACGGTAAAGCACGTGAGGGCTACCAGTGTAAGGGAATGGATACGTTCGTAGATGATTTTCTAAGGAAAACAGTGCGTCATATACACATTACACATAAAAAAGTCACGGAAATATCCATACAGCCAGCTCGCTTGCCTCAAATTGAGTGTGCGTTGAATGATCATTATTCAGCGGCTTTACCGTTTCATCGCTGATGGACTCGCCAATAAAGAAGACAAGGGAGATATACACAAGGCATATAAAATGGTCATTAAAGTGAACTACTACTTAATGACCTTATAAGGTATTTCTCTCACTTTCCACGCGTCCTTCGTGGTGTAGTGGTTCTGCACACTGGGCCGGTATTCCAGAGCTCCGTGGTTCAATTCCCGGCGAAGGCGTTGTTAATTTTTCATCTCTCCGGCCTCCAAAAAAATTCCTGATGACGCTACAACCTCTCTTCAGCATATATCTAACTACTCTCTTCAGCATATAAAATGGTCATTAAGCAAATTATTTTTGCAATCCTAAATAACAGTAACAAAAATAAATAGTTCGGTAATAGCATTTTATATTTTTCTCTAAAATACACTTTGGAATAATTTTATTTCGCAGCGCCATTTTGCTTTTTTGTTAGCAATATTTCGCAATGATTACAGCATCAAATTTCGATGTGTACCAGCAGTTATGTACAAAATACTATTTCGATGGAGCTTAGGCTGACTTTATAAAAAATCTTGGGTGAATTTCTGTACATTATTTGCAGCAGAGATTTTACGAACTACATCTTGAATTTCAGGAATTCGAAATCTTTGCATAAATGAGATTCAGTATTGTTGTTGGCTGCAATATATAAACAACGGTGGCATTAAGATTCATATTTAATTTAAAATTTTGCTTAGATTAAATGCGTCACTTTACCAAGAACGTCAGTTGACCAGAGCCTTTTATTTCCTATCAGAGAAGTACTTATACAACTAATAGCTGAAATATGAGTTCACAAGCCTTGTTAGAGACAAAAGAATTAAAGGAAAGCTGGTTTTAATAGTACGAAAAAAAACATCTAATACTTTCTAAATCTTACAAAAACGTTTTCTTCACTTAAGTTTCAGCATCAAGTAAAAAAAGGAACACAGAAAAAAAAATCAACGGGAAGAACAAAAATAGCATTTTATAACCTCTATGTTTTAACGAAGTAAGGAGTTAAGAAAAAAAGATATGTTATCGGCCGTGGAGAGGGAAGAGACTTGTAAGAAGATAGTAATTAAAATGCAAGGATTGCAAATCAGAGGTGAGTAAAGGGGGGAAAGTAAAAACCTAAAAAGCAGAAGCAACAAAAGAGCCATATGCAGTCATTAAAATGTTTTAAGCTTGTAGTAAATCTAAAGTTGATGCTTCACCAGGAAAAAAAATGTGTCTTCAAAGTAGTACAACTTTTTTCTCTTTTAAAAAGTATTTTAACCAAAGCTTCTTTAGCTAGGAATACTGCATCTAGACGTTTTATTTTCCTCTTCACCCCATTTCCTCTAATGTGCGTGAGTTTCTTTCCCGTGCGTTTTTGTGCATAATTTAAAATTTGTTTCCGGGTAAAATAAAAGTTTTCTGAAAGAAGATTCTCTCGGGCAAAACAATTAAATTTGTTCTTCAAGCTCTTGGGCATTGATTTTTTTTCTTAAAATCTGGATGCCTGGAAGATGTCTAACTTTTAGATCAAACGTGAGAAATAAATCTGCTGGGATCGTTGCCTAAGTGTATAAGAAAGCAACTTACCTGGAATTCAGATAATATCTGTTTAATAACCTGCTAAATGAATTTTGTTTTTACATTATAAAGTATTTTCTCGCTCCTTTCCGCATGCCTTTGTGGCGTAATTGAAAGCATACTGAAAGCGTATTCGAGAGATTCAGGGTTTGAATGCCGACGAGGGCACTGTACATTTCTCAACGTTTCTTGATTCAAAAAATTCCTAATGATTCCAAAAATGGCGCCTGAACTCCAAGGGGGTGGACGATAATTTGTCACCCCCCGAGATTTCGCGATTGAGTCCCGTAATTCCCAATCACAATTTAAAAGGGGGGAGTGTATCAGGTATTTTCTCCTTCCTTTCAGCTTGCCTTCGTGGCACAATTCGAGAAGGTCCAGGGTTCAAAACCCGGCGAGGGCACTGCACAATTTTCAACGTTTTCCTGCTATAAAAAATTCCTAATCACTGTATAGTATTAATTATTTATTTCTTTAAATATCTAAATAATTCTATCTTTAAATTCATAATTACATAAATTTAAGCCTCGATATAAAAGACAGAGGGAAAATTTTCCTCGGAAATGAAATTTAAAAACTAAAAAAATTGTGTAATATCTTAAATGTATATAAGGTTTTCTCCCACATTCCTAGCGTGCCTTCGTGGTGTAGTGGTTCTGCACGCTGGGCCGGTATTCCAGAGGTCCGTGGTTCGATTCCCAGCGAAGGCGTTGCTAATTTTTCATCTCGTCTGCCTCCAAATAATCCTAATGTCTCTACAGTGGTGCGCGAACTAAAAAAGGATTGTGAATGATGATTCTCCGCACCCAGGATTTGGCAACTAGGTCCCTTAAAACCCTAGTCGTCCTTTAAAAAGGGGAGTATATAAGGTATTTCTCCCACTTTTCTAGCGAGCCTTCGTGGTGTAGTGGTTCTGCACACTGGGGCGGTACTCCAGAGGTCCGTGGTTCGATTCCCGGAGAAGGAGGTCGCATATTTTTCATCTTTCCTGCTTCCAATTAGCCTAATGACTCTACAAGTGGCGCCCGAACTAAAAGAGTGTTGGATAAGGTTTCTCCACTCCCAGGAATTGGCGATTACGTCCCGTAAAAACCCTGGTCGCCCTTTAAAAAGGGGAGTATATAAGGTATTTCTCCCGCTTTTCTAGCGTGCCTTCGTGGTGTAGTGGTTCTGCACGCTGGGCCAGTATTCCAGAGGTCCGTGGTTCGATTCCCGGCGAAAGCGTTGCTAATTTTTCATCTTGCCTGCTTCCAAAAAAAATCCTAATGTCTCTACATGTATAATATTATAATGTTATAATCATTAAACGGTACTGGTATATATTTACTAACAATGAAAATGCTTTGACCCAAAAGGCGAGAAAAATACTATAAAATTTCACCCACAGACAGAAATTATCTTTCTAACAAATATTGGACCACTCTCAAACACTGTTGCCGAAAAAATGTGATACATTAAAGTAATCAATAATATAAGCTATCAATAGTATATTCATCAATAATATGATGTAACACACATAAAAAAATTCAGACATTCTTTTTAATTTTATTAAGGTACAAGTTTTTAATACGACAACGTATTATTATTCCTTGTCTTATTAATAGGACAACCATCCAATTAATAGGACAGAATGTAACTTAATTAAAACAAATGTTTCGCTTATTTAATTAAATTATACAAAACTCTTGTTTGCTTACTCAAGAGGAAATTAACCCTTAAATGCATAAATTCATAAATTTTCATTTTAATTTTAAAGTCAAAATTACATTGGAATTGATATCAAATAAAACAGGAAAAATACTTAAAAAATTCTAAACAAAAATTCTATATTAATTTCTTTTTAAAAATATTATCAACTTTTACAAATTAACCTTTAAAAATATGATAGGCAAATATAACAATTTTATGTAATAGTACATACCTTACAAACGTGTTCAAGCAATTTTAAAACTTAGAATATAAAATGACAACAAACAAAAAATCAAAAATTCGTAAACGCAAATAACGTCCATACCCTACACATAAACTCACAATAATAACCGTTACACTGATAGTGGTGCCACCACACTGAAACTTTCAAAACTATTATATGCGTAAACAGTATGTATCCAATTGGTTATACTATGCAGTAAGCTAAAAATTTGTGTATTTACAGGACTAAATATGAGTATTTTGGCAAATGGCAACCACACATAATTAAGAATTACCTATAAAATTTGGGAAAACAGGCGATAAAAGCCCAATATTGTAAGTTAATTGGTTCATTCATTGGGCATCTTACAACCATGCCTACCAAAATAACTCACCCTTCCTTCATCGATTGTTAGATTTTCTGAAAACACCCCAAATGAATATTATGTTTGATGTCACTGTATCGCTTCCTGGACACAGCCTGACTCAGCGAAGTTGAACCAGAGTCGGGGCATTTTTCCAATACATTTTTTCCCTTGGTAAAATACAATATCCACTGTGAAACAAGATACATAGGGATTACTTGAATTCACTTTGAATGACACTAAAAAAATGTTCATTTTCTTATTTTGCATACCCAGTTAGTCTCCGCAACTGTACGTGATACCGTGTCTTCAGCCATCGTGTAAAAATGTTCAGCTGGAGTTTTTTCCGAAACAGCATTTACAACATTTTTATCGTCTTGAAAAGAAATACAGCTTGGCGAGGGAGCTTTTACTTTAAAATTAGCGCTTCATAGTTTTTGATAAAATTTCTATAGTTTCTGCGATATCTTCTGTTTCAGATTTGTCGCATGATACTGACATGTTACAGTTTGTGACAGAATCATATATCTGTTCTTCATTAACTGAATCAGGCTCAGGGAGAATAATAATCATTTTATTTCTTCATCAGAGAGAATTTATATATTGAAGAGTTTCTTGCTATTTTACAAATCTTGATCTTTTGAAGACTATTAAAATTTTTCTCAAATAATAAACAGGGAGGTAACTGATCCACGTTAGAAAAAAAAATACTGCGGATTATTTCTGCTAAAGGAACAACTGCATGTGCAGATCTATTGAAAGGTTTCATCTGAAGTGTCAGCCTTGAAAACCTACGTGGAGCCACTAGGATCCAAGATCAAAAAGAAACTCTTCAGGCTAATTTCATTTCATTTCTTCATCTCAGAGAATTCATATATTGAAGAGCCTCTTGGGCTATTCGAAAATTTCTTGTCATTTTACTATCTATTGTTTATCTATTTTATACAAATACTGCTTCTACTATTACCAAGAAAGCATCACATAGATGAATTTTCTTTTATTCAGAAAACTTTATTTAGAATTTCGCGTGACATTTTAATTTTGTAAATTAATGAAAAACAAACTCACAGAAAATTCCAGAATAATCTATACCCTAATCCTTCCATATGTCGCTGTAAGAATAGATATTATTCAAAATTGGTTTGAAGGAATGTGATCTATGAATGGGGGGGAGTTATCAGAGAAAACAATTTGGGAATTGGACTGCTGTCCTGTTTCCAGGACATCTGTAAAATACAAAAAAAAAATACCTGAAAAGATCATTTTTTTTCATGGATATTTTTATTTCTACAAATAGTATCATAAATCCGTTTAGAGAAAATATAGATTTTAAACCTTAAAAAAAAAGAAAAAAAAAAAAATCTGAAATGTTTCAGATTTTAAATTACGTCCAAAGGGGCGTTTTTTAACATTTTGTGTGTTACCTTTCTTTATTAAATATCATGTTCCTCGCACTTAAACCATAAGATCCAGTGCAACAGCAATATCGCAAAATAGTTTTAAAACGAGCATATCTTTAGAATTTCCGATACAGAGACTCACGCGCTGGAGATAAAAATGTTTTTTCTGCACAACGTTGCCATTGCTCGCTTTGAAATCCTTGAGTTTGTTAATCAAAAATTCGTCAAAGTTTTAAAAAATAGGAAATCGATCATAAAACAAATTTCAAATTTCAAATTTGGTCTTCCACATGCTCATATTCGTTGGAGGATTACGTTATTCAAAATTCGATGACTCTATGTACCGTTGTTTTATCACAATACGAGAAATATACATACATTTATGCAGATTTTTCATTATTTAATTTCTTCAAATATAATGCAGGACTCTAACATTTTGTGGCAACAGTTTGAAAAGTGAACCGACATTTATGAGTCCGACGCAAAATGCCAAAACGAAACTAATAGTCATTCAGAAGTCAAACAACAAAAATCAGCGTTAATTTACAAAATTTTCACAGGACTAGTTTCGATGGTTTTACCGAACCATCATCTTCAGCTGCAAAACCGCAAATGAACAAGATAGGAAATAATGTTTAGATAAGATAAGAAAGCCTGGACAAGAATAAGCAAGTGCCGCCATCTGTTGGCGAAACCAGAACTAAAACATAATTTCTCTAAAAGCCGAAGGCAGATTTGGATTGGAATTAGGATCGTTAACTAGAACAGAAAGATTTTTATGAATGTGAAATGCCTCTAGAAAATCCAGTTCTCCAATGGAAGATGTTTTTTGGATAATTTTGGCAGCAGAAAAATTGAAAGTGTGATTTTCGGACCAACAATGTTGAGCAACAGAAGACTTCTGTGTTTCCTTTTTTCTAATATATGCCTCATGTTCTTTGACGCGAAATTTTAAGGCTCTCTTAGTTTGGCCAATGTAAATTAAACCGCACTGGCAAGGAATCCTATAAATACCCCAGGAATTCATATCCGGAATGGGGTCCTTGAGTATAGATGTTAGAATTTTATTGATGGGAGAGTAAACAACCCGAAAGTTAAATTTCTGCAAAATATGTGCAACTTTATAGCTAATTGATGGAAAGAAGGGAATGACAACAGAATTTTTATAATCTCCTAAAATAAGAGTGTGGCTTTTAGTGTGTTGAGATGAGAATTTTTTAACTGCTTGATTAATAATGTTGGGTGAAAAGCCCCTGTCAATAGCTATTGCTTTTAAATAATTTAGTTCTTCATCAAGGGCTAGTTTGGAGGAGCAAACTTGAAGAGCACGGAAAACATAGGAATAAAATGAAGCTAACTTTTGTTTAGTCGGATGACATGATTTAAAGTGTGGTGGAAGGCAAACCGATGAAGGTTTACGGTAAACTGTAGTACTGAAGTTGGATGTGTTACGTGTGACCAGAATGTCGAGAAACGGAAGAGAATTGCAAGTCTCAAGTTCAAAAGTGAACTGAATAGCAGGATCAATAGAATTCATTGTTGAAAGAACTCTATTTAAATCATCTTTATTACCTTCAAACAGGGTAAAAGTATCGTCTACGTAGCGGAACCATGCCGGGAAGTTTAAAGTTTCAAACAATTTTGATTCATAATTGTTTGAAACCCCCTCAGTCCCATCCTGGCTGATATCTACATGCATTATTATGAATCAAAATTGTTTGAAACTTTAAACTTCCCGGCATGGTTCCGCTACGTAGACGATACTTTTACCCTGTTTGAAGGTAATAAAGATGATTTAAATAGAGTTCTTTCAACAATGAATTCTATTGATCCTGCTATTCAGTTCACTTTTGAACTTGAGACTTGCAATTCTCTTCCGTTTCTCGACATTATGGTCACACGTAACACATCCAACTTCAGTACTACAGTTTACCGTAAACCTTCATCGGTTTGCCTTCCACCACACTTTAAATCATGTCATCCGACTAAACAAAAGTTAGCTTCATTTTATTCCTATGTTTTCCGTGCTCTTCAAGTTTGCTCCTCCAAACTAGCCCTTGATGAAGAACTAAATTATTTAAAAGCAATAGCTATTGACAGGGGCTTTTCACCCAACATTATTAATCAAGCAGTTAAAAAATTCTCATCTCAACACACTAAAAGCCACACTCTTATTTTAGGAGATTGTAAAAATTCTGTTGTCATTCCCTTCTTTCCATCAATTAGCTATAAAGTTGCACATATTTTGCAGAAATTTAACTTTCGGGTTGTTTACTCTCCCATCAATAAAATTCTAACATCTATACTCAAGGACCCCATTCCGGATATGAATTCCTGGGGTATTTATAGGATTCCTTGCCAGTGCGGTTTAATTTACATTGGCCAAACTAAGAGAGCCTTAAAATTTCGCGTCAAAGAACATGAGGCATATATTAGAAAAAAGGAAACACAGAAGTCTTCTGTTGCTCAACATTGTTGGTCCGAAAATCACACTTTCAATTTTTCTGCTGCCAAAATTATCCAAAAAACATCTTCCATTGGAGAACTGGATTTTCTAGAGGCATTTCACATTCATAAAAATCTTTCTGTTCTAGTTAACGATCCTAATTCCAATCCAAATCTGCCTTCGGCTTTTAGAGAAATTATGTTTTAGTTCTGGTTTCGCCAACAGATGGCGGCACTTGCTTATTCTTGTCCAGGCTTTCTTATCTTATCTAAACATTATTTCCTATCTTGTTCATTTGCGGTTTTGCAGCTGAAGATGATGGTTCGGTAAAACCATCGAAACTAGTCCTGTGAAAATTTTGTAAATTAACGCTGATTTTTGTTGTTTGACTTCTGAATTAGTATTTATTCGGCGTGTTATTGTGTCTTAATTGAAACTAATAGTCCTTCGGGATTCAAATCCCTTTGGACTAATAACAGCTAAAGAGTAAATCATTTTCCCGGAGAAGGCATCGATGTTTGTAAATGTGTAACGTCTGTGCGGCATGTTATCACTCTAAATATGGCGCGAGCCGAAAGTTCTCTCGAAAGGTTGGTGGAAAAGGAGTGGGAGACTCTCGGTCCCGTCCCCCCAAGGCGTTCTCTATCAAAATTGGAAGCGGAACTGAGCAAAGTCGTACTGTCACCTGTATGATGCTCAAGGCTCTTACCAACGACAGGCGCAACCTTGCACCCCTTGCCACGATGAATTTCGTGGGCTTATTCTGATGTTACTGCCAGGTAAGTGATATAAGTGGTAGTAATATAAGTAGATCCTCCAAGCAGCAATTCTTCATGATGCAGATTCAATTAAGTGTTCGATTAATGCTTTAACGTATGGATATTCACATCGTTTCCATTATTGACCCTAGGTGATTCCACAGCAATCAAATGACTAATAATTATGTCTCACTAATGCTTGAATAAGGAAAGACATGTATATCACGATACAGATGAAGCATTTATATATTACAAAATATGGACTCCGATATTCATTGTGTGCGAGTATGCGTTATGTATTTTACGTGGTCAGACTGGTTTCAAAGCAAAGGATACACTGACAGCAAGACATTTTCTGCAATGTTCAGGACATCTGTAACTTCAAATCTTTAAATGATACTTACCCCACATTGTAAATGAATTAACTCCGTTTGTGGATTTTCTGAGGCATATGTTTTAATTTAACATTTGTTTTAAATGCTAATGAAAATAATGTGAAATTGGACTCCGAAATCATTAAAATCTTAAATTGATTCTTCAGATTCTTGTCATAATAAGGCCGGTAAATTTACAACAAATATATTTGCGGGCCGTGAGAAACTGCTTCGGGGGCCACATGTGGTCCGTAAAACTCCAGTCTGAAGTCACTGATTTGTAGAATGAAATAAAGTAAAAGTAATGCAGTAAATCAGTGGTCAAATATTCTTCTCAAAACTGTATGTTTTAACTTCATTGTTTTGAATATGTTAACTTAGAGAAATACTTTGCGTATTTAAGAGAAATACTTTATTGCATTGTCTTTTCAATCATGTCAAAATTTTAATTATTATTTTACTCAGCGACTTTCCGATGCAAAACAGAAAATACTTAGTGTTTCATAAAAAAAAAAAAAAAAAAAAAAAAAAAAAATTACAGGACCTATCAGCGGCCGAGCGGTAAAGTCACTGAACACCGGTAATTCTGATCTGGGTTCAATTTCAGGCGAGCAGGCTAGCTGCATGGGCATTTTCATAGTTTTCCTCATGTGTAAAGGGTATGCGAGTCAGTTTCCCTTAGAAAGGTCCTCCACCAAGGCATCACACCCCTAAGGCTGCTATCACACATCCGTTTGTTTCGGAAGAACAACTGCTTGGAGCAATTTTTCTGCTGTGTCACAATAGCCATTCAACACAGATCACTCTAGGGTTAGCAAGTAAAGGAGAAACTGGTTCTCTATTACAAACAAGCTGATACCTGATTGGTTGAAAACGAATAACCTGCATTTTTTCGAAAGGAAAGAGAAAATCGCGCGTCTCTCTTTTAATAATAAACTAGGCAGAAAAATTGTCCGAAATAGTTGATCGTATGAAACAAAATGCATGTGTGATATTGGCCTTAGTCAGATAACCCTCGAGTGCATTGCCATAATCAAAGAAACCAATCCAAATAATACACTCAGATCTCAATATCTACAGAAACACAGAATTTATCAAAAATTCAGCTGTCAAATTTTATGTAAATGTTCAAATACATAGGAATCTCGCCGAACGGCTGTTGCATGGGCGTTTTAGTGGTTTTTCTATTGTGACATACATATAAGCTAGTTTCCCTTAGAAAGGTCTTCTACGAAGGCATTCCTCCGTCTAGGCAGATGGTCCTCATGTGCTTTGCTGTGTTCAAGCAACCAATCAAAATGTATAGACACAATCCATTGCCGTTGAACACGTATCAGTATCCTACCAGTATTATATTACAATGCAAATTTATAATTAATGTCCTTCAAAATTAATTAAGGCTCAGTAAATTGCATTTTTTTTAAAGTTCTGAACTACATCCAATATGGACTTTTCGTGTAAAATTTAAACATATTGCCACTAATTGAAGTAAAAAGAGGAATTCCAATCCTCCGTCACTTGAAAGTGTGCAAGATCTCATACGCCCTAAATGGCAAAAATCAGATTCTAGCTGAAGCACTATAATGAAAAGTTCTGAAATGTTTAGATTCTTAACAATATATTAGTACGTACATAGGAAAGTGTTCGTTTGCTTGTCAGCAAGCTAAAATTTCAGTGCTGCAATTTATTGCTTTTCTTATATTTTACTTCTTATTTTCTTATATTTACAAATACGACGACGTTTAGAGTAAGAATAAAGTTTCATGCTTGAAGTATCTACTTCCTTGTTTTTATTTAATGTTTCATCATAAATTGTTAGCGCAAGATATATTTTTGTTTCGGAAAGAAACACATGTCCTCAAAGAACTTAATTCTTTTGCCTGTGACCGCAGCAACTGTTTTAACTCAATTTGATATCCATGGCAGAAGTTAATCGCCAGTCTCAATTCGTCTTGATGATTAGTCAACCCAATACATTCCATTCGATTCCGGATAGCATGGAATGCAATGCTCCAACTTCCAGGAAATTAAACCCATCCTGGTTTCCTAAAACCCGACTTTACCGGCATTTCCCCCGACCAATCAGGAACCATCAAACGAGAGATCATTTTGTGCGCAAACATTTGTATAGCGGGTGGTCTGCAATTTGCCCAAGCAGGACATAGTAATCAATACAGAGAAAGATGGCATCGGTTCACGGTTTAATGCTCCACAAGGATATTGATGAAAGTATAAAGGAGGTTTTGTCTGTAGAACAGAGATTCTGAATTGTAAAGGAAAGAGCCATTTTCTTGAACATTACCATGAAAGAAATTAGATGTAATATGTGCCTGTATGGTTACAAGTATGTAGTTAAGCCAATTAGCCCTAGAGATCGGTGATATTCGTCAAAAAACTATTTTCTACTTCTAAGCAATAAATAACCCAGAATTGTTTCCTCCAATTTTAATAAAAAGAATTTGGATGATTAAGATAAAAGAAGCTGATGAAGAGTTTAGCCGATAAAGAAGCCTTTTCCTTTCTAATTCCATGATTCATTGCTATGTGAAATACCCATGGTTTAAGTTTTATGTACGTCATTTTCAATAATAATTTTATTTTGGGTATGTATATATAAGTGAGTATAACTGTACAAAATAAATTTTAAAACTTGCTCTTTAAACTTCGTTTTTACTTTAATATCCTAGCTAAACTAGAGTTCCTTGAAACGTAGAATATTCTAGAACTAAGCCACTATTTACTGAGTTCTTGTAAGTAAGTAATAACTCCGGAGAAGAAATGAAAAATCCTTTTATTCTAACTTAAAATATATTTACAGATGGCCCCTCTCGGGCGTACAAGAAGCTTCTACTTAGGCTTTAACTCGAAATAGAAAATATTAAAATAATCTAATGCTAAATAAAATTAACCAGAATCAAATTCGCGGAGTTGGCTCTTAATTAAGAAAACCTGCGCGCGTATTAAATACGCCCATAGAATAGCAAGCCTAAACTAATAGCAACAACGTGGCGGAAAGGCAGAACACGCTCTCCTACTGAAGAACTGAATTTAAAGTTGAAGACAGGGTTTGCGCAGGTTGACTCCTGAATTTCGGAGAATAGTTTTGACTTCTGGTTAAAACGTGTTGTTTGTATGTACACTGCGGAAAAAAAAACTGGATAGTATATATTCTGTTCTACTGAGTCGATTGACGAAATTCAACTTGCGTTTTTCACGCCTCGAAAGCGCGATTTAACATACGCATTAGATTTACATATAGCATTGTTCTAATATAGGTATTTTGACACAAAATCGAACTTTTCTGAAATAACATGCCAATGTTTATCCATATTTCGATTCTACGACTCAAATCATACCAAACTGCCAAGTTTTAAAAAATTGCACGAGTAGTTTTTGAAAAATTACTTCTCAAAATTTCAGCTCTTCCATGTTAACTGAATTTTGCACATATTTATTAATATACTTTTTTTTATTAAATTTACATAATTCTTCCTTTCACATTTCGAATTTTAGGTTCATTTTATATAAAGTAGATCATTTTTATGATTTACTTTTAAAATTTGTATTTTTTAAATAATTCTTATATATGTTTCGAAAAACATTTTGAATTATAACCTTTAAAATTTTTACCATGTTCTTAAAGTAGATGTATTTCTAAGCATACCTGCAAAAGATTTACAGTTTTTCATTCAAAATTACCTAAGATGTACATGAATTTACATACTGGCACGTTTTAAAATTTGGCAAATTTGTCATGAGCGATAATAACGCCAAATGTGGTTTACGCACTTTATTAAAATTACTTGAAGGAATGAACGATGGTAGTTTTTTCCTCGCTCGTGTGCAGTGAAAGGGAAAAGAAACACCATAAATTTAAAAAGAAGTTCGCCACGTGAATTATTCTTGGCGCAAACTGAAAAAAAATGCGCCAAGATAAAATTTTGCTTTTCTTCGTAAATTTTACAACATTTAATATTTAGGCATAATTTGAGTCGTAGAATCGAAATATGGAAAAAAATGGACAAGCCATTTCAGAAAATGTCCGATTTTGTGTCAAAATAACTGTATTAGAACAATGCTATATATAAATCTAATATATACCTTAAGCCACTCTTTCGAAACATGGAAAAACGCAATTTCAAGGAACTGTGCCCCCCTCTCTCTCTCTTTCTCTCTCTCTTTTTTTTTTTTTTTTTTTTTTTTGTGCAGCGTACATTTTTTTTTCCCGATAACACTCTTAGTCTATCAGTGTAATAGTGACACCGGCTCTGTTCTTCGTTATGAGATGGCTAAGAGACCGATGGCTTGACTATTTTAAACGGACTGCCTTGGAGCAAGAATCCGAACATTAAATTAATAAAATTCTTATACATAAGTTAAACTGGCTTAGTTAAATTAAAGTTTTGCACGGTAACTAAATTTTAACTTCTACGTTAAGTATTGCGTTGTAAATATGCGAGCCATTATATGATTAAAGATCTTTCTCTTCAAAAAGAAGTGAATGAGAAATCGTCGTTATACGCAAGTAAAATCCTTTATCTACATTAATAAATGAAGTTGAAATTCCACAGCTGCATTTTTTAATAAAAATGCACAAACATCAACTTATATGCCGCTACAGTAAATTTCATATTAACATAATTATCAAAAAGTGAAATCTGTGAATCTTTTGGCCATGCCTTTTACCCTGGTCATCAAAATTAAAGTATAATTACAGTAATAAAACGTAACTGATACTTAATGGAAAATTATTAATAGAAATTTGTACAAAAGCATTAGTAAATATAAGTTACAATGTTTGAAAGTTGATTATGCGAAATATTGAAATTAAAAACAAATTTATAAAAAGTGGAAAATGAAGGAAAAATTAAGTCACTATACAGAAGAAACGTTTTCATTGATAGGGTGTATGGTCATCTCGGGCAGATATGCATAAATCACATCTTGATTTCATAGACTTTACCAAAGTGTTGATGAAAGTCTTGTGGAACTGCCTGAAACACTTCTAAAAATCCACTTTCTAGCTCTTGGAGGATGCGAGCATGAATCCGGTGAGATGAAATTCTGCGCCCTGAGGCATCCTACACATCCTCAATCGGGTTCAAGTTGAGTGAGTAAGATCCATTCGAGCGATATCTTTTGTTTGCGTATATTCTGACACCAAATATGTTGAATGAGGCCGATCAGTGTAATCCATTAGCAAAACCTCTGAGGCAACAGCACCCATAAACAGTCTAGCTTGGGACTCCAATATCTCGATCCACATATCTCCGAGCGGTTACGGAACTTCCTTGAAAGTTACACAGCTCGGTGTGGCTATTTGTGATGACTCCCTCCAAGCCATTAAACCGTGGTCTCGGAAACGAGATATTTCATAGACAAGGGAAGTCAAATTGTATGTTCCTGCCTCTGTCCAGAACAAAACACGTTTACTGTTCAGACTATATATCTGGAATCGTCAGTAAGCAGTACTTGGGCTCAGTCGTCCTAGTTCCATTAAACCCAGTTTAAACGGGCTTCTGTGGAAGCTGGAGTGTGTGGAACACAAACCGCATTGTATAGGTTTTCTCGCATACAGTCGAAACGCGTTAAGCTTCGAGCTGCAGTAGAATGGCTAATTCGAATTTCTGTGGTAGCCTGAAGTCCTCCTGTAGCCGCCTCGCAGTTTCTACGAGCCAACAACGACAGAAAACAGTTTTCTTAAGCAGTTGTTGCTCTTGGTCGCCCTTGTTCAGGTTATCTGTCAACTGATCCAGTGCTTAAAAAGGAGGCTCCAAACTCTTAATATGACACTTTGATATTCAAATCTTGGATGATCTCCTTTGGTTCAACCAGTTATTCGTCACGTTTGACCTTCGTATAAATGATGCCTTTGAGCCAATAACTACTGAACACTCATCACTCTCAGATACTACATTCAATTTATACAACACTGCAGACGGGAATTCCAACTTGCATCCCCTGCGTACCACATTGTCAATCACCGAATTCGCCCATTTCCGGCTCTAACGTATGCGTGGAATTTTGTGCTCAGTTGTAATTAGTTAACATAAATAATTACAGCACTGGGCAAAGGTTTCAACATTATCTTAGTGAGCAAATTTTTTCTCTCGTTATCTTTTAATTTTGATGACCAGTGTAGAAAATGGCAATAAGTGAACTTTATGTTCTTTATTGGGATTCTTTCCTATAACTAGTTGAAAAATGAATGAGGAACAGTTATTTTTGAAATTTTTGGATATTAATTCTCATCTTTTGTCCTTTAATAAGCTGATAAATAATCCAATAGCTGCAGATGACTTACACAAAGAGAGACATCAGAATTTTTGAAATCGAATTTCTTTAAAATTCCGCATCACCCGGGTTGGGAATTTACCCAAGTTCTTCAGATTACCGAGCTCTACGTTTATCATAATAACATCAGAGAATAATGAGATTCCTTATATTCCGCATGCTGCCTGAACGCGGCGACTCCCAGTAGAACATTAAAAGCTAATCATCCACCTTTATTAACTCATTTTTCACTGCAGGTCAGTTAGAAATCTTGTGAGAAACATTTGAGATGCAGATTTACGCTAGCTGGAAAACTGAACTCATGTTCTTTAGCCTATCAGCTTAATATGTTTATAACTATCCTACAAAATCATATAGGAAAAATGACTAACTTTTTACATATTTATTGTAAAATATACTAAATTTCATTGTTAGAATGCAGTCATTATCATCATTATAATTAATTAACCTCGCCATTATCCTTGTCTAAAAGAATGCCATTCGAGTACCACTATTGTAGAGGTATTATTTGAGAAAACGCTGACAATAATTTTTCGTACTGAATTAATAGAACATCTGTTAATTCGAATTCATATTTTAAGATATATTTGACACATTAATTTCAAACTTTTGTATGTTTCATATTATACAGGGTGACCCTAAATTTCCTTAACATTTCACAAATCAATAATTCGCTGAATACTGTAGGCAAAGAGGTAAAAACTGGCAGATATGCTGTCATAGTATCATAGGATTATGTCATAGGATCTGTGATAATGTCATAGAATTTTACTGTAAGCAAAATAGTGCATAAAACGATAGTGTAGTATAAATAGTGCTTAAACAGATGGCACTTCATATAACAAAAGCAATAATTAGTACAGCAATTGATTTTTAGCAAAGACTATATTCTTAATAAGAAACTTGTCGTCAACATGTCAACATGTCGTCCGTCATTCATCAACAATACCTCTAGTCGAGGGACAATGTTGTCAACAGCACTGTACAGCACGTCTAGGTATGGTGAGAAATTGCTGTCGGATGTTGTCTTTGAGCATTCCTAATGTGGTCGGATGATCGCGGTGGACTTGCGATTCCAAGTAATTCCACAACCGATAATCTCACGGATTGAGATCTGGAGACCTGAGAGGCCAAACATGATGGAAGCTGCGGCTGAACGGAGTGTGCAAGAGATCTTTCACGCGTGTAGCAATATGAGGTGGAGCACCAACCTGTATAAAAGTCATACCTTCCAACAAGTGTTTATCAGCCAGACTAGGGATGATGCTATTCTATAACATATCAGCGTAACTAGCACCCGTCCACACTGACTATTTGAATAGCAGAACCACACATTTCCTCAAAGAAAAATTATTCGATCGCGATTGATGTGATAAATCTATATCACACCGTTACAAAACACCCGGAGGAGAGGATAGGTAAGTGAAAAAGTCATGAACGGACTGATTCCCTTTCTGATTTCAGCTCATTTCATACATGATTCTCATGAGGTGTCACTGGTATCTTGCCGCCCAGCGCCATATGTTGGCATTTTTTCATTTTTTTTATTTCAATAAAGCCCTATGTTATTTCGAGCATGTGTGTCAATTTTTACCTCTCTACCTACATTATTTCGTAAATTACTGAATTTTTTATTGTTAAAGGACTTTTGAATCACCCGGTATATTCTACTATACAATTTCCTTGAATTATTCTTTTAATACATAAAACGGAACCGCCTCTACGAAATTTGAAAAAGAATACTGATATTTTTACTCCTTAATGCATAGAACGTGCGATCTGAAATTCAGAATAGTATATTAAAATTCGAATTTTCTTATTGAGAAAAAGAATAATTAAGTCTTTGTGAAATTTCATTGTTATCGAATTTTTTCAATACCTCTACCGAAAGTCTTTCGTGTAGAACGTCGCAATTATTTCGACTTGGACCAGCTGTTAACCTAAATCTTAATCTACTTCGCTTAAGACGTTCATATTTGGTTTAATTTAGTTTATTTCTGCATGGCCATTGCTTTGCACAAGACTAGTTAGAAAATGGACCATTAATTAAAGTAGTTCTACAAACTTCAATACATTAGTGAAGCTTAAATATACTATGCTTTAAACAGAAGCCTAGAACATTTATTATCCTTCACCTTAAAGTACCTGACAATTACCACCTGTTAACCTCTCACACGTTCTGTGTGAGTGAAGAATAATGTTTTCAGTAAAGCAGCTCTTCAATAACAATGAGCGTTTTGCTATTCAGCTATTGTTCCAATATTTTTAGAGAATAAAATGAAGAGTTATTTCAAAACGTTTCATGCGGTTGCTAATACCTTACAGCGTTTTATTTAAAATAACTAGCTATTTTTGTGCTAGTTCGTTTTTAGGCTTTCTGTCGGTCTTCTTCAGAATGCAATTTAAACTATGTTTATTATCATAGCTATCGCTATTACTGTGAGAAATGGACACTCAACTGTAATTGCAACTGAATTATGTGATCATAACGCACCGTCTAGATGTGAGCGCGGACCTGGAAGTTGACGATGACGAATGCAGACATATGAGATGTGGCGATTCTTCTTTTCTTTTCTAATCATTTTTAATTCAGTTAAATAACTCGTGGTCTAGTAATAATTCGGGTTAGTAATTGATGTTTTTCTACGAATTTGTTGTGTCAGAAGATAAAGTTCTTGCCGCATATATCATTGTTTTGGTTTCCACGTACTTTGTGCTGAGGTGCAGTGTTCCTATTTTTATTGTTTATGATTTAGCAATGTTCAACCATTTTCATTTTAAAGAAGATTTCTTTGATAATGATTACTAAATTTTATTTTTTTATTTTCTCAGATACTGTTATCAGAAGATTCTGATTCAATACTGTTTTCCTTATTCTATATTATTTTTGTATTTTCTTTTTTGTTTAATAGGACTAATATTTTCAGTTTTAGTATACTTTATATGTTCTCTCTTTGTTCTTTCATTTGAAGGCGAACGGCAATGTAGGTTGGCCGAGTTATGTGAGAAATGGCCATGCAACTGTAACTGAGTTATGTAATCATAACGCGTTATATGTGTAACATGTATACGAGGCAGTTTCCCATAGAACGTCCTCCACGAAGACATCCCTTCTCATAGGCGGATAGCCCTCGAGTGCATTGCCATAATCAAATAAACCAAACCAAACCATGTCGTTCGGTCTATATGAGCGCGCAGAAAAGAAAGTTGATCATAACGATGAAGACCTATGTTGTTGTTGTTGCTAATGCTCACTTAGACATATGATGATTATTTTTCTTTTCTATTCTTATCGTTTTTAATTCCTGTTAATAGATCGTAATTTAGTTATAACTCGATTAGCGTTAGTTACGTTTTTTCTACATCATTTAGTTAACTTGTGTTGGCAACAATATTGAGTATTCTAGCTGTTGAAACAACCCTGCAGATAAAAGATCGTGTTCTTTGTCAGGACAAATTTGTTGCTTGTCTGATAGTTTTTAAGCTCACTCAGTTTATTATGGCAAAGCACACTAGAATTATCTCCCTGAGTGATGCCTTCGTGGAGGACATTCTAAGGAAAACTGGCTCGTATATACATTATATATGGGGAAAACCACGAAAACGCCCATGCAGCCGGCCCGTTCGCTTGAATTCGAACCCAGCTCGAAACTACCAGCGTTCGGCTGGTAATTTGAAGTGCTTAATAAAATATTTAAAAACAGCATATCTTTATAATTTCCGATGGAATGTCTCGCGCGCTGGAGATAACAACTTTTTTTTTTTTTCTTTTCCATACAGAGTTGCCACTGCTCGCATTAAAATCATTGAGTTTGTTAAAGTTTTACAAAATATGAAATACATAATAAATGCTTTCGAAATTCGGGCTTCCAGGTGTCCACATTCGGGTTAGGACTACGTTATTCAAAATTTGATGGCTCTAGGTACCGTTGTTTTTTTTTACAGTGCATATGTTCATGCAAGTTTTTCATTATTTAATTTCTTTAAATATAATATGGGGCAATAATATTTGGTAATAACATAGGCCCAGATATTTATATTAATTTACAATAATATCCGTTTTAACTACTTTCATATCACTAACGCCCTGCCCCTTTCGAAGTGGTGTAAGTATATAATCTAATTTAATTCAAACACATTTCTAACTTAGCTACTCTAAAGGAAATTGTTCTCAAGATTTAAGATGTGGTGATCTTAAAGCTCAGTACTGAAATTATTTGCCTTAACCCTTTCCGGCACGCTATCTTTTAAAGTCCGAGTTTTAATAAAATAAAAAAGGAAGGTAGTCTAATTAGGTCTAGAGTAATACACAAGTAAAATTTTGTGAAGAGAGCACTTATCGTTTTAATTTTGTGGGTGTGCCCAAAGTGGCACATTGCTTGAATAGAGCTTCGAAAAAAGTGCTGAAACGAGCATTGTTGTCAATGAACTGACCGATGAGATGCGGAGAAACAAAGAATACAGACTCTCAGTTAACCTAGATGATCGGTGAGCCCGGTCTGGGCACACTAGGGTTCGCCGTTTGAATTTAGGCAAGATTTCAAGGTAAAAATTTAAAACTAATATAGAATAAGGAGATTATCATAGAGCCCAAAAACTAACATAGAAATTTCTTTTCAAATAATTTCTTTTATACCCTAAAAAAACTGGAAGATTTCTTTGAAAAATGAGGGTCTTAAAGAACTAAACATGGTTAAAATATATGGACTGGTTTGTGTTGAGCTGCCATCTACTATAAATAAAGCAGGTTCAGAGTAACCTATAGTAAACTATAAATTCTTTTTCATTCAATTTTTCTGTGCGTACAGAAGGAAATTTTTAGGTGTGTCTAAAACGGACACACTGTGCCGCAAAGGGTTAAACAGTGACATATAGCAGACGTAGTATACTTCTGCGCTTTAGAATTGCCATATCAGGCCCTAAATGAATGACGAGCTATTCCAGAACATCATCAAGGGATTCCCGATTGAAATTTCGAAAATGTACCAAACACAAAGCCTCTGCTGCTCAGCACCATTTTCTCGTTTCCGCGGAGCACAGATAAAAATTGCATTTCATAGCATTATTATAATTCCTGTTGAAAGGGTTATTTATGAAGTCATCCATAAATGACTTCAGATGTGCATTTGTTATTTCTTCTTTTTCGTGAAATCTCAATGACAGTACCTACTTTTATAAAATTTGTGGACTCGGATATTTAACTCTTTAATCTGATATAGAATATTTGAAACACTGTTAAAGTGATGTACAATAATTAATACATTATTCAAGTGATGTATAGTAATTGATATGCCAGCTTAGGCGAGAAATCATTATCGTATGGAAAGGATCAATAGTGCTGAATAATTTTCTGCGTTATAGTGAGTTATATTATTTCTGTGTTATTTTTATTTACATTATTATTTTCTATGTTATATTATTTCTGTTATCAATAGCTCTCTCAATAATTTTTCTGTGTTTCTTAAATATTTCATTTGGAATTCAACGAAATATCTGATCAGTACGAAACGCTTTCGTGAATTTTTCAAAACATTACATAAATAAACTTCTTAGTGCAGGATAATGATAATCGATCATTCAATATTTCAATAAGAATGGAAACTAAATTTTTCAATTTATTACGCTTCTTAAATATACTTATTGTGCCCCAGACGGTATAGTGGTTAGCGAAACCTACTGCGGTACCGAATGGACCGAGCTCGAACCCCGAAGAAGGCATGCCTATTTGTAAATGTACAGTGTTTTGCGGCATGGTGGCACTTTAAATACAGGGCGAGCCGAAAGTCATTTCGTGTGGTTCTGTAAGAGGGGTGGGAGACCCTCGGACAACGCTTCCCCCAACAAAATGTGCTTCTTCAAAATTGGGATGGAAATGTGGAAGTCCAACCTTCTTGAGGCTCTGGCAACGATTCTTCCGTGACAAAAAAAAATATATATATATATATATATATAATTATTGAACAACGTTTGAAGTTAATACTTAAAAGATCTGATGTTAACTTAACCGCATTATCATTTCTACGACTCAAATAATGCAAAACCTGCCAATTTTTGTAAGAATCCCATGAGTGGTTTTTAAAAAATTAGCTCTCAAAATTTTACCTCCGCCATGTTAATTAAATTTGGTACATATTTATTAATATCTCTTTTCTCTTAAACTTTTTTTATTCTTCCTTTCACATTTCCAAATTTAGGTTCATTCCAAATAAAATATTATTTATTTTTTAAATTTGTATGTTCAAATAATTTTTATGAATTTTTCGAAAACAATTTTGAATTATAACCAATAAAAGTTTTATCATCATCTTAAAGTAGATGTATTTCTAAGCCTACCTCCAAAACATTAGAGTTTTTAATTAAAAATTTTCCTAAGATATACATGAATTTATATGTTGGCGCGTATTGAAATTTGTCATATTTGTTATAAGCGATAATAACGCCAAATGTGGTTTACGCACTTTGTTAAAATTATTTGATAGTATGAACGATGATTTTTTTTACCGATCGTCTAAAATGAGAAAAAGGAAAGGAAAATAGATTTGTATAAATTAAAAAGTTCGCCAAGTGAATTATTCTTGACGTAAACTGAAAAAAAATGCTCCAAGATTAATTTTTAAATTTATCCATAAATTTCTCACCAAAAATTCCAAAATTTAATATTTAGGCATAATTTGACTCGTAAATTCAAAATATGGAAAAGCATTGGTATGTTATTTCAGAAAACGTCCGATTTCGTGTCAAAATATCTATATTAGAACATCGCTATATATCAATCTAATATATATCCTAAGTCGCGCTTTCGAGACATGAAAAACGCAATTTGAATTTCGCCAATCGACCCAGTAGAGCAGGAGATATAGAACTGCCCCCTCCTCGCAGTGTACAGCTCCACTACTTAAGAACTGAAACATTCGCGAGCTGTTTTTAAAAATATCAGATGAATAGAGATAATACATTACTTCATTTCTCAGTAAACATAACAAATACTTGATGGAAAATGGAGTATAAATTAACAAGAAGAGCAAACATTTTTCTGGCCAGCTTCCGGGAAATGGATTATAAAAAATATGATGCGAATGTAGATATGCATTTACTCTAATTAGTGTGAAGCTGACACTGAAATGAAAAAATAAATTACCGCCACCTTTCATTACCACCCTCATCTCTCCCCAAAAAGAGAAAAACAATACTCTTTTGGGGGTAATTTTTAAAAAAATTCAGTAGACGAATATAAATTCAACAACAGAAGCTGTTCCTTATTCTTTAGCTTCTACTGTTGAACAATTGTAACAACGTTTGCATAGCCGATTCTTTTGTGGTGTTATTGGGGGTTAATTTGGTGATGCCGAATAGTACCCATATAACCGATGATCAATAATATACTTTTGCTCGTAACTCATCCTAAGATATTTTAAAATTGTATAGAACTAATTGATTCTTGAATTCATTAAACGTGGATTCAGTTTGTTAACAAATAATGCTGTACTATGGCTCTTCCTTCTTCTTTCCATTTTTCATTCCCTCATTTCTTCTTGAGTTAATATTACTGTTATTGACTATAGATCTAATGCCGAAAGTTTGTGTCCTCAATCTTCTTATCTTTCTTTAACCATTTTCTCGTGTTTGATTAATCTTTCGCTTTGACACAAATGAAGATCGGAAATGATCAAATAGAAGCGAATGCAAAGTGTTTTTGCCTTAGACTATAATCAGCATTCTTGCCTTGGATTACCCCGCATTAATCTTTTTATCTTCACATATAAGTGTAGAGATCATTAGACATTCGGGATTAAGGAACAGGAAGAATAAATTGTGTCTTCGCTGGGATTAAATCCACAAGTCTTCAAGCTGCTAGCCGGTTTATACCACGAAAGCACGCGCAAAGGAATGTAATCATTCTTTATAGCCTCTCCCCACTTAAAGAACAACTGAAAAGGGCATCGAGAACCAGTCTAATTCCTCCAGGCGATGAAGAAATTATTATCCACTATTCATTTCAAGTCGAGCACCACTGCAGCGACCATTAGAAAAGCTGGAACAAGTAACACGAAAATCAACCATGTTCTGGCCGGAATTTAAACCACAGATCTTTCACTTGTTAGCTTAATGTGCCAACCGCTTATTCATGACATCACACACAAAGAACCGCCGAGCTGGTATAGTGGCTAGCCGCGCTGACTGCCGTGCCGAAAGGCCTCTGTTCGAATCCCAGAGAAGGCATGTATGCTTGTAAATGTATAGTGTCGGTGCAGCATGAAGGCACTTTAAATATGCGGCGAGTAATATATGCTAATAGTCCTCTCGTGTGGTTTGGTGGAAGGCGAGAGGAGTGGGACACCCTCGGACCCGTTACCTTTGGGGGCTGTCAATTAAATTTGGTGGCGGAACTGAGCCAAATCGCACTGTCACCTGTTAGGTGCTCAAGGCTATTGCCAACGCCAGGCGTAATCTTGTGCTCCTTGCCACGAAGAATTTCGTGGGCTTGGGCTGACTATGTTAGACAAATGAGCATAAGCAACAACAACAACACACAAAAAAATGCGGTAATAACCTTATAAGTAACCTTATAAGTTATATCTTCTTTCCAAACATTAACTGGAAAACCCATTATATAAAAAATATTTAGTTTTGTCTAATAGCTATATGTTTTCTCGTCTTCTCCAAATACCAGCTTTAGAAATTTCTTATTATAAACGTTTTGAAAAAAAAACATGGATAATCTACATGCAGATAACTGAGAGTTCAGTATGCTTTTCCGTTTGTTTCATTTCCATCACTTAAAAAGGTATTACTTGGTATTTACGAATCCCGCAATAAACCGCCAAACTATGTAAACCGCTTTAAACATTTATGTAAAAGCCGGTACTTTCCCTTTCGACTTGGATTTGTCATATTTGATAAACATAATGATATCGTAGTAGTCTCTCTTCAATTTTAGACGTTCTAAAACAGTATTGACAATTTTTAATTTACCAAGGAGTTAGGAAGATGCTGTCTTGTTTTTCCAGGAAAAAGATATATTACTTAGCAATCAAATATGCAGGCCACGAAAGGAAGTGGCCACGAAAGGAAGTGAACATGTTAACGAAAGTACGTGGAACTTAAAATGCTAATGCAACTTAAACTGTCGTACACAAAAAAAAAGAGCATTCGATCCGATAGCTGGTTTGGTGGTTCCAGAATACCATTCCTAAATGCGCTGCCTTTCATCTACTGTTGAGCAAAGTTGCGATAAACAGCTCAACATGTGTCAAAACACTTTGATTGACTGGACCACTTTTATGAGAAAAGTTTGGTGACTCCAGAATACCATTCCTAAATGCGCTGCCTTTCATCTACTGTTGAGCAAAGTAACAAATGTCGCTTACGTATTGCGATAAACAGTTCAACATGTGTCAAAACACTTTGATTGACTGGAACGCTTTTATGAGAAAGGTTTGTTTGCTAGATTAACTTTGACAACTAAAGGACAAATAAGAAGGCGAGGGAAAATAGTCGAAATTGACGAGAGCTTGTTCGTGCGGTGAAAAAAGAACAAACGCTGGCAGCATATTTTCCCAACAGCGGATATTTTTCGGATTATGCCGTGAAAGTGGCCAATGCTTTGTTGTTCAGCCTCCAAATCGGGAAGCAAACACACTGATATCAAAGACTGCAGACCAACCAGTAGAAGGATCGACAAGATATTCAGATTGTTGACGAGCCTATAAAACAGGCTGGCTCGAAAAGACTGCTTACAACTGTGAATCGCAAATTTAATTTTGTTGATCCATTAGCAGGTGCTCACTCCAAAATGTGGAAAGATTTAGGGCATTTGTTAAATGGTGAAAGGAAAAGCAAAGAGGCACGGCTCAACATCGTCCAGACTCTTATCATTCGGAGCTCACGTGGCGGAAAGCCTTTGGGAATGATAAGCCTGTAGATACCATATTGAAGGCAATCGCGGAGATATTGCAGCCAGAAACTGCATGCAAGTAGTTTAAACTTGGCGATAATCTTGGCGCCGTTTTGATAATGAGAAGAGTGAAAATCAGATATTGCCCTTAAAAATTTATTAACACTATTCATATTCACAAAACTTCAATTACCAAATGGCGCTAAACACCCCTCCCCCCCAAAAAACAAATTCATGGATTTGACATGCACAGCGCTGTTCTATTTAAGCAATGTTCATTAAAACGCTACTCGAATTCTATATCTAAAATCAAAAGAGCGCTCGATAAAAGGAGAATATTGCTGGTGACATTTCATGATGGATGACAGAGAGCAGGCTGAAAAAAAAGTATTAAAAATACGCTGTGATATGTATTGTAACGACAAGTGACGCGTGAAAAAGTGGCGATCGTAAAAAAAAGAAGCAGCTAGAAAAAAATCTGAAGCATAATACATTTTTAGCGATAGAAATCGCAGCCTAATTCGACATATCTCATTACGAAAATGATAACAAGTTTCCACTAAATAGGAAGATCTGTTCCATGTCGGAAATAAGACAAAAATTTCTCTGTTGCACGAACGCTAAAGTAAAAGGCATCCGATGATCGTAATGGCTTTTTAATCTTCAATAACTGAATTAATCTAAAACTAATTTTTAAAGGCCTTTTTTATATTAGTTATTAACGAGTCATTTTCTAACAAGTGATGAATAAATGATTTGAAAGTTTCAAATAAAGAGATAATCTATTACATTCAGTCAAGAACTCTCTCGTCCAAAAGTGAAACACTAAGATAAAAATTGCTTGTAAACTATATTTAACGAATTCCTTTTTTCACAAATTGAAATTGAAAAGCTATTTTTCTTTATCCCAATAGTTTTATGAGCACACTGCGTGCAATCTGACGGCAGCTGATGGGCTAGAACACTTTCTTAAAGAAATTAAAATAATCTGATGTGAACACCACATGACTTCCCTGTACAGCCTATTAAATTATTTACATTCTTTGCTGTGCTTCATTTAAACTTATTTCCTCGAATCATTCTAACTTAATTAACGGATCCTTGGAGGCAAGTTGAAAATGGCATCAAAAATCGTAAATTTTTAAATTAAATGTCAATTTTTGTCGTACGGAGTAAATTCATCTAATTTTATGTTTTCATAACGATCATTATCCGAGCGTTTTCCGATGAATAAGCGGATCATTTAAGCGAAAATGTTCCGAGAACGCAGAGTCAAGAGCTGTACTTTGGTGCTTTGCAGCGAAGCAGTCTCGACCGCTATAGCCTGATAGTGTGAAGGCTGTGTCGCTGATTTTGTCTGCGTGTTTATAGTAGTTCTTCGACGACTGTAAAACGTGATTTTGGAGCTGTCTTGATTAATATTGGCTAAATAGAGTGTGTTTCGGTACTTCATCAAGTGTCGTCGTTATTCACTCCAAATCCGCACGAACCCCTGTACGTAACGTGGTGAAGGAAGAAAATAATGTAAAAATATAATAGTTACATGTAGTTAATAATTTTTTTAAATAAGAAAATCATTTATGTAAAAACAACGTAATATCCAGATCTTTTCTGGTTCTGTTTAGTTAGAACAATCTATTCTCAACTATGCCATATATTAAAATTACAATTTTTAGTTTTCGTAATTATTTTATCCGAAATATAGGTTTATCCGAGCAAGCTTCGATCCGCCATTACCGTGTTTATAATAGGTTCTAGTATATTCAATAACTTAACGATTTATATTAAACCAGAAGCAAAAGTGGATAATACCGTCGGTAATTTGGGAAATTTTTTCAAACTTCGATGGTCGTGATGCCATCCTGTTACTTGATATCGGAAGTGGAAAAGTCGATGAAGCAGTAATCGTAGCTGTAGACTACGAAACACTCCAGAGAATAAAAGATTTAATGACACTCAAAGAAAAATCGTAATTAATCGAAAGAAAATTAATTACAACATCTTAAACTCATCGTCTTAACACCATTATCGATTGCTTGTAACGGATTCATCTTTGATCAATCTAATTATTTATACCACAGGGTAAAAAGCGGGGAGCTCCCATGTTTTGCAGTTGGGATACCTTCAGAACTGCGTGTTCTGCTGTTAAGATGCCAGCACCTTTATGCAAGTTGTCCACCGTCCAAAAAGACAAAAACTTCACAGAGCTGTTTTACCATATTTTAACGAGAGCATCTTTATGAATGTTGCTGTGTAGAGTCATCAGGCTAGTTTGAAGCAGGAGATATGAAAAATGAGCAATATACTCACCGGGACTCGAACCTGGACCTCTCGTATACTCACCGAGTGAGCTAAAGTTACACCATGAAGGCGTGCAGAAAGAAAGAAAAAAATACCGGTACTATTCTGTTTTGAGAGCCGTACGAAAACTGCAGTGCAAAATGTATGCGCAAAAGCGCGAAATCTAGCAAACGCGCCCATTTAACAGCGCGCCAAATCTAGCGTACGCGTTGATTTCAGATTGCGTAAGTTTATATAGTTCTATATTTCTTAAGACGCCATTGAAATACTTGTTTAATTTTTAAATCCTTTTTTTTTTTTTTTTTTATTTTAAATCCTTTTCTGATATCCTATGGATTTAACAATTTGAGAATTGCCCATGACGAAAAGTCGGCAATAGAATTTGGGGTAAGTGCAGAATCACCACTGCTTGACGCATTTTTAAGAATTGCACATACTCGGTATCCATGTGCACATCGACCTATTTTCACTTAAAAAAAAATCCTAGAATTGCACAAAAATGGCACTGCGCACACCCTTGACTTTATCTATGTACACATCGACCTATTTTCACTTAAAAAGTAAAAGAAAATTGGCAAAAATCCAATTGTTTTTACCCTTGTAAAAAGCGACAAACAAATAAGTGAGCGATTCTGCACTTTACCGAGAATATTTTCAAAGAAAAGGCATCATTCATTATAGAAAATTACGTTTGAACAACCAACGAGATGAAATTATGCTTTAGCGATAAGTCGGTAGCGAAATAGCGATGCAGGCATCCATTCAGTTATGTTTAGCGATTTTTATATAAATTATAATAATAATCTGAAATAGTTATTTACTCTTATGCTTCCATTCAGTCATGTTTAGTCTTTTTCATATAAATTATAATAATAAAAAAGTATTATATGAAATTAACCTTTCATCTAAATTAAAACATCAATCTTAGATAGTTATTTACTATTATATTTCCTTTCTTGCCGCAATTCTTTTTGGCAGCATTGGCATCAGCGATAATTTGGCGATTTTTTACGGCCCTCGAAACAGAATAGTACCAAAATACCTTATAGCTGTATTCGAGAATAATGTGAAATCTTACTTTACACGTTCGCTGCCAAGCAACATTTTCAAAAACGGTTCCACCACACCAACAAATTAATTGTAAAATAAAAATACAAAAAAATGTATTTATAGTAAAGATAATGAATTAGATAATTTTCAGTTGCTTTATTAATTTACGAGTTATATCGCTGTCGGTTTTTGCGATAAAATGTTAATGACAAGCGCCAACTATAGTATATTCGTAGTTAGCGGTTGCTTATAACAAAGACTGATTATTTTTACAACATTTATTACAACAAAGACTATTATAAATTGCTTAGTTATTTTTACAGTTCCTATGTTATTTACTTTATAATTACTTAAATTATACTTATATTAATTATAATAAATCTCTTAAATTGCGCCAATTTTTCCCCCTAATCCATAAAGCCAGATACCTTCAAAGAACGCGAAACTAGTACGAGTTTGATAGTATATGGCGTACGTAAAACTAAAACGTTCTACGAATTAACTCGTAGCTGCGCCTAAACACAAACTTTGACCTACGAGATAGCTCGTGGTTGGCAACGAACGTGTTAAAAGTGCGCGCATCTCTATGAGCGAGCACCATTTTGTGTTGCCATTGAGATTTGAATTATTTTATTTTATGATGGCTAATTAAGTGTCAACGAGAAATGGGATTGGGAAGTCCTTATCAGTGTCATTGTTTATTTTCTTTACGTAAGCGATAACTGAAAATTTTGCAAAACCAAACAGCTGGTATGCATTGTACTCAAAATGGTAACGAATCATCGTAATTATGACTGTGATACAAAATAAAGGTATGTATTTGAACATAGAAAAAACTTCTTTCCCTTTTAATCTCAATTAAAAATATATATTGTATATATGTATATTGTAACTATGTATATTATATTAACAACATATAAATGAAAGAATTTGGGCAATTGATATTTAATGTATATTCGGCAATAACTTTAAAGATAAAACCCTTTTTCTAACGCAACTTTTTGTAGTATTTTGTATTACATTTTCTTTACTTAATTAATTTTGTTTACATTTTTCTGATCTTTATGTTCGAATGGTCTTTATGCTTGAATCCTATTAAAACTAAAAGCTTTCTCAGTTTAAGATACATTGCACTGCCTGTCTCTCGTAGCCAGAGTAATCTTCATCCCCCCCCAAAGATGAAAAAATATAAAGTTTGACTGTCAGCAAACTAAAATATATATATGAAAAATAATACAAATTGCATAATATCTTTAATTTTCACATTTTTCTGTGTAATTTAATTCATTTTTTTACGTAAAAACCTGCTCCTTGAAAGATTTCATCATAAAAAATATACTTATCTATAATGTATCTTTTAGAATAGATACTTGCGGTTAGTGACCCTGACTGCCGTAGCAATGGGCCCAGGTTCGATTCCTTGAGAACGCATAGTTGTAACTGTCCTTCTCTTCACAGCAGGCAACGGGGGCTACCGCCGCCCAAACAGTATAGTGGTTAAGGGAGTCTACTGTGGTGCCGAAGGGCCAAGGTCCGAATCTCGGAGAAGGGTTGGATGTTTGTAAGTATATAGTGTCTGTGCGACATTGGTGCACTCTAAATATGCAGCGAGCAGAAAGTCTTCTCATGAGGGTTAGTGGTAGAGAAGATGGCTGGGAGCCCCTTGGACCACCTCCCGGGCTGCTCTCCCTCAAAATTGGGATGGAAATAAAAGTTTATCATCCTTGAGGCTCTGGGAATCATTCTTCCACGAAATTCATGGACAAGACAACCACAACAACAAAAACGGTGGCCACCTGTTAGGTTATTTTGATAATAAAATGACCACCACTTCCGGCCCTTGTAGGGGCGCAAGGCTAATTAATGGCTATCAAATAAAGCATCCGGCCATTAAAAAAAATATTAACCAGTATCTGCCAATATTCCATCCAAAATACCACCCATGACTCTCGCTTTCGCGCAAATATTATCACAGTTTTAGAAGCTGTTTGAATCTTCTAGAAACATAAGATTTTTTTTGGGGGGGGGAGTGATAGGATGAGGATAATTTTATTTTATTTGTTTACTTAGCTATTTATTTAAATTTCAAAGTTAAGACACCAAATAAAGCTACACTGTGTCATTTCTTATAACCTCTTCGGCCCACCAGCGGCCGAGCGGTAAAGTCGCTGAACACTGGTAGTTCGGTCTGAGGTTCGAATCCCGCGAACGGGCTGGCTGCATGGGCGTTTTCGTGGTTTTCCCCATGTGTAACGTGTATACGAGCCAGTTTCCCTTAGAAAGTCCTCCACGAAGGCATCCCTCCTCTTAGGCAGATAGCCCTCGAGGCTTTGCCATAATCACACACACACACACACACTTATAACCTCTTCCCGCGAAAAGTGCTCGAGCCCACAATTGTCTGACTCTTGTTAATTTTTACTATAATTTATTTGCATCATATTATTATATTTACTGAGAAATGAAGTATAACAATTCGTTGATTCCAGACGTGTGATATTTTTCCAAAAATCGCAAGTATTCAAATTCTCATGTAATGAAACTATACGTGATGAGAAATGTAGGATAGAAATGCGATGTCATAAAAAAAATTTCCTAATCATGTTTTAGAATAGAAACAGGAAACTGGTTTGAGAGAAATCACTTACTTAGTAGAGCTCGTATGAAGGCAGAGACAAAAACGATGACCAACAATCTTTTTATCCGATTCTGGATGCAACTGCCATACAGTGCCCACTTGAAATCACAAAGTCTGTTTAATCGATGTGCTGGTGTCGGTCGAAAATATGTTTCCTCGCCAAAAGCAGCCAGTACATAGTTGGTGGTGTATTGACGAGTATCAGTTAATACTTAAATACTTATGGGACTCTGAGTAAAAAAATAAAAGTCTGTGCATTTAAAAATGGCAGTGTTGCTTGACTCAAGGATTGTTATGAGCATGGTTGCCAGAAAAATTGATATGAGCGCGGTTACAGGAACTTGGCGCATTTTGAAAAGTTGGCGATTTCTACTAAGATGGTTGCATTAATACGTAAGTAGCAGTTTGAGCTTGCATATTTAATTACTTTAAGCTTAACAAAAGTTAAAGGAAGAATTTTTGATAAGCAGCTCCAAACAGATATCAAGAATATGCTATTAACTCAAGATTCCTTATACTATTCTATATTATTCATTTGTTAATATTCCTTGGCAGTACATAGGGTAGAATGGCTTACTACTTAATGTTTCAGTACTGTTAAACATTTGTTGTTTGTTAAAATGCAGTTACCATTGTTTTGCGCTTTGGTTACCCAATATCAAACGCATACTTAATTGTATGCAGGACTCTTTTTTTTTTTTTTTTTTCTATTAATAAAAGAAGTTGTAAAACACGCTTAAATCGCTAACAAGTAAGAGAACGTTTTGCTTAAAGGAAGTTTTACTGCAACTTTTTAAACTGCCGCTAAAAAAATCATATTTCCTTCAATGGCCGAAAACAAATTACAGTCATTTAGTTTGCGGAAATTGTAGAATGAAATATGGGTCATTTTAAGGAACCAACCCGCATTTTGATTAAGTTCTGTAAAGAAAAATCTGATTTTTTTTCTTAGCAAAAAAAAAAGACTGAAGCTTTCTCTCCTGCACTCAGATTCGAATAGTTTTAAATGAAATAAAAATGGCGAATGTAGGTTGTCGTAAGTTCAAACGGGAAGTTTTATGCTGAAAGATTTAGAACACCACTTTATATTTTCAGATTTAAAATCTTAAGTTTTCTTTAAACTCACCGATTCGTAGAGTTGGTTTTAGAACGTTTATGTAGATGTTGATTTCCTATTAATTTCGTGCAGTTTTAAAACTAATTTTAAACCTGAATTTCTTTCGCAGAATATCTGTTAAATTTCAAAACAGAAAAGAAATACAATCAAATTCAGTTATTTCAAGATAAATATTTTTCTTCCTAAAAACGTCTTTAATACTTTTTCAGTTTCTACTAAAAGAAAAATTAGCACTTTTCAGTTAATGGGCTATATTTATAGCACATAATGTAGAATTTGGTGAGAAATTTAAACGAGGATTCGACTGGCATCATCACCGATATATACAGCTTCAATAAAAAGAATGCTAATTTAAATTCAGTATAAATACAAAAAAAAAAAAAAGAAAGAAAAAGAAAAAAAAAAAAAAAAGAATAAAGAAAAATCTAAAAGGGTTCAGATTTTAACGTTCGCCTAAAAAGGTTTGTTAAGTTTTTTTTTTTTTTTTTTTTTTAATCTCTCGCTGAAGTCTACCAGTCTGCTGTTAAACTCACGCCTGCTAACTTATTTCTTTTTGTCTTTTTAGAGTTAGTATTAAGTAGCATTTTTTCGCATATGCGCCATATAAAATTCAGAAAAGCATACATGTTTAAAATTCCCGATGCAGTATTAAGTTCTGGCATATAATTTTTTCCAGTATTTCTTCGGTTTATCATACATGTTCTGCCTTCTTAGCAAGATTGCTTACAAAACATTTTTTGGTCTTTTCATTATTACCGTTTTGTGTGTCGACTTTATCAAATATTTGCGCATTTACACCATGCTAAATTCAGTTCAACTGCAAAATTGCAAAATATTTAGAAACAGCATATCTTTAGAATTTTCGATAGATAGTCTTGCATGCTGGAGATAGCAATATTTTATTCCGTACGGTGTTGCCACTGCTCACTTTCAAATGAATGAGTTTATTAATCAAAAATTTCATTAAAATTTTCCGAAATATGAAATTGGAAATTTAGAATTAGGGCTTCCAGCTGTCCATGTTTGGGTGGAAGACTATAATTCAAAATTTGCTGGCCGTCATTTTTTTTATACTTTGAAGTACAGTCGTATTTTCCCAATGTGAAGAACGTATATACATGCATGCAGATTCTTCATTGTTTAATTTCTTTGAAAATAATACATGGGGATAATATTTATTGGCAACTTTTTGAAAAGTGATTCGCCGTTCTTAGTGCCCGACACAAAAATCCCGTTTCGAAACAAATAGCCATTTTAGGCTAGAAATAAAGGCAAGTGCAGAATTTCACAAATAAGAAGTCATACAATTATTCCAATCGCCAGTGTACGATTAATTCCAAGGTGCCAGTCGATAGAATTTTCTACGGATGCGAGCTTTAGACAGCAGAGGTCAATAAATGGTACAGTTATCAGAAAAGTGCGAAGCAAAGTTCGGAGCAACCAACCGCGGTGTAAATACTATTTCTCCTCACTCTGCAAGATCTTCTGTTGTAACGTTATATTAGTGCTCCCAGAGCATAAGGATTCAGTGTAGATGGCACCTTTGCCTTGGATTCATTTAATCGCGATTGTTGGTCATTCGACAGCTGTCAGATCGATGATCTGATTCTTTTTTAAAAATAATGATGTAACTGATTCTTTTTTAAAAATAATACTTCAGCAAAAACGCAATAGAAAGTTGTTACCTACGATGAAAGTCAACGATGTCAGTCAACGATGTCCAGTCAACGATGAAATTGTCATGCAGCACGATTTAGCGCAAGCTATGTATAATAGTGAGTCACAAACACTGCTCTTTCGTTAAATTCTCGGAAAGCCATGATTTGTTCCTTCCAAGGATATAAATTAACAAAAGTATTGCTGTATTGTTCTCTGCATTTTGAAAATATCTGATATGGACACTACACGACTTCCTTGTACGGCCTTTTAAATTGTACATAGCTTCTGCTGCACTTCATTTAAACTTATTTCCTCGAATTTCATGAAAGAGATATTTCTTATTCAATATATTCAGTTCTAATTTCACGACAAGGCAAAAATACATAGAAACTCAAAACATCTTCATTAAAAATCTTAAAATACAGAAGAAACCTAAAACGCCAGATACAGTTTTAAAAAAATTACAATTAAAATTTCTATGCACCCAAAAAAACAATTCGACCGACGGGCAGGAAGTCCCAATTTTTGGTGCACAAAATTGAAAATTAGCTTTCTGCCCGCCTGGGCAACAAGACACTGAAATTGGTGTAGTCACTGACTTAATTCACTTTTCTACTAAGAATTCAAATGAAAATAAATGACCTGAATTGTTGATAATTCTATAATGATACAGATTAAGTAAAGGCATTAAAAAATAAAGAAAAAGAATCTGAAATGTTTTAGATTTTAACGGTCGCCCAAAAGGATTTGTTAAGCATTTTTACGTTCATGCTGAGCACTCTACCAGTCTGTTCTGGCACGCTAACCCATTTCTTATTTATTTATTTATTTATTTATTTTTAGTCCAAAGGGATTTGAGTGCCGAAAGACTATTACTTTCGTTTTGGCATTTTGCGTCGGACTCCTAAAAATGTCGGTTCACTTTTCAAACTGTTGCCACAAAATGTTAGAGTTCTTCATTATACTTGAAGAAATTAAACAATGAAAAATCTCCATAAATGTGTGTCTATTTCTCGCATTGTGATAAAACAACGGTACCTAGAGCCATCCGCTTTTGAATAACACAATCCTACTGCAAATATGGGCATCTGAAATCCCAAATTTGAAATTTGGAATTTGTTTTATGATCAATTTCATATTTTGTAAAACTTTAACGAATTTTTGAGTAACAAACGCAACGATTTAAAAGCGAGCAATGCGACACTTTACGGGAGAAGAAAACCTTTTTATCTCCAGCACGTCGATGTGGTTTACTTAATTATGGCAAAGCACACAAGGGCTATCTGCCTAAGGGGAGGAATGCCTTCGTGGAGACTTTCTAAGAGAAACTGGCTCGTATATACGTTACAAATGGGGAAAACCATGAAAACGCCCATGCAGCCAGCCCTTTCACGGGTTTCAAACCTCGGACCGAACTACCAGTGTTCAGCGACTTTACCGCTCGGCCGCTGGTGGGCCTCTAGCACGTCGAACAGTACTATATCGGAAATTCTAAAGATATGCTCATTTTAAAATTATTTTGCGATATTGCTATTGAATTAAATTGTATGGTTTCAGTGCAAAGAACATGATATTTAATAAAAAAAAGGTAACACACAAAACGTTAAAAAAACGCCCCTTTGGATGTAATTTAAAATCTGAAACATTTCAGAATATTTTTTTTTTTTTTTTTTTTTGTGTGTGTGTGTGTGTGTATGTGTTTTTTTTTAATTGTCTTTATTATTAAATATTATTTTCTTCGTACTGATGCCATACACAATTCAACAACAAAATTACAAAAATTTTAACAGCAGCATAGCAACATATGTTTAGAATACGCGATGCAGTGTTAAATGTTGGCCTACATTTTTCTGTTTTTTTCAGTCTCTTTTCAGCTTATTATATCAATGTTCGGTTTCCTTAGTAAGGTAGCTTATTACATTTTTTTCTTTCATAATTAAGCTTTTCTATGTTTAATTTTGTTTATATAAAATCGCTTTCTTCATACTCATGATACATAAAATTCAGTTCAACAGCATAATAGTAAAATATTCAAAAACTGAATATCTTTAGTATTTCCAATACAGTCTCGTGCGCTGGAGATAAAAAAATGTTTTATTCTGTACTGTTTTGCCACTGCTAGCTTTCAAATCTTTGAGTTTGTTAATCAAAATTTCATTAAAATTTTTAAAAAATAAAATATAAAACTCGAAATTCAAAATTTGGGTCTCTAGGTGCACATGTTCTGTGGAGAACATGTTCTATGCTTTCATAGAGCCGAATTTGTTAATTGAAGTTGAAAGATATATATCTTACATTTTTTCGAATGGCAACCGTCTTCGCACTGGAGATACAGGGGTTGGACAAAAATATGGAAACACCTTTAAAAAAAACATGTTTCTTTGCTTAATATGGTGTAGGAAACCCGTTGGCATCCAAAACAGCTTGCAGTCTTCTCGGAATGGATAAATACAGTTCCTGTATGTTTGCTAAGGGAATATTATACCATTCTTCCTGCAAAACGGTGGCAAGTTCAGATAACGATGTTGGCCGTGGATAACGAGGACGCACTTTCCATTCCAATGTAGACCACAAAGGTTCAATAATATTCAGGTCTGGTGACTGTGGTGGCCAGGGGAGATGGGACAACTCATCCTCGTGCTCAGAAAACGAGTCCTGGACAATGTGAGCTGTGTGAACAGGGGCTTTGTCGTCTTGGAAGACACCATCACCATCGGGGAACAAAGTTTGTACCATGGGATGAACTTGATCGGCCAAAATATTCATATAAGTCTTGGCAGTCATGTGCCCTGACACAGTTATCATGGGGCTAGCAGAGAACCACGATATGGCTGCCCAAACCATAACAGAACCCTCGCCATGTTTCACTCTTGGCAACAAGCAGTCTGTATTATAGGCTTGAGATGGCGTTCTCCAGACGTAAACGCGGCCAGAAGTGGGAAACAATGTGAAAGAAGACTCGTCAGACCATATTACTCGCTTCCACTACTCTATAGTCCAGGCTTTATGACTTAAACACCACCTTTTTCTGTTACGGGCATTAGCATCACTGATGAGTGGCTTCTCAATTGCAGCACGGCCAGCAATTCCCTGTTTATGAAGCTCCCTTCCAATTGTTTTGGTACTCACAGGGTTCGGTAACACAACATTCATTTCAGCAGTAACTTTTGCAGCTGTGGTCTTCTTATTTTTCGTCACAATTGCCCTTAATGATCGTCTGTCACGATCATTCAGGACACACTTTCGTCCGCGCTGTGATTTAGCAGATGATGTTTTTCCGCTTTTCAAATATGCGGAATAAATCTTCGATACAGTACCTCTTGAAACACTACACACCTCGGCTACCTTGCTTACGGAAGCACCTACCATACGTGCTCCAACAATTTGCCCACGTTCGAAGTCTGTTAATTCTGACATAATGCAATGACAACCTCACATAACAGTACTCCGACAACAACTGAACTGTTTAGTACATTTACGAAGTTGTATAGGTGACGTCAGTAGTAAAAAACGCCAGCGCCACCTACATATTTTATTAAAATCAATTTTCTTTTCAAACATGCATTTCACAAGGTGTTTCCATATTTTTGTCCATCCACTGTATAAATGCTTTATTTCGAACAGTGTTGCCATTTCTAGTTTTTATATCGTTGATTTTATTAATCAAATATTCATTAAAGTTTTACAAAATATGAACAAGATTCTTCATTATTTAATTTCCTTAAAAATAATGCAGGACGATAATATTTGATGGCAACAATATAAAAAGTGATACGCCGTTATAGCGAACCAAAACAAAGTGCCATGTAAAGACTAATAGCTGTTTTGAGGCAAATAAATTTTTTTATAAAATAAGCTTTCACTTAAAATACATAAAATAATGAACTAAAAGTATAAAAATAACTTATCATATAGTTTAATGGGAGCTAGAAATCAAATCATTCCCTTTACGAAATTCATCTGTGGTTTTTACATCTTGAATAATAAAAGCAAGTGATACCCTTGATAAATCTGCAAAGGATTTTGAGAATGCAATTAAATTATTAAATTTCGTTATTAAACAGGCCACACTTTTATTATTCCAATATAAAACTGTAGATCAATTTAGTATAAAGAATGACTTAATTTTATGCTCCCGTTAAATTACATGATAAATTATTTTTATACTTTTATTTTATTAGACTTTGAGTTTTAAATAAAAGCTTATTTTATAAAAACTTTTTTATTAGCACTCTTATCCTTTTAGTCTCAATGACGCTCTATGATTTTAATTAATCAAATAAAGAAACATTTTTCAACAATGATTAATCGTTCTTTTACTTTAATTGATTGATTACGTCAAGTGGTCGAAAAAGTACAGCAATTTTGCCAAAAAATCCGAATTTAACGTTAAAGCTTTATATAAACTTGATTTAAACGATTTCTTTACGTTTTGTCCGATGATACAAAACTGTACTAATGTATCAAGCTAATTAAAATAGCATTTTTTTGCAGTAAAACACTGTAATTTTGTTTCTAAGAATTTGTTTATATTTGTAAAATTAAAAACAATAACAAATAAATAAAATCTGAAAGCTTTCAGATTTTATATTACGCCCAAACGAGCGTTTTCATTTATAGACGCAAAACACATTTCAAGGGCATTTGGGTTAAAAATATTTAAAAACGACATCTCTTTAGAATTTCCGATAGACAGTCTCGCGCGCAGGAGATAAAAATGTTTTAATTCCCAACAATGTTGCCACTGTTCGCTTAGAAACTATTGAGTTTTTTTAATCAAAAATTCGTTAAATCTTTACAAAATATAAAATAGACAATAAAACAAATTCCAAATTCGGGCTTCCAGGTAACCATGTTCGGTAGAGGACCATGTTATTCAAAATTTGTTGATTCTAGGTACCATTGTTTTCCAGAATGCGACAAACAAACATGCATTCATGCAAATTGTTAATTATTTAGATTCTTTAAATATAATGCAGGGCGATAATATTTGATGGCAACAGTTTGAAAAGTGATACATCCAATGCAAAATGCTGTTTCGAAATTAATAGCTCTTCTGGGGTAACGCCCCTTTCAGCTAATAATACAAAAAAAAATTAAATGTAAATTGAATAAAGCATTTTTTTTCCAAAACTCTGTTCATATTCTTAGTTTAATTGTTATCTTTAAATAACTTATACATCATTATTTTATTATAATTATGCTATGTACTATATGTTATCGAAAACGTTCTAAGAAAGTCCACGAAGAAAATCATTATTTTAAAAGGTGTCGATGCTAAAATTAGTTTGAGAATTCCTACTTCAGATTTTCAGTCTTTCGGAACGGTTTAAGTCTAATTCCTCAGGGACAAGTTTAATTCGTTTTTCTTTAACTAAGCAATTTCACACATGCTTTAAACTATAAACATAACTAAACAACGCAAATTTGCTCTCACCTCAAATCATTGGGATCGCTGATTTATATCCGTTATCGACATACTCAAAAAACAAACACAAATCGAATTCACTGATTGGTGTGATGTAAAAACCTTGAAACGGCTTTCCAAGCGAAAGGAAAAAAACGATCCTTCTTCCTCTGCTATACATCATAGTTTGTTTTAAATGTAGAAAAATTGTCCAATCAATATTTTTTATCATTCTTTTTTAAAAGGAGGTGAGGTGTTTGTTTTATAATCTATGAAAACTTTATAATCTAAGCACTTTTACATGTTGAAATTTTATAATAATTAATACCAAACATTTTCAAAAAGTCGAACAATTTTCAAAATTTCGCCAAAAAAAATAGAAATAATTTTAAATATTTCGTACAATTTCGCCTAAAAGATTTATTTCTGCTTTATCCGATATTGCAAATAATAAAATTCTACTATTTTTTTTTAGTTTCTCCTTTAAACCAAGATAGCAGGAGAAATCGTTTTAACATTAAGTTTGCAACGATTTTGAACAGATTCCTTTACCACATTGAATTGCCCCTCCCCACACAAACAGCGTATGCAAAATTCGAGCTCCCGCAGCTTTGTGGGAAGTTATTAAAATATTTTAACCATAGCAAAAACCACTATAAATAACCTAAATAAAAGCTTATAAAGGAATACATATTTATTTGATAATAATAGTTGACTTCTTTGACGCTTTCGTCCCTAATACGCTCTCAAAATATATGGTAATCTTAGAAAAAGGGCTACAAGTAATACATGGCATAATCAATTCATATTAAAATTAATTTTAATTTCAGTTTTCTTAGTCAAATTAATGTATGAAATTAATTAATGCCATAACCAATTCATATTAAAATTAATTTTAATTTCAGTTTTCTTAGTCAAATTAATGTATGAAATTAATTAATGGAATAATCTATATCTTCTTTTCTTTATATATATAAGCGGCTAAAGTGTATGTCGCCGATAGTTTATTGTTGCCATTCGGAAAAATGAGCGCGGAAATTAACGTTTCCGCAGTTTTTAATTAATATCTCGGCTGAATAAAGTCGTACGAAGATGAGAACGGTATCGATGGATTCGGAGAATTTTTTGGAATCCGAGGATACGCGTCTCGAACTTCAACTCGGCGCCTTTCCGTAGATATTCGAGAAAAAAAGAATTTGGCATGTAGCGAAATCCCTCTAATAAGGAAAACCCAAGAAAGAAAGTGGAAAATGTAGGGAAAACGTAGGGGAAAATTAGTTTTTACTTAATATCTCGACTAATTATAGTCCCAAGAAAACGCGAATGGTCAACATGGCGTGCCACGGACCTGCGGAATCCAACGGTGAGCCCGGGAGCCAGCCGTATCGGAGATGATGTTACTTCTCCCCATATATATATGCGGCTTAAGTGTCTGTTTGTCGCCGATAGTTTATTGGTTGCTTGTGTAACTGTAAATTGTTTTATTCCCCGTGCAGTGCAGCGCGTGACAAATATTATGAGGAAACTAAGCCGGAAAAATTAAAAATACAAGAACACGTGCATTTAACATTTAATAAATAAATTTAACATCTGTTTATCGCCGATAGTTTAGTGGTTGCATGCATAACTGTAAATTGTTTTATTCCCCGTGCAGTGCAGCGCGTGACGAATATTTTGAGAAAACTAAGCCGGAAAAATTAAAAATACAAGAGCACGTGCATTTAACATTTAATAAATAAATTTAGTATCTATATATAAAAGAATTCAGAACTATGTAAACGACAACGATGAAAAACAAATAAAATGAAATAAATAAATTTCTTTATTAATTAATTTATTAATAAATAATTATATAATTAATTTTATTTATAAATTAATTTTAATTTCAGTTTTCTTAGTCAAATTAATGTATGAAATTCCGGCTAGGGCATGCCTCAAAACAAAAGAGATTTTAGTGAGTTTTGGACAATGAATCATTCAATTTAAGTTACTGAACAACTAAAGCTGTCTATTGTAAATCGTCTATGCAAGAACCGCTCTGATTGGTACAGTAGTTAAGCGGTGCCACCTAGCACATCCTTAAGCCCGAGCTGCAGTCCCAGCGAAGGCATCAATGTTTGTAACTAGTCTTTTTTGGAGGAGCTTAAAGTCCCGTTCAGCCGAAAGTTACTTCGTGAGGCTAATCATAGCAAATTCTTGAATCCATAATTACCTAGGGGGTTCTCTAAGACTGTGATGAACTTAAGCGAAATCCTGCTGTCACTTCTAAGATGCCGAAGGCCTTGACAGCAGACAGAAGCTGTCTCTTCCTGTTGGCTATGATGTTCGTGATCCTGAAGTGGATTATGGTCAAACTTAGATGGTTTAGTAACAACAACAAAATAAAGGGAAGGCTTAAAGTTACTTCATCAAACATATCAAACATATCAGGTGGGAAAGTGGTTAGTGAGTCTGACTGCTGTACCGAAAAGTCGGGTTCCAATCCCGGATAAGGCATCCCATTTCTTTCATAGAATGTAACCATGGAGCATGTATTACGTGCCTCCCTAGTAAAATGACCACCGTTTCCGGTCTTAGTATTGGCCAATGCCTGCTATTGCTCGCCGTTGGGAAAGCGGGGAAATATTGTCCTAGCCGTACTAATGTACAGTAACAACCGAGGTATTAACTCTCCAAAAGGATTTAAACGAAACTGCATTTCATTTAATTTCACTTTCTGGATTTCTTTACAACCTTTCATGCTGATAGGCTAAGTCCTTGAGAGGAGAATAGTCGTATTTCCGGTCATAAGAGTGTGGAAATTTTTCTCATCGTCGCTCTCTTATTCTAAACGATCGAAAGCCTATTTTATTCGCTGGAAAATTCCAGGAAAAGAGACAAGAAGAAAGGGTGAAATGAAGCGTGTGCCGATTCCGGTTAAAAAATGGAATAGCTGAGAGCGTTTTCGACCTAAAGTAGCTGCTCGAACAATGAAAGGAAAACCCAACTGACAAATTGGACACCGCCATTGCAGGAAGCAGTGATTGTTCATTTTTCTCGCAACAGTTTTTGAGTGCTCTTCAAATACCGGAATCTGCATTTTAAGAAGAAAAGCTCCCCTCGTCTTGCCATTTGGAGACCATGCTAAATTTAAACATCGGAATTCTTCTACAAAGCAAGAATGTTTTTTCCTTTTTTTCTCAAGCTACATGAAATCTCTCGCGAGAAATTTTAATAACAGCTTGCCCCTCCTTTTTTTATTTGTTTTCACATTTTTAAAAGTTATAATAAATCCTCTAATATTCCACAGCATGAGGAACAGAATAATGTTATAATATCTTCGTAATATCCAATAATAAGTTATAAAATTGCGCAAAAAAGTAGAAAACGTAACCTACTTATTATTCTATACTTGAACTATTATTCTATACTCAGGTATATAATATCGCAGCTGATGATTCAGTGTGGCTAATAATGCAAGAATATTCCTCCATATAACACAGGGCAATTTACTACAACAAAAATGAAAAGTATTAAATAACCGAGGACATATTATTAGGTATCTCGGCTTTTTTACCAATTCAGTATTTTGCCTGTCATTCACTATCGGAACACAAACAGCGCCCTCTAGCCGATTAGTGCGAGAATTATATAATACCTGAACTCACTTCGTACGAGCAGTTTTCAAAAAATTAGCTCTCAAAATTTTTGCTTCTCAGTGTTAATTGAATTTGGTATAAATTTATTAATATATCTTTTTTATTAAACTTTCCTGATTCCTTCTTTCACAATTCGAAATTTAGGTTCAGTCCAAATACAATTCGCAAATATATTTTGATTTTTTTTTTCAAAATTTGCAATTTTTTAGTAAATCTTTCAAATTGTTATCATCACCTTAAAGTAGATGTATTTCCTAGGCCTAACTACAAATATTGCAGTCTTTTATTCAAAGTTCCCTAAGATGTACGTGAATTCATATACTGGCGCCGTTTTGAAACCTGGTATCTTTGTTTTAAGTACTAACAACGCCAAATGTACTTTAAAGGATTTTGTGACAATCTTTAAAGAATTACCACAGTTATTTTTCACCTTACATTTCTAAATAAATTTTTAAAGGGAATTAATCATATGGAAATTTTTCCTCAGTTTTATTAATGATGCATAGTAAATACTGTTACGAATTTGGTATTTAAAAAGCTAATGTTAGTTCAATTATAAATTAAATGGTTTTATTTCCCGCGCAGTGCAGCGCGTGACGAATATTAAAAGAAAGCTAAGCCGGAAAATTGAAAATACAAGAGAGCGTGCATTAAACATTTAATAAATATCTCTTTTTGATTTCGAAAATGTACTAGAAAATTCTCGCACGCGATTTTAAAATCTTATAAAAGGAGGAAAACCTCTCAGTTCGTGGTAGTTACTTAGTTTGTTGTTGTTTAGAAAACTGCTCTTGTTGATTGTAGCGAATTCGCGGATTAGCTTTCTTTAGCTGTTTTGAATTACGTTCTATTGGACATTTGAGTAATTTGAACAAAAATTTATTATTATCACAACAAAAATGCTTAAATTTCCTCAAATTATCATGCAGTATTACAATATCTCACAGTAGTTATCTTCTAACTACTCAAATGTCCAATAGAACATAATTCAAAACAGCTAAAGAAAGCTGATCCGCGAATTCGCTACAATCAACAAGAGCAGTTTTCTAAACAACAACAAACTAAGTAGCTACCACGAACTGAGAGGTTTTCCTCCTTTTATAAGATTTTAAAAATCACGCGCTAGAATTTTCTGCCGTCCAAGGACATATTGAACAACAAATCGAAGACAGAGTTTCTGCCGTCCAAGGACATATTGAACAACAAATCGAAGACAGAATTTCTGCTGTCGTCGCCAAAGAAGTTGACACTTTAAAGAACTTCGTAGCGACGGTAGCGAATTGTAAACCATCTGAAGTGCTACACTTCAGATGGTTTAAAATTTCTATCCATGCCTGCTCGTCCCTCTCTGAAGCTATTGACATATGATGGGAAGACCTTCTGGCAGGTGTATAAGACACAATTTTCTATAGTGGCGGATGCGAATGGATGGGATTCCCAAACTAAGGCTTGTTATCTCGCCGCTTCTCTGAGAGCAGACGCAGCGGATATCCTGCAGACGCTTCCCGAAAACATAAGAGACTTCGAAGCTCTATCCGGCGCATTGGAGCTGCGCTTTGGCGAGAAATTTTTAAAAGACTACAGCAGGCTTCAATTAAAATCTCGTCAACAAAAGCCCACCGAATCACTCCAGGAACTCGCCACGGATGTTGAAAGGCTGTTCCACCTCGTCTTTACGGAGTGCCCGAGAGAAACGAGGGAAATCCTGTCGCTGCAATATTTCATCGATGGCATCCGGGACCCTGAAATACAGAAAGCACTGCGAATGGCGGATGTTAAAGATTTGAAAAGCGCTTTAGTGTATGCCATGAAATTCGAGGCAGCCCAGCAAGCCACTCGTCGAGACCGCCACCCAGTCAGCGCTGTTCAAGTCCAGGAGCCAGGGGATCACGTCACCGCTCGACTAGGCGATTTAACTACACAACTGAACGCCTTGAGACGGAATATTGGTGAGAAGAAAACGACCGTTAAGTGCTGGAACTGCGGTGCTGAAGGACACATTCGACGAAACTGCAGAATACCCCAGGGTACGGATGTAAAGACCGCTCCTAACAAACAACAGGGAAACTAATTAGTGGCCATCTCGCAGGGCGGAGGTTGCCAGATAATGAAAAGTCCCAGTTTAAAGCGCTTCAGATTTTAGCAGTGAGAGGCGGCAGTAATGGGCTTTTCATAATAGGATATATTAATGGAGTTCCCTGCGATATGACTATAGATACAGGAGCCAACGTTACCATCATCCGAAAAGATTTGGCTCAGCAAATGGAAAGCAAACTTTTCTGGACGCCGCCCTGCGTTACCCTCCAGACTGTGTCCGGTGAGAAGATCGACATCGATGGAAAAGTAAACGTTAACATCACGTTTGGAAGTGCCGCTTACCATCACACGGCATATGTAGCAGAGATCACTAACTCTTGAATACTCGGATTGGACTTTCTAAGGAAATACAATTTTTTCTTGGACTTTAAAAATAACGAATTGCATTCTACATCTGATGACATAGCCCTATTCGGAATTAATGATGGAGTGAAATCTCTCCACAAGATTATAGCTCAAGATAATATCACAATACCCGCAAGAACCAAGTTTTTACTTCCTGAGTCCATAGCCGAAAATAGAAATTTCCGCTACGGCATCATAGAATATCCAAATAACTGTAATAGCCCGAAAGGAGTACTAGTAGCCTCAACAGTCGTCGACCTATCCAGAACGGTTATCTCGGTGAGAGTCGCCAATGTAACTGAGAAGGCGAGAGTTATTAAGAAAGGTGAAGTGGTTGCAACATGTACTCCAGTAACCACCGTTGAAAGAAAGAGTAACATCCAAGAATCCGTGTCTTCAGAAAGCATTACATCAGAGTTACTTCAGAATGCGCAATTAAACGATGAAGAGAAGAATGCTGCCGATCACATCATTAAAGATCTTCAAGTTGTTTTCTCCCGCTCGTCTTCTGACGTGGGTCGAACTAGTTTGACACAACATAGAATAGGTACCGGCGATCATCCCCCGATCAAGCAACATCCAAGACGTCTACCGTTTGCTAAACAGGAAGAGGTGCGAACATTGTTAAAAGTCATGGAAGAAAGCGATGTCATCGAGCCTTCAGTAAGTCCATGGGCATCTCCCATCGTCATAGTCAAAAGGAAAGACGGCTCAACAAGATTTTGCGTTGACTATCGCCGGTTGAATGAGGTTACGAAGAAAGACAGTTACCCTCTTCCTAGAATTGACGACATTCTAGACACTCTTTCTGGAAGCAACTGGTTCTCAACACTTGATTTAAAGAGTGGGTATTGGCACGTAGAAGTACAGGAGACAGGAGACCACTGGGTGAGCAGCTGTGCCGCCATGAAGAAATACAGCCTGAAGACCGAGAAAAGACGCATTTACTACGGGACAAAGGCTTTGGCAATTCAAGGTGATGCCGTTTGGACTGTGTAATGCGCCGGCAACATTCGAACGCCTTATGGAGACTGTTTTGAAAGGCCTTTCCTACGAAGCCTGCCTGATATACCTGGACGGCATCATCATCGTCGGAAAGAGTTTTGAAGAACATTTAGAAAATCTTAGGAAGGTGCTTCAGAAGCTGAAAGAAGCCAATCTGAAGCTGAGTCCCGCTAAATGCAAATTGTTCCGAAAGGAAGTGACTTACCTGGGACATGTCATCTCTGCAGAAGGTGTGCGCTCGGATCCTGAAAAGGTATCAGCGGTTAAATGCTGGAAACGTGCCGAAAATGTCCATCAGCTGAGAAGCTTCCTAGGGCTTTGCACCTACTATAGGAGATTCGTGAAGGACTTTTCTTCCATCGCAAGACCCCCTTCACAAGCTGACAGAGAGCAACCAAAAGTTCTTGAGGACAAAAGAATGCGAGGATCCATTTAACAACTTAAAGGAGGCTTTAACATCTGCTCCAATCCTGACGTATCCTCAGCTCGACCGACCATTTATTCTTGACACCGACGTGAGCAATGAAAGTGTCAATGCTGTTTTGTCCCAAGAAATAGACGGCCAAGAACGTGTAGTGGCGTACTGGAGCAAGTGCCTGTCTAAACCGGAGAGGAATTATTGTATCACCAGGAAAGAGTTGCTCGCCATAGTCAAAGCTGTAGAACAGTTCCATCACTATGTATACGGCAGAAAATTCCTGCTCCGCACCGATCATGCATCATTGACCTGGCTTTTAAATTTCAAGAATCCTGAGGGTCAAATAGCCAGGTGGATACAGAGACTCCAAGAATATGACATCACTATCCGTCATCGTAAGGGTTCATCACACGGAAACGCCGACGCCCTGTCTAGAAGACCTTGCCAAGAAAGCTGCCGATACTGTTCCAGGGTGGAAGCGAAATACGAGCTGCTGACTCCGGTCGCAAGACAAATTACAACGTCAACATCGGCTGATCGAGAACCGTGGAGTGATGGTGAAGTCAGGAAAGACCAGCTGAAGACCGCGACATTAAACCCATAATTGATTTATTGGAGTCATCAAACAGAAAACCTACCTGGTGTAATGTATTTTGCAGTAATTTACAAAACAGACAATCTTCTTAGTAGAACATAAATTTTATTTCTAGTTCTCGGTGATAGACAAATTTTATACAATTCTTAAGTGGAAAATTTTTAATACTACTCCTAGCTGCAAAATCTTCAGAATACAAAATCTTTTTAAAACAATATCTCTAGTTGCTGAGTAATGGTTTGATACAAATATGGTGTTGCCACTTCAACAATAATTATACTTATTTATTAAATAACAAGATATTACAACCTCTCCCCCCTCCAGATAAACTTTAATTTATATTTTTATAAATTAAAGTTTACAGTTTTTAAAACAATAATATCAGTACAACACAGAATTAAAATACAATTAGAGAATTAAACAAGAAATAACATAATAACAAACACTGAGGAAGAGAGAAAGGAACAAAATATTTTTTTTTATCTATATAGAGAAACAAATTATTTAATCAGGCCAGGGAGTACGACTTAATGCGTCTACATTTTTATGGTTTTTACCACTTCGATGAACGATCGTGTAATTGTAAGGTTGTAGTACCAGTGCCCATCTCATAAGTCGTGGATTTAGACTCATATTATTTTTGAGCCAAACTAAGGGATTATGATCGGTCATGATGAGGAATTTAGTATGCCCGTCTAAATAACATTGAAGTTTCTTTACAGCAAATATTATGGCGGCGCATTCCTTTTCTGTGGTGCAGTACTTTTTTTCAGTTTCTGTAAACTTCTTACTGAGGTATAATACTGGATGTTCATTGTCTCGTTCATCTTTTTGAGCTAAAATGACACCCATACCAGAGTTTGACGCATCAATTTGCAAAATAAACTCCTTATTGAAATCAGGTGCATGTAGTATAGGCCTTTGAGACAGTTTCTTTTTTAGCTCTTCAAATGCTTTTGTGCACTCTTCTGTCCAATTTATTTTCCCTTTCTTTATGTTTCCTTTCAAAGTTTCTGTTAAAGGTGCTGCGATAGATGAGAACATGGGAATGTAATGATTATAATATCCCGCTAATCCTAAAAATGCTCTGACTTGACTTTTTGTGGATGGCACTGGAAAATCAAGAATAGCTTTTACTTTCACTTCACTTGGCATTCTTATACCACGACCTACAATATGTCCTAGATATTTTACTCTATCTTGAGCAAATTTACATTTTATTGGTTTAATAGTTAAACCAGCGTCCTTTATTTTGGACAAAACGGCTTTCAGGTGACTTAGATGTTCTTCCCAGGTGTTTGAAAAGATTGCCACGTCATCTAAATATGGAACAGCAAAGTTTTCACAACCGTGAAGGATTTCGGCCATCATTTTACTAAATGAAAATGGTGCATTTTTAAGTCCGAAAGGCATCCGTATAGGTCTAAATGTGCCAAAACTTGTAACAAAAGTGGCTAATCTTTGAGCATTAGGTGTTAAAGGTATTTGCCAGTATCCCTTTGTTAAATCCAAAAGAGTTATATATTTTGCGCCTGCTACCGTTTCTACTCGTTGTTCGATGTTAGGCAAGGGGAAGAATTGTGTTTTAGTCAATTTATTCAATTTTCTATAGTCGATACAAGGTCTTGGATCCCTCCCTGCTACTTCTACTAAAATCATAGGAGAAGTGTAATCTGAATCTCCTATTTCAATTATTTTATGCTGAAGCATTTTATCAATTTCTGTTTTTAATATATCCGTTTGTCTAGGAGACATTCTGTATGGTTTACAGTGGATTGGGGTGTTTTCTGTCAATTGAATATCATGCGTTATTAAATGAGTTTTTCCAGGTTTATTAGAAAAGATTTTTGAAAACTTCAGCAGCATATCATGCAATTCTTGAATCTGTTGTTCATTTAGCTTATCACTTAAGGAGCTATTTTCTTTGATGTCCTCAAAATCAAACAATGTTGGTTCAGAGTCAATTGTTGGGAAATTTTCCTCCATATCATCAATTTCAGATTGATCTTCTGTAATCATAAGGTTAACCGATTCTGCTCGTCTATGATAGGGTTTTAACATGTTAACATGGTAGACTTGGTTAAAGTCATTTTTTTCTTCGAAACTCACAACATAATTAGTTTCGGATAATTTCTTCTCAACCTTCCCAGGACCTTTCCATTCAACTGCTAGTCTGTTTGGTTTATTCGTTGATACAACTAATACTAAATCCCCTTCAGAGAATTCTCTTTTTATAGCTTTACGATCGTACCACACCTTTCTTTTGGTTTGCATTTCCAGCATTTTATCTGTAGCCAGCTCTTTGCATCTTTTTAACCGATTTATCAATTGAAAAACGTATTCAACAACATTATTTCCTTCGTCTTTAGGATTCATCCATTGTTCATATAATAATGTTACAGGTGTTCTAAGATTTCGACCATATACTAATTCTGCAGGTGTAAATCCCGTATTCTCGTGCGTTATTGTTCTTAAAGCAAATAGAGCTGCGGGAACTTGCTTCTCCCACTCAGGGGCTGCTTATCCTGATAAAATACATAAAACTTTTAAAATTCGTTTGATTGTTCGGTGAAATCTTTCAACAGGGTTGCTCTGCGGATGGTGTACTGAGCTTCTAGTTACTTTTATTCCAAATTTTTCTACAAATTCTATGGCTAGATTCCTCATAAAGGAGGTACATTGATCAGTTTGTATTTCTTTCGGGAAACCCATTCTACTAAATATTTGTAACATGGCGTCAATTACTGACGTTGTGCCAATATTAGGAACAGGTACAGCATCCGGATATTTTGAAGCTAAACAAATAGCTGTAATTAAATATCTATTGCCATTCGGTGTTGTTGGTAAAGGACCGCATGCGTCAAAGTTAATTTTTGAAAATACTTCTGCAATAATTGGTACTAAAGTCAAAGGTGCTTTGGCTTTATCATTAGATTTTCCCACTCTTTGACATGGATCGCAAGTTTTAACATACTCTTCTATTTCTTTATAGCAATTAGGCCAGTAAAAGTATCTTGTTAATCTATCTTTAGTTTTCACAACGCCTAAATGTCCAGATGTGCTATCATGACATAATGACTTTATTTGATCCCTATATTTTTCAGGAATAACAATTAATTCCCTTTCATTTCCGTTTTTATCCATTTTCCTTTTCACCAACAATCCGTTTTCTTTTACTTTGAAATCATTTGTCTTGCTGGAATTTTCATTTTTAGCTTCCCTAAGTAATGACGTTAGATCTCTGCTTTGATGCTGAGATTCAATTAATTCCTTTGAATTAACATTAATCACTTTCTTAATTTCCTTGTCTTCCTCATCAGCTTGCGGTAAAATATCTTCGTCAGTTTCAATAAACTTCACTTCTTCTAGTTTCTCCATTTCAATTTCTCTGCTTCGGTCATCTTCATGAGATCTTTTTACTTGAGATCGTGTCAAAACCGCATTTATTTTTTCTAAATTTAAGAATGATTTATTTTTGAACAATTGTGCAGTTTTGTTACCCAATACATATCTTCCGGGATCATTTGTAACAACAGCTGCCTTTGTCTTTATATTACCAAGCTCGCAATTAATTTCAACTTCCGCTAACGGTAGACATACTAAATGGTCATTTAAAAGATATTGTACCCAGACATGTTCTCCAGTCATTTTTGCGTTATCTATGTATTTCCGAGAAATAACATCAACAGTGGCTCCTGTGTCTCGAAGAATAGGCATTTCATACCCATTCACTAAACCGTTAATTGTATATGTCTCTAACAAATCATCATTTGAAGATACGCAATTTACCTTTTCATTTGGTTTTAAGCGAGGACACTGAGGCTTAAAATGTTCATATGATCCACACTCGAAACAACGTGGTCGATATCTTTTGTCATATAAATTTTCTTGGTTTTTGTTTTGGAACTGATTCCTTTGCTGATGATCTTTCTTGTATTTTGAATCATCCCATCTATCAGAATGCTTAAAATGAGGCGGATGCTCTATTTTTTTCACAAAATTACCATAACGCAGTTTAAATGATCCTTTGTTAAATTTCTCAGTCTGATTTGTAGAAAATTTCGGTTTTATTGTTTTTCTCACATCTTCAAAATCTTCAATTTTCTTAACCATTTCAGTAGGTGAAATGATGGTTGTCCATTGATCCATAAAATGTTCTTTGAAATCAGGAGAAGTACGCTTTTTTATTTGATCAACCAGCATGAGATCTTTTAGCTGTTCAAAAGTTTTAATGTTTAATCCGTTAAGCCATCCTTCTAAATAATTTTTTAATTCATAGTAGAAATCATACCAAGTACTTTCAGTAGATTTTTGGTGTTTATTAAATAGTTGTCGAAATTTTTCCGCAGTCAATTTAAATCGTTGTAACAGTAAAGTTTTTACATATTCATACTTTTTCGCTTCCTCTTCTGGTTCTCTAGCAATAAGCTGAACAATGTCAGGAGGCAGTAATGAAATAAGTTGAGTCACTTGATTTTCAGAAGGTATATTCATTATTTTAGCTTGACTCTCAAATAACACCAGGAATAAACTTATTTCATCTTCTTTAGGGTTGAAACGTGGCATGACATCGTGAATTCTGATTTTTAAAGGCTGCTCAGGTAACTGCGTAGTTTCTGCCGGCTGTGCTGTGGCAGCCATTGCTTCCAGCTGAAGTTTCTGTAGCTCAAAGGCTCTAATTCGCTCTTCTCTTTCACGCTCTTCTTTTCTTTCCCTTTCTTCTCTTTCGCGTTCCTTTTCTCTTTCTTCTCTTTCGCGTTCTTTTTCTCTTTCTTCCCTTTCGCGTTCTTCTCTTCTTTCTCTTTCTTCTCTTTCACGTTCTTTTTCTCTTTCTTCTCTTTCGCGTTCTTTTTCTCTTTCTTCTCTTTCACGTTCCTTTTCTCTTTCTCTTTCTTTTCTTTCACATTCTTCTTTTCGTTCCCTTTCTTCTCTAATTGCAGCCAGTAGTTCTCGAGTAAACTCCTCATCATAATCGGGACTTTCAGTAATCAGTTTATGCAATTGAGCAATCTTAAATTCAGGTTTCACGGTTAAACCTAACTCTTCTGCTAGTACTTTTAAATCCTGTTTTTTACTCCTAGCTAAGAATGACATGTTGACACAAGTTACTTTTAATAGGCTTCCTTTTGAAATTCAATCTAAAAGCTCGTACTTGTATTAAAAATATATAATTTCTGGCGAGATTTAATTTCTCGAATACGAAATTCACACTAACCAATTGCAGAGAATTATTTAAACAACTTTGCCAGGTTGGCACAAAATAATTTAATACTACGTCGGGTTGACGTTTTAACTCACTATTCACAAGCCTCGTTAGCTATAACTATATAAACATCTTTGCCAGTTAGGCAATACAATGGAATTTTACCAACGTCAGTTTGACGATTTTACTATCTATCTCCACGCCTGGTTGGCGATAACAAAAAGAATTTTTACCAGTTTGGCAATACAACTTTTAGAATATACAATCTGTAATACGTCGGGATGACGTTACTATCTACCACACACCTGGATGGCGAGAACTAAGAAAAAAACTTTTGCCAATTCTGCAGTATAATTAAATCACACTACGTCAGTTTGACGTTATTACTTATTTTCACGCGCCTGCTTGGCAACAAATTAAAAAACTCAGCTAGCAGTTCTTTTTTTTTTTATAAATGCCGGGATGGCTTACACATATCAATTATCAACATAAAAATTCAATACAAATAGAAGTAAAGCATAAATAATAATTTAAAAATACTTCTTTACCACAAATATCAATTATAAATTTAAGCTGAATATTCTTAGTGTCAGTTATTTTAAACAAAATCTTACACGATATACTATAATTCTGAAACAAAGTATTAAAATTCAATAAAAGCTTTTTTAAGAAACCAAAAGTTATTCTTATCTTCAGAGATCACCAGTATCCTGTTTTTGACAATTTTTTCTCGGACGCAAGTTATAGAAGCTCAGAAGATAACCTTAATGATCCGCTTCAAATCTGGCTTTAAAACAGCAGACTTCTTACATCCATTTCTCCTTGAAATAAACAAACTCGGCAATTGGTATTAGCAAACTTGTTCTAAAAAATTCAGCAAATTTCTGGGATTAGGAGACCAGCACCATCAAAATTGATAATTGCACTCCTAATTTCCAGTATCTCGGTGGAACCTCCAATTAAATTAAGACTGTAATGTATTTTGCAGTAATTTACAAAACAGACAATCTTCTTAGTAGAACATAAATTTTATTTCTAGTTCTCGGTGATAGACAAATTTTATACAATTCTTAAGTGGAAAAATTTTAATACTACTCCTAGCTGCAAAATCTTCAGAATACAAAATCTTTTTAAAACAATATCTCTAGTTGCTGAGTAATGGTTTGATACAAATATGGTGTTGCCACTTCAACAATAATTATACTTATTTATTAAATAACAAGATATTACACTGGCAGGACATTTCTATCTGTAGTCCTACAACCAAATAATATTGGGCACTCTGGGATTCACTTCACATTCGAAACGGCGTCTTATACCGGAAATTCGAATCGGATGATGGGAAGACGTTTCGATGGCAGCTGATACTTCCAAGATCCCGCATTCCTTATGTCCTTAAAGAACTACATAACAGCCCTACGGGAGGTCATTTTGCAATAATGAAGACCTTACAGAGAGTTCGTGAGCGCTTTTACTGGAATAATGCAAAGGATGACGTGCAAAAGTGGTGCCGATCCTGCGATGCCTGTGCTAGGTCAGAAAGGACCGAAGAGACGCAGCCGAGGCAAGCTGCAACGTTACAACGTAGGGGCGCCTTTTGAACGTATCGCCTATGACATCTTGGTATCACTTCCACGAACTGCTGATGGCAAAAAATACATACTCGTTGTCATTGATTACTTCACCAAGTGGTCTGAAGCGTACCCTGTTCCTGATCAAGAGGCTGTCACAATAGCTAAGGTGATGGTACAGCACTGGATTTCCAGGTTCGGAGTGCCTCTTCAGTTACATTCCGATCAGGGAAGGAATTTTACGTCGGCAGTAATCAAAGAACTCTGCAAACTACTCGGCACTGACAAAACACAAACGACGCCATTACATCCCCAGTCGGACGGCATGGTAGAGAGGTTCAATCGAACCATCCTTAATAACGTCTCATTAGTGGTTTCCAGAAACCAACAGGATTGGGACGAGAAATTACCACTGTTTTTACTGGCTTACCGCAGTGCTGTCCACCAGACTACCGGCTATTCCCCATCACAGATGCTCTTCGGTCGTGACCTTCGTCTGCCTTGTGATCTATTGTTTGGTCGCCCTCCGAATGCTCCTTCATCGTCTGAGGAATATATTCAAGATCTCCAGGCCGGGTTTGAAGTGATGCACAGCTTTGCACGAGAGCGAGTCAACTTGGCGACAGAGAAGATGAAGACCCGCTGCGACACAAGATCTACTGAACGTCAATTCCACGAAGGAGACAAGGTGTGGTTGTGGAATCCGACTCGACGGAAAGTACTTTGTCCGAAATTACAGTCACCTTGGGATGGTCCGTACACGGTCCTAAACAGGCTGAATGACGTCGTGGTTCGGATCCGTAAGTCTTCGAACTCTAAACCTAAAGTCGTTCATTACGACAGGTTAGCTCATTACTATGGTCATAGTGCGTAATGTAAATAATTGTAAATAGTATAAGACCATGGTCCTTTATGTTTTTAAATGTGTATTTGATTTGATTTGTATTTAGTATTTGATATGCCTTTAGTATTTGATTTGTTTAAGTTATCTATTACATTTATTGTTCATGTTGTTTGATATTGTAATGTAATGCCTCAGTTGTAAGTTTGGCTTCCTGTCCAGGGGTTGTACTGCCCGGGACGTGCAGTCCTTGGGAAGGGGGAAGTGTTACGAATTTGGTATTTAAAAAGCTACTGTCAGTTCACTTATAAATTAAATGGTTTTATTTCTCGCGCAGTGCAGCGCGTGACGAATATTAAAAGAAAGCTAAGCCGGAAAATTGAAAATACAAGAGCGCGTGCATTAAATAAATAAATATCTCTTTTTGATTTCGAAACAGTACTAGAGAATTCTAGCGCGTGATTTTTAAAATCTTATAAAAGGAGGAAAACATCTCAGTTCGTAGTAGTTGCTTAGTTTGTTCTTGTTTAGAAAACTGCTCTTGTTGATTGTAGCGAATTCGCGGATTAGCTTTCTTTAGCTGTTTTGAAGTACGTTCTATTGCACATTTGAGTAGTTAAAAGATAACTACTGTGAGATATTGTAATACTGCACGATTATTCGAGGACATTTAATCATATTTGTTGTGATAATAATAAATTTTGTTCATTTATCATCGGACTTGTGTATTCATTTCGTAACGAACCTATACGCACGCAACAGTATGTATCTTGCATAACTCAAAAACGAGTAGCCTCAGAACGTTAAAATTTTGTATATAGGACTGTAGATCATGTAGATGTGCACCTCGTATCTTGGTTGCAATCGGCCGCACCAAATGTATATAAATATATGTTTATATATTTCGTCGCCATCGTGAAAAAACAAATGTGTGACGCGGTTTTCATGTCAAGGCAAGTTCGCGTATGCACAGTCTTTCAGCCTCGTGATATCAATGGTGCAAATAAATCAGATGGACAAAGAGAGTTTCAAATAACAGGATTCAAGACGTAAAGCATATCTTTGTGGTTAAAACCTAGGCTCCTGTGCAAGAGATGGCGAGTTCGTATCCCGTCCGTGGGGGTTATTTTTAAAGTTCAGGGAAAATAATATTAAATTCAATAAAAATTAATTAAAGTAGATAATTATAATAATGACGTACTAAGTAATAAAAATTAATCTCGTATAAAATAATTAAAAAGAGTAAATAATTAAAAGCAATTAATATTAATCAGCTATTTAAAAATAATAAATTAAAAATGATGTAATTCCAAGCACGTGGTTCAAGAGCTTGTTACGGATTTGGTGTTTAAATAGCTAATGTTAGTTGAATTATAAATTATTTTATTCCCCGTGCAGTCAGCGCGTGACAAAGGAAAGCTAAGCCGGAAAATTAAAAATAACAAGAGCACATGCATGTAACATTTAATAAATAAATATGTCTTTTTGATTTCGAGAAAGGTGCTAGAAATTTCTCGCGCATTTAAAGAGCTTATATAAGCGGCATGAAAACCTCTCAGTTCGTTGTTGTTGTTGTTGTTATTTAGTTAATTGTTATCTAAAGAGTTTGTTTAGAAAACTGCTCTTGTTGACTATAGCGAATTCGCGGATAAGCTTTCTTTAGCTGTTTTCAATCACCTTCTTCGTCAAATTTTCAAAAAAAAAAAAAAAAAAAAAAAAAACTATTAAAGTGGCTGCGCAGTGTTTTCTGGAGAGGAAAGACGGAAAAAGAAGTTTCATGAGATCTTCGATGCCGTGCAGCTTGGCGGTAGCCGCATCGTAGACGTAGCCACTTAAAATAACCTGCACCGAAGGAGTGGTTTCTACATCTATAATTCTTGCTAAAATACGAGTACGTTTTCTATGATGGCCTTTGGAGGGAAGACCTGTGTCCTACTAGTTGGAAGCAGCAATAGGAGGGAAGCCTGGCCTCCAAAACAATAAACTTTGTTAAATTCTATCCACTTAACTTTTTTTTATACTTGCAGATAATTTTCCAAGCTTTCCTTGAAACCAAATTGTTCGCCGTTCGCCTGTATCAAGAAACCCAACAAAAAACTTGTATGATGGATCCCAAAACCCGAACTGTGAAATGTATAGTCATGCACATACTCTATGCTACCGACCAAACCTGCCGGAAGAACAGACTTATAGCTGAAAGTCAACGACTTAAGGAAGGAGAGAGGAAAATCTGGCAACGAGAAGAAAAAACGTGCTCGATGCGAGAAGAACGGCATGCTCGTGAGAAAAAATTTGAAATTAGTTTGGCTGTATTCCGAGAGAAAAGTTAGCTTTCTTTTTTTTTTTTTTTTTTTTATTAAGAGCTGAGAGATGCAATGTATTACTTGTGCGTTTAATGTAAATGTGAATAAAAGCAATACTTTGTGAAAAATTAAACTGCATTTACAAAATTAAAATATAGCTCATGTTATTGTTAAACCTGCATAAGTGTCCCAGTTTATTTCCTGCAAATAGAGTTGACTAATAACATTCATAAGTGGATAGAAACGAACCGACAAAGATGAACTGAAGTGATCAAAGGATCGATATATGACAGTGGTGGCAGCTGGTCGGATGTATATTTGTCTACTCGGAAAAAGCTCAAGTGAATTCCTTACGAATGCTGCGAAGCTTATTAAGTGGAATAGTTGTCTTCTACCAGGTTCTCTCGTTAAGTGATTTATTTATGTTTTTGTGTTTATGAAAAATTTGCTGTTAATGTAAAGGTACACTTGAACAAGTATTTGATAAGACAAAAATTATCAGTGTGATTATCATATAAGACTTGAATTACCTTGCAAGTGCATTTATCTTTTATTATATGAGTGAATGATCATTAATTTAAGTAATGCTTGTGTTTTATTTATGAGATATGATTGCATTAATTTTCAAATGCTTATATATAAACATACATTTTTTTTTATTTATTTATTGAGGATTTGGATGTTGTGCATATTTAATGCAGATACCATGTGTTTATGATTCAACAGAAGTTAAGGATTTAACTTAATGTATAATTTTATGTAAGGAAATTTAGTTTTAATTTTCTGTTATTTTAATTAAGTTGAACATAAAGTCGCATAATGTCATTTTTGGCCAAATCTAGAAAGGCTGATCTAGTCGCCCTTGCACAAGAGTTTGGTGTTGAAGTGTTCCCTACATTTAGGATTTTGGACTTGAGGGAAAAGATTCTTGCTAGTGAAACCTATGAGGAGCAGGTAGCAAAGGATCTTTTGAGTGTTATCATTACAGATAGAGAGGCAAAGGAGGAGAAGGAAAGGCAGGAAAGGGAATATAATTTAAAGTTAGAGGCAGAGGAGTGGATTGCCATTGAGAAGTATAAGGTAGATTGCCAGGAAGTTACTCGAATAGGAGTACTACATCCGAAGGGGGGAGAATGGGAAGGAAAGATCAGTAGAAGAGTTAACGAGGACAATCAGATTATTGAAAGCAGATGGCTGCGACTATTTCTTCTCCAGTTTAGAAAGAGCTTATGTCAATGAAAGTGTCCCTGATGAGCATAAGGCCAAAATTTTGATTTACCTTTTGGGAGATAAAGCGGCAAATTTATTAAAATTGATAAGCGAGGATAAGTATGGGAATTATGAGAAAATAAAGGAAACTGTGTTGAAAGAATTTAAACCTTCACCTCAGGTATGCCTGGAGAATTTCAGAAAGGCAAGACGAAGTTCAGAAGAGACCTTTGGCCAGTTTTCTACTAGAGTTACTGCCATGTGGGAAAATTATGTGAAATCAATGGGGGTGACAGACTTTGAAGGTCTTAATCAGTTGGTGGTAGCGGACAAAATCTACCAGACCCTTGATACGGAAACTGCAGTACACATAGGTATAAGGCAGGGAGACTCGTGGTTCAAGCCAAGAGAGCTTGGAAAGGAGTGTGATATATTCTTTGCGGCTAAAGGGAAGTCCTACAACGTACGTAGGGAAGCTTGTGAAACTAAGATTTTAAATCAGGCAGTAGGTGAGAAACCTAAGGTCGAAGAAAGACTAGGCAGTCGGCATACGTCAGAAACCATAGGGAAAACCACAGGGAACGTTAAAGGTTTAACATGTTTTGTATGTGGTTCAGCTTCACATTTTAAAAGGCACTGTCCTCAGATTAAAGGTTCTAGGCAGTATAAAAGAAATGAGAAAAAGGATAAAGCCAGGGTAAACTGGATAAAGAAAGATCAGGATAATAATATCCTAAAGGACAAAGTTGTGGTAGCTCGTGTGGATTCTTTGAGGAAGTCAGGAGATGTAAACAACTATAAGCTGTGTGAGTTGAAAAGGGTTCCTATTAGTGTGAATGGAACAATAGGGAAGGCCCTAGTTGATTCAGGAACGGAAATTACGGTGGTTAAGAAAGAGTTAACCAAAAGTCTCCAACTGAAGGAAGGATCGAGTATATATTTGAAAGGTATATTTGGTCCAGCTGTTAAATGCCCTTTGGTAAGCATTCCACTGAGTATTACTGTAGGAGAAAGTGCTAGTGTTACACATCAAGAGATTTTGTGTGCAGTTGCAGAATCGCTGGCAGAGGATGTGTTGCTTCCTCCGGAAGTATTCACTATGTTAGGAGGTCGGTTATATGACACAGGTGAAGGGGTGGAAACTTACCTGAAGAAACCACAAACATCCCAGAGGTTAGGAGAAAGGAAAAGTCTGTGAAGGTAAACACAGGGAAACTAGAAGGAAACGCTAGTATGGGAAGGAATCTCAATGAGAAAGGGAAGGTGGAATCAAGTGAAAGCCAAGAACCTCAGCCAGGAAGACTATGTACAGCGGATGTATTTAGAAGTGAGCAGGAGACTTGTGAATCTCTGGTAGGAGCATGGGAGAATGCTCAGAAAGGAAAGGGGAATTATTATACAGTGGATAACTTTCTCTTTCATAAGGACAAAATTCTTGGGGAAAGTGTGGGGCAATTAGTTGTACCTAAGAGTCGAAGGGAGGAAGTCTTGCAGTTAGCACATTGCTCAGTGTTTAGTGGCCACATGGGGGTAAAGAAAACTGTGGAGAGAATTAGATACTCTTTTTATTGGGAAGGTCTGAGGTTAGACGTTCAAAAATTTTGCGAGGCATGTAAAGAGTACCAGTTGACTAGACCAATTAAAACTGTAGATAGGACACCAATCACCCCAGTAACGAGGCCAGATCTGCCCTTCCAAATTGTAAACATTGATGTGATAGGTCCGATTGATCCTCCCAGTTCTAAGGGTCATAAGCATATATTATGCTTAGTTGATCAGCATACCAGATGGGAGAAGCAATACCTCTAACTAGCCTCTCCGCCAAGTCGACTTGTGAGGAGTTATTACATATTTTTTCAAGAACAGGTATTCCAAATGTAATTGCATGTGACAATGAAACAAATTTTAAAGCAGATTTGACTCAAGAATTTGAGAGACGAACAGGGGCCAGTCCTAAGTTTTCGACCCCTGGATATCCTCAAGCTAATGGATTAGTTGAACGGTTTAATGGTACTTTAAAAAGAATGTTGTATCATGTCATCAGAGAAGGTAGAGGGTGGCATTTGCAAATTCCTTATGTATTGTGAGCCTATTCCTATGTATTGTGAGAGAAATACACAACTCAACAACTGGGGTGGCTCCATGTCAACTCATGTACGGCAGGACACCTCAGGGACCTCTGTCGATATTAAAATCATCATGGACAGGGAAACATGAAAATTTACAATTAGATGCAACTCCTGTTTATACATATTTACAAAATCTAAAGGCTAGGTTTGAGAAGGCTGCGGAGCAGGCAAAGCTCACAGCTAAAATTCAACAAGAGAGGACAGCACACTATCATAATTTAAGGTCTACCATAAAAACATTTAAGGTGGGAGGTAAGGTGATAGTCTTGATTCCCGATTCTAACAAGCTTTATGCTAGGTGGTAGGGTCCTGCAAATATATTGGAACAGAGAAGTTCTCACTCATTTGTAGTACAAATGCCCGATGGGACCAAAAGACATGTCCATCAGAATAAGATTAGACCTTATGTAGTTAGATCCCAAGCAGTAAATGTTATCTTGGAGGGTGAAGAAGAGTTTGGGAAAATTGAATCTATACCTGTCAACAAGGGAGAAAATAGTTTTTCTGAATCTCTGGAAGGATTATAAATGTCTAATTTAGATATAGTCCAAAGGAGTAAACTTTTAGGGCTACTGAGGAAATATCAAACATTATTTACACGTCCAGGGCAACCAGCACGAGTAAATACACACAAGATCGAACTTATTCTTACTGCTATTAGGAAGAAACCCCACTGCTATGGAATACCCATGGCATACCGCAAAGCAGTAGATGAGCAGATACGTGAGTTGCTAGAATTAGGATTAATTGAACCTTCTGAGTCAGAAATTGCTCATCCTATAGTTTGTGTGGCGAAAAAAGATGCTACAGTTAGAATGTGTAAAGATTTTAGATCATTGAATGCTGTAACGAAAACTCCAGCATTTCCCGTGAAAGACATGCAGGAATTGATTTTTGTGGCGGGTGCAGCAAACTGGCTGACAAGCATCGACCTTCGAAAAGGGTATTGGCAAATCCGAATGGATGAAAAGAGCAAACCTTTGACTGCATTTGCAACATGTAATGGAGTGTACCAGTGGAGAACAATGCCTTTCAGCTTATCAGGAGCCTCAGGGACATTCCAGAAGGAAATGAATTGTGCTTTGCAGAGTCATGGTGATTATGCTCAGGCATATATAGATGATATGGTGATTTTCTCGAAAACATTTGAGAAACACTCGAAACACATTTCTCTGGTTCTGGAAACTTTAGAAAAATTAGGATTTTCTGTACGTTTGGACAAATGTACTTTCGCAACTAAAAAAATCATATATTTGGGGCATATAATTAGAGGAGGCAAGCATGGTCCTGATGAAGAAAGGGTCAAAGCAATTAGAAAACTCGTCAGTCCAGTCACAAAAAAAGATGTGAGATCGGTTTTAGGATTAATGGGATTTTATCGATCTTATATTCACAGTTACGCAGAAATATCGGCACCATTGACAGAGTTGAAAGCCAATATTGTTCTATGGGGGGAGTTGGAACAGAATGCTTTTAACAAATTAAAGGATACTTTGTGCCAAGTGACATCTCTAGCCACACCAAATATAGGAAAGCCATTTCAGATCCATTGTGATGCATCCAATTTGGCGGTAGGTTGCTGTTTAATCCAGATAGACGAGAGTGGTAACTATTGTCCTATTGCATTTGCAAGTCAAAAGCTTTCTCAAACTCAGAAAAATTGGGCAAGCATTGAGAAGGAAGCTTGGGCAGTCTTATTTGGCCTGAATAAATTTGATAAATGGATCTATGGGGCTCAGGTAGAAATTATAACGGATCACAACTCTCTCAGATATTTGAATGAAACTACCCCTCGAAGTCCCAAATTGACGAGGTGGGCTCTGGCATTGCAGAAATGGAACTTACGGATTACTCATAGGCCAGGGATCCAGCACCAAAGTGCAGATGCACTCTCACGTCTGAAATAATATGATATAATTAATAATATGAAATAATATGATATGATTAATATAATTTGATTGTTTTCCTTTTCTTTTTCTTTGTTTATTTGTATGATTGTAATAATTTATTGCTTGTTCTGTTTTGTTTTATTTAATACTGTACGAGGTTGGTATTGTGTAAAAGTAATGTACAGAAAATTTGCTTGGATATTGATTAATGAAATACGTCCCAAAGAAAGGACAAATTTCATTCTTGGCAGGGGCGTGTCATGCACATACTCTATGCTACCGACCAAACCTGCCGGAAGAACAGACTTATAGCTGAAAGCCAACGACTTATAGCTGAAAGGAGAGAGGAAAATCTGGCAACGAGAAGAAAAAACGTGCTTGATGCGAGAAGAACGGCATGCTCTTTTTTGTTAAGAGCTGAGAGATGCAATGTATTACTTGTGCGTTTAATGTAAATGTGAATAAAAGCAATACTTTGTGAAAAGTTAAACTGCATTTACAAAATTAAAATATAGGTCATGTTATTGTTAAACCTGCATAAGTGTCCCAGTTTATTTCCTGCAAATAGAGTTGACTAATAATAACATTCATAAGTGGATAGAAACGAACCGACAAAAATGAATTGAAGTGTCAAAGGATCAATATATGACATATATATTTATATATATTAAAGAAGGGTATGTAAATCTTTCCGTTGTTTCTTCAGATATTTAGATGACCGGTCACCACCAAATTAAAATGTAACTGTCCTCTTACTAGTATCTCCATAAATAAACGTTAGTTTGATTTTACTTACCTTGTTGTAATTATTGTAATTAATTCTTTTACACTGGACCTTAGTCACAGAATGGGTTTTTAGCCCTCACAACGCATCTTTCTGAAATGTAGAATTGTTATATTGTTTATGTTTCACTATGATAATTACTCGTATTGTTATTTAATGTGATTGGCACAGTGAATGATTCAAAAATGTCTTCTGCTGTTGCTGATACCCATACATTTACCTACTACAAATTTGTTAATGAACATTGATTATGAAATTACACAGAAATGATGTTAAGAAGTATCAGTAACATTTGTAATAGCTTAGATTATATTGTTTCAATTGTTCAATAAAATAATACCTTAACAACTGTAGCGAATTCGCGGATTAGCTTTCTCTAGCTGTTTTGAATTAAGTTCTCTTGAACGCTCGAGTAGTTAAAAGGTAACTACTGTGAGATATTGTAATACTTCACGAATATTTTAGGAAATTTAAGCATATTTGTTGTGATAATAATAAATTTTTGTTCATTTTTCATCGGACTTATGCATTCATTTCGTAACGAACCCGTACGCACGCAACAATATTTTATTTTAATGAACTGATTTAAGTATTAAAATTGCTTTATATCTTCATGGAAAAGTTAAATATATGAAATTAAATAACATTTATTCAAATAAGAAACATAAAATAATATCTTGTTTTATTTTTAACAGATGCGGTCTGAGAGACCGCTCACAGTAGTTATGCGACAATTTAAGTCGCAGTAGTTAAAGGATAACTTCATCATTTTTACCTAAAGAATTCAAACTTACAACAAGAACAGTTTTCGGAATAAATGATGATGAAGGAAACATTGCGATCGAAGACGATAAATGAAATAAAAAAAAGAACATGCTATATTTGTCCACCGAGCAAAAAAAGGAAAACAGCTTACAAATGTATAGCATACAAAGAACCAGTGTGTCTACAATGCAGTAGAAAATAACGTATAAAATGCAGCTCCAATTATCATTTTAAAAATAAAAATTAATTTCTTATATTCTTATTAAAGCATTCTTATCGCAAATTTTAATGTAAAATAAAAAAGTTGAATTTAAAAATTTACTTCTTCCATCCAGATACGTAAGCGAAGGAATTATTATCATAGTATATATTTTATTTTAATGAACTGATTTAAATATAAAAATTACTTTATATCTTCATGAAAAAGTTAAATATATAAATTAAATAACATTTATTCAAATAAGAAAAATAAAAAAATATCTTATTTTGTTTTTAGCAGAAGCGGTCTGAGAGACCGTTCACAGTAGTTATGCCACAATTGAAGTCACAGTAGTTAAAGGTTAAAAAGGGAACAGTCATCATCACTAATTGTCACTCATCCTAGCAACTGCATCAGCTCTCTTAGATGTTCTCCATTTTGATGTTTTCCATCAGATGTTTTCCATCAGATGTTTTCCATCCTCTTGGATGTTTTCCATCAGATTGTTCTCCAAAAACACAAATATCCATCTGACATTCTTCATCGTTAACATTTTTTACTCATACTAGACTCCTAAATTCATTGACTTGGATCTTTCACCCATAGACTTTCCAGCATGCGCCCACAACCATGTGCATGTTGTAACTTTTACGAAAAAGCTGCCACATAGCGCAAAAGCCCTGGGTGCTACTTTGGTAGACGGTTGCACGGATTTTTGGCGATTTACTTGTTGGCGCGGTTTTTACAATCGTCAGCCATCTTGAAAAACGCACCAAGCCTTGTAAAAAAAATGGCGCATATGTAAAGAACAATGCAATCAATAGTTACGGACGCCTTTCAAATCACTCAAATGAACTACAAGTTCTTCAGGTGAATAAAACAACCATTTATTTATTTAAAATGCAGCCTTAAATTAGGATTGCTAACATAAACAACATCAAAATAAGCTGAGACCACTACATTCTAAATGTTACGAAGAACACAGAAAATATATAAATCAAATATATTCAAAACAGTTTGTTCAGTTGCGCGCCTGCCTCTACCCGAGGCTGGGTGCATTATGAATAAAGACAAAAAAGTTCTTAATAAGTCATTCTTTATTTCCATCAAAACAGTATCACTCTTCCGAGATCTGCTTTCGTTCGTCTACAAGTAAAACATTCGAAACACTCAGTACGCAGGCTGACGTCACAAACAGCAGCGCCTCGCGCCGGTTATTACTTCAGTTCATTTCACAACATCCTCCCCCCCCCTTGAGACTCAGGTTGAGTCTCAAACTCATAACAAACATTATTTAAAAGATCAAGTCTTTTTGGAGCTTTTACAAGTCGTCCAGAGGAGGAATATTGTTGCATCACCATTTTATCAGGTGCAATTCCCTTTTTTAACGTACATCCAGCATGACAGTTCTTATTATGTATATTTCTGATTAATAACTTAGTGAAATCACCTTTTTCTGGTAACAGTATTGGATACAAAAAAGATTCATGGTCATCTCTATTTAGTATTCTCGTTTTAACTCTCAGAATACCATCATCATCAATGAGCGTTTCAATAAAATTATAAGATTTTTTATCAGTCAGATAATAATTTTGAACCAAACGAATTAAATTTTTCTCAGAATTTTCAATTTCATACTGTGAAAGTTCAATGTTTCTGTTCTTTTCAGAACCACCTTTACAATTATTTACAAATCTAAATATCCATGCAAATATTCTAATCATTTTGTCATAATTGGATACATCGATTCGATGCCAAGGGGGTGCGTCTTTTGATAGATCGATATTCACTATTTTTATCTTTTTCCTCTCCAATTCTATTTCTTCATGCAAACAAATAATCTCACCAGTGGGCCAGTTTTCAGGGCCTTCTCGCAACCACAAGGGACCTTCCCACCATCTAGACCGAAGCATTTGCTTCGCAAAACATCCGCGCGACAAGTCGGCAATATTTAGTTTCTCTGGGATATGTCTCCATGAATAACCTCGCGTCAACTCTCGAATCTCTTTAACCCTATTTTCGACGAAAACGGACCAATTTCCTTGCTCTGTTATCCACCAAAGGGCAGTGGTTGAATCAGACCAGAAGGTAACTTTTAAATCGGGCAAACTGAGAGCTTTGATAATAGAATTTGCTAGTCTAGAACCTATACAACAGGCCATTAATTCTAAGCGAGGAATGCTTAAAGATTTCAAAGGCGATACTCTAGACTTCGCCCGTACGAGATTTATTTTTACTTCAGAATTAAATGTTGATCGAACAAAGACGCACGCTGCATACGCCCGCTTGCAAGCATCCACAAATACATGTAGTTCAGACGTGTCATTGATAAACAAGTATCGAGGCAAAGTAACATCTTTCAAAATATTAAGTTCTTTAAACCAGTTCAAAAATATATTTACATCATTCGGAGACAATTCATCATCCCATGCAATTTTCACTTTCCAGAATTTTTGCAACAACACTTTTGGAAGCAATGTAGTTGGCGTTAATAAACCAATAGGATCAAAAATTGTCTGCACAATTGCCAAAATTGTCCTCTTTGTGATTTTCGTATCACAGGTCAATGTATCTGCGTCTGTGCAGCACCTCAGCGTATCATTATCCAAATTCCAAATTACCCCCAAAACGGAAGTATGCCCTGAATGTTTGTCAACATTTGTACCAGCCACATTGCTTTCAAAACCGCGCAAGTTAAAACATCCATTTGACATGATTAATTTGGAATGTTCAATAAACGAAACTGTTCATCAATACTAAAAACACTAGATAAACAATTACCCACATGAAATGACGATTTCAATTTTTGAGCAACTTCACTATATTGACGTGGACAGTTTTCTAATAGATGCATTATAGATGCGTTCAACAAGTAGGGGCTGGAAGAAACTCCAAACACAACTCTGCAATGCCTATAAATTAATTGCCCTTCATTGCATGGGAAAAAAAATCTGAGAAAATCTCTATATCTTTAGATGCGACGGATAACATTAAAAAAGCTTTTTCAATATCGGCACTAATACCAATCGGATACATTCTAAAACGATCTAGAATATCAGGCATTAATTCAATAAGATTTATTCCTTTACACAAACATTCGTTCAAAGAGAGTTTCCCTTTCTCAGATGCAGAAACGTCAAAAACATGACGAATTTTCGTGGTTTCACTTCCTAATTTGATTACAGGCCTATGCGGCAAATAATGACATTCATTATTCAGTTCGGTTTCTGGTACGCGTTCAATAATATTCAGCCTTTCCCATTCCTTGAACACATTTTGATAATCATCGAAAAATTTACTACATCTGAGTTTATAGATCATCTTTTGATACCTTTTCCAGGATAATTCTTTATTATCGGTTAAATGTGTCGTATCACATTTCCACGGAAGTTCTACTTCATATCTTCCATCTGGAAGAATTTTCATTTTGTTCTCAAATTCAGATAAATTAAAACTTTCATTCATTTTAACAGTTTCGTTTGGAGCGCATATTCCTAATTTTTCCAAGTTCCCATAACTCATTCAGAGGAATTCTCCTGACATGCATTGAAAATGTTTTCAAAATATTATCCTTTTCACCCGAATTTCGTTTTCCAAATACCGTCCACCCAAGTTTCGTTTCGACAGCCGTTACCCCGGACTGTAATTCATTAGAATTTCCCGTCAATAATTTTCCTAACATCTGCTCCGATTAAAAGGTTAATTTCAATTTCCTTTCGCAATGGATCAGAAAATTCGATTTCCTTTTCTTTTAATTCATTCAAAATCTCTTTATCTTTAACCTTAGGAATAAAACCGCAAATCTTTTTTTCCGATAATATGCGAATGTTCCTTTTAAATTGCTGACCTCGACCGAAAACACTTCATGTTGTTTAGGTTTCGTTTCGTCCCCCCCAAACAGTGCATGTATAACTGTCTCCTCCCGAAGTGGAGATGCTTTAAGCTGACTCATCATATTTTCACTAACGTAGCTACTTTGGCTTCCGCTATCAATTATGCAGCGAATAATTTTCTCGCGACCTTGACACCGAATTCGAACGCAAAGCGTTTGCAAAAATACAGTTTCGCTTCTGCCACAGTTAGAAAGAGAACTCTCTTTTGAAACATTTATCTCATCATTATTTTTTAGCTTTTGATTACACAATACATCAAAATGATTACAACTTTTGCAAATAGAACAACTTAACTTACCTTTGAAAGGACAAAATTTACTAATGTGACTCGCTCTTTTCAGACAAGAAAAACAAGCACCTTTTTTCAACAACAATTGTTGTTTTTCAGCTAAAGTCATTTTTTTTGCAGAGTAACATTTTTCACTAAAATGTTTCTTTTCACAAAAATTACAGTTCGGAACACTCTTACCTGAATTCTCAAGACTTACTAGAGCTGATGCTTTTACGGGATCATTTTGCTTTACCTGTTCGTTGTTAAAATCTTTCTTCCGATGGTTCTGTTGGGAAGCGAAACCAGTTCTTGCGAGGAGAACCATCTCTTCCCCCTTAACTTCCTGTTTTAAGAAATTCATTAAATATTTCAAGGATCGAGTCCCTTTAGTTTCAATGGAGTCGTGATTTCTGCTTCTTTCCCATGCCATCAGTACTTCTTCTGGTAAGCAACTTTCCACTAAGGGGGTCAAAAAATCCCCATATTTTTCTTGGGTTCTTCCCAAACTCGTAATTTTCCTTCTAGTTCATCATACAGGGAGGGTAGATCCGTTTTTGCTCTTCCGGTTACAGCGTTCTTCATCACTAGGCTTAACAAGTCTCTCACATAGATTTGCACAAGTAAATCTTCGCGTCCAAAGCGCTCTCTTAGTTGTTCGATGGCTTTAGGATAATTAGCTGCCGTTGCCGGGAAGCTAAGGACTAGGCGTTCTGCTTTCGATTTGGGTTCCATGGCCTGCAAAGATACTGTATTTTATCTTCATCGGCGATACTTTTGTCATCGTGGATTTTCTGGAACTGACTCCAAAAAGTCAGGTAATCTTTAGCTTCACCACTGAATTTTTTAAGCTCAATTTTAGGCAATTTAAATTTCCTAGATTCGGAATTATTTGAAAGAGAGGAGGCTTGTATTTCCGCATCTATTTGAGCACACTGTTCTAGAAACTTATCTCGATAATTCTCCGCTTCTTGAAAATCATCACTAAATAATTTTTCTCCATCTTCAGTCTGCAAAATCTGCTGCGATATAGCACTCTGGCATACGTCAAGTCTCTGGAATTTATCACAAAGTTGACACTTCAAAATCGAAAGTATTTTTAAATCTCTTACTTCTTTAGTTAATTCACTTTCGGTTTTCCTTGAGGTTTGCGAAAACGCAATTCTAAGTCCTTTTCTTTGAGCCTTTAAAGCGATCAAATCCATCTTCAAAGTATATTCAAAATCGAAATTCAATATCAAAAGTTCAATCGGAAAATTCTAATTCAAAGCACCCGGTCCCACCGAGGGTACCACTATGTTACGAAGAACACAGAAAATATATAAATCAAATATATTCAAAACAGTTCGTTCAGTTGCGGGCCTGCCTCTACCCGAGGCTGGGTGCATTATGAGTAAAGACAAAAAAGTCCTTAATAAGTCATTCTTTATTTCCATCAAAACAGTATCACTCTTCCGAGATCAGCTTTCGTTCGTCTACAAGTAAAACATTCGAAACACTCAGCACGCAGGCTGATGCCGGCATGTCGTCAGCCATATTAGCAATCTTTTACCACGTTGTTCGAAGAGGTTCATTGAAAGTTTTTTTCAGTTCTTTTCTCTGGTTATTTAAGCTGATCATAAGATGGATGTTTCGCAAGGACGATCACCGGAATTCACCCGATTCTCTTTCTGTGAGGTAAGCCTGCTTTTTTAATTCGAAAACCTATCATAGATTTTAAAAATTGATTTTGTATAGTACATTAATTTTGATTCCCAAGCTCCAAAAATATTTTGTCTCATTGTATCACACAGCAGCTAGATTTTCATTCTTAATATATTAACTTTGCATTTTAGCATATGAATCTCAGTTTATATAATTAATCATATGGCAAACAAATACTATAGTTTTTGCAGGCATATTGCTATTTCTTTCCAAATTTTTTTACTGAGTTTTAAGCTTTAAAGTCAACTAATAATAATATTACGACAAAACGAGCGATCAGGAATAAATTTGCCATTTATAATAATGCGGCAACTAATGGCATGTATGATTGCATAAATTAATTTTATTAATAAATTGTATTATGCTTCAGCTTTAAATTTATGCTATAGATTACCAAATAATTTATCTGAGAAAATTTATAAACTTATTTAATATTAGTGGCCACTGAAGACTATTTTTAATGTAGTATATTGATAGTTATATACAATTTTTCGTATTTTATGATTATTTTTGAAAATTTTATATTCATTATTATAAAAATATAATTTTGATTTTTCTCAATATTTGATGTGGTTTAGTGAATAACAGACTAACTCAATCTATCTTTTACTTAGCAAACAACCCAAATCCTGGTATCGCTGTAGTGTTTGTGGGACAACATCTCGAAAAACATCAGACAGGAAATTTTTCAGATTTCCTAAGGATCCTATTAGGTAAATCATTTCTAAGTTTAAAAGAAACTAAACTTTGATAATTAATAATATATATATATCTCAATTTTTGATAGAGAAGCAAATATTTCATGTATTTGGAATAATTTAAATAAATAGCTTGTTTTTTTTCCATTAAGTGTTCCTCATCATGGACAAATAGTTCAGTGTTCTTGTGTAAATATTCAAGATAACTGTGCTTGTGATACAGTTGCTCCCAAAAGTGTTCATACACTTTAAGAATTTGTAAAAAATGCGCTGTAGCCCAGAATTGAATTTGATTATAAAGCCCAATATTTTCTCATATCTCGAAGTGATTTTGAATAAAACCAAATTTTTTTTAAATTTTTTTCTTATAATATTTTAGAAGATAATTTTTGTAATTTATGTATTACAAGCTTGAATGCTGCAGGATATCCTACAAAAACTGACAGAAATTTAACTGCAATATTTCGTAATAGTGTCTGCAGATTTCTTCAAAGTGCACGAAGGTTTTTGTGAGGTAACTTTTTTGTTACTTTTTAATTATTAATTCTCCCCCAAAGTTTTACTGTATTCTTATAATACTTTTATAGAGTTTTGCTAAGATAAATTTATAGATATTAAAAAATTCCCACAGCACTATTTCACTGAAACATAAGTGTACGAACACTTTAGGGAACCACTACATATTAGTGTGAATAAGGAAGGAAATATTTTAAAGATGCACTTTATGAACAATGTGTACTTTTCATTGGTGCCTTATCCTTTTTTAATCATATTGTTAACAAAACTGTACAAAGAAATGCTAAATTGTTTAACTAGATACTATGACCGGTAACTACAATTTAACACAATATCTGCAAAATTATTGGGTTTCGTACATCAAAATAAAATTAGATGAAATGCAATCATTTCAGAATTTCTTACTAATGTAAAAGAAATTTTTTAACAAGGTTAAATTTCTAATAACACTGAAAAGAAGTTCTTTTAATTAAAGAAAATAAAATTGTTTTTTTGTTTTCATAGATCAAAATAATAGAGAATTAGTATAAATATATCAGAAATGTAATAAATCATATTATGTACATGAATTTTTCCTTAAATTATAATTTAATGTTTGTTCTTAAAAAATATATAACCCTTCTCGAGATTGTGTAACTAATGTATAAGGAATGTTTTTAGTTTGCTATTTTTCTACTAACACTGAAAATGGATTTATTGAAATTTAAAATATAAAGTTAATGTTTTCATTTTTATAGATCAAAACAATGGGCTCCCGCATGCAGTAATCAAGACTTGTTAAATATATCACCAACTAATTTGTATAAAACTGCACTAATATGTTCGTCACACTCCAAAGATCATGATTACTGTTCACCAAAGATGCGATATTTACATTCCTGTGCAGTGCCGACAAAATTTGAACAAACAGGTATCTACAGTGTTTACTGTTATTATTTCAATATGCTTAACAATGGTGCCATTAAGAAATAACTCATCAATAATAGTGGATCACCTGTCATGTTATGCTCAAAGAATACTGTGCAACAAAATTGATGGTTTGGATCGCCTGTCAAGTTTTGTTAAATAAATCACCAACTGATTTGTATAAAACTGCACTAATATGTTCGTCACATTTCAAAGATCACGATTACTGTTCACCAAAGATGCGATATTTACATTCCTGTGCAGTGCCGACAAAATTTTGAACAAACAGGTATCTACATTGTTTATTGTTATTATTTCAATATGCTTAACAATAGCGCTCGCTATCTAAGAAATAACTCGTCAATAATAGTGGATCACCTGTCATGTTATGCTCAAAGAATACTGTGCAACAAAATTGATGGTTTGGATCGCCTGTCATGTTATGCTCAAAGAATGCTGTACAACAAAATTGACGGTTATTAGTCGAAATATTGACTGTTGATTTTTGGCAAAATTAAAATTATGTAAAATCCAAGCATACAGCATTTTTAGAATTATTATATGTATAGTGAAGGTGGAAAATAGGCATTTCTTGCAATTGCTATTTAAAAGAATTAATTTCTAATTTCATAATTTGAAACAATCTTCATCAGGATGAGCTGCAGCAATATTTATTTGATTCAGTGGATTATTTACAAAACTTCTTAATACCTATAGGTTTGATTTTCAAGTTAAGTATTTAATCTTATATTAATAAATGTGAGAAGTATTGAATATTTTATGGACGAAGAAAATGAAATTAGTTATTTTAATCATTTTTGTGCAACTTTTATAAGACATTTTAAATGTAATCTTGTATTTGTTAATTTAAGTGAAATGCTTTTGACTCTTTGTTTTCATAATAGTCATTCCAAATAATTAAAAGTTCTTGGTAATTTTTTTATTTTTATTTTATTTTATTTTATTTATTTATTTATTTATTTATTTTTTTGAGGTCAGATAATTATAATGAATTCAGTGTTTTCAATTTATTTAGGAGTACTTGTAATTGTTTTTAATTATTTTTTTTTTGTTTCAGTTAGTTATCATGCAAATTTTGCTCATAAAATTTTAAATATGGAGTTATAAAAATTTATTATGAATTATATGGTATGTGTTTCTTCTTTTTGAAGCTTACAGAATTAAATGTACTCATTGGTCGAATAATTCGGGATTAAATAGATTTTTGCAAAATTAAAATTATGTAAAATCCAAGCTACAGCATTTTTAGAATTATTATATGTATAGTGAAGATGGAAAATAGTCATTTTTGTAATTGCTATTTAAAAAAATCAATTTCTAATTTCATAATTTGAAATAATCTTCATCAGGATGAGCTGCAACAATATTTATTTGATTCAGTGGATTATTTATAAAATTTCTTCCCAGGTTTTAATAACACCTGGAAGGTTTGATTTTCAAGTTCAGTATTTAATCTTGTATTAATAAATGTAAGAAGTATTGAATATTTTATGAAAAAGTAATGAAATCACTTATTTTAATAATTTATGTGAAATTCTTTAAAAGGCCTTTTAAGTGTAATTTTGTATTTGTTAATTTAAGTGAAATGCTTTTGGTTCTTGGCTGCAAAATTTGCTCATTGTTTTCATAATGGTCATTCCAAATAATTGTCTAAAAAATTTCTTGGTATTTGTGAAGATGCTTAAAATTATTTTGCATATGTATATTCTAAAACTTGAGAAATGTCAATAAAAATCATTTTTTTACCTCAAATGTGTTATTCTTTGTTTTAATATTTAATAATATGCTTGATATGAAAAGAAAAATAGCGTTATTTATGTAATTAATGCAGATTTGTTAGAAATCTAACATCACGGCAGTAGTTAATTTTATTTTCTATTAATTCTGATGTTAGTTATAAATTAATGCTAGATATTATATCAAAAGAATAATAATTCTGTGAGTTTACAGAAAGAAGAGTTAAGGGGTAAAATAAGGAATATAAAAATAATAAAATTTATTTATTTATTCATTTATTTTGAAATTGAATTTTAGGATGTTCTATGCGAAACATCTAGACGATTAAAGATTAGAAGATAAAAGATCAGCTACACAATTTATCTGAAATGTATGAAAATAAAACATTTTGAGGAATTTCAAAGTAAAAAAAATTACTATCTCCTCGGACTGCGCTATTTAAATTACACCCTGCGCTGCTGTTTCACTGTATAGCCGTGGCTCCTCGATATAGCGGCGCTGAGGCGAAACAAGTTTACATTGCGTCTATGGAAGCTTTCATTCTTAGATTCTTTGCCCAAGCTTTCCTTTACCCATCGATGACGAATAGCTGATAGCTTTGCACTTTGTAATCGATTACGATGTCTCGATACGTTGTTTACGTTTTATGCGGAATTGTGGTAAGGTTGCATATGGAAAATTTTGACGAATTGGATAAGGGCCGCTCTTCATATGTAATTTTTTTTCCTTGCTGTATACGAGAGTGGACGCAGTACGAATAAATCTCTAGGTTTAATCTTAGTATCCGGTGCACATGGGATTTGACTACTTTTGGCGACTTTATGATGAGCAGTAAAAACGGGACATATACGATGATCTCTCATTTTCCCCACACAAAATAATGCGTAATCGGAACTGAGTACTGCTCACATTATTACCAAAGTCCCAGGTAGTAACCTTTATCGCCTCCAAAATGTCGCCAAACTACCAGTTACCATATTGTAAAGATCAACCAAACTTAATCATATTGCTGATACAAAAGTATTGATATGCTTTGTTCAATTCTCTTGTTAATAAAAAAACAGCAGTTGTGTATGTAATGACAGTAAAAAATAGCGAAAATTTATATATATGTCTGTATTGTTGCCTAAGTAGTAATAATGCATGATTATAAAATAAATATTAAAATCTACTGAAGTAATAATTGCATATGTTAGAACACGAGAAAAGAATCTGAATTTTTATTTATTTCAATGACCCGTCTTTTTTTTTTTATTATGTTCACAGAGTTCTTTTTTAAGTTTCCTCCAAACAGCAGAGATGTGTGTCCTAAATTTTGTACTCAACAACACAAAATTATGTTCAAAGAAAAGAAATTCATAAGTTCTGCATTACCTACGATTACTAGTCAAAAAAATCATGTTTTCCATTTCCCCACATCGAAAAATTATACTGGTGGTAGTGGGGGAGAAACCACTTCATTTGGCATTTGATGTTTTATATCAATAAAAATCCCATGGTTTTAACCATTGATTTTAATTTTAATCCCTCTTCATTGTTAGCTTTTAAGGAAATTTGCTTCTTATTTGCATTTTGGTCTCTTTCTGTCAATAGTGGTATTAAAGATCTAGTTTTTATCATTTAACCATACTCTCCAGTTTCTTTCTGTTGCCTCTCTTTCCCACCCAGTGTGCATGCCGTGCTGAATGCATTATTTCAGATTCAAAATGTATAGACAGAGAACAGTACCAGGACAACAAAAGTGGTAATTTAACAACATAAATAACATTGGTATCAATTATCCCCTCCCTAAGACAACCACTTCCATAGAACAATTTTTATAGCAGCTGTGTCTGGCTGTCTTACAGACAGTTCATTGTATTTTGTGATTTAAAATTTATTAGCTCGTTATAATACTGATGCAATTTAAAGTTTTTTCTTAATTAGTTCAAACATCCCATGTTACTGATCAAAAAGTAGTATCTTATGACTTATAGTCATATTATTAAAAATTTCAAAATGGCTTTTGGAAATTTTCTTCCTTTCACAATGATTTGCAGTTCGGCAAAAAATCTTTCACAAGTTGGTCTTACTATGGGCAAGTATTGAATTTTGTTTAGAGTTAAAAATCATTTCTATGGTATATGTACATCTTTTTAGTTTTTAATATACTTCAGAAGTTCTTTTTCTTATGCCATAAGGCATGTGTAAAATAAGCTTATTTCCTCGTATTATTATTATTAAGCAATCCAGAAGAAGCCTTTCTGACAATTGATCACTGAAACTTATGCCGTACCTTTCTGTTAATTAGAAAATAATTTTGAATAATAAAATAAATATATTAGAAAAGTATTATATTATTGAAATATTTTTAAAAATATATTAAATTAATGTATTAGAAATCTCTGTAATTTAAAACAAGCTTTCGTTCTTCATCTACATGTCCATTTCCAATACCCAAAGCCTAATTCCATCATAATAACTTATCTTTTACCCGGTCATTATTCAGTGAAACCTTTCTATTTGAAAATTCTGTATCAGCTTTGTAATAAAGGCCCAAGATACAACCTCCACCACCTGTGAAATGCATAGCTTTGTATAGGATCTCTGTGGCTGTTACTGGAAGGCACTAAATAGTATGTTCAAGCACTAAATAGGCTTCCTTATTCTCTGTTTGTTATTTAGTGTGTGACTGTGACATATTTTTGTGTATGTGTATTTGATACTGTGTACATATATATATAATTTTGTCTACCATTGAAAATAAAAATATATGCATTACAAATCTGAGTTATTAAGCACATTAAGGCTGTTTTCACCTTTCGTTCCAAAACAGATATTCAAATTAAATACATTAGGCAATTTGTGTTTATCTACATTTGTTTCAATAATAATGTTTTTGCTGGCATTAATTTCTCTAAGTAATTTAAACATGAGGTTGTTTAAGGCCATTTTTTATCCATTCATTTATTGAAATATTTACATTTATTACTTTTTTTTCCATTAGATAATCCAAGAATTTTATATATGTTTCAATTTATGGTATAGACTTGTATATATGCAACATGAATTGTTTTTTTTTTAAGTTTCCAAAAAAAAAAATTTTTATCTTCTATTTATGATCTCATTATCGGATTGTGTTATAAGGTATTTCTCTTGCCTTCGTAGCATGTCTATATGATGAGCACACTCGGCACATATTCGAGAGGTCCATGGTTCGAGTCGTGGAGAGGGCATTGCTTGTTTTTCACGTTTCTCAGCTTCCAAAAAAATCCTAATGTCTCTACAGTGTCTTCTTCAAAATAAACAAATAATCTGATGGAATTAAAATATTTTGGTCTTTAAAACTTTTTAATCACTGCTGTTTACATTTACATTTCTTTTTTCACATAATTTGAAGTTTTCAAGTAGTTTGAAGGTTTTCAAACTATGTTTCAGAGAAATTTTACATCTCATGCAACTCCTCTGCAGCATCTTCAAGTCAAAATCAAAATTTAAAACTATTTTTAATATCACTGAACATACTTAAAATAAAGAAATATTTTTTATTCTATTGTTATTGTTACAAAAAAAAATATTAAGCAGATCTGTTTTTATGATTAAAATTATAATGAAATAATGATTTTCTTTTCACTTTCTGCATAAAATGCACAAATTTGATATTTCAATTCTTTTTTAACATTTATTTTTCTGAGGATGGAAATGCTTCTCTCTAAAAAATTACAATTTTAGAGTTTTTTCTGAATTCACAGATTTGAAGACAGTTGGATAGAAAAGCCACAATTTTTGAAATGGATGAATAAATACAGCCCTGGCTTTTGTTATGTTTTATGCATTTAATAAATTTCCGCCCAACCGTTTATTCTTTAATTCTACCTAACACAATTAATGGATACTTGTTTCTAATATAGAATTTTAGCATCAGTTCTACATAATAACATTAGTAATCATTTTTTTAATTGAATTTTATCATTATTAACAAAATGCTTTGGCACTATGAACTGAGAATTTTTTCCTTGACTTTTATCTTTCAATACTTTAGGAACTGGTCATTGATTTACATCTATAATAAAAGAAATAAATGCTTGTATGAGTTTTAACATATTGTTAAAAATGCAATAAACCTCAGCTCCTTTGTTGCATGAATAATGTAAAACTCCCTGTTAAGTATTTTTTTAACATCTTCTATGTAACAGTATAGACTCCATGATTATTCCTTAAAATTGGAAGTATCAGAAATAGATGTAAATATGTATTGTCTTCTGCATTAACTTACTAAAATAATAGTGTGAATATCTGAATGGAATTATATGAAAGAGCTACAGGACACTATGTTTTCACAATGGTCATTCCACTATACTGGAAATATTAAATCAAACAATAAGTGCACGAAAAGATTCAGTAAGAGGATATACTCTCTTCTGTAGCAATACATTTGACTGCAGTTGTTCCATATGATATTTCTATACAACATCCCAAAATCTTGGTAAATAACTTTCTAAACCAAGTTTACAGTGGAAAAAAAGTAGTGGAAAAATGTCGTAGTCATGTAACTGGGCTACCATACATCAAAATTAAGCAGTGTTACAAGTGTTTTTATCTTAACTGCCTGTTACAACCAAATAACTAGATATGAGAAAGGACATGCAGTGTCAGTACAGCTGGATGATCCCTTTTACAGAGTTCCTAATTTGAAAACAAGTTAACCTGTAAAACTACACTTCCTACTGGTTTGCTTTAGATTCATTTGGTAAAAAATATGCCATTAAAGTCTGTACCAATCAATCAATAAACCTTGTTACAAGCAAGTTTTTGTTTGCAGGATGCTGTTCATAATTGGTTTTCTTTTGGTGGTATAGCAACAGCGAAGGAAGAAAGATTATGGGTTATTTAAATTCAACTAACATAGCAAATTCCATTCTTCTGTAACTTTATAATTTGATACAGCTTTATTTTTTAGAATTTTATTCATACTACTATTTCATCCATTGCAGACAAATTCCACAAATGCATATTTTAAAATTAATTTCACATTTAAAAAAGCATGATTTGTTATAAAAATAAAAATTAGTTATAAAAATCATTGTAACTTGGACAAATACATACAAAAAAAGGAAAATAAAAACATAAAAATGGGGATGCTGCTTATTAAAAACTGAAGAATTGTTATATGCACATACACATGGTTGATACAGTTTGGTGCATCCTGTGAAATTTGTTGTGGTAATATGGTAGCAAAAAAAAAAAAAAAAATTGTATTAAAATTATTAAGGTGTTGATGGCTATGCTAAGTTACAGAAAACAAGGTAACGTACAATAAGAGCTATGTACCTTAGGTAAAAGGATGTTTTCGAGAAGGTATTTCTATGAGAAATTGACTTGTATTCACATAATACATGAGGAGAAACAAGAAAATTCCCATGCAGCTATCTTATCTGCTAGTTTACTGGCACCAGTCAAAATAGACAGTAATGTAATATTATACAAGCTAAGTAGCATTGACTTATACATCACTAAAGAAATAAATACACTTCAGAAAACTTTCCTGTTTTCCGAAAGTGTCAATATCTTCATTATTATAACTTCCTGATATTTCAATGCATGTAATATTATGGTGAACTATTAACTTAAACAGAATATTCTTTTGAATTGGTTGTGTTTAATTATAAGATTATTTTGAAAGCTAAGTGATAAAACTAAAAGAATGAATTTTCTTTACACACTGACTGTTAAATTATTATATTTTAAATCAACAGATTGCAATTATACAATAAGACAAGATGAAAAATACAGTAGTCATTGAGGCAATTGTTGAGTTTCTGAAGAAACAATAACAATTTTCAAATCTAACACAGTATACCCTGTTTAATGTTTAATATAGTATGGAATGTTTTGTAAAGCATCAGCTTTTTTAAAACCACGAATATGCCCATGCAGCCAGCCTGTTTGTGGGATTTGAACCTCGGACCGAACAACCAGTGTTCAGCAACTTTACCGATCAGCTGCTCGTTGACCCTCGTGAAAAAAGGAGCAGTTGATATAGTCGACGAAATGGGTGGCACTTACTCTGTGGCCAGAGTATCAAACCGATGGCCTATGGGCATATTTTTTTTTTGTTATTAAATATTGCCAGCATAAATTCAAATTTTTTTTATTAAATATCGAAAGCATAGATATATTCATAGCATCGAAAGCATAGATATAGATTGAAAGCTATTCCTCCTTTCAGTCCTTCCTCACATCACAGAACGTGCCAACAGGAAGTCATATGTTAAAGATTGTACAATAAATAATATCGTTATTTAAAATTAACTAGTACTTTACCTATAATTTTCTACTTATGTTTTTATTACTTTTCTTTTTTGCTGAATGGCAACCATCATTATTATTTTCAAGTAAATATGCTTTCGTTTTTTCATGTTTAGTGTTGTGAAATGAACTGAAGTAATAACCGGCGCGAGGCGCTGCTGTTTGTGACGTCAGCCCAAGGAGAAGAAGTAAAGGTTTCCCGAGGCAAATGTGGCTCCGTCAGACTGAAGCGACACTGTGTATGTCCCTGAAGCTTATTTTAAAGGGGCAATCCATCCACCCTCCGTACCTTTCTGCGCATGTGCGAAATAGCAGGCAAGAAACCGGCATAAACAGCAGCGCAGGGTGGAATTTAAATAGCGCAGTCCGAGGAGATAGTAATTTTTTTACTTTGAAATTCCTCAAAATGTTTTATTTTCATACATTTCAGATAAATTGTGTAGCTGATCTTTTATCTTCTAATCTTTAATCGTCTAGATGTTTCGCATAGAACATCCTAAAATTCAATTGCAAAATAAATGAATAAATAAATAAATTTTATTATTTTTATATTCCTTATTTTACCCCTTAACTCTTCTTTCTGTAAACTCACAGAATTGTTATTCTTTTGATATAATATCTAGCATTAATTTATAACTTACATCAGAATTAATAGAAAACAAAATTAACTACTGCCGTGATGTTAGATTTCTAACAAATCTGCATTAATTACATAAATAACGCTATTTTTCTTTTCATATCAAGCATATTATTAAATATTAAAACAAAGAATAACACATTTGAGGTAAAAAAATGATTTTTATTGACATTTCTCAAGTTTTAGAATATACATATGCAAAATAATTTTAAGCATCTTCACAAATACCAAGAAATTTTTTAGACAATTATTTGGAATGACCATTATGAAAACAATGAGCAAATTTTGCAGCCAAGAACCAAAAGCATTTCACTTAAATTAACAAATACAAAATTACACTTAAAAGGCCTTTTAAAGAATTTCACATAAATTATTAAAATAAGTGATTTCATTACTTTTTCATAAAATATTCAATACTTCTTACATTTATTAATACAAGATTAAATACTGAACTTGAAAATCAAACCTTCCAGGTGTTATTAAAACCTGGGAAGAAATTTTATAAATAATCCACTGAATCAAATAAATATTGTTGCAGCTCATCCTGATGAAGATTATTTCAAATTATGAAATTAGAAATTGATTTTTTTAAATAGCAATTACAAAAATGACTATTTTCCATCTTCACTATACATATAATAATTCTAAAAATGCTGTAGCTTGGATTTTACATAATTTTAATTTTGCAAAAATCTATTTAATCCCGAATTATTCGACCAATGAGTACATTTAATTCTGTAAGCTTCAAAAAGAAGAAACACATACCATATAATTCATAATAAATTTTTATAACTCCATATTTAAAATTTGCATGATAACTAACTGAAACAAAAAAAATAATTAAAAACAATTACCCCTAAATAAATTGAAGTACCCCTAAATAAATTGAAAACACTGAATTCATTATAATTATCTGACCTCAAAAAAAAAATAAAAATAAAAAAATTACCAAGAAATTTTAATTATTTGGAATGACTATTATGAAAACAAAGAGTCAAAAGCATTTCACTTAAATTAACAAATACAAGATTACATTTAAAAAGTCTTACATAAGTTGCACATAAATTACTAAAATAACTAATTTCATTCTTTTTGTTCATAAAATATTCAATACTTCTCACATTTATTAATATAAGATTAAATACTTAACTTGAAAATCAAACCTATAGGTATTAAGAAGTTTTGTAAATAATCCACTGAATCAAATAAATATTGCTGCAGCTCATCCTGATGAAGATTGTTTCAAATTATGAAATTAGAAATTAATTCTTTAAATAGCAATTGCGAGAAATGCCTATTTTCCACCTTCACTATACATATAATAATTCTAAAAATGCTGTATGCTTGGATTTTACATAATTTTAATTTTGCCAAAAATCAACAGTCAATATTTCGACTAATAACCGTCAATTTTGTTGTACAGCATTCTTTGAGCATAACATGACAGGCGATCCAAACCATCAATTTTGTTGCACAGTATTCTTTGAGCATAACATGACAGGTGATCCACTGTTATTGACGAGTTATTTCTTAGATAGCGCTATTGTTAAGCATATTGAAATAATAACAATAAACAATGTAGATACCTGTTTGTTCAAAATTTTGTCGGCACTGCACAGGAATGTAAATATCGCATCTTTGGTGAACAGTAATCGTGATCTTTGAAATGTGACGAACATATTAGTGCAGTTTTATACAAATCAGTTGGTGATTTATTTAACAAGTCTTGACAGGCAATCCAAACCATCAATTTTGTTGCACAGTATTCTTTGAGCATAACATGACAGGTGATCCACTATTATTGATGAGTTATTTCTTAGATGGCACTATTGTTAAGCATATTGAAATAATAACAGTAAACACTGTAGATACCTGTTTGTTCAAATTTTGTCGGCACTGCACAGGAATGTAAATATCACATCTTTGGTGAACAGTAATCATGATCTTTGGAGTGTGACGAACATATTAGTGCAGTTTTATACAAATTAGTTGGTGATATATTTAACAAGTCTTGATTACTGCATGCGGGAGCCCATTGTTTTGATCTATAAAAATGAAAACATTAATTTTATATTTTAAATTTCAATAAATCCATTTTCAGTGTTAGTAGAAAAATAGCAAACTAAAAACATTCCTTATACATTAGTTACACAATCTCGAGAAGGGTTATATATTTTTTAAGAACAAACATTAAATTATAATTTAAGGAAAAATTCATGTACATAATATGATTTATTACATTTCTGACATATTTATACTAATTCTCTATTATTTTGATCTATGAAAACAAAAAAACAATTTTATTTTCTTTAATTAAAAGAACTTCTTTTCAGTGTTATTAGAAATTTAACCTTGTTAAAAAATTCCTTTTACATTAGTAACAAATTCTGAAACGATTGCATTTAATCTAATTTTATTTTGATGTACGAAAACCAATAATTTTGCAGATATTGTGTTAAATTGTAGTTACCGGTCATAGTATCTAGTTACACAATTTAGCATTTCTTTGTACAGTTTTGTTAACAATATGATTAAAAAAGGATAAGGCACCAATAAAAAGTACACATTGTTCGCAAAGTGCATCTTTAAAATGTTTCCTTCCTTATTCACACTAATATGTAGTGGTTCCCTAAAGTGTTCGTACACTTATGTTTCAGTGAAACAGTGCTGTGAGAATTTTTTAATATCTATAAATTTATCTTAGCAAAACTCTATAAAAGTATTATAAGAATACAGTAAAACTTTGGGGGGGGGGAATTAATAATTAAAAAGTAACAAAAAAGTTACCTCACAAAAATCTTCGTGCACTTTAAAGAAATCTGCAGACACTATTACGAAATATTGCAGTTAAATTTCTGTCAGTTTTCGTAGGATATCCTGCAGCATTCAAGCTTGTAATACATAAATTACAAAAATTATCTTCTAAAATATTAGAAGAAAAAAATTAAAAAAAAATTTGGTTTTATTCAAAATCACTTCGAGATATGAGAAAATATTGGGCTTTATAATCAAATTCAATTCTGGGCTACAGCGCATTTTTTACAAATTCTTAAAGTGTATGAACACTTTTGGGAGCAACTGTATCACAAGCACAGTTATCTTGAATATTTACAGAACACTGAACTATTTGTCCATGATGAGGAACACTTAATGGAAAAAAAACAAGCTATTTATTTAAATTATTCCAAATACATGAAATATTTGCTTCTCTATCAAAAATTGAGATATATATATATTATTAATTATCAAAGCTTAGTTTCTTTTAAACTTAGAAATGATTTACCTAATAGGATCCTTAGGAAATCTGAAAAATTTCCTGTCTGGTGTTTTTCGAGACGTTGTCCCACAAACACTACAGCGATACCAGGATTTGGGTTGTTTGCTAAGTAAAAGATAGATTGAGTTAGTCTGTTATTCACTAAACCACATCAAATATTGAGAGAAATCAAAATTATATTTTTATAATAATGAATATAAAATTTTCAAAAATAATCATAAAATACGAAAAATTGTACATAACTATCAATATACTACATTAAAAATAGTCTTCAGTGGCCACTAATATTAACTAAGTTTATAAATTTTCTCAGATAAATTATTTGGTAATCTATAGCATAAATTTAAAGCTGAAGCATAATACAATTTATTAATAAAATTAATTTATGCAATCATACATGCCATTAGCTGCCGCATTATTATAAATGGCAAATTTATTCCTGATCGCTCGTTTTGTCGTAATATTATTATTAGTTGACTTTAAAGCTTAAAACTCAGTAAAAAAATTTGGAAAGAAATAGCAATATGCCTGCAAAAACTATAGTATTTGTTTGCCATATGATTAATTATATAAATTGAGATTCATATGCTAAAATGCAAAGTTAATATATTAAGAACGAAAATCTAGCTGCTGTGTGATACAATGAGACAAAATATTTTTGGAGCTTGGGAATCAAAATTAATGTACTATACAAAATCAATTTTTAAAATCTATGATAGGTTTTCGAATTAAAAAAGCAAGCTTACCTCACAGAAAGAGAATCGGGTGAATTCCGGTGATCGTCCTTGCGAAACATCCATCTTATGATCAGCTTAAATAACCAGAGAAACGAACTGAAAAAAACTTTCAATGAACCTCTTGGAACAACGTGGTAAAAGATTGCTAATATGGCTGAAGACATGCCGGTTTCTTGCCTGCTATTTCGCACATGCGCAGAAAGGTACGGAGGGTGGATGGATTGCCCCTTTAAAATAAGCTTCAGGGACATACACAGTGTCTCTTCAGTCTGACGGAGCCACATTTGCCTCGGGAAACCTTTACTTCTTCTCCTTACAGATTCTTTGGCTTGGGCCATCCGAAAAAGCGGCGACCAAACTGTTTCCCCTCAACCAACAGTCATGGAGGTAGGACCTACTACCTTACTTCCTACCACCATGCCAACAGTCGCCAAAAACAAAATAACAATAAAGCAAACCTTGGGTCGACCTTATTTGAAATATACTAGCCCTGTTGCTATAGCAACCGCTCCCGTCAGACACTGTGGCGGACCTGTTCCAGTCGTAGACAGACAGTAACCTACGTTAAACCGGATAACCCCTCTGAACCTCATTCTTTGCCTCATATTTCAAATTGTAAGCAGTAATGTGCATGCGTTGGAGCGGAAAGCGTCGGAATAAAAATTAAACTTTTCATCGGCTGCTCTCTGCATGATGAGATGGAAATCATTTGCCAGCAGTTTAACAGTAATCTGATCTTATTTGGAATTTATGCTAGAAATCATGTTTAGAATCCATTATGATGCTGTTGGCGGGTCATTTTCTTTTCCTACGCTCTCATTTTTGAAGTAACTGGTCATTTGAATTTCTGTTAAACCACAAGCAGTTCAAAGCATAAAATATAAACAGAAAGTTTTTTATATTTAATTGCCAATTTTGAAATTTATATTGAAATATCTCACATATGTTATTAGACTGGTATCTTTTATTCATTAATTAATTAGAATATTTCATGATTTTTTTTAAATGTCTTGGATTTTTAAAGCTAATCGAACTTCACTTAGTACTTACAGATTGCCAAGTACATTAGATTGAAAACTGCAAGAAATACTTGAACAGTTACTTGTACACAGACTTGTTGTAGAGTTAACTGTTATTTGTACTATATATTTATATTTTACTATTTGTATATATGATGATATTTAGTTTTTAAGATAGCTGAAGTAGCATATAATTGGAGAGAAATCATCATTTTTTTTGTGACTGAGAAGCCATATGTATATTGCATATTTCAGTTTGCTTTGATATCGCTGCGAGTTATAAATGGAATTTGCAAATTTTATGAGTGTTAAAATCTCCATCATGAAACGTTAAAATGAAACAAGTGTGAAACAAATACTGATTAATGAGCATGTAATGCATGTATATTGGTAGATAAAAGAATGTACTTATTTCCATTATCTAATAGACACTGTTATTGTAAATGTCCAGAATGAAAATAAAAAATAAACTAGATAAATGTGATATATGTAATGTGACCTTTACATTGAAAAATCATTTCTAGGATTATATGCATATCCTCATGAAAATCACATGCATGAGATGTATGTAAGAAGTCATATATGTATGGGAGTTAAGCTTATGGACGCTGGAAAGAAACCTCATGTGATGTATGTAATGCCTCGTTGACACTAAAAAAGCCATATGCATGTGATATATATAACAAGTCATTCAAAGATACCAATGTATTAACAAAAGAAGCTGTTTCATACTGTACAAATAAATAACTTCTCTGTGCAGATGATTTACAGGTGGAGGTAAAATGCATAAAAGATAAGATATATGGATAAATAAACAGCGATTATGCTATGTGCAAATGGCTGTATGAATTCTGTAAAATGCTTTGCAAAAGCACTTATGCAACATATACCATGTGCATAGTTATTTGTGCCAAAGCATTTCTACTGAAATCTATATTAAAGGAGATGTTCATATTCACATTGAAAAAACATATGCTTGTGGTATATGTAGGAAGTTTTTTGTGTTAAAAAATAATCTTAAGAGACATGCTCACTCTTACTAGTGAAAAACCCTGTTCTGGAGAGAAACCTTACCCATGTGATATGAGCAATGTATCATTTGCACAAAAAAGACAGTTAAATGTTCATATGCTCAACCATACTGAAGAGAAACTACATGCATGTGTTGTATGTAAAGCATCATTTACACGAAAAAGTAAATTAAAAATTCATATGCGTATCCACACTGGAGAGAAACCGTATGCATGTGATATGTGCAATGTATCATTTGCACGAAAAAATCAGTTGAATGTTCATATGCTGAACCACTCTAAAAAGAAATTACATACATGTATTGTATGTAATGCATCATTTAAACAGAAAAGTATGTTAAAATTTCACATGCGTATCCATACTGGAGAGAAACCGTATGCTTGTGATCTGTGCAATGTATCATTTGCACAAAAAAAACAGTTAAATGCTCATGTGCTTAACCACACTGAAGAGGAACTACATGCATGTGTTGTATGCAGAGCATCATTTACACGAAAAAGTGAATTAAAAATTCATATGCGTATCCACACTGGAGAGAAACCGTATGCATGTGATCTGTGCAATGTATCCTTTGCACGAAAAAGTCAGTTAAATATTCATGTGCTTAACCACAGTAAAGAGAAACTACATGCATGCATTGTATGTGATGCATCATTTAAACAGAAAAGTAGGTTAAAATTTCATATGCGTATCCACACTGGAGAGAAACCGTATGCTTGTGATCTGTGCAATGTATCATTTGCACAAAAAAGACAGTTAAGTGCTCATATGCTTAACCACACTGAAGAGAAACTACATACGTGTGTTGTATGTAAAGCATCATTTACACGAAAAAGTAAATTAAAAATTCATATGCGTATCCACACTGGAGAGAAACCGTATGCATGTGATCTGTGCAATGTATCCTTTGCACGAAAAAGTCAGTTAAATATTCATGTGATCAACCACACTAAAGAGAAACTACATGCATGCGTTGTATGTGATGCATCATTTAAACAGAAAAGTAGGTTAAAATTTCACATGCGTATCCATACTGGAGAGAAACCGTATGCTTGTGATCTGTGCAATGTATCATTTGCACAAAAAAGACAGTTAAATGCTCATGTGCTTAACCACACTGAAGAGAAACTACATGCATGTGTTGTATGCAAAGCATCATTTACACGAAAAAGTAAATTAAAAATTCATATGCGTATCCACACTGGAGAGAAACCGTATGCATGTGATCTGTGCAATGTATCCTTTGCACAAAAAAGTCAGTTAAATATTCATGTGCTTAACCACAGTAAAGAGAAACTACATGCATGCGTTGTATGTGATTCATCATTTAAACAGAAAAGTAGGTTAAAATTTCATATGCGTATCCACACTGGAGAGAAACCGTATGCTTGTGATCTGTGCAATGTATCATTTGCACAAAAAAGACAGTTAAATGTTCATATGCTTAACCACACTGAAGAGGAACAACATGAATGTGTTGTATGTAATGCATCATTTAAACAGAAAAGTAGGTTAAGGATTCATATGCGTATCCACACTGGAGAGAAACTGTATGCATGTGGTCTGTGCAATGTATCATTTGCACAAAAAAGTCAGTTAAATGTTCATATGCTCAACCACAAAGAGAAACTACATGTATGTGTTGTATGTACTGCATCTTTTAAACAGATAGGTGGCTTAAAGCTTCATATGCGTATCCACACTGGAGAGAAACCATACACTTGTGATTTATGTACAAAATCCTTTACATGCAATGGTCAATTAAAGTTGCATATGCTTACTCACACTGGAGAGAAATCACATGCATGTAATGTATGTAGCATGTCCTTTGCATCTAAAACTCAGCTTAGCACACATATGTATGTCCATACTGGAGAAAAACCTCATAAATGTGATATATGTAATGCACAGTTTGCACTGAAAAAGTATTTAATGGGTCATATGCGTATCCACACAGGTGAGAAACCATATGAATGTGATGTATGTAGAAAAACATTTGCAAATTCTACTGGGCTAAGACATCATAAGCTATCTCACACAGGGAGAAAAAAATCACATCCATGTAATATTTGTAACAAGTCATTTGGGTCTAACCATTATTTAAAACTCCATATGCGTATTCACACTGGTGAGAAACCATATGCTTGTGATACATGTTCCAAGCCATTTTCATTAAAAGATAATCTTAAGAGACATATGCTTATCCATGCTACTGAGAAGCCACATGTGTGTGATACATGTAACAAATCATTTGCAAGCAAATATCAACTAAACACTCATATACTTGTTCATAGTAAGCAGAAACCATATGCATGTGCAATATGCAGCAAGTCATTTACATTCAAACAATATTTGAATGTTCACATGATTTCTCATACAGGGGAAAAAAACTATAAATGTGAGATATGTAGCAAGTTGTTTGGACACAGAGCAGCCTTGAGAACACATATGCTTGTCCATACCGGTGTAAAGGCTCATGAATGTGATATTTGTAATAAGAGATTTACCCTTAATGCTCATTTAGTGAGACACAGGCGTGTTCATACTGGTGAGAAACCATATGTATGTGTTGTATGCAGCAAGTCATTCGCAGATAAACCTCATTTAAAGGAACATTTGATCTGCCATACTGGAGAAAAGCCACATGTGTGTGATATATGTAGTAAGTCATTTGTAATTAAAACTGCTTTAAAGAGGCATATGCTCGTCCACACAGATAAGAAATCTTGTCCTTAATCAACTTGTATTAAGCTTTCTGTCAAATTATTTCATCTGAGCCAAAATCGCTTTGTCCAGTAATAGAGCTATTTTTCATGTAAGCCCTGATGATTTTCCCTTCACGTGTAAGAAATTTAACCTTCTGAATGGGGAATCATCTTCTTCATGAATAGATTTAAAAAGCAGTGAATGGTACCACTTTTTGAATCAATTCATGAAGACTTGTATTTAAAATGCATTTACTAGCTAAATTTGTATAATTATGTATTTTAGTCTCCGTTTTCATAAACTTACATTCAAAGATGACATATATATCATTAAAAAAGGAAAATATTTTAAATAGTAAGTTAATACATACCAAGTGGCAGAAAATTTAATGATCTAATGTTACAGCATTATGAAATATTGTTCATAAATTTCTGAAACATTAAAACAAGCAAATAATATTAAAATAAACAATAAGGTCAATTCTTACTTAGGTCAACAATGTAAAATTGTATTTTAGTTACTTTTTATTTAACATTTTTTTGTTTCTAATGTATGAAGCTGATGGTGGTCTATACTTTCTCATTCTATCCATCTCTTGTAATGCTTCGATATTGCAAGGAACCTTTTCAGCGAGTTTCGAGCAGTCCAGTTCTTTTAATCGTCTAATTCGGTCTAATTGTCACTTGTGTTGCAGTTTCTTTTCGCATTCTCTTTTTGTGAAGCAAGGGACATTTTAAAGCGTTATATTTTAAACATATATTATAATCATGTTAACATAGAAATATGGGGAGAATCTTTGCTACATAATAGGACATTACATCCGCTTAATCCAACTCTATGAAACTATAATTCTTTGTACACTTTAAAACTCTTTAGAACTCTGTCTTGCTGTTTCCACTTATTTTTGATAAATATTACAATCCCATTTATCACACTCATGTACTATTATTTATAAATTGTTATAAAATTAATTTTTACAACTTCTGACCTTCACAAGTGAGAGTTCCTAATAAACGGTAATTATTTGTAAGTCTCTTGTCTGTTTTTCAGATCTGCATGCTGTTCAGGGCTTCTGCCCTTTTTAGTAATGTTAGGGTAATGTAGATCCTTTTTTTAGTTATGCAGATCATTAACTAAGTCGGAGAAATATCCTGTGAATTCAGTTCTGATTACGCATTATTTTGTGTGAGGGAAATAAGAGATCATGAGATATGTCATGTGACATTTATGGACGAATCACAGTTCTTTAATCGGAAAAGGGGGTAAATTTGTAAAAATATCTGCCGTACTTTATAGCATTAGCTTCATTCTATGTTCTGTGAAACAGTGTTGCTTAATATTTGGATCCCATGGCCCTATGTAAAGTAAATCCAAAATTTTTATTGCGTTTATGTGTAATCCAAAAGAATTGCTTGAATGGTGTATGAGTGTAGGATTAATTGCGGATAAGTATGAATGTCCAACATGTGGGAATGAAATGAGATTGTATGAAAGGAAGGATATTACAGATAAGTTTGAATGGCGGTGCAAGAAATCTGGTGAAAATGGACATTTTGTGAAACGGAGTGTAAGGAAGGGTACGTGGTTTGCTGAAAGTCATTTGAGTATGGGTGAAATTTTATTAATTTTTTATTAATGGGTGAATAGACTGCCAGTTGACTACTGGATTATTGAATCTATAACAAAAGTTTATCCGCCATGCAATCAAGATTGTGAAGAAGATTAGGTAAGTTAGTATTTTTAATCATTTGAGGATATTATTTTTATGCATGTAAGGAATAAATAAATTAATATGGTATTATTGGGAAATTGTTATTAGCAATGAATTAGTTTAAAGTAATTAGGATTGTAAGCCAATTTTTATTAATTTAATGTATGTGCTTAATTATATTTTAAGTAGTGTTTTTTAATTTAATTATATTTTAATTTAATGATCGTGATTTAGTGAGTTATATGTTTGTAGTATTTTGGAATACGTTTGAGTAGAAGTAAATGTGCATGGAAAGAGTTAAAATATTTGACACTAAGTATTTGGAACCATTTTTAATGTTTGCATTATAAATTTGCAGGTGACGTTTATAATAGATACAGTCAAAAGTCGTTAATCCGGACTTCGGCGATTCCGGATTATCGATTTTTCCGGATTATAGATCATCAGTTTAAATCTCGTAAGATGGCATGCAGAAATTCTAAAATTTTATTAAACATTTCTTTCAATTCAAGTTGTTTTAAGTTGCTTCGTTTTATGTGATAATACTTTCTCTTTCATTCTATAAACAGACACAATTTCTTGTTTAGTTACAAAGTTCCGCTGTTCAAGTCCCGTTAATTGTTGTGCCGAGAATACCGACTAACTTGTCAATCGAAATTTTTTCGTTTTCACTAACCTCTCTGTCACATTCTTCATGTCTTTATCCATTTTTTGCAGCAATTCCACTTTTTGTTTGTTGGACATCGAAACATACTTTGGAAGTTCCAGCATCGGAAATTCTATTTGACATAATCGAAAGTTCAAGTTTACTTTTATAAAATTGCTGTTACAGTCTGCAAAAAATAATAAGCCGGATCCAATTAGAAGATTAAGGAACAACACAATCATTAACATTAACTGAAATAGATAATTAGATAATTTTAGATTACATCGTCCATTATACATTAAACACGCAGGCGAAAACGTATTCTGCACTTGCGCACACGCATATGCGCAGTAGTCAAGGTCTTACGTGCACGCGTAAAACGCCTGTGTGCATGTGCCAACGCGGCGCATGCGCAGAAAGTTTTTAGCTTTGAGGTCCAGATTATAGATCATTCCGGATTATGGGTGTCCGAATTAACGACTTTTGACTGTAACTTAGAGAGAAAAGTTTTTGGATATTTTATTTATTTTATACGTGCAAATGTTCATCCTTGGAAAGAGTATATACTTTCTTTACGATCAGGTAATTTCATATATGTCCCTTTTACCGAATTTAAAGATTCACAAAATTTTCCTTCGTTTTCGTGAAATTTTTCTAATTTATGAGAAAAAAGCAGTGTACATGGATATAATGAAGAGTGTGCGCAATGCCATTTTTGTGCAATTCTGGGATTTTCTTTTAAAGTAAAAATAAGTCAACGTGTACATGGTTTAATTATATTTTAATTAAATGATAGTTATTTTGTGAATTATATGTTTGTAGCAATTTGGAATATGTTTCAGTGGAAGTAAACATGCATGGAAATAATTTAAATATTTGACACTAAGTATTTGCTACCATTTTTAATGTTTGCGTTATAAATTCGTTGGTGACGTTTTATAATAGATAATTTAAAGGGAAAAGTTTTTGGATATTTTATTTATTTTATACATGGGAATGTTCATCCTTGGAAAGGGTATATACTTTTTCGCGACCAAGTAATTTCATATATTGCTTTTTACCGAGTTTAAAGATTCACAAAATTTTCCTGCATTTTCGTGCAAATTTTTCTAATTTATATGAAAAAAGCAGTGTACATAGGTAAAGTCAAGAGTGTGTGCAATGCAATTTTTGTGCAATTCTGGGATGTTTTTTTAAGTAAAAAATAAGTCGATGTGTACATGGTTACTGTGTATGTGCGATTCTGAAAAACACGGCAAGGAGTTTGCGATTCTGCACTTTTTCCCAATTTTGCAGTTAATATTTGTCATGATTAAGCAGGTTTGTTCCATAAAATTTCTAGCATAAGTGTAATTCGGCTAGCAGATTGTTGGAAAAAGTGTTCAGTAAATAAAAAGAAAAGAAACATGTCTTTACTTTGTGAAGACAAAATGGCGCCAAAAAAAAAGTAGAAGGTTGCTGTAGTAGAGTTGGTCGCCAAATTTTCGCCAAAAAATCACTAAGTTACCATAATCCAAAGATCAACCCAAAATAGCTTTTATGTGGCCAGCACAAGTTAATACAGTAGAAAGTCCGTAATCTAGACGTCCATTATCCGGAATGATCTATAATCCGGACCTCAAAACCACAAATTTACGCATGCGCATTTGATGAGCGCGTCCGCTATGCATTTGCGTAAATCCAGTAACGCGTTTACCCACACGTGCTTTCGATAGTGAAGAGAGTAACAGAGAATGTTATTGAAAACGAAAAAATTTCGATTGACAAGTTAGTCGGTATTCTCGACATAGCAATTACAGGACCTTGAACAGTGGAATTTTGTAACTGAACAAGAAATGTCTGTTTATAGAATTATTAGCACAAAAAATGAAGCAACTTAAACAACTTACATTGAAAGAAATGTTTACTAAAGTAAACAAATAAATATTAAGCTTTTTTTTTTTTTTTTTTTTTGTAAATTTTGATACTCTTTAGATCGTAATTGCTCTTTATTTCATAAATTGAGGTTTCATATTTTTTATTGTATAATTTCTGCATGCCATCTTACCACATTCAAATTGATGATCTATAATCCGGAATCACCGAAGTCTCGACGAGTCCAGATTACGGAATTTGCACTGTATGTCATAAATGCATGAGAAATTTTTGGGATGGATTTCTGCTAAAGTTTCCTTAGTAACAAGAGAGCATTGAAAAATTAAATTATGCTTCACCATAACTAAATATCGTCATAAGCATACCACACAAATTTTTAATTATGGTATGCTTTTAACCTTCTGACTGCTCAATTTGTAAACCGAAATCGCTTCCAAAATTGTGTTTTTTTTTTTTTTTTTTTTTCCCCCTCCCATATTTGAAATCTGTATATATTAGAGAATTGAAAAATGCACTTTTTCTTTCTAGAAAATATTTTTATATAGATTTTTATCATGAGAAACTAAGTTGCCAGAAATACCAATTTCAGATGTAATCACCAAAAAAAAAATCTTTCTTAAAAATAAATTTCAGTCAAATTACAGTTAATTTCTATTTATTGCATAATATAAAAAAGTAAAATGTATAAAATTAAAGAAAAAATAAAGTGCTGAAGGAAAAATACCTTAAAAATGCAGATTAGTATGATAGAGTTCAAAACAGGATTCAAGGCTAAGTCCAACTTCACAGTCTTTGCACAGATTCAATAAATCTAATTATTAATTTAATTAAATAGTCAAGATAATCGCTGAAGGTTTTCTAGCAGCCATTTCTATAAGAAAAAAGTGGCAAAAAGTGAAGTTTGAGCGCTAATCCCACATGCCTTCAAATGCCACAATTTAGTGGAATACTAACGATATCTGTTAGCCAAAACGTAAACTAAACGCCTAATACTGTATATATAATTTATTTCAATGGTTAAACAGGGAAAAAACGGGATGCGCTCCTCAATAAAGGAGGAAAAACATATGCCTGCGAAAATCACGGGATGAGCAAATTTTGCTACATTTGAGTTGCCCGTGGAAATCGTGGAATGATCAGCCAGAGGGTTAAAGCATCATTAAAAAAGAGTGATAGTAGTAAGCCCTTGTTGATCATGATTTTAGTTTTTGTTAATTTAGAGATAACTTTTCAGTTAAAAAATGAGTTTTAACCTTTGTCTGGTTAATTTTGCAGTTGCTAAGCTTGAAAGCCTTCCATAATTGTATCCTTCTTAAGGTAGCTAACGCTCACCTGCTCACCATATCAGTTAAGTAATTAGCTGGTCTCGAATCTTAGGCAAACTCGCTTCGTTTAAAGTACTAACAATCTCGGCAGCATGCATTCACATAAACAGAATAGGTATGTTCAAATTTCAGTTATTATATTATACATATGGTTGTACAGGGAGGCTTATATGTTGCACAGGCTGCCCAGGGTTTTGAAAATTTGTAGCCCAGTAACTGTAACAAACATTGAAAAATTCTGTATGTTAATGAATAAAGAGCCTATCCATGATTTATATGTGCCTCATAGGTATATACACTGAAATAAATTAAGAGAAACAGGCTTTATAAGAGCGTGGAGTGTAGGACGAATTGCGTTTGCTAGCACACCTTGGCGAATTTCTTGGTGTTATCTTGCAGCAATCAGTTAAATTCACATTGAAAAAGTAAAGGAAAAAGTAAACACCAACATTTAGATGTTGGAATGAGGTGGCGAGTTGTGGGAAGCCTAGAGCCAGGCCAATCGCAAGTCCAGATATGCAGAGAGTTTAATTTAACGCCCAGCGTTGTGTGTAACCTATGGAAACAGCTCCAGGATACTGAAACCATTAAAAGAAAGCCTAGGCAAAGTTGTATAAGAGCCACGAAGGCCAGAGAAGATTGCTATTTGTCCATTGTAACGAGGCGTAACAGAGGGGCTACAGCTTCTCAGCTCTCTCGGGACCTGTATGCAGCCACAGGAACCCGTGTAACAAGGATGACTGTTTCCAAAAGACTGAATGAGAGAGGGTTGTTTGCTAGAAGACCGGCTGTTTGCGCCCTGCTTGCATCTACAGACAGGAGAATCTGATTAGCATGGTGCAGGCAGCATAGTGATTGGAGTACGGAACAATGGGTAACCTTTCTGTTCACCGACAAGTCCTGTTTTAGCCTAAATACCGATTCTTGCCATACTTTTATATGGAGAGACCAAGGGACCTGTTACCTGCCCTCAAATGTCTGTGAAATCAACAATTATGGCGGTGTCATTGTAATGGTGTGGGCAGGCATCATGCTGGATGGCCACCCACCTCTCCACGTCTTTGACAGAGGCTCTGTGACTGGTGTGAGGTATAGAGATGTCTTGGAACCCTACGTTCGCCTTTTCCGGGGTACAGTGGGCCCCGAGTTCATCTTACTTTTCCCACTCATGTATTGTATTCTGAATTAGTGTTGGGGGAAAAAAAAAAAGAAATTGGAACCTTGGTTTACATATTCACTAGAATTGTTGTGATTTTGGTGCATATTTCAATATACATATGACAACAGCCAACCTATATGTCTACCGTACAACATGTTTGAGTACATGCTTTATAATTAGCTGTCACTTTACTGAACAGCACCCACAGCAATAAAAATGTTAATACTGGCCAGGTAGATTATTGTTCTTGCGCATAAAATTTTTTCTTTCTTATAAAAGGTTTATTTTTTATTATTATTTATGAATGGAAAGTATGAAAATTGAGAAACATATGCTAATTCACAAAGTCCGCAATATTTACTGGTAGCTTTTTATTGTGGTGCAGATAATCGGAAAGTACCAAAACAATTTTTGGCTCTCTTTCTTTTTTTGGCAGTTGTAATAGTAATGTATTATATTTTGAAATCCAGCAAAAACTGTAATTCTTTTTTCCAACTGTTTTGACTATTGGAAGATTTTTTTAAACTTTTTGTTTCACTACTGTTTCTGTTTTTATTTTGGCATAGCAGATATTTCAATAAGAGTGAAATTTTTTTACTTAAAAAAAAGTGGCGCTTTCCAATTATCTGTACCATAACTGAAAAAGTATTGAAATAAAAATATTGAAATGTTGGGAAAAAAGTATTGAGTCAATGCATCACTCACCATAAATATTTATATTAAGCTATGATGTTACCTAAAAATATCAAAGTATCTATTTAACAATCCAGGTATACGCATAGCATCCCTGCATTCGGCTTTCTACTGTTTTAGTGTGAATTTCTTCAGTTTAATTTATGTTATTATAGACTCAGTTTTTTAAATTTTATATACTTTTAAGCAATAGGACTACAGTTGCATTGCTTTCAAAGAAAATAAAAAATATGACAAATATATTAATCATATTAATGTACATGTTTTATATAAAATGTAATAAGCAGTCTTTAAACATGACTAACCACAGTTTTAGAGGATTTCAGAACTTTCGGATGTGGTACTCTAAGAGAGGTTATGTTCACTGTGAGTGTTTGTTTATGTTCTCAAAAATCTCTTTAAAAGAAAATTGCTTTGTGCCAATTCATTCGCACACTGTAGTATGTATGCATATTATGTTAATACTTTGAATTATTTGAGTTTTTTATTCCATGACAGTTTTCAGAATTTTTGAAATTAGGTCACTCAAATCATGTTATTGCATTTTAATGATAGCCTGCATTACTTAGTTTAATGCATTGTAAAGATCTGTATATTATCTACAGTCTGTTGCAGAATTTCATCACAGATTATGTTTATATGCCTAGAATATGAAAGATCAATACAAATTCTTCCAGCACGTGTGCTTGGCAAAGTAAAATTGCCAAGCACACGTGCTGGAAGGTTAAAAAATTCCATCGTAAAATTTTTTATTTTTAACCTTCCAGCACGTGTGCTTGGCAATTTTACATGAGCACGCGTGCATCATATTTTTTACGACTTCTGTTATTTTACCATTTCGGGCATGAAAAATGACAGAAATGAGTGAATATTGATAATAAATTTGTTAAGAAATGAAATATTAACTTTATTATTGTGAAATACAAATTATGTCACATCTAAATGAAAGTAAATTATTTTTAAATACAGTAAAATAAACTGACTTATAAATTAGTCAGATGGAAAGGCAATGATGTATTTCATTACAGAAAATTTAAAATTCATTCTTTAATAACTATATTTTAAAATCCAAAAAATAAATAAATAAAATAGTTTAAAATAGATTTCATATTCATCTGTCCTGTATTGTTGATTATCATCTAATCAAAGACAACTTGTCAGAAATAAAAATCTCTTATAGCTCATCACAGTTCTTGCTATTTCAGTTCCAGTGCCATCACTCAACAATTCTTTTAAATTTACATGCAGTCCTTTTTTTTACTCATATGATACATAATCCAAAGTATGCCATCATTTCCCCTCTTGAGGTAGCAATTCATTCACTGTCTCTTGAGTATTTGCCTTTTAACAAACTTATATATTTATTTGTACATTTCAAAATTTCATCTAGCATATTTATATGAATTATTTTAAAAAATGATCCTATTTTATTCTCTACATCCTTGGAATGCTGTTTTAGGCCAGATAAGACTTTCACAGTATTCTTCTTATTCGACTTTATTTCGAATTTATTCACCTTATTCGAGCAGTTTGCATACTTCTGTTTTCGACACATAGAAGTTTTATTTTTACTAACAGAATATATCATCATCATTCCTTTTTTCTATATCATTATTAGCATCATCATCTGAAATTTATTGTTCAAATTCACTGCTGATATTATTTATCTCTATATTTTTCTCCCTTATATTGTTATTCTTCTCACATCCAAAGATTTCCTTGTCATCTTTTTCCTCATCAGATAATTCTTGAAGAATGCGAGCAAAATCAGCTGGTCGCCCATAATTTATTATTTTTTTTCATGAAAATAGATATAAAAATATAAAGTCGAATTTATACAACTTAAAATAAAACACATCAATTAATATCACAAAATTACAAAATATTTGAGAAAAAAAATTATTTTTGGAATTTTCACCCATGACAACGCACATGTCATTAACTTTTATAAGAAGCTGCCACATAGCACAAAAGCCCAGTAAAAAAAAAAAATGGTGCATATGACTTCCTGTTAGCACATTCTATGATATGGGGAAGGGTTTAAAGGAGAAATAGAAATGATTTTCAGACGTCTTAGTTGCGATATGTGAAAAATGTGCATTAAAAACCGAATTTGTCGTAAACTTTGTGCATGATGGTTAAACCAACAGCAATATATACTGCCATTAATTACATCATCTTTGTACACTCTGGAAATGCTATACTCAAAGTTCAGTACTTGTGGTTCTTATGACTTAACTTGCAGTTCAATACTTAAGGTTCTTATGACTTAACTTGCAGTTCAATACTTGAGGTTCATATGACTTAAATCATAAAACTCATGAGCTACTTTGATAAATACAGCCACTCAGATGGTATAGTGGATACTGATGCTAACTGCTATACCAATGATCTTATGTTCGAATTCTGGAGAAGGCATGAATGTTGTGTGTGTATAGTCTGTGCAGCAAGGGTGCACTCAAAATACATGGCAAGCTGAAAGTTCTTTCGAGCAATTCTGGTGGTAGAGAAAGAGAGTGGAAGACCCTCATATCTCTTCCTGGGCTGTTCTCCCTCCTGGGCTCTAACTCCTGGGGAGTTACACAGTTAGTGCAGTGAGACTTTACCTGTGCAACTTATGGGAAATTCTAATGTCCAGCCCACTTATATCTGTACCTGTAATAAACACAGTGCCTTTATATGCTGTATTGCTTCATTTATTGTTGATAAAAGATTCCAATGATTACTTGCCATTTTTGTAAAAATTATGCATTTTGGAATATTTGGATTAATTATGCCCCTCACACATATTTGCATTATATTATGGTTATATTTCATTTATAGTATTGGAACATTTACATATGTCTATTATTATATTTTTTTATGTTTTTTATCGCATTTTAATGATGACTTTACATAGCTTAGTTTATTGCATTGTAAAGATTTAGATATTATCTGTAATATCTTAGTTTCTTTTATTATAAAGTACTATGTAAATTGAAATATTGTATTGTTTTTAACTATTATTGTTCTACTTAATGTATCATGGTTTATTGGGTATTAAAGGTTTTATGTATTTTAAACGATTTTCTTTTCTTTTTTTATTTATTTCAGTATACTACAATGCTTTTAGTAGGATAGAAAAACAAATAACTTTTTTTTGTTGTACACTATTAGTATGATTAATAAAAATATTTTAATATATTTGTATGCTAATTAATCTTATGTATTAACATGAAAGATAAAAATATGCAGAAATGAAATAAAGAGAAGAAATAGGTATGCAGAAATAACTATCAGGCTTTTGTAAATTTAAATCCTTTTTTGGAAGTGAATTTTAATTTTAAAACTATAGTTCATGAATTGCTGGCAATAGATAATAGTATACTAAAGAATAGGTGTGAAAATTTTGCTTAGATTTTCAATTAAAAAATAATTCCAGCTTTTTAGTAATAATGTTCAAGGGCAAACTTTTACTTTTGAGGTATTAAATTGTAAGCTGTAGGGCTGTGGCCCTCCTCTCTTTTGAGAAGCATGTTGTTTTGACTTAACATGTAAAATTTGTTAACATAATCGTATAGGTGGACAGCAAAAATTAAAAGCAGGCTTTGTCAAGCATTGCCATTGTGCAGCAATAATAGCATGCAGAAAATAAGATTAACTATGGTGCACAGCTCATTTTCAGAGCTATGCATGTTTTTATTTGATGAAAATTTCAAACTTCATCAATCTTATTTAAAAGCAATAAACACATTAGTCAATAATGTAAATATCTATTTTTTATAAGAATATTATTGATATAAATTAAAATACGGTTTATTTATGATATATCCAAACGATAATTTTTATGAGCATTTGCAGCTTTATTTTGGTTAGCAAAAGATGTTTTTAAGGCAATATGTTACATAACTTGATATAAATCATTCCTAAATTTTTATGATGTTTTATGCTTTTCAGTTTTTTTTTTTTTTTTTTTTTTGAAATTTTAATCATGAGAAATATTAATCATGGCCATTCTTTGATATGTTGAAATCATCTAATTACAGTGTTCTTTTTTTATGTTCCTTTACTTTTAAATGCCCTATTCTTTATGAAATTCTGTTTTTTTTTTCCTAATGTAATTGTAAAAAATCATTTCTTCATGTTTATTATTTTAACTTTTTTATATTTTTAAAAGTAGCATACTAAAATTTTTAAAAGGTTCAAGTAAACAGTGTGAAAATTATGAGAAATTTCTGAATTTTTGTGCAAATTTAGTCATTTTTGAGGTGGCATCCCTCTGTTCCTAAACACTGTTATCATCATTCTTTCCTTTTCTGATGGTGTGGTTGTTGAGGATATGGCAAAGCACACTAGGGCTATCTGCCTAAGGGGAGGGGTGTCTTCGTGGAGGACTTTCTAAGGGAAACTGGCTCATATACATGTTACACATGGGGAAAAGCACAAAAACGCCCATGCAGCCGGGCCCGTTCGTGGGATTCGAACCTGGGACCGAACTACCAGTGTTCAGCGATTTTACCGCTCAGCTGCTCTTTCCTTTTCTGAAGTTCACAGTTCAGTATATTTCAGTAGATTAGTAGATACTCTGTTCTGCAAGTTGTAATGAATGGCAGAAGTTCTGCTAATGTTTTCATAATATTAGATTTAAATTTTATATTAGATAATTTTAATTTACTATCTTGTTCGGTGTACATATTGTATCTAAATTCCTGCCTAAATAACCTACCTAAATTCAGTATATTCTTAAAACAGCTTCTTTTTCTAGAATTTATCACTGAATTAAAATTCTTTTTTAACTTCTGCTTTTTTAAAAAAAATAGATATCATTCAGTTTGCAGACTTTAACAAACATATCATTTTTGAGTATTGTTCTAACAGACTTTGCCAATAGTTTTTGTATCATAATTATCTTCATCACATTTCTGTTTTCTCATAATATTTCACTTATCTGGATAAAACAGTTTATATACCTGCAAGAAAATTTGGTAGGATGAACGAAGTTTTCTTGAAAGTTTTTCGATTTGTCAGCAGTAGAAATTTATTGGATGAAGATAAAATAAATAAAGCATTATTAAACCAATAAAAAGCATTATTAAAACAATGAAATCTATTGCTTAATGGTTAACCAACTGCAAAAGAATAAAAAAATATTTGAGTTCGATCAAGAATTAGATGAAAGTAAAGTGATGTTTATAAGAAGTAAGCTGCAGTTCCTAAAATGTGACATGAAGCAAATTTCTTGATTAATTTCGGGAAAGGTATTATTTGTGATGGATTTCAAGGACTTCACACTAACCGGAAATGGTCATCCAAGAAAGATTGACCGCCCCCCGAAAAAACAGAAAAGAAAAGAAAGTTCAAAAGTATTATGTAGTGTTTTATTTTTGTTTCTTCCTGCCCCCCCCCGCTTCTCATCCTCCCCCTTTCTTCTTTTTACTTCCTTGTACAAAGTAAAGGCAGTATTCTAATCGCGAGAATTTTTGGGTATCATATTTCAACGAAAATATTCATTTTGACTGCTATCGAAGCAATTTAAGTTTTTTTTTTTTTTTTTTTTTTTTTTGCGTGACATCTGTACGTTAGAGCATAAAGAACTTTTTTTTCAAGACGGGTTGTAAAAAGGATTTAAAATGGATTCAGAAGAGATTTTTTCGTACGTAAGTACGAATGTACCTATCTCTCATAACTTAAAAACGACTAGCCTGAGAATGTTGAAATTTTGTATATAGCACTGCCATAACATGCAGTTGTGAACCTCCCTTTTTGGTTGCAAACAGCCGCACTAAAATTATATAATTATATGTATATATATATATATATATATATATATATCCACTCTATTACTCGGCTCCGTGAGCTCAGTTTTTTAAAATTTTTATATGTTGGTGAATTGTACAATTTTTGCTTTAAAAAGGATTGAATCATGTCGTTCGTATCTTCCGGTTAAGGTTCTTATGGCTTTAGTTAATCTGCAAGTAATAGTTGTAGAATTATCATTAATTTAAAAGTTGTTTAAGTGCGGCTAAGCTTAACTTTTTTATCATAGCAGCCTTAATTGTTTACATTTTTGAAACTTAGCAGAATAGTAAATTAAATCAGGTTCTGTAACTCCAGCATTTTGCCGAGAGGGACCAAAAGCGTGGCCTTCGAGAACAAGGCCTTACAGCTCAGTGACGTAGAACGCGTGACATCAGTACAGAAAGTGCAACCCTTCTTTGGGTTTGAGGCCAGCTTTGAGTCAAAAATTATTGTTAGTCGCCATTGCTACAACAGATGTGGTTGAACTGCAATTATTGACTTAAAATCATGGTAGTAGTTGGGTTTTTCATAGTTGGGCACTTTAAATTTTATTTATTTATTTATTTTTTTTTCAATTTGTGAGTTGTTTCAGAAATAATATAATGTGTTCAGTGACGCGATGTATTTGAAATTACAAATTTGGACCTAAAGTACATATTTTCACATTTCCTGTTGATGCAGATGTGAAAGTGGTTACGTGAAATGGAAGGACTTCATTCTGACTGAAAACAACAGGGTGAGCTTTCATTACTATGATTTTTATTGATATTTGAAGAAAACTTATAGATTTGATACATTTAATATGTCTGTTTTGCAAGCCAAAATGGTTTCCACTGAAAAACTAGTGTAAAATATAAAAAAAGTAAGCAATAACTAGTGTAAAATGTAAAAGTAAACAATAATTTAATTATGGATACTACAGGATTATTTAATGCATAGTAAATTTTGTTTCAAGTGTTGCTGAAATGCTGTTCATTATGATTATATATTAATCTTATAGCATTAAATGATTTGTAATATCTAATTTATTTCAGTTTTATTTTTAATTCACTTGTTATTATAGTTTTAAAGTAGTAGTTATTCCATTACGAAAAGCTAATTATTCGTGAAGTTAGATTATTATAGGAAGTTAGGTTATTATGGGTTATGCTGTCTGACGTGGGTGGCGTGATTTTTGTAACAGCCTGTCAAAAGCTGGTTTATTCTTACATTGCACTTTGGAAAGCTATAAACCTTAACCTTGTATTTTTTTTCCGGGTGGGGGGTGGCCGGGAACCGAATTCTGGATTGAATGGCTTTCTTTTCTCGACTATTTCAATTTTTAAATATTTTTTATTCAAAGGACCTTGTCCCTGAAGGACTATTGTTTTCGTTTCGCGATTTTGCGTCGATTCACTACAAACGGGAATAACTTTTCAAACTGTTGCCACAAAGTATCATCGCCCTGTATTATATTTAAAGAAATTAAATAATGAAAAATCTGCATACATGTATGTATATTTCTCGCATTATGATAAAACAACAGTAAATAGAGCCATCGAATTTTCAATGACGTAATCCTACTGCGAATATGGGCATGTGGAAGCCCAAATTTGAAATTTGGAATTTGTTTTCTGATCGATTTCCTATTTCGTAAAACTTTAACGAATTTTCGGTTAACAAACTCAAGGATTTCAAAGCGAGCAACGGCAACGTTGTACGGAAAAAAACATTTTTATCTCCAACGCGTGAGTCTCTGTGTCGGAAATTCTAAAGGGTATGCTCATTTTAAAACTATTTTGTGATATTACTGTTGGACTGAATTTTATGGTTTAACCCCTTCGCGCCGACTGTCACGTATACGTGCCACCAACGAACACACTTATCTACCGGCCGACACGCAGGCGTGCCAGAGCATTGTTGCGTTTTCTACCGAATGTCACGTATTTGTGCCACTACCTTGGAACGTTTTTCAAACTATAATTTCTGCCACAAGATGGCACTGTATGTCCATATGGTTTTAGATACATGTAGATTAGACCTTCTACTCGAAATGAGAGAAGCATGACTCACATACACGTGTTTTTGATTATATAAACAAACGGGGAACTAAATGTTTCCGAATGGCGTTATTTATGACGTCTCTTTAAATCGCACTTTATTCGCACGTGGTAGTTGTTTATTGTAAGTAGAAGTTTTATATGCGCTAAAGCGTTGAGTATTTCGGTTTACAGTTCAGTTTTTAGAAAATAATTAGATCTTGTTAGACGTGAATTCTTTCTGTTTTTACCGTTTCAATGTCGAAGCGTCGAAAATGTTTAAATGCGAAAAACGTGATATTTAATAAATGAATGTAACACACAAAATGTAGAAAAAAAGCCCCTTTGGACGTATTTTAAAATCTGAAACATTTCAGATTTTCTTTTCTTTTTGTTATTTTTATTTCATTAAAATATATTTTAAATTTTGGGCCGAAATGCTTAAGAAGAAGCTATTCCATAACATTCAGGTCTTAATAGCTAAAATTATATGTACCCTGGGGATGACCATTCGAAAAGGGCAAATAAATAAATAACACATATAATTAAATAAAATGTAAAAAATAAATAGAAATATTTTCAAACTAACTGAGTGCTAATTTGAGGAAGGGTTCTTTGGTTTGGTTTTATCTGGTTACGGCAAAGCCTCAAGTCTATCTGCCCAAGGAAGGAATGCTTTCGTGGAGGATTCTAAGAGAAACTGGCTCGTATATATGTTACAGATGTGGAAATCCACGAAAACTCCTATGTAGCCATCCCTTTAGCGGAATTCGAACCTCGGACCGAATTACCAGTGTTCAGCAATTTTACCACTCGGGAGTTGGTTGGCCAATTTGATGAAGGATGAGTTAGTTATACTAGACATCCTAAAATAAAATGAAATAAGAAAGTAAATGAAGAATGATTAAATTAATGATTCAAGGCATTATTCATCCAAAAACAAGGTATAGAACAGTTCCTTGCGATGAAATGTAAAATGCAAATGCTGTTAGTTCATTCAAAGTCCTCTTGACCGAATGGGTAGAGTTCATAGATATTCCACTTCCTAAACAGACATTTCGAAATGGGGTAATTTTTCCTCAGGCGCTCACGTTTTCTTGCGTATTTTGCTCTTTCCTGAAGAATGAAGTTCAGCTATATATTTAGCATGTAATATTAAAGTAAGTTTTATAAACTGTTAAAAAGGAATTGTGCTTTGATAACAGAATTTTCTGTTCATACCGCGTTTCAGTTGTGCAAAGTACCAGAACTTACCTTATAGCTCTTGGACTAAAATTACGACTTCGCTCAAAAACTAAGGAGTACGGGTCCAGCTGAATTTAACCGCTGCTAATATTTCTTAGTATTTTTGTATCAAAATGAAAAAGCTGAAGTTCTTTGAAATATAACATAACTATTGCATTTACTTTGTTGGAAGAATTTTTATGATTTTATTTTAATAAAACGGGTTTAAATTGAAAAACTGAAAAAAAAAAAAAAAAAAAAAAAAACTTTGGTCCTTCCTTCCCAAATATTGATAAATGTTAAAAATACAAATTCGGCGAATGCTTTATCGCTGATAAATATTTGTCTAGTCCCTTGAATCATTCCAGCTATTTTCAGTTGTCCAGCGAAGAGAAGTAAAAGTAATAATAGAAAAGAAAAGGAAAAAAAAAAAAAAAAAAAAAGGCCATCTTAGACAGCTGAAGATTCCCTTGTCGACAATATATCCGAGCCTAAATATTTATCAGAAGAGAAAACAGAGCAGAAATTCCGGGAATGTAGCCAATATCGTAAATTTGAAATTGTAAATAACAGAAGTACCTACTTCAAAGAGTGATTGGTTAGGAGCTCGGTTCGACTTTTTGCTTAACCTCTGCACCTACACTCGGCCCAAATCGCCATAAGACATTCCATAATGGCCTTCAATACATCAGACTTCCAAAAATGTCATATATTTTTCCAGTGCTGGTTGCCTTGAATGATGGCGGATATTAAAGTGTGCCACTTGGGTGATGGCTGTAGAATCTTTAATCCTTGGGGCTATATAAAATATATCTTAGCGGTGATTTTTGGTTTACGTAAAAAGTATAAAATATTTATATATGCGTGTTTAAGATGATACTACACTAACTAATCATCAGGTTTTTGAAAAATGAGTGCTTTCTAGTGTTTAAGAGGATGGGTGCCATGATGGAAGATATTCTACTGAAAGCTGCCTTTAGAATATTCTTCCTGTGGGCTGTCTTTATAGGTATTTATTTACATTGCGCAAGAAAAAAACTATTTTGAATCTCAATCGTTATACAACGCACGCTAAACAATTCTCTTGAGAAAGATATCTATGCAAATGTTACCGGTTGGCATTCGTTTAATTAAATTTGTAGTATTGTTCTAAGGACTGTATAAAGTCCAGTTATTAAATGTGTAAATGTTATGACAGTGTCCTTTTTAAAGCATCAAATGTTAATATTTTTTTCTAGTATGTGCCATTCTATTTCGTTCTTTGTGCAATGTGATAATCTAATCTAAGAGGTATGTTTCGTAACCTTACAATAAATAAATAAATAAAATATGAAAGCTTTCAGATTTTATAATTACTACCAAAAGGGCATTTTTGTCATTTACAAACAAGTGCACGTTTCGAGAGCATTTGGGTTAATGTTTCTTTGGGATAGAAATATTTGAAAAGGCCTATTTTTAGAATTTGGGATACACAGTCTCGCGCGCTGGAAATAATTTTTTCCCTCCGTACAATGTTGCCATTGCTCGCACAGAAATCGTTGAGTTTGTTAATCAAAAATTCGTTAAAGTTTTACAAAATATGACATACACAATAAAACAAATTTGAAATTAAAAAATCAGGCTACCAGGTGATCATATTTGGGGGCGGACTACGTTATTCAAAATTTGATGGTTCTAGGTACCGTTGTATTTTCACAATGCGAAAAACATGTATACTTTCACTCAAATTCTTCGTTATACAATTTCTTTAAATATAATAGAGGATGATAATATTTGGTGGCACCAATCTGAAAAGTGCTTCAGACATTTATAGTGATTCAACGCAAAATCCTATTTTAAGATTAATAGCCGGTCTGGGCTAACGCTTCTTTTGGGCTAAAAAGAAAAAATTCTGAAAGGTTACAGATTTTAATGGTCGCCTAAAAGGATTTGTTAAGGTTTTTTACGCTGTTTCTGAGCTCGCAGTCTTCCAGTCTGCTGTTACACTGAGCCCCAATAACCCACTTTTTTGTCGTTTTAGCTTATGAAGCATCATTGTCTTCGCCCTTACGCCATATACAATTCAACAGCAAAATTACAAAAAATTTAAAAACACATAGCAATGCGTGTTTAGAATTCCCGATGCAGCGTTAAGTGTTGATATAAGCCAGCGTTAAGTGTTGGTATAATTAAGTGTTAAGTGTTGGTAAAAGCCAGCGTTAAGTGTTGGTATAAGTAAGCGTTAAGTGTTGTTATACACCTTGCAGTTTTTCTCAGTCTTTTCTCAGTTCATAATATCAATGTTCAGTTTCTTTACTAAGAAGGCATTACGACACTCTTTTTTTTGCCTTTTTATTATTAACGCTTTGTGTATTTACTTTATTAAATATCGCGTTCTTGGCGCTTACACCTGATACAATTCGATTCAACAGCAAAATCAATATATAATATATTTAAAAACAAGCATATCTTAAAAATTTCCGATAGACAGTCCCGCGCGCTAGAGATAAAAATGCTTTATTTCGTACAGATTTGAAATCGTTGAGTTTGTAAATTAAAAATTCGTAAAAGGTTTATAAAATATAAATTACATAATAAAACAAATTCGTAATTCAAAATTCGGGCTTCCAAGTGCCCATGTTCGGGTGGAGGACTACGTTATTCAAAATTCGATGGCTCTAGATGCCCTTGTTTTATCACAATCCGAGAAATATTCATGATTTAATTTCTTTAAATATAATACAGGATAATAACGTTTGATGGCAAGAATTTGAAAAATAGCGCGGAAAATCAGAATTTTTTAAAATTTTCTTTTTTTTTTTTTTTTTTTTTTTCCCATTCTTTAAAACTATCCACTCTTAAAGTAACGGATTGTCCGAAAATTTATGATGCATTTTTGTTATTTTCTTCAAAGGTCCTTTATTTATATAAATAACAACTATCAGCCCATAGTATATTGCCTGTTTCATTCGATAACAGGGTCCACCAGAGGCCGAGCGGTAAAGTCGCTGAGCACTGGTAGTTTGGTTCGAGCTTCGAATCCCACGAACGGGCTGCCTGCATGGACGTTTTCGTAGTTTTCCCCATGTGTTACGTGTGTACGAGTCAGTTTTCATTAGAAAGTCTTCCACGTACTCCTAAAGTTTTGATATAAATCGTTATTCTAGCCGAAGCGTAGCGGAACCTAACGTTAAATGTCACTGACACATCTTTCATGAAAGTGAACCACAATTTCAGCAGGCAAATTTTGTTTAATAAGAAATATTCGAAATTAGTGCAATTTTGATTTGGTTTATTTATTTACGACAAAGTACTCGAGGTCTAGAGTAGGGATGCCTTCGTGGAGAACGTTCTAAAGTAAACTGGCTGGAATATACGTTACACATGAGGAAAACACGAAAGCACCCACGCAGCCAGCCCGTTTTCCTGGATTCGAGTCCCTATCAGAACTACCAGTATTCAGTGACTTTAGTACTCGGATGCTAGCAAAATGCTGGGTTGTTGCAAATGATGAAATATCCTTTGGAACATTTTAGGTTTCTCCTGGTTGCAGAAGATAATTTAAGAAGCGTCCACATGACTACGCTGATGATGTGAAAAATTATTATTGTTATTATTGCAAATTAAAATTTAATGGAATATAGGGACAATTATGAGCACAGCAAAAGACAGAAATGTAGTAATTTTGATGTCAAAACAAAAGTAAATAAGCGTTCTTATGCAAAACAATGCAAGCATGAAAAATGAGCAATGCCCTCGCCGGTTCGTGAATAAAAATATATGTTAAAATTTGATATGTAGTGCTTCTAAGTGATCACCTATTTCTATAAACTGAAATGCCACCAAATTCTACATTAAAAATTTAAAAAATAATATTTCTGAATTAATGTGCTTGTCATTAAAGTGAAACACAAATCCTCTGAAATATTTATGTAATTTGAATGTCGAATGCGAAGAACAGCTGCATTTGTATTTTAGTAATATTTAAGTTTTCTGATTATTCGAATAATAACATCTTTTATTCGAAACAATCAATGAATTAAATCCATTACTCAAATCCCTTTTTATTTCTTATTATGGACACTAAATATCTTCGGATGCTTAAACCAGAATGTTTATCATCATTTGGGAGTTAATTGCTTTGATGCTACCAAATTAATATGCAAATAATTTTATTATTTCTCTATATTTTTAACCCAAAGGGCGTTAGCCCAGAAGGGCTATTAATTTCGTTTTGGCATTTTGCGTTGGTTCACTATAAACGGCGAATCACTTTTCACATTGTTGCCACCAAAAATTATCGCTCTGCGTTATATTTAAAGAAATTAAATAACGAAGAATCTGCATAAATGTATCGATGTTTCTCGCACTGTGATAAAACAACGGTACCTAGAGCCATTAAATTTTGAATAAAGTAATCTTCCACTGAATATGGGCATCTGGAAGCCCGAATTCGGAATTTGAAACTTGTTGTTATCGATTTCAAATTTTGAAACACTTTCACGAATTTTTTATTAACAAACTCAACAATTTCAAAGTGAGCAATGGCAACACTGTACGGAGAAAAATATTTTTATCTCCAGCGCGCAAGGTTGTGTATTGGAAATTCTAAAGATATGCTCATTTTAAAATTATTTTGCGATATTGCTGTTGAATTGAATTTTATGGAAAGAACATAATATTTAATAAATAAAGGTAGCACATAAAACGTTAAAAAAAACGCCCCTTTGGACGTAAAATAAAATCTGAACGCCCAAAAGCTTTCAGTTTTTTTTTTTTTTTTTTTCTTTCTGTATTTAGAAAGAAGTTTAAACTCTGGACGGATTATGTACAATTGTGTACAAAATAAAATATGCAACGAGGTAAAAATAAAATGATAATTTATACAAGAGCTGCAAATAAAGCAGTACACAATGGATTATTGATTTTTATGCATAGTGTCCATTTTTACTTCCTTATACGACAATTATGTCAAACTCGCGGCCCACAACAAATATTTTTGCGGCCCGGCCAATATATCGGCAAATAATAATATATAATAATTAAAATAACATATCGACGAAGAAAAAAATGAAATGTTTACTGCTAAGTAATTAACGATAATTTATTCAGTGTTGTTAGATTACTCACAGCGAGCTGACACACACACTACTTAAATTACAAATGCGTGCGAGTAGCTTGCGTTCAGCTACCTTCGGCTTTTGGGGGACACGTGCACTCAGAACTTGTACGCATCCCCCGATAGCCGAATGTGGCCGAACTCATGGTCTCAGTTTTCCAATCATAGTTTTGTACGATATATTGGTGCATGCATGTGCATGCACTTTGCATTATTATTAATTATTACTTAATTCATATTGTTACGGATTTCATAGTTATTTATTTAGTTTTTTTAAATTTAGAATTGTAATTAGATTTGCTTCATGTTGCCTTAGCAACGCAGACGATTTTTGAAAAGACAGCTGCGTGCGTGCATTTAATACCTAATAAATAAATATCGCGTAATTGCTGTTGCCATCCACAAAAATCCAGATATTTATAGATGTTTCCAGTATATTCTAGAAATTAATTATAAAGCTTATAAAAGCCGAGAACAAACAACTCATCTCAGTAGTAGCTGTAGTTCTAGCGAATTGTTTGTTTACTTAATGCTGTGATTGATTTGTAGCGATTTCGCTCTCTGTTTTGAATTGATTTTTGCTAAACGTTTGACATTTTGTGATATTGTTAGAATATTTTTGAAGAAATATTTCAGCATTTTGATTTATCTCTTGTGGAAAGAATAAATTTTTGTTAACTTTTTAACGTTAACCGTGTTTATTCCAGCCCTTTGTATTCAGTATGTCTATATCAAAACCAAGTGGTAGTAAAATTAAACGAAAAATCGCTGACGAACATAGAATATTCCAAGTAAAATGGGAATTAGAATATTTTTGCTGTGAAATAAAAGATAAAATAATCTGCTTGATATGTAATAATACTATTAATGTACCAAAGTTACATAATATTAAACGTCATTACGAACAACACAAATCGAAATATAACAATTACGAAGGATTAATGAGAGAAGAAAAGTTGAAAGAGCTCAAGTTAGGAGTGAAAAAGCAACAGTCCATGTTTAGTAAAGTATTGCAAGAAAGTGAAGCGGCGGTACATGCAAGCTACGTCTTGTCCGAGTTGATAGCTAAACATTCGAAGCCTTTTACTGACGGTGATTTCATCAAGAAATGCCTAATGAAAGCTGGAGAAATTGCTTGTCCTGGAAATGTGAAGGCTTTTCAATCAATTTCATTGTCTCGAAATACAGTTGCGGAAAGAGTTACTGATTTAGCCGCGAATTTAAGTGATCAGATCAAAGCAAAATCATCTAGTTTCGAAAGTTTCTCCATTGCCTGTGACGAGAGAGATTGGACATTAGTGGCAAAGCTCAATTAGCAGTGTTTCTTCGTTCTTGTGACAAGAATTTTAACATTTTTGAGGAATTACTGGAACTAATACCGATGCCTGGTACTACCACAGGAGAAGATATATTTACTTGTGTTTTTGGACTTTTGCAGAAATACAATCTACCTTTCGCAAAATTAAATTCTGTAGCTACAGATGGCGCTCCATCAATGACCGGGAAAAACAAGGGCTTCGTAGTATTACTAAGAAAAACAGTGAAATTCACGGTTCAAACATTCATCATATGCATTGTATTATACATCAAGAAGTTCTATACACGAAAGTAATAAATATGGAGAATGTTTTGTCATATATAAAAAAAGTTATAAATTTTATAAGATCTCGAGGTTTAAATCAGCGTCAATTCACTGCTTTCTTAAGTGAGTTAGATAGTGAATATTCGGGTTTGTCCTACTATACCGAGGTACGTTGATTATCTTGCTCCAAGATTCTCAAACAATTCTGGGATTTGAAAGAAGAAATACGTCAGTTTTTAAAAACGAAAAATCAAGACGTAAGTTTGTTTTACGATCCAATATGGATACAAGATTTATCTTTCTTGGTTGATATAACCAAACACTTAACCGATTTAAATTTATCGTTACAAGGAAAAGATCATATGATTACGAACATGTTTGACATAATTAAAGCATTCAAATGTCAACTAGTTATTTGGGAAAAGCAACTTAAAAATGAAGATTTCACGCACTTCCCGACGTGCAGCATGAATAAAGTTTAGATGATACTTGTTCGTATCAAAAATACGCAGAAAACGTTGCAAATTTAACAACTGAATTTGAAACGAGGTTTAATGATTTTAGTTCCCTCGAAGACAATTTTTTTTTTTTTTTTTTTTTTTTTTTTTTTTTGTTTTCTTCGATTTTTCTCAATAAGTATTGACTCAGTACCGAGCCATATGCAAATGGAGGTGATCGAGATTCAATGCAACTCAAATTTGAAAGCAAAATTCATTGAAGTGGGCGTGCCTGAATTTTACAAATATTTACCAGCCAGGTTTAAAAATACTCGAAAATTCGCATATGAAATTATTTCCATGTTTGGTAACACTTATCGGTGCGAGCAGTTATTTTCAGTCATGAAAGGTAATAAGTCTCCTATTAGAAACCGTATTAATGATGCTCACCTTCGGTCAGCGTTGAAAGTTATCACTGCAAAAAAAATTTCTCCCGAAATAGGAAAGATAATAGCAGAGAAGAGATGTCAAGTATCAGGACGTAAACATTAAATTTTTCTTGTTCTTTTCTATATAAATATATATATATGTTTATTATTGTATTATTCGAAATAAATCTACCTTTCTATGAATATTGATTTTTTTTTTTTTTTTTTTTTTTTTTTTTTTTTGCGGCCCGCCTAAAGTTAAACCTTGTTTGTTTGGCCCAAGTGTACCCATGAGTTTGACATACCTGTTGTACGAAGTAGGAAGTATTGTAATCGCGAAAAATTTCGGGTAATATCCACTTTATCCAATATAACGATGTTTTTGAGTGACATCTGTACGTAAGGACAGAATAAAGGACTCCTTTTTTTTTTTTTTTTTTTCCCGAAACGGATTGTAAAATTGATTCAAAAGAAATTTTTTGTGACGTCTGTACCGTACGTATATGTGTATCTCGCACAACTCAGAAAACGAGTAGCCTCAGAACGTTGAAATTTTGTACATATGATTGCTATAACATATAGTCCTGCACCTCCCTTTTTGTTTATTATTGGCCGCACCAATGTATATATATATAGTGAAAATTTGAAAATATAACGCTGATTTTTGTTGCTTGACGTCTAAATTAACATTTAAAAGTTGTTTAAGTGCGGCTAAACCTAACAGAGCAGCCATATTTGCTTACATTTTAAACTTAGCAGAATAATGAATTCAGTTTTTGCACCTTCAGTGTCTTTCTGCTAAGTAGGATCGAAAGGAAACTTTTAATTCTGTGCACCGAAAAATCTCCCTTTTTGACCGCTGGCTGAATTGCTTGTTTTTGCGTAGAAATTGTATTTTAATTGTACAAATGTTTTTTTTAACTGTTTTAACTGTATTTTATGTTTTATGATTTTTTATATCTTTCAATTTTTAATGAAGATATTTTGAATTTTTATGTACTTTTGCTTTGCCGCGAAGTGAGAACTGAATTAATTGAATGGGAAGCATATCTCCAATCAAATTCGAGGAAATAAGTTTAAATAAAATGCAGCAAAAACTGTGTATAACTGAATAGGTCGTACAAGGAAGTCATGAGGAGTTATCAGCAGATTTTTTAATTAGAATTGAAAGCAATAATAATAATAATAATAATAATAGATATTCATGATTAAATATAGGAATAGTGTTAAAAGAGAAAAGTAAGTGATGAACAGAAATTCGCAGAGATGGAAAATTATTTGAACTGACGGTTTTACGAATGAGGTCCGAAAATGTAGTGTCTCCCTTTGCAATTGAGCACGCTGACCACTCAGGTCGTTATAACGAGGCTCATGAATAAAAATAACAGAACAAGTAGAAGTCACTATAGTGGTAGTTTATGCAATATTCATTGAATGCCTGTCGTACGGCACAGTTTGTAACTGTCCTCGAAAATTTCGTACTGTGTTTATAGATAATTTTTTCCCAGTCAGCTGCTTTATTGCAGAAGTTAGTTTTCGATGTATTTGAGTTATTTATATAACTCCTTGTTGAGCATGAAATAGTAAGCATTTGTAATAATTAAGGAGCATTTTGTAAGGTAGAGAATTTGATTTTGTAGAAACTGTATTTTAAGTTTCCATTACTTATGGCTTTCCATGCAGGGGAAGCATATGAACATACTGGTCGGGCGATTGCTTTATAAATACGCAATTTTTTTCTTTAAGGAGAGTTTGAAGCTCCTACCAATATATGGATTGAGAGAACTTAAGATGCCTTAAACAGTGGTGATAATTTAACTCCTGTGAGAAAAAACGAAAAAACGATTTTTTTAAATAAAATTTCTGGTTCCAAACCCATTTTGAAAAATATAAACAAGAAGCTCTTTCAGATTATATAACACATGATGATAACGCAGCTCTCTGTTCATTCACATCGCGGATGAATACGCTGAACATACGCGAACTCAGATTTAAGGGCTCTGCGTAATGTGAATAGCCGGCGAAGAAAACATAGCGGCAACTACGTTAGGGCTGTAATTGTGTAGGCGGGCCTCTTTGTAGACTGTGCATCATACGTAAGTCATAATCATAGAATCTAGATCTTCTACTGCTATTATAGTGATGCAATTGTCATGTTTGTTTCATTCAGTGAGCATTAAATACTGCATTATACCGACATTAAGTCAATCATGAAAACTAATCAGTTAAGACTGATAACTTTAATAAAAGAATAAAACATTTGTCAGAAGATCAACTAATAAGTGAATCACTCGCCGTTGGTTTGCAAAGTTTTCATCACGAGAGCTAAGTCTAGAAATTGAGCCATGTGGCTGCTATTCTTTTTGTATTGATTCGAATGAATTAAAGGATTTAATCAAATCAGATAGCTAACAAATTGCTCGAAATATAATCCAGATACCAAATATGCCGTTTTGAGTTGCTTCAAGGTACCTGACAATAATAGGAAAAGTACCGTAGGTCGTCAAGTGGGTACCTACCGAAATTACTGACGAAAACAAAGCAGGGCTTTTGGAAGTCTGCCTTTTGTCTTAAAAGTAGAAGGAAAGGAGAAATTTTCCGACAACAAACTGTAACTATGCATGAGAAACTGATACTCGACGACAATTGTGCAGATTTATTGCAGCGTTTAGAAGTGAAAGATGCTTCAGGAATCACTCAGCACTCTAAAGATGCTTTTCCCTCCAAAAATGTGCTGTGTCTTTCGATGGTTTTACTCACAGCTCACTTCTCCTAACGATTCCCTCTTCTTTAGATGAAACTATAAATGCAGCTAGATATTGGGCAGGTATGAGTCAAATGCATGCCAGATTTTGCCTTGGACAACCAAAACTTGTGAGTATACACAGAGACCCCATTGTTTCAGGATAACATTCGATCACAAACGGGAAGTCCAGCCATACGGTAAATAAATAATTTGGGACACGAAAGTGTACCCCATCCACCATTAGGACCTGATATTTTCCCAACGGACTGTCATTTTTCCATTACTTGAGCCACCCTTTTTGTTCTAGAAAATGCTTTCCGAAATATGCTTATATATATCGACCAGTGGAGAGCTTCATATCTTCCAGAGCGTGGTTTTTCCATACAGAGTATAAATAACCCTATCACACATTCAAACAATACAGTGCTGCTGCCAGAGATGGCTTTTGTAAAGTCAACATTTTTTTTTTTTTTTTAAAGCAGGATCCATGAAAAATGAACGATGCCCTCGCCTGAACTCGAACCTGGACCTCTGGAATGCGCGCCGAGTGTGCTACCGTTACAACACGAAGAAATGCTGGAAGGAGGGAGAAAACACCTTACATACTCCAGGAGATGTATATATCAAATTCTCACTACGCATGGGAGATTCCCTGCTTACTTAAAAAGGTTGCACCACCAGGGAAATGATATATGCAAAGTTTGTAATAAATTCAGCGATTCAAAGCACTTCGTCAAGGACTTTTGTCTGACTGGAAGTGTGAAAGGAAAATATAAATTTCCAAAGTTTGACGATTTATTTAGTAACTATAAATTGTTTGGAAAATTCGAAAGAAATATTATGCTATTTATGAATGAGGATAAGAATATTGGTACCGAGATATAACAAAACAGAAAATCATACTGAAAACAGATATGATTGAAGTGAACTTTATAAATTTAAGATTAATTTTGATAGTATAAAGAAAATTTGAATAATAATAATTGAAAGTAAAACTTATAAAATTGAACATAGAAATGAAAACTATACCTCTATACACTGATTTCACCGAGAGTGTTTGGGATGTATGTATCTGCTTTAAGTGTTATGATTTTCTTTTATGACCCGATTTTTCTTTTGAATTTCTTATGTTCGCTTTGCGTGAGTGTATGATCTGATGTTTATATTAGCATAGCAACTTATCACCAGATGTTTATTAAGTTTTTTATGTTCTGTTATTTAACCATTTATTTTGCTATGTTTCGTTATTTAATGTTCGTTTCGTTTGTTGCTGAATTAACCTGTTCCCTCAAAGCCATACGGCAGGCTTCGCCTGCAAGGTGGGCTGGGGACCAGTGCTTAGAACTAAATAACTAACCTTATATACTGCTTCTTTTAAAGGGCGACTGTTAGTTAGGGAACTCAATCGCCGTGACGAATTATTGTCCACCAGCTTTCAGTTCGGGCGCCATTGTAGAGTGATTAGGATTTTTTGAAAATACAGGACATAAAAAATGTACAATGCCCTCACTGGGTCTCGAACCTGGACCTCTCGAACACGCGCCGGGTGGGCTACCGTTACACCCCGAAAGCATGCAGAAAAAAAAAAAAAAAAAAAAAAAAAAGAAGAAAACTCGCTATAAGAAAGTAATTTCATAAATGAGAAGTTTTCCAAATATTTGCATAGGCATTTTTTTTTTTACTGATGAACGTTGTTCACTGATGGTTGTACTCATTGATGAAAAGCTTTCCATAGCTCATTTTTTTGGCACAGCAGCAATTATCAAAACACACTGTCAGACAAATTATCAGTAATCGATCTAAAGATCGTCAAATTAAATTCATTAATTTAGAACAAAAAGTAACGACTGAAAGGTTAATTTCATCATCATAAATAAGAATACTTTCGACGAACGACATAACCTGCAAATTTAAATTTTTTTAACGATATATTAATCAGTTTGAAAGCCTGAGTAGGATCGTAAGAATTCCATTACTCTCTGCTGACACAAGCATGAATAAAAAAATAGAATTTTCTCCACTCTCCTTTTTATCTGATAAAAATTCTTCGTAAGATATGGCTTAAACAAATAATCAAAGGATCTTACCTCCCTTTCACAATCTACTTCACTTTGCTGCTGATGACGATGAATTTTTTGTCTCTTCATCGATATAAAATAATCTTTCTTTTTTGAAACAGGAAAAAATCTCCCCCTTTTTTTTTAAGTGCTCGGTCTCATTTTCTAACCCACTAATCAAAGCGAATCCCATTTGATGGCCGTCATAATTGCTCTCGAAGCCATCTCGCTCTCTCTCAGATTAATTTCTGAAGAGATTTCTTTTATTTTCCTTACGCCCTTAATTTTTGACTGAGAACTCTTCTGGAGAAATATTTGCTGAAATGAGCATTTTTTCAGACTGCAAAGACTTAAGTCTCGTTTCGAAAAGGGAAATAATAAAACCAAAGATTCTGAATTTTTGATGCAATGGCAAATATCATTTTTATAAGAATTGGGAAGAAACAGTGAAAATTATCTGCACCAGGCATAAATTTAACTATGATATCAGGAGTTTTCAATTTTTACTTCCTTGGACGAAGGAAGTATTGTAATCGCGAAACGTTTCAGGCAGTGTATTTCAACGAAAATATCCATTTTAATCGCTATCGAATGCAATTTAACGATGTTTTTGCATGACATCTGTACGTAAGGGCAGAATAAAAGACTCTTTTCCACCAAAAAAATTATAAAACTGCTTTAAAATGAATTCTGACGAGAATTTTTCGTGGCGTTACGTACGTACGTATCTCGCATAACTCAAAAACGAGTAGCCTCAGAACGTTAAAATTTTGTATATAGGACTGCTATAACATGCAGATGTGCACCTCGTATTTTGGTTGCAATCGGCCGCACCAAACATATATTTATATATATATATCCACTTTGTTACCAGGCGCAGTGATCTCAGTTTCCTTACTCTTATATGTTTATAACTGTGCATTTTTGCTTTAAAAAATGATTGAATTATGCTTTTCTTATCTTCCGGTTAAGGTTTTTATGCCTTTAGTAAACCTGCAAGCAATATTTGTACAATTAAGACACAATAATACGCCGAATAAATACTAATTCAGAAGTCAAACAACAAAAATCAGCGTTATATTTTCAAAATTTTCACAGGACTAGTTTCGATGGTTTTACAATTATCAACAATTTAAAAGCTGTTTAAGTGCGGTTAAGCCTAATTTTTGAATAACATGGCGGACATGTTTGTTTACATTTGAAACAGCAGAATAGTAGATTGGTTGCCAATCTAGAGAGACTAAGCTTCGCAACAACAAAGATAACGCCTTCATTTATTATTGCGAATTAAATCATTCTTAATCCTTTCTGGAATTTTTTCGAGGAAGCAAGCGTTTAGGATTTACTTCGTAATTTTTAATATGGATATTCTGAGTTTTTATGTATGGCCTTGTCGCGAAGCGAGAACTTAATTAATTGAATGAGAAATACTGAATCGTCTGTGAATAACTGTTTTATTTTTTGTTTTGTTTGGTTAATTTCTTTTATACATCGTTCTAGATTTATTATAGTATTTGAATGAAACATATGGTAACGATTAGATAGTTCTTCAAATGATAAAACTTTTGTGCATTCTGAGTTATAATATGAACGAAATATAAGGCTGTTAAGTGAACCTAGCGCCAGAGTGTCGCTATGGTAAACAAATATAGTGAATTTTAAAGAGTGCATTTATTCTAATGTGGTTTATGCGATATCGACGAAGATTTAATTCAATCCAATAAGTTTAAATGAAATGCAAGAAAAAATGCGTATAATTTAATATTTCATACCAGGAAGTCATGTGGTGTACACATCAGATTTTTTAAATGAATAAATACAAGCAAACGTGCCTCAAATGTGGATGTATACATCAAAATAAAAGGAAACTTCCGTTATATTTCGCACGTACACATTTTTAAATATGTCATACAAAATGTAGAAAGCTACTTCCACTTCCTAGAGCGCATTCAAGAACAATTTTACTAGTGGATCACGAAATATGCAAGATTTTTATCAAAACTCTCGAATTACTACTCGAACTTCTCGAATACGCGCCGTTACACTACGAAGGCATGCAGGAAGGAGGGAGAAAATACCTTATACAGTCCAACAGAGTTTCATTGCTGAAACTCTGTTGGACTGTATAAGGTATTTTCTCCCTCCTTCCTGCATGCCTTCGTAAATGAAACTCTGTTGGACTGTATAAGGTATTTTCTCCCTCCTTCCTGCATGCCTTCGTAGTGTAACGGCGCATACGAGTCCCGGCGAAGGCATTAGTCATTTTTCATGTCTTCTGCTTCAAAATAACCTAATGACTCTACAGTGGCGCCCGAACTAAAAGGTGGTGGATGATAATTCTTCACCACCAGGATTTGGCGATTGGGTCCCCTAATCCCCAGTCGCCCTTTAAAGGAGTGTAGTACATAAGGTTTTCGGATTACATGCTTGGCCTAGACAAGTTGCTGACACTACATCGCCAATACAACCTTAGAACAGTTCCAGGGGTTCAATCCCCTTCCCCGTACCTTGGAGATATTGGCAACAATTACCATAAGGCGACCATCGTCTATTTGCTACCTGCCAGTCGCTCGGGCTGCCCGTCGCAGAGGGACATTAAGCAGCGAACCCGGGACGCTACTTCCCGGGCTACCAGAGCCACCCTGCACAAGGACATGCCAGACCCACGGGTCGGCCAATAAGTGACTTTTTTGGGGCCTCCAGAACCACTAGGTTCATAAATTTTATACCCCCTGTAGAAACTGTATTTGAACCAGATGGCGCTGTGTGCGCTTGAATTCCTTTGAGTAGTTCAGAACTTTGATGACTGTGAGTGATGTAACAAGAAATTATATTAAATGCGAATTGCGAACTAAGTTTATATGTGTTTCTTTAGTGTAAATGTATTTAAGTGTGTCGTCAATAAAAATTGGATAAAATGACAAAAGGCGAGAATCATTGCTGCGTCTGGCAGGTAAGCGAAATTTCTTTATTATCATTTGATTTGAATACTGAGTTTTAGAATTAATTAGCGAACGCGACAAAGAATGTATACGCGTATTTACAAATATTTTTGGTGCCGAAACCCGGGAACCAGGGACCTTTAGAAAAGTAAATTGCGAATTGAATACTGAAAAAATTCTTTAACGAATTGAATAATTTAAATTGTTATGATGGATATTGAAGCTTTAAAAAAGATTAGAACATCCCCGTTGCCGAGACTGCCTAGGTACAGATCCTAGGCAGTAGCTTCGCAGGGTCTCTACGTCGATCCCGGGGGGGTAGCATATAAGGTTAGTTAGTTAGTTCTAAGCACTGGCCCCCAGCCCACCTAGCAGGCGAAACTGCCATATGGCTATAAGAGGACAGGCCAAACCACAAAGCATAGCCCAAAATAAATTAAAAAAAAAAAAAAAAAAACGTAAAGCAGATACATACATTCTAAACACTCTCCACTCTCAGTGAAATAGTATATAAATGTGTCGTTTCCATTTCTGTGTTTTTCCCTAAGTTTAAAATCTTTATAAGTTTTACTTTCAATTAGTTATTATTATTCAAATCTTCTTTATATTATCAAAATTCATCTTAAATTTATAAGTTACTTCAATTATTTCTGTTTTCATTATGATTTTCGGCTTTGTTATATCTCGATACCAATATTCTTCTTATTCTCATTCACAGTTTTCATAATATCTCTTGCAAATTTTCTAAACAATTTATAGTTACTAAATAAATCTTCAAACTTCGCAAATTTATACTTTCCTCTCACACTTCCAGTCAGGCAACAGTCCTCGACGAAATGCTTTGAATCGCCGAATTTATTACAAACTTTACATATATCATTTTCCTGGAGGTGGAACCTTTTTAAGTAAGCAGGGAACCTTCCATGTGCAGTGAGAATTTGATTGGCATCTACATCTCCTAAAATTCGCATTTTTTGTTTTTGCTAATTTTTAAACATTTTATATAGTTTTTGTTTCTTTCAGAGAGATCCCATAAATTTTGCCAGTCATATATTATAGTACATGCCTTCTTTTTAGAATCTTGAATAAAAACATTTTCGGTCCCAACTCCCAGTGCGGCCTCTTTCGCTAGAGCATCCGCTCTCTCATTCCCATAATGACAAGCGTGAGCTTTGATCCAATGTAAATTCAAAAAATGCTTCTTTCGTAGTTCTAAAGGTATGTGCTTAATTTCATTAAGAATATTCTTCTTCTGAAAGGGGCGGGAGAGCGCTGTAAGAGCAGATAAGGCATCTGAGTATAAATTAATGTAATACCCCACGGATAATTTCTTGATCCAGGATAAAGCGATTTTAATTGCCCAACAATTCTTCCCCGTCCTCCGTCACTTGTCACCTGTGTGGGTAATCTGTGTATATATCCATTGTACATAAATCTTTAATGCACTATCTTCTGTTTTGTATTCTGTTAATACCTTTGTATACGTATTCCGCTCTGTATATCACATTTTTAGTGTTGTGTACTATTTCTAAAGTTGCATCATGTCTCTTGTATTTTATCAATGTATTCCGTGTCTCATGTATTGTATCATGTATTTTGTCCTGTATTTTATCAAGTATCATGTTTTTACTAAGCTTTTGTTCACTGTCTGTACACCCTGTAGTAAGTATAGAATCTCTAGATACCTCAGTATTCCCAATATACAACACTATCATGCATTGGCAATATGCTTAAGTTTATGTATTGAGTGAAGAGTATTAGCATCTAATTACGCCTTATGTTTATGTGATTAATATGTTGTTTTCTTTTTCTTTCTTTTTCTTTTTTTCTTTTTTTTTAATTTAAGACCCTTTCTCTTTATGTCTTGCACTTGACTATTTATGACATGCTAATGTAACCTGAACTGCAATGTAACACAATCACTCATCTGCTCTTGTTGCACTGTAAATACTATTATTAATTTAAAGTTGCTGCTTCTACACAGGGGAAGGCGTGGGACATATGCCTGTTTACCACTGTTAAACACCAGGCGTCCCCGTCTTCCGTCACCTGTCACCTGCCAACAATTCTGCTTGAAACTGAATTTCTTGGTTTTAAAGTAAACGTTTTGTAATCAATTTCAATACCGTGGAAAAATACAACGAAGGCACTGCCGACGCTCTCCGCAAACCCTTCTGTATAAATTTCAATTTTTCCAACTGAAATATAGTCTTTATCGTAGGGTATACCGTAATATTCGTTAGGGTGGCTTGAACTCAGATCATGTTCTAAAAAGGCCTCGCTGGTATTTGCTTTATCATTATACACTGTTTTCTGTTTTATATTATATTTCAGACAAAATTTGTCATAAGTAAATTTAAATTGTAGCGAGAGAGGCGGTGCACCAGCCAGTAAGCACGGAACTTCTGTCGGGACTGTTCTAAATGATCTTGTAATTGCAAGTGTCCAGGCTCTTTGCAATGAGTCTAATTTCTGCTTTGTCTTGACCAGCTCCCCTGCTCGATCACCCCATGCGCCAATACCATAAAGAATTTTCGTTATAATAACATTTTTGTAAATATCCCTCAAGGTAGAGCTTTCGTCAGAAAGAGTGATCGGAGTAAAAGTATTTTTATAATAATTTAAAATTTTTGCTATCTTTCGTTGTATTGACTTAAAGTGCTCTATAAAATTCAACTTTCATCGATCACTACACCCAGGTATTTAAAGGTATTCACAAATTTTATTCTTTTCTTTTTATCATATTTCAATCTGGGGGTTCTAACATTTCTCCCTCCCCGAGGGAAAACATACCATTTGTTTTTTCAATATTAAATTCTATATATTTTGTTTGGTAAAATCATCGAAACTAGTCCCGTGAAAATTTGAAAATATAACGATGATTTTTGTTGTTTGACTTCTAAATTAATATTTGTTCGGCGTGTTAGTGTATCTTAAGTGAGAAGATACTGAATTACGATAGTGTTTATCAGATTTTAAGAATGTCGAAGCTATAGTTGCGCTTCATTTTTAATGGTTGATTTTGGTTTGAATACCTTTTATTGCTATTAAGTAAAAAACTTAATTGCAGCCTATCCATTGCTTAAGTACGTGCATCATTAGCGCTATATAAGAGCATAGCGGGCTACGGCCAAAGCAATATTTATAAATTCTATGTACTGAAAAACTAAAAATACGAGTAAAATGAACTTTTAATTTAATTTAATGTGCTATATACAAAGTAGCTAGCTGCGACCAAAGAAAAATTTATAAGTTCTATGTACACCTGAAAAGAGAGTGCATAAAAACATTTCAATAACGAAGTCAGTTCATTCTTTCCAAGAAACCAATTCGTAATTTATTGCCAAAGCACTAAACAAAAACTTTGAACACTTCAAATTAATACTTATGACGTAATGATTTAAATTGAACGTAATAATAACCACTTTTTCTCAATATCAATAAAAGAATTAACGTGGTAATAACATACCGTGTCAATTATCTTAATCTGAAACAGCTGCCGACAGCAACTGTTTATTTAAAATGATGACATTAACGAAACATTTTCGAAATACAATGACGTCATATGAAATCGCTTTCTTCAAAGTCAGAACATGACCTTATATAATAATAATATATTTTATGCTTGGAAATGCTATTTTTAGTTTATATATATATATATATATATATATATATATATATATTTTTGTAAAACTTACAAATTTTTTATCAACAAACTCTAATTTGAAAGCGACAGTGGCAACACTTCGAAATAAAGCAGACGATCGGCAAAATGAGGATGAAAAGTAGCGTTTACAAAGTTTTTTAATTACATTAAGACGGACTATAACCGGACGAAGATGAGGATGGTCGAAATGGTTTCCTGCAAAGTTTCGCGAGGAGATAGAATGCTACAAACAAATAAAGAAGCTAATAGACAGATGCGCACAGATTTTAATAGTATGGATAACAGGTATTAATTTTGAAATGACGCACATCAGAGAGACTTATTATAAATGTATTACTATTTTTAAGGTAAAAAGGCGAAATAATCAAATTTAATAAAAGTCTTAACCATTTGTTGCATCATGTCCATTCTAGTAGACAAAAATTTAAATTTGTTTATCCTTCTGTAAATGCCTTAACAGATTCCATTCGTGTGTTTATTCATTCTATATTATTAGAACTTTTAACTATCGATCATAGACTAAGTAAAGCATTGCTATTTGAAAATGGCTCCTACTCCTGTTTCCAAGTTAGTACAATTTCTCATAGTAAACATTATATAATATTGCTTACATTTTCTTATACTGCCAATTTTTATTCATAATTAGTCATTTTAGACATTTTATTTTAAATGTCAGTTTGAGAAAATTGTGAAGTGAGTAGATAAAAATCTACTAAAAAAGAGTGAATTGAAACCCAAATGTACTGCTTATCAAGCCAAAACGCCACTAAAAATATTTATGTTTGGCAAGGAATTTCTAGAATATTTGACATTTGATTCCAATAGGTACAAGCTACAAAACCGTAGCAAAATGAATTCGATCACAATCGACGGAATGAAGGTATTTTGGGGGATCTGTATGTACATGTCAGCTGTAGATTTACCATTTAGAAGATGGTAATGATCACTGCAAACAAGGCAGGAAATGATTTCAAATGCAATGACCGTAAATCGTTCGGAAGAAATTTGTATGCATGTACGTATATGCATGCTGTCCACTGTAGTGAACAGACTGTAGCAATTATTTAAAACGAAATTTGAGTAAAATTATTTTATTTTTTTTTTTTTTATTATTATTACTAAGGTTATTTTAAGTAGAAAACACACAAACATTTTCGTTTAACTTCTCTAGATTATTTGTATGCAACAAAGGGTTAAGTGGCTATTATAATTTAAAGTTAGAATTTTATGTTACATATTACGGTATACAAATCAAACTGTAAGTTCATGCAACAATTCTCGGAATTCTAGAATAATTTGCAGAAACTCCCAGGAAGAAAGTAACTTCCAAGCTATGAAACTCTTCTGGAGATAGACAGCTGTTTTTTATATTATCTGCTTTAGAGAATGCATCAATGATATAAAACAAAATTTCATTCTCCTCGTCAAACGATCGATTTCAAGTCTTTTCATGCACCCATCAAGTCTTTTGCCATTCAAAGATTGATCGACTTCTTCAGACATTCATTTATTCGCTCTCAAAGTCTTTTGTCAGTCTTTTGAAGTACTCATTATTTTTGACAGACATTTCTTCCTTTATAAGGGTGTCAAAATCAGTCACAAAAGAAAGTCAGTTTCCAGATGGGAGTGCGCGTGTTGAGTACTAGATCTTTTATCGCTTCGTATATAATGTATTAAGAAATACTCTTTTTCGCATGTTTGAATAGACGGTGTAGGCGTTGGCGTTATTTTTAGAAATTCGGGAGAAGAACCATTGTTTGTAATTTATTGAAAGCATTGACAAGGATGCACCACATTAAGACATTCCGTTGATATCATGGTTTGGAAAAGTATAGCTAGTTATCTTCTTCTGATTTCCGAAATCAGTTACTATTATACTGCAGTCGACTTTTAATTACTTTTAGTTCTTTTTCTCTGGGTGGTTTAGTGGTTAGTAGAGGCTGGCTGCCAATCTGAAATATAAGACGCGGATTTAACTTCTGGATAAGACTCGGTTGTTTTTATGCATTCTTCCGTTTTTATTGAGGATGTAAATACCGGTATACCGTCTGTGCCGTTCAGCCAGGCAAAGCTCTCAGTAATGAAACTGCTAAATATATATACGGCTAAAAGAAAAAGCGACTTGGAGAACTCCAACTAATGGATGAGGAATAAGTGCCTAGGCTTTTGTAAAAAACATTTTGGTTTAAAACCTTGAATTTGTGATAGGGCGTAAGTCAATGAGGCACGCCGTCCATACGGTGTAGTGGTTAAGGGAGCCGAATGCGATACGGAAGGGCCCGGGTTGGAATCCTGGAGAAGGCGGGGATGTAAATTGTCTGCCCCTCATAGAAGGTAACGCTCGCTTCCTATAAGGTGCCTCCACAATAAAATGGCCACCACTTCTGAAGTGGCCAATGCTAAAAAAGACAAGTGTCCGCCATTCGGAAAAAAAAAAAAAAAAAGTTTCTTTCCTTCGGCCACATCACACCAAATGGTCGAAACAGAATTTTACTTCTTTTGCACTAAAACACTATGTTGTCTCTTCATTCCTTGAATACGTTCCACCGAGAGTATGTTAAGAGCCTTTAATAAGGCGTTAGTACTTCCAATATTATTAGAAACAATTACTGGGAATTTTACGCGCGTGTCATGATTTTGCCGGAAAACTTTGAAGAGAAGACGATGAGTAGATAGATTTTGCATTTTTCAATACACACACACACATACATATACTACAGCGTGCAAATTAATTAAGACTAGAAGGTATTTTCCCCCTCCTTCCAGTATGCCTTCGTGTAGTAACGTTAGCACACTGGGCGCGTATTCGAGAGGTCCAGGGGGGAGTCCCAGAGAGGGCATTGCTCAATTTTTACGTTTCCAGCATCGAAATAACCTAATGACTCTACAGCGGCTCCCGGACTAAAAGGTGGTGGATGATGATTCTTCACCACTAGGATTTGGCGACTGGGTTCCCTAATCCCCAGTCACCCTCTAAAGGGGAAGTATATTTTCTCCCTCCTTACAGTACCCTTCCAGTATTCCTTCATGGTGTAACGGTGGCACACTCGGCGCGTATTCGAGAGGTCCAGGTCCGAGTCCCGGCGAGGACATTGCACATTTTTCAAATCTCCTGCATCCAAAAAATTCATAATGTCTTTACAAGACAAAGCGATTGTTTTCGCTTAATTTATGTACGTACCTTTACATAAAATTGTTAGAAAAAATTATCCTTTAGCAGAAATAACCTCTGCTAAAGGATAATTTTTTCTATTGCTAAAGGATAAGAATATGCTTAAAAATTGACTTTCTTGTCTTGTGCACATAGTGTTTGCTTCCTTATCATGCAACCACCCTTTTATACCGTTTTTAATCATGCACTCTTTTGTCGTACAATCCATTTTGCTCAAATGCTCCTTGCGAATGTGCCTCAAGCTTTCGATCGGATTTAAGTTTGGTAAATTTCAAGGCCGGTCTAACACAATAGTTTTATTTTCCATCATGAGCTTTCTGACAGATTTAAAATTGCTGTGTTTAAATACCCCTGCAAAGGTTTGCCCCAATGCTACGTTTTAAAATTTCTGTATACTTTGATGAATTCCTCATTTCGTCAATAGAAACTAGGCTATGAGTGCCATGCCATGTGCAGTGAAAAAATGCCCCAAAATTTCTTTTTTAGTGTATTTTAAGAGTTTGTTGGGTATACTGAGGTCTTATTTTATTCTCCTTTCTTCGTCCTACAAAGTTAAGCGTGTAACCGTGAACAAATAAATGAGTCTCATAGCTTAAAATGATATTTTTACAGGCACTTTTTTCCGAATATTTGTACTTTTTTTGTCTCACAATAATCGTTTTCAATTCATTTGGCGTATCAAAAGTTGTTTTTGATTGGCTTTCTTACCTTCCAACCAGCACTGAGAAGTTTACGCCCCTCATCTGAAGCATTAATATCAATGCATACACAATCGATCTCTTTTAAGGTCTTTGTTAGTTTTTGTTGGATTGATAATACTATTTTGGAGTAGGAATCGATCAGACTTTGGAGTTGTTTCACTTTTCTTTCCACATTTGACCTTCTTTTCTAAAAAAAAAAAAAAAAAAAAAAAAAAAAAAAAAAAAATCCAGTTTCACTGTGTCTCTTCTCTTTCTTAGGCGTTACATACGTTTTTAATTTACTAAAACGAATGAATGCGAAATGAATGAATGAAAAGGTATGCAAGGGAAACTTCCCCTTCTGATACACACAGGCTCAAAATAATGCAATGATCCCAATGTATTATCTATATCAATTTTAAGTTGTCAAAAGCAGAAATTCAGGTGGCAGATAAAACCGCTTTGATGAACCTGCTGGCACTAGCTAGAAACCAGTTTTAAATTCTAAGAAAATAATCTATAAAATGTTTTTAAAAATCAGGCTAAATGAGAGTAATAATAATAATACACAGGTGAAAAGGGAAAAGAAGAATATAATCACAAAAATTCGATAAGGATGTTGAAATCTCTTTCATCGGTTATAGCAAGCTCTGAAGTGCGCACATCACTCGAAGTGTAAGTCATGTGCAGCAAAAATCAGCAATATTAAAAAAATATTCTGAAAGCTTTTCAGATTTTATATTACTTCCAAAGAGGCTTTTTTAACTTTTTGTGTGTTGCCTTTATTTATTAAATATCATACTCTTCGCTTTTAAAACATAAAATTCAGTTCAAGAGCAATATAGCAAATATATATATATATATATATTTAGAAACCTTTAGAATTTCCGATACACAGTGTCGCGCGGTGGAGCTAAGATTTTTTTTTTTCCTCGCTTTGAAATCGTTGTTGCATAATCAAAACCTCATAAATGCTTTACAAAATAAGAAGCAGATAATAAGGCAAAATCCAAATTCCAAATTTGGGCTTCCAGATGCCCATATGTGGGTAGAGACGTACGTTATTCAAAATTAGATGGCTCACAATGTGAGAAGCATACATACATTTATGCAGATTCTTCATTATTTAATTTCGTTAAATATAATACAAGGCGATAATATCGAGTGGCAACAATTTGAAAAGTGAAACGCCGTTTATAGGTAAAACGCCAAAACGAAAAAAAAAAAAAAAAAAAAAAAAAAAAAAAAAAAAAAAAGCCAAAACGAAATTAATAGCCCTTAGTGTTAAAAATTAAAGAATTTAAAGAAACATTTTTAACACTGTAAAATAAACATTTTATAAGAATCAAACTTACTAACACTATCCATGTTGCAAATATTAAAACGAAAAGTAATTGAAAAGTGATATAATGGTTATTGTATTAAAAATGTGAATGAAAGAAGGTATTGAAGAGTGAAGTAGATAAAGGTACTGAAGGAAACGCGTTTTAAAGAACAATATAGAGTTATATAAATAAACTCTAATGTCAATTAAAAGATGTGGAAGAAGGTAAATAAGATAGTTTAACTTTATGAGAGTTTTGTGTTGGTAGAAACATATTTATGTATGACCACATCAAAATAACCTTTAGGACAGCGGTGCCCAACCTTTGTCCTCTCACTAGCACATTTTGGCCTATTGTGAGCACATTTTGGCCTATTGTGAGCACATTTTGGCCTATCGCGAGCACATTTCCAAAACACCAACGTTTGGGTTAAACATATTTCAAATCTTATGTGATACATCTGAAATATTAATTTCGGCAAATGGGTTTAAGATGAATAATAATATAGGGCACATACAAAACGATCGGCGAGCATGCTTGTGCTCACGAGCACAAGGTTGGGCACCGCTGCTTTAGGATATTAAAAAAATGAATAAATATGGTGGAGTAAGAAATTTAAAAGTGAAAAAACAGCAAATGAAAATTGAATAAATTCACTGATAATAGAAATTGTCAACAAACTCTGTGTGATAACAAGGAAAGTAACGCATGATAATCAACTGTTACCAGTCAAGTTTTTGACCACATTGCTTATGTAATTTAAGAAATTGAAAATAATTTATTAATAATGATGAAGCGAGAAGAACAAATGCATATGAAAATTATGAATAAAATATTTGATATGGACACCACGTGACTTCTTTCTACTACCTAGTAAATTGTCGGGATTCGTTTAATTCATCAAAAACTTAATATTTTAAAGCAACTTTAGTTTGATTTTCATTTTTCAAAACACGCTTTTTTGCCAGAAACTGTTAATAAGCTAGGATGCGTGTATACAAAGGAAGTTGAAAAAATTAGCATTTAAGGGAAAGTTTTGGAAGGTGATTTTAGATCGTGTTACATCTGCTAGAAAATTACGTTGCTATCTTGAATTTCTAGCGATTAGATTTCTGTGGCGTTGAGCGCTTCTAGCCATTCAGCTTGTTTACGCCGACTTTTAAGAATCGGAGACTTCTTGCGCGTTAAATTATTCTTTGAATCATTAGGCTAAACTTACTACATTTAATTTTAAGTTTATCATTACATGTTCGAGTTAAACCAGAAGTGAACCAAGTGGGCCCTCTGTCAATTTACACTGACTTAAAAAAGGCCACTTTACACCCTTCATCGGAGTTGTCGCATTTAAGACCTGAGGATAATTCCTCACACTGTTTTCTAAGTCTCGTTAGTTTATGCTACGGAAGAAAACTAGACTCTATAAACATTTTTTGCTGAACTTCATTTAAACTTACTTCTTTAAATTTCATTAGAGATGGATCTTTCATTCAATCCATTCAGTTATCATTTCCCGGTAAGACAAAAACACATTAAAACTCAAAAACTCTTAATTAAAAATTGCAATATACAGAAAATTTTAAAACACCAAATACACCTAAAAACAGCTAAAACATTTTTTTTTTTTTTTTTTTTTTAGTTACAGTTTCTACCGTAAAACAAGTAATTCGACCAACGGGCAGAAAGACCAAATTTTCGGTGCACAAAGTTGAAAGTTAACTGTCTGCTCCGCTGTGCAAAAAGACACTGAAGTTGGCGCACCAAGTGACTTATTATCAACAAGTGACTTATTATCTAACTAAGCGTTTCAAACATAAACAGCTGACAATCTCGTTAGGCTTAGCGCCACTCAAACCTTTAAACTGCTGATAATTAAGTAAAGACATGAAAATCTTAACCGTAACATGAGAGCAACGTAATTTAATCACTTTTAACCAACATATAAAAATAAAAAGACTGAATTCAGCGAGCCGGGTAACACACATATATATGGTGGTACCTTTGATGGGACCGATTACAGATGAAAAGGAAACTGCATGTTCTAGTAGTCCCATATACAAAATTTCAACGTTCTAAAGCTAATTGTTTTTGAGTAATGCGAAAATCTCTTCTGAATCCATTTATAATCCCCTTTTGGAAAAAAGAGTACACTATTCTGCCTGTACGTACAGATGTCACGCAAAAAAAGAAGGAAAAAAAAAAAAAAAAAGGAATGAATTCGAGAGAGGTCAAAATGGATATTTTCACTGAAACATGACATCCGAAATTTTTCAAGATTACAATACTTATTTTACTTCGTAGAAGGAAGTAAAACTTACTAGGTAAATTGATAGCTACGATTTATCGTACATAGCTTAAAGTTTCCTAATTGAAAAAAGAGGAACCTGAATATGAAAATAAAAACTATAAAATTAAGCAGTAAAGCTGTATAATTGCACATACAGAATAACATGAACTGGTTGTGCAAAAACAACTCTTTTCTTTTATTAATAGGTTTTTTGGAAATTATTCATAGAGAAATGAATAATATAATTTCAGACATAATTGATAAAAGATACTGTGAAAAATCAGCAAAGTTAGGGAACAATCCCTTAAAATATGAAAGATGTGTTACAAAAGCATAAATGTGATTATACGTCAAAGGCAAATAAATCTGAAGAGGCCTTAAAAACAATACAAACTTGAAACGTAAAAGTGGATAAACGGCATTCATTTGCTGATTTTGCACTTTTCATTTAATCAGCTTTTTTCATTTGCTCTATAATCTGAAGGTGGTTATTGTATCTACCTACTTGAGTATGCTTTGAACAACACAAAAGTAGCATGAAAATAAACTACCTTATTCCCATTCTTTTATGCAATTTGGTGTACATTATAAATTGCACATATTTGTGTATATGCATATACATAAATATATAGGCATGTACATACTATACACATATATGTGTATGCATATACACAAATGTGTATATACATACATTAAATTTGCGCATATTTGTCTATACATAAATTTAGATAAGAAATTTATATATATATATATATATATATATATATATATATGGAAACTGTGTGTTGTTGCAGTAGTACGATCTCGCAAGACCAACTATTTCGCGTCAATAAGCCTTACTTGAAAAAATAAAATTTTTTAAATCGATTTTGTCTTCTAACAGTGATATAATCATAAATATAGAATATTAAAAAATTCTGAATAAATTTTATTGCTGTTGCTAAAGCTCACCTGTCTGACCTATATTGAGCCCAAGCCCACGAAGGTCCTCCTGGCAAGGAGCGCAAGTTTACGCCTATCGTTGGCAACAGCCTTGAACACCTTACAGGTGACAGTGCGATTTAGCTCCGTTCCGCCCCCAATTGTGACGGACAGCACCCCGGGGAAGGGGAGATTCCAAGTGTCCCCCAGCCCTTTTCTCCTACCAGAAAGCTTCGCCGCATATTTAGAGTGTTCCCCTGCCGCACGGACACTATACATTTACAAACATCCCTGCCTTCTCTGAGATTCGAACCTGGACCTTTAGGCTCGGCAGTCAGCGACGCTAACCACTACACCGGTTGAGCGACTGAAATATCTAATTAAATTAAATCTAATTAATTCATATCTAAATTCAAAATGAAATATTTGACTTGTATTGATGAAATGCTGTACAAAACTTACCTGAATCTACATCTAAACATATGTAAAAATTAATAAAATATATTATTAAATATTACATTATAAATTATTCAGAAAGAAGACAGTCTGTGATAATCGCTAGCATTTCGTTAGTTATGAAATACATTTTCAGGTCGGGTTTTTAATTATTTCTCGACTCCTGGGAATTCCCTCATTATAGGCATATCTACAGGAGTATGTTGATTTCGGATGAAGATGGATTTTCCCCCAGCTTTTGTTCATCGAAATTATCAGTTTCATAGCAGTTTGGTGATCAGATCATCATCGGAAAGAAATGGTGAAAAAATGAATTTCATTCACATAACTCTGAACTAAATTTGCTTGCGCAATTCCGTAAATTCAATTACTTAATAGATCGAGATTCCTCACTTAAATCTACAAACTTCGGTGTCAAAATAACAAGTCAATCATGGATTACTATGTAATTCGAATATACTCTTCTTCCATTAAAATTTTATTTCTCTTAGACATCCCACTATTAACTTAAACATGTATCTTTTCATATATTTTGCATTACTACCACCCTTTGTCGCTGCCCTCAGTGCGCAATTAGATTAGGTTTTGAACTGTTTTTTACTTTGTATTTATTCTCTTATACATACGCAAACTTTAATTAATTAAATAACTATTTTAATTATTTCTAAGGACCCTAAATCCTCAAACATGTGTGCAATTAGGAGACCATCCTGCAATACGCTTCCTCATATACCGCCTTAGTTTGTTTTGTGCATATTTTTAAGGCTGCAGCTTCTAATTAACAGCTTTCTTTCCTTAGACGTTGCTGGAACGACTTCAAAGTAATAGCTTTAAATTAAATATTTCCATCTATATCATCTTTTTCAGAGCTTTTTAAGTTTTTCTCGAACAGTAGATTTTAATTTGGAGATTTTACGGCATCGTAGCTAACAAGATGCATTCAAAATCTCGGAACTTATTAAATTTATTAACTTAATATGGAACGAATAACTGGAAAGCTTTTGCTATCCGGTTTACTGCAAAAGTTATTTGAAATAACTGAGTAGACTTTATGAGGTATTTCTCCCGCCTTCGTAGCGTGCCTTCAGTTTCTTTTTGTCGAGTAAGATCAAAAGTAAACTTTCAGTTTTGTGCGTAGAAAAATGTGCTTTCTTTGCCCAATGGCCGAACTGGTATTTTTGCGGACAAACTTTAATTTGAATTGTGAAAATTGTTTTAACTGTATTTGCTGTTTTATATTTTTCTGTATCATCAGATTTTGATGAAGATATTTTGAAGATTTATGTATCTTTGCTTGCCGCGAAGTGAGAACTGAATTAATTGAATGAGAACCACATCTCTTATAAGGTATTTCTCGAGCCTTCCTAGCGTGCCTTCGAGGTGTAGTGGTTCTGCACACTGGGCCGGTATTCCAGAGGTCCGTGGTTAGATTCCCGGCAAAGGCGCTGCTAATTTTTTATCCTGCCTGCTTCCCAAAATATCTAATGTCTCTACAGTGGCGCCCGAACTAAAAGGGTGTTGGATGATGTTTCTCCTCATCCAGGATTTGCCGATTGGGTTTCCTAAAAACCCCAGTCGCCCTTTAAAAGGGTTTGTATATAAGGTACTTCTCCCGCCCTCCTAGCTTGCCTTCGTGGTGCAGCAGTGTAAAATCAAACCAATCACTGAAATAAGTATACGAACGAAGAAAAAACACAAATCAATCACACTTTTGCACTTTCACAAACAAATCACCGCAAAAATAAGCAAAATAATGCAGCTGTCCGAAACGCACACAGTAATGGCGCAAGCATGCGCAGAATTCAAGAGAGGGTATAGCAAATTGGCAAAGAGGCAGTCTGACGTCACAGATTTCAAAGACATCTCCCATTAATTCCCTGCGAGAAGTAACATGAATTTGCTGCAACTCTATTGTGCAACAAATTACTTTCCTGAAAATAAGCGCGATTCGCAAGAAACTGTGTGTAGTGTAATATTCATCTGCAATCTTTCGACGGGGAATACTGTACATGCAGTTAACAATGGCATCATTATATTCTCTGACAATAAAGCATTTTCTATTTCTGGTATCTCTGGCTTGGTAAATCATCGCGCTGTATTTCCTGAACATAAAGCCAAGACAAAAGGATCTATGAAATAATCATTATTTTCTTCTATAGAAAAGAAATAATGGCTATTTCAAAATCTCATTTCCAATAACGGACAATTCAGGATGGTTACCTGGGTGATTGCAGATCTATGTGTTTTATGTCTTACAATTTTAGAGTCAGTTTTTGCTCTTTTAGTTTTCTAACTAATCAGACAATCAGATGTCATACATCAGTACCCAAAATCTCTATATGAAGATTCTTCGTGTTCTGTTTATAGATTGATTTAACTCTGCTTAAAGCAGTTCGGAAATCTCCTCGTCTTCTTGTCAGGTCTACAAGATCTGGTACACTTTTCTACATCAAGATCAGTTAAAAAGATAATTTCATGGCAATTTTTCTTAAATTATAACAATAGTCAGAGATAAATTAAACACTGTACTGTGCTTTTTGTCACAATATTTGCTCAGACTGAAAAGATACGACTCATATGTAATGGTATGAGACATACTTTAAAAGTAAGAGATTAATTTCAACGGTAAGTTACTTGGAGTTTTCCCCCTATTTTGACACTGTTCTTTGCTGAGTATTTACTTATTGTTTGTTCGTAAAAAGCTAATAGCCACTGTAATGTTTATAAGTGCTTTATGAGTTTAGAGATAATGTAGCCAAACAGGTCTTCAGTTTTGGACTTAGAACCTTGTTTTCTAAATAGTTGTCATCTGAGCTACGAGGATAGCATTGTACAGACATTGCATTTTTTTTTTAAAGCAGGAAACGTGAAAAATAAGCAACGTCCTCGCTGGGACTCGAACCTGAACCTCTCGAATACGCGCCGAATTTGGTACCCTTATAGCACGAAGGCATGCTGGAAGGAGGGAGAAAATCCCTATAACAGTATCTTGTAAAGTATTTACTGAAACAAAGCCTCGGCTTAGTTTGTGCTAAATTTTCAAATTTTCAATTACGAACTGTCAGGGAATGGCTAAATAAGTTTTTATTTGACATGCGTTTTCCGTTTTGTGGGAAATTTGCATTCTCCATTGCGGCTGCGCAGTGCTGAAGAAATGTAAATTCCAACGCTATAGAGTCGTGTGGTAGAAGCCAAGAAGGGTGGATGCGAAGAACTGCCTGTCTAGGGAGTGTGTCGTACCTGGCTATCGACGTGACCAGTAGCCGTGATTCTTTCCATCTTGGGGGAAGCGATGGGATGCACGAAATTTTGACATGGAATAGATGGGACTAGAATGAGACTAGAAATGGACATTCAAGACTAGAACGGGAGTAGGAATGTAGCATAGTGTTCAGGACAGCATCATTTATATGTAGTATGGTATGGAATTGTTGCAGCAAAGGACCTGCCGACATACCAGTCAAGGTATTCACCTGTTACCTATCTCCTTGATGTTATGTTGTTTTCGTCACGTCATACTTTGACATATCTTGTTCATTGGGTTTCTTACGCTCAAGCACGTATTAAAATTTATGTTTCACTTACAGCAGGTATCCTCGTTTGGTAAGCAACCAAGTTTTACATTATGCAACTCTCAATATCGCCCAAAATTAAGTCAACAGTATTGACAGTCAAATAGTTACTGATTTGCAAACAAGCTGAAATCTCTGTATCTAGCCGGCGGAATGGACATTCATTCATGTTATTTCACATCGGAGACGTTATAAGTAGATGTGAGTTTTAGATATGTGAGCCTTTATATAATTTGTCGTTGCATAGAAGATTTTAATAGTTCTGAACTTTGCAGTATTAACGATTTAAATGTCCAACACTAATTTCATTGTATCAAGCAAAAGTCAGTAGTAGATTTATTTCTTACATTCGAGTGATTTCATTCTTAATGGCATCTCTTTCAGATGACTGCAAATTTCTGTCTTTCACCTCACGCTACCATTATGAGCTACAGCATGTCCACACTTGTTTCAGAATGGCGGTAAAGGTGGAAGTGGGAAAGAAATTAAAGCACCCAATATTTAATCTCTTAATGGCTAATGCTTTTTGTCACTGCAGAGTAGCCTTAATCTCCCTTTATGCACCGCTGCGCGCGCAAAAAATGTCAGTACCCAATCGAGGATCTATGCAAATGGGAACACTCGCTGAAATGACCGACTTCTTTCGTCGTTTAGAGGAGCTTATTTTTAACGGACTTCCGAATCATTAGCGACTAATGTCTCTTTGTCGAATACAACGATAAAGTGCTGCTAAGAACTAAGCAAGCATGAGCCTTTTAAGGCGTGTTGATGCGTGTTCGCATTTTTCCCTTTCTTTTCTTTTTTATTAAATTCTTTTTTGAGAAGGTCGTTTGGTGCTCTTTTGAATTCTCTGCGGTCTGTTATAAGAAGTTCGATTGACTTAATTGAGTGAATTGGATATTTAGAAATTCAAAATGTATTAAACGTTTGCTATTTTAGAAATGTGGAACTTCTTGGCTGGTGACCTATGCTTCATCTTTCAATATTTAATCTCTTTATATTTCCGAAAATTTACATAACTCTATTACGTTATTATAACATCTAAAATTGTATTAAAGGTACACTGCGCAAGAAAAATGGAAGAGTTCTATAACTCCCGTTCTACTAGGATGATTGACGAAATTTAAATTGCGTTTTCCACGCCTCGAAAGCGGAACTTAGGATGTGTATTAGATTTATATATAGAATTGTTCTAATATCGGTATTTTGACACAAAATCGGACTTTCCTTGAAATGACATGCCAATGTTTTCCATACAGACCTCCACGAGGCATCCCTCTCTTTCCGTGTAGTGCCTAAGGGCGGAGCACGTAATAATAAGAAAAAAAAAAATGTTTTCCATATTTCAGTTTTACGACTCAAACTGCCAAACTACCAAGTTTTGTAAAAATCGCGAGAGCAGTTTTTAAAAAATTAGCTTTAAAAATTTAGCTCCTCAATGTTAATTGAATTTGACATGTATTGATTAATATCTCTTTTTTTTATTAAACTTGTTTGATTCTTTCTTTCCCATTTCAAAATGTAGGTTCATTCCAAATAAAATTCGCCCATTTTTTATGATTTCCTTTAAAAATTTGTATTTTTAAATAATTTTGATAAATTTTTTGGAAAAACGTTTGAATTATAACTCATAATGTTTTTACCATCTCCTTAAAGTAGATGTATTTCTAAGCATACCTACAAAGAATTAGAGTTTCTTAGTCAAAATTTCCTAAGCTATACGTGAATTAACATATTGGCGCAATTTGAAATTTGGCGTATTTGTTATAAGCAATAATAACGCCAAATGTGGTTTATGCACTTTGTTAAAATTATTTCAAAGTGTGAACAATGACGTTTTTTCGTTTCGTGGACAACGAAAAAAATTAAAGGAAACTAGCTATAATTAAGAAGTTTGCCAAGTGAAATTTTCTTGCCTCAAACTGAAAAAAAAAAAAAAAAATGCCAAGATAAATGTTTAAATTTCTCACCAAAAATTACAAAATTTAATATGTAGGCATAATTTGAGTCATAGAATTGAAATATAGAAAAAAACATTGCTATGTTATTTCAGAAAAAATACCCGATTTTGTGTCAAAGTACCTATGTTAAAGCAATGCTATATAAATCGAATACATATCCTAAGTCGCGCTTTCGAGACATGATAAACGCAATTTGAATTTCGTCAATCGGCCCAGTAGAACGGGAGATATAGAACTGTCCACCCCGCCCCTTTTTATGCTATATGGAATCCTGACAGCTTAAGGGAAAGAATGTGGTGTCAAATTCAAACTTAAATCATGTTGTGGATGTCTAGAATTTAGTAAATAGGAAGATTTGTTTAAGCTACATTAGGCGTCGCTTAAGGTGATCAAGTTTATCGACGGCTATCCTGATAGCATTGATCGAATGCTAACAATAAATATTCTTGAAAATAACAATGAAATGTAACTGATTTTGTATCAATTTAACTAGAAACATATAGTAAATAAGTACTTTCAGAACATTTTAATCAGGAAAATGCGAAAACTTTTCATGAACCATTTATAATGCATTTAAAGCAAAAGTTCAATTGTCCTTGAAGCTAATGAAACTTATTTAACAGATTCTGTACTCTTAATCTCAATATTCATTAGAAGAGACCATGTCAATGTAAAATTTTACATTAGGCAGGAAAGAGGTCTTAGTTTGACAAGGATTGATCATTTTTCCTGTCCATACCAGTTCACCTTCATTACCGAACATGTCACATTCCGTAATTTTCGAAAGAAGTTTCACGTTCTTCACTTCCTCCACATGTTAACACATTTAGTATCAGACGTTAAAGTAAACCTAGACTCAAAGGTAAACAGAACATGCGCCCATTGTTGTTCTCTCGAGTTCTGATGTTCTTTGCACCCATTTAAAATGATTCCTCTTTTGTTGTGAAACCAGTGAAACACACAGTCTTGACTATCTGGCATAAAATACCTTTTGATTTAGCCTTCTGTATACAATTTATCTTGATATAACAATTCCAGTGGCAGCTGCAAGCTCTGAACCTAACCTCAAAATACTAGACTGTATAAAAACAGAAGAGAAACACGCCAAGTGAAACATAAAATAATAACGCAACAACCTTTTGAGCTTGACGTAGATTTAGTCAAGATCTCAATGGATGTCGAGGGCTAACAAATACAGGTACCTCTTCATCAGGAGCAAATAAATCCAAAGACTGGAAAGCGGTGAATCACGGTGACGACTAGTATTCGACCTGACAGCCTTTACTCCGCAGTTATTTCCCCTACTGTGGTAGTCTTTTAGTGAGAAGCAAAATCCACTTTGATTAAAGTGGAAAATTCTTGAGTTTTAGTTTCATTAGAAGTCTTCCTTAGCGAAGAGGTGAATGCGGCGCCATCTAAGGACCACTGATGAAATTATTGTAGAAGATGTCCGCTAGCGTGTCGCCATCTGTTGAACAGCAAATTAGAAAAGTCTTAGCAATTATTATATGGAATACACAAGATGAAGAAGAAGGCATAAAATCTGAGCGCTAGTACAAGTCGAAAATAATTAGTAAATCTAGATAAAGTGTAGTATAACACTATTACTGTTCGTCCAATATTACTGTTCGTACACTATTACTGATTGTAATTTTGGTCACGTGAGGCTCGTCACAAATGCTACTAAGTTGAGAAAATCTTAGCATTTAAAGGAAAATAAATTAAATTCTCTTCAGCAAATTTCAGCATAAGTTCGACTGTTCTAAATGCTAACAGCATTTTTTGGGTGGTATTGCGGTAGATTTATGAATTTATTGAGCTATATCTGTGAATTGATTGATAAGCCGGAGGACTTTAGGTTCTTGAAAAATTTGTAGGATTTCTTAAAGTTGTTCTTCTGGTTTTAATGTGTTTTTCAATGCAGCGCTGTAATTAGCTTTTGAAGTATTGAAGGTTTTGCTGTTTTCTAAATTGGTTTTCGAAAGTGTACAGGGAAAATCTTCATTTGTGGGTGGTGGCGGTAAAACTTTAATTTCTTCTGATTTTTCAAATCTTCTTTTGTGTATTTTATACCCACGATACGAACTGACGTGACCTTCAGAACAAAATAGACATTTCAGTTTTTGATTTTTCTTTAAGAGTGTATTGCTACGGCGATTTCCAGTGCATTTAACACATTTAACTTGCTTGAAACAATTAGTTTGTGAGTGGCCAAACTCTTAGCAATTAAAACATTGGATGGGTCTATTTCTAGGTGTGTATTTTTCTATAATAATATTAAAATCGAACATATCGTTAAGTCTGTGAATATTTTCTCCTGCTGACTGGAAAGCAGTGGGCGCAACGGTTGTATTTATATTATAAAGAGAACTATTTTTACTAATAGAAGGTAGTACCATCTATTAGTAAAAATAGTAAAGAAACTGAAAAATTAAGTTAATAAAATTTTAAAAGCGATAGGAAAGTCAGGATTAAAAGTTATATCTGATCTATTATTAGAAACCTTTGGACTTGGCAGCATTTTCGCAGCTGGGTAAGAAAATTCCACTGTTAAAGCAGCACGAAAAACAAAACAAAGAAGAAAACAAATATCACGAAACAAGCTTCATTAAGCTTATGGTTAAGACTGCATTCTACTTTTAAACTATATATCACGTGTCATACAATTTGCGCAGCCATCCAGTCAGAGTAAATACCACGATTAGCCAAGGAATATAGAAAAGAAATTAATATAAAACTGGCTGTTAATATAACGTAAATAAATGTCACAAAGACAGCTTAAATTTGGTTAAATTTGCTTAAAAAGGAGCCAAACTTTATGGCAATGTAAATAAAATTTCTAAATAAAAATGTTTTGTTCTTAAACTCCTTGAAAATTAATCAGCAATTTAAAAGAACCAGACTGAGGAAAACCTTCGGTCTAATAACTTAAACAAAATCGAAACTTCTGCATGCATAATAACTTAAGCTTTCTTTGAAACCTCATTTGAACCTAATGGGACACAATAATACATCAAGCATAACAATTTTGTTCCTTATTAGGGAAATGAAAACAAAACCCAAAATGGAAAACAAAGTTGCCGAATTTATGAAATTTCGAGACTATACACAGTTACCATTATAAGAGATTAAAGCAAATTCGTCAAAGTATATACATGTTCTCCTAACAACAGCTAGAGGGGACTGCTGGAGTTACAAAATGCAGAATTTAATTTTGCTTATTTGCTCGTATTTTGCCTTCTAGCCATTTCAGAGAAACATAAGTGTACAAATACTTGTTTGTTAGATACGAATTCCGAACTTTTAAAGGTGTTATTTTGCTTAGTTTTATTTTCCAGCTAAATTAGCGATTTGTGTGGCTGCATTTCATTCTTAGATACACGATTTGTTTCTCTTTAGAAATATATTTTTGAAACGTCTTTTCCCCCCCCCCCTTGAATTCGCACATGCAAAAACTTGCCTTTAGCTATTTTGCGAATTGAATGCTTATATTTTGAATCATTAGCGCGTGAATTTACATTTTCGCATATTTTAATACTGGTTTTGAAAATCTTCAGTATGTCTATTTATTATGCACTATTATTTGAATCAAAAACTCGGAGGTCTCAACAAAAGGCTAAAAAAAATATGAAGTGCAGAATGAGGGAATTATTGATTTTTTGAATTTTAGTTATAGGTATATATATATTGTTGCGTGCGTACGGGTTCGTTACGAAATGAATGCACAAGTCCGATGAAAAATGAACAAAAATTTATTATTATCACAACAAAAATGCTATGTCCAATAGAACGTAATTCAAAACAGCTAAAGAAAGCTAATCCGCGAATTCGCTACAATCAACAAGAGCAGTTTTCTAGACAACAACAAACTAAGCAACTACTACGAACTGAGACGTCTTCCTCCTTTTATAAGATTTAAAAATCACGCGCTAGAATTTTCCAGTACTTTCTCGAAATCAAAAAAAGATATTTATTTATTTAATGCACGCGCTCTTGTATTTTCAATTTCCCGGCTTAGCTTTCTTTTAATATTCGTCACGCGCTGCTCTGCGCGAGAAATAAAACCATTTAATTTATAATTGAACTAACATTAGCTTTTTAAATACCAAATTCGTAACACTACCCCCTTCCCAAGGACTGCACGTCCTGGGCAGTACAATCCCTGGACAGGAAGCTAAACTTACAACTGTGGCATAAATGCAACTGAGGCAAAAACATTAAATTACAATATCAAACAACATAAACAATAAATGCAATAACTAACTTAAACAAATCAAATGCTATCAATTACTAAATACAAAACAAATACTAAATACAAATCAAATACTAAATGCAAATCAAATACTAAATACAAATCAAATCAAATACACATTTAAAAACAAAAAGGACCATGGTCTGATACTATTTACAATTATTTATATTACGTACTATGGTCATAGTAATGAGCTAACCTGTCGTAATGAACGACTTTAGGTTCAGAGTTCGAAGACTTACGGATCCGAACCACGACGTCATTCAGCCTGTTTATGACTGTGTACAGACCATCCAAGGTGACTGTAATTTCGAACAGAGTCCCTTCCGTCGAGTCGGATTCCACAACCACACCTTGTCCCTTTCGTGGAATTCATGTTCAGTAGCTCTTGTGTCGTATCAGGTCTCCATCTTCTCCGTCGCCAAGTTGACTCGCTCTCGTGCAAAGTTGTGCATCACTTCAAACCGAGACTGGAGATCTTGAATATATTCCTCAGGCGATGAAGGAGCATCCGGAGGGCGACCAAACAAGAGATCACAAGGCAGACGAAGGTCATGACCGAAGAGCATCTGTGATGAAGAATAGCCGGTAGTCTGGTGGACAGCACTGCGATAAGCCAGTAAAAAGAGTGGTAATTTATTATTCCAGTCCTGTTGGTTTCTGGAAACCACTAATGAGAGGTTATTAAGGATGGTTCGATTGAACCTCTCTACCATGCCGTCCGACTGGGTATGCAATGGCGTCGTTTGAGTTTTGTCAATGCCGAGGAGTTTTCAAAGTTCTTTGATTACTGCCGAGGCAAAATTCCTTCCCTGATCGGAATGTAACTGAAGAGGCACTCCGAACCTGGAAATCCAGTGCTGTATCATTACCTCAGCTACTGTGACCGCCTCTTGATCAGGAATAGAATAAGCTTCAGGCAACCCGGTGAAGTAATCAATGACAACGATTATGTATTTGTTGCCATCAGCAGTTCGTGGAAGAGGTCCCAGGATGTCAAAGGCGATACGTTCAAAAGGCACCCCTACGTTGTAATGTTGCAGCTTGCCTCGGCTGCGTTTCCTCGGTCCTTTCCGACCTGCGCAGGCATCGCAAGATCGGCACCACTTTTGCACGTCATCCTTTGAATTATTCGAGTGAAAGCGCGAACTCTCTGTAAGATCTTCATTATTGCAAAATGACCTCCCGTAGGGCTGTTATGTAGTTCTTTAAGGACATAAGGAATGCGGGATCTTGGAAGTATCAGCTGCCATCGGAACGTCTTCCCATCATCCGTTCGAATTTCCGGTATAAGACGCCGTTTCGAATGTGAAGTGAATCCCAGAGTGCCCAATATTGTTTGGTTGTAGGACTACAGATAGAAATGTCCTGCCAGGTAGGTTTTCTGTTTGATGACTCCATTAAATCAATTATGGGTTTAATGTCACGGTCTTCCAGCTGGTCTTTCCTGACTTCATCATCGGCAGCATTCTTCTCTTCATCGTTTAATTGCACTTTCTAAAGTAACTCTGATGTAATGCTTTCTGAAGGCACGGATTCTTGGATGTTACTCTTTCTTTCAACGGTGGTTACTGGAGTGCATGCTGCAACCACTTCCCCTTTCTTAATAATTCTCACCTTCTCAGTTACATTGGCGACTCTCACCGGGATAACCGTTCTGGATAGGTCGACGAGTGTTGAGGCTACTAGTACTCCTTTTGGGCTATTACAGTTATTTGGATATTCTATGATGTCCTAGCGGAAATTTCTGTTTTCGGCTATGGATCCGGGAAGTAAAATTTCTGTTCTTGCCGGTATTGTGATATTGTCTTGTGCTATGATTTTATGGACAGATTTAACTTCTTCATCATTAACTCCAAATAACGCTATGTCCTCAGATGTAGAATGCAATTCGTTATTTTTAAAGTCCAAGGAAAATTGTATTTCCTTAGAAAATCCAATCCGAGTACGCAAGAATCAGTGATCTCTGCTACATATGCCGTGTGATGGTAAGCGACACTTCCAAACGTGATGTTAACATTTACTTTTCCTTCGATGTCGATCTTCTCACCGGACACAGTTTGGAGGGTAACGCAGGGCGGCGTCCAGATAAGTTTGTTTTCCAGTTGTTGAGCCAAATCTTTTCGGATGATGGTAACGTTGGCTCCTGTATCTATCGTCATAATGCAGGGAACTCCTGCTGCCTATCACTGCAGAAATCTGAAACGCTTTAAACTGGGGCTTTTCATTATCTGGCAACCTCCGACCCGCGAGATGGCCACTAATTAGTTTTCCTGATGTTTGTTAGGAGCGTTCTTAACATCCGTACCCTGGGGTATTCTGCAGTTTCGTCGTATGTGTCCTTCAGCACCGCAGTTCCAGCACTTAACGGTCGGTTTCTTCTCACCAATATTACGTCTCAAGGAGTTGAGTTGTCTAGTTAAATCGTCTAGACGAGCGGTGACTTGATCCCCTGGCTCCTGCACTTGAGCTGCTCTGACTGGGTGGCGGTCTCGACGAGTGGCTTGCTGGGCTGCCTCGAATTTCATGGCGTACACTAGAGCGCTTTTTAAATCTTTAACATCCGCCATTCGTAGAGCCTTCTGTATTTCGGGATCACGGATGCCATCGGTAAAGTACTGCAGGGACAGGATTTCCCTCGTTTCTCTCGGGCACTCCGTAAAGGCGAGGTGGGACAGCCTTTTAACATCCGTGGCGAGTTCCTGGAGTGATTCGGTGGGCTTCTGTTGACGGGATTTTAATTGAAGCCTGCTGTAGTCTTTTAAACTCTCGTCACCAAAGCGCAGCTCCAATGCGCCGGATAGAGCTTCGAAGTCAAGTCTTTGGTTTTCTGGAAGCGTCTGCAGGATATCCGCTGCGTCTGCTCTCAGAGAAGCGGCGAGATGACAGATCTTAGTTTGGGAATCCCATCCATTCGCATCCGAAACGATAGAAAATTGTGTTTTACACACTTGCCAGGATGTCTTCCCATCATATGTGGATAACTTCAGAGATGGATGAGCAAACATCGGTAAGAATTTAAAACCCTCAGAATTGAAAGTAGGTTGCTCTGTCGCTATGCTATTCTTTAAAGTATCAACTTCTTTTGCAACAGTAGCAGAAACCCTTTCCTCAGTTTGGTGTTGGACGGCAGAAACTCTTTTTTCAATTTGTTGCTCTACCGCAGAAACTCTTTCTTGAATTTCTCCAACTTTGTCTTCAACTGTATCCATTCTTCCTTCCATAGCTTGGAACTTGTTTTCTATTATGCAAGTAATTTCTCTCTTCAATTCCTCTTGACCTACTTTCATTTTCTCCTTAATAGATTCCCGACCCAACTTCATTTCTTCTTTAACGGATCTAATTTCTTCTATAACAGAGTCTTTCATCTCTTCTGTAAATGTACCAAAGGCTGTCATGAATTGTTTTAACTGTTCTTCCATCGCTCTTGTGATTGGCATTCAATACCCCACTCCTGATACCAAAAATTGTTGCGTGCGTACGGGTTCGTTACGAAATGAATGCACAAATCCGATGAAAAATGAACAAAAATGTATTATGATCACAACAAAAATGCTTAAATTTTTTCAAATTATCATGCAGTATTACAATATCTCACAGTAGTTGTCTTTTAACTACTCAAATGTCCAATAGAACGTAATTCAAAACAGCTAAAAAAAGCTAATCCGCGAATTGGTTACAATCAACAAGAGCAGTTTTCTAGACAACAACGAACTAAGCAACTACTACGAACTGAGATGTTTTCCTCTTTTTATAAGATTTAAAAGTCACGCGGTAGAATTTTCCAGTACTTTCTCGAATTCATAGAAAGATATTAATTTTTTTAATGCACGCGCTCTTGTATTTTCAATTTTACGGCTTAGCTTTCTTTTAATATTCGTCACGCGCTGCACTGCGCGAGAAATAAAACCATTTAATTTATAATTGAACTAACATTAGTTTTTTAAATACCAAATTCGTAACAATATATATGTGGGTTCTTTTGTTTCGAAATTACCCATAATCCTGCAAATCCAACAGACATTGCATAGCAACCAGCAATCTAACATCAAGCTAAAATGGGTAAGAGGCCACTCTGGGATCGCAGGCAATGAGATGGCAGATCAACTGGCCAATGAGGCAGCAATCAACAATAATGCACAGGCTGTCTCAGCACTAATCCCGCCGTCATTTTTAAAAAGACAACTAAGAGACATAGGGAATAAACAATGGCAACACGAATGGGAGAATAGAGACACCGGCAGAAGGACTTTCGAATTCTACCCTGTAGTAGATAAAGAATGCTTACAGGCCAAACTCCTTTAGTAAACTATATCACGGGGCATGGCCCTTTTCCCACCTTCTTTTATAAGCGTGCTATCTCCATGACAGAAGCGTGTGTGGGGGGAGGGGGAATTGGCTCCCCCGACCACTACGTGTTCAACTGTAGCCTCACGACTTGCCATCACCTACCATATCCCACTACGGATATAGTACCTTACAAGAGGTTCATCATCAAACACGCACCTGCGATAAGAAATATATGTCAAATTATACAGCAGCTGAGCGCCCTAGGGCAGGATGTCTGCCAACCAACATAGGAATAATAGCATACACAGCGCAATAATTCTATGTCTCTATTGTAACTTAGCAGGTGCTATGTCTAAAATTGTAAATTTGTAAGTGTATAAGTAACTGTGTAATGTAAGTAATGTAAGTAATAGTGTAATGTAAGTAATTTAATCAATGAGTGTAATACGTCGTACTATGTGTACTTTTAACATAACGTAATCGGTAATGTAGTCATTAGCGCGTGTAACGCGTGCCCCATGTGTATTATTTTAAGTAACGCATATATGATTATAAGGCAAAGTATGTGTGCCTATCTTGTTATATAGCATAATGTCATTTAAGAAGTAATAGCAATAATGTAAACTATAAGTAATCCAGTTATAAAGTAACTTAGTTCGCAATACAATTAGCTTAACGTAGTATACAGTCAGGTTATAACTCTAATAAGTGTAGATTAATGTCATGCATTATGTATGTGTAGTCTAATGTCATGTGAAGTGTAAAGTATGTATGTACTAATTCATGCAAGTATTATGTATAAGTTTAATGTCATGTCATATATCATGTATGTAATGTTATGTTTCATGTATGCATTATGGCCTATGAACACCCAGGTCAACTATTAACATAAGAATCTGTACAGAACCAATGTCAAACTGGAATAGCCCCTGTATGGCCATGTAAACTTTTTCATGAAGGCTCAGTAACTCCCGGTGCGCCCTTGTGGGACCCCAGGGAGTTCTTGTATCTATATAGGGGAGGGCGTGGGACATATGCCTGTTTACCTCCGTTAAACACCAGGCGTCCCCGTCCTCCGTCACCTGTCACCTGTTTCGAAATTACAATTCATATTCAAACAAAACACATTTAATAAAACATTAATGCATCAATAATATAGTTCATCTATTAATACGACAACTATAACGTCTTACATCTCTTAATACCACATCTATATCATCTTGCATCTCCTCTTATAAAACAAAGTGGCGAGAGTTCTATCAATTTCACTCGTGCAGTCAACAGCTAAAATTTAGACAGCGCGCGAGGAAAAATATTAAGCTATGGATTTAAAATCCCATATATATAAAGTTTGTCTGTGTGTGTGTATGTGTTCGCTAATAACTCAGTCACCACTATGGTCACCGAACTTTCTACAATTCTTTTCTGGGTCCTGAAAAACACCGACGTCAGCTTTTTCAAAAAAAAAAAAAAAAAAAAAAAAAAAAAAAAAAAAAAAGTTGCTAAAAATCAGAGATATTAATTAAAAACTAAACAAAACGAGGATTTTCGCCCTCATTTTTCCGAGTGGCAACAGTCCTGCACGCTGGAGATGAAAATCTGCTTCATTTCGAAAGTTTTTGCCATTACTCGCTTTTAAATCGTAGAGTTCGTTAATAAAAAATTTCTTCTAAGTTTCACGATGAAATAAAAATAGCATTGCCAAACATTAACTACATTATTCCCGATTCCGAAAATTCATTGGGAAGACATCTTCGCACGGCTTTAATAAGCCGAAATATTAATTAAAAAATCTGAAAGCGCTAATTTTTGCATTCATTTTTCCGCGTGGCAACAGTCTCGCGTGTTGGATATAAAAATGCATTATATCGAAAAGTGTTGCTATTGCTCGCTTTGAAATCGTAGAGTTTGTTAATCAAAAAATTTGTATTTTTACAAAATTGTGTGGATTCTGCATTTGTTTGTTTGTTCGCGTTATTGATTTCTGACGAATGTTTTGGCACATTTATTCAACTAAAATTGAATATAGGTGAAATATTGGATGGAACTTGAGCTTTTTACGACCATTTGATTAGACAGACAAAAATCATTCGAAACTGCTTGTAATTGTTTCTGATATAATGAGAGAGAATTAGTTTATTTTTCTATCAAAATTTTTTATGTGGGTTCCAAATCGCAGCAGACTGAAAAATTTCTGAGTATGAATCGTATTTTTTGCATCGTGATTAGAGAAGGATTACAGCGGTATCGTTCTCTCTGTTGTTGAATACATTACCCTTAATCTAATTCAACTAGCATCGAGTACTTCCGTTAGCATAAAAACGCTGTCAAACAGCAAAATGTGCTAATTAACAGCTGTACAGATGGATAGAAAGACATCAACATATCAATTGTCTATTATGTATGCATGTGATTGTCAAATTATGTTAAAAGTATAAGAGAATCAGTACTTTTGTATAAGATGATAAAATGCTTGACCAGAATTTAAACACATTAAATAGAAAACTGTAATAATAATCAATATCTCTTTTACTATATAAAATTGAGAACTCTGCTATAAACAGTTTTTTTTTAAAGTTTTGCAAAGAAACGATTATTTTTTAATACTAGTAGATCAAAAAAGTACACTTTCATGAAGAAACCTTCAGTCTTATAGCGCTGTTACGTTACAACATAACTAGCGGTAGTACCCGATGCCAGTTAATTAGATTGAGAGTAATATATCTAACAACAGAGAGAAAGACACTGCTGTAATCCTTCTCTAACAACGATATAAAAAATACGATTCATAGTCATACATTTTTCAGTCTGAACCCAAATAAAAAATTTGCATAGAAAAAGAAACTATTTCTCCCTCATTTTATCAGTTTTAAATCACGCTCGAAGTCCCCTCAGTTTTTAATGATTTTCGTCTTTCTAATCAAATAATCGTAAAAGCCCAAGTTCCATCCAATATTTCACCTATATCCAATTTTAATCGATTAAATATGGCGAAAAAATTATCACAATTGATCAGAAATCAATAACGCGAACAAACAAACACACAAACATCCATTCTTCTTTATATATATATAGATTTTGATTAACAAACTCTACCATTTGAAAGCAAACAGTAACAACATTTTTCGAAATAAAGCGCTTTATCTCCCGAGACTGTTGCCACTCGAAAAAATGAGTGCGAAAATTAGCGCTTTCAGAGGTTTTAGTCCAAAGGGGCTTTGTCCCTGAAGGACTTGTAAAGATTATGTTAATTTTATTAACAGTTAAATTTTGAGTTAAACTTTCTTTCCTATCGATTCTTACTTCAACTTACCATTTCCGGCTAGAACGCAGTTTTAGAATCACGTCTGAATGTTAATGAGGAAGAGCGGTATATAACCACCAAGTTTTACAATCTCAGTGACAGCGATACCAGATATTCTGGCTGCACGCGCCCGCCCTTTTAGGCTAGTCTCTCGAAAGCTATTATTACGCTCGGCCGTACTTTAGGCCTTGATAGCTTCGCAGTCAATTAGCGTTAAGGGGCCAACTCCGTTAGAATTTTGATAGCTTCGGCTATATCTCTTTAGTTAAGATTAGTTTAGTTTAATTCTCAGTTTCTTAAGTTCAAGCCCAAGTGTCGGCTTTATTGTACAACTCCAAGACGGAGTTTTGTTAAACTTTATTTGGAATAGTAAAGGGTTATTTTGTTGTTTCCTGTCACACGTTGGTTATGTCTTGTTGTTTCCTGTCACACGAACTCAAGCGATTATTCGCTTATCAGCTCTTAAGATTCTTCACTTCCAACAGTAACTTAGAATTATACAGTGGAGAATCCTACAGACTATTGTTTTCGTTTTGCGATTTTGTGTTGGTTCGCTATAAAATCCGTTTCACTTTCAAACTGCTGCCACCAAATTTAGAGTCCTGCATTATGTTTGAAGAAAATAAATAACGAAAAATCTGCATAAATGTATATATATTGCTTGCATTGTGATAAAACAACGGTACATAGAGCCATCGAATTTTGAATGACGCAATCCTACTGCGAATATGGGCATGTGGAAGCCCAAGTTTGGAATCTGTTTTATGATCTATTTTGCATTTTGTAAATATTTAATGAATTTTTTGATTAAGAAACTCAAGGAGTTCTAAGCGAGCCATTGCAGCGTTATACAGAAAAAACATTTTTATCTCCAGCGCGTGAGACTGCGTATCGGAAATTCTAAAGATACGCTCAATTTAAAACTATTTTGCGATATTGTTCTTGAGCTGAATTTTATGGTTTAAGTGCGAAGAACTTGATATTTAATAAATAAAGGTAACAGCCAAAATGTTTAAAAAAAAAAAAAAAAAGCCTCTTTGGACGTAATCTGAAACCTTTCAGATATTTTTTAATTAGTATTTCGGCTGATTAAAGTCGTACAAAGAAGAGAATAGTCGAAATGAATTTTTGGAATCGGGAATAATGTATTTAATGTTTGGCAATGCTTTGTATTCCATCGTAAAGCTTTTAAATTTTTATTAACAAACTCTACGATTTGAAAGCGAGCAGTGACACGTTTCGAATGAAAGCAGATTTTCGTCTCCAGCTTGCGAGACTATTGCCACTCGGAAAAAGGAGGGCGAAAATGATCATTTTTTTAAAGTTGTTAACTAATATCTCTCATTTTAGCTAATTGCTTTTGAAAAAAGTCGACGTTGACCTTTTCCAGGACCCAGAAACGAATTGTAGAAATTTTGGTGACGACAGCTGTAGTAGTGACTGATTTATTAGAGGACAAACAAACAGACTTTCTTCTTCATATATTGTTACGAAATGTACAGGCGCAATAAGATCGCTTGGGCAAAGGTAGGCAAAGTTGCCACATTTGACAAGAAATCGCCCATTTGGCGAGAAAATTGGCGATATGCCATGGACGGATAGAGAACCTTTTGGAATGAATTCTTACCGGTTTAGTACAGAATGTTCTCGAACACAAGCCGAAAGCTATATAAACCTTGCTGGTCCGCAGTCAGTCAGTGTATGTCTCTCATCGAGTGTGTGTCTCGTCTAGCGATTCAATCCCTGCGGAGTGGATCAAGTTGACAGCCGGGCAGCGAGTGCCGAGTGGGTCGTCGAGTGCACCGAAAGAGTCTCATAGTATATCGCGGTTAGCGCATCGTTGAGAGAGAGCGTGTTGAGCTCAGGGAACAACTGAACCGAAGAGTCAGGAGCTGAACTCGTGTGTCGTCGAGTGCATCGCGTGTTGTAGTATGGAGAGTCTCGAGAGTACTTGGAGTTCCGAGAACGACCAAGCAAAGTCGGGAGCTGCACTCCGGAAAGCAGAGTCGGGTGCTTTGCAGGAAGCTGTCTCCACCGTGATAGCCTGATAACCTAAAGGCTGTGTCGCTGATTGTTCCAGCGAGTGTTTATAGTAGATCTACGACGACTGTAAAAGTGACTTTGGAGCTGTCCTGACAATACTGGCTAATAAAGTGTGTTTCGATACTTCATCACGTAGTGTCGTCGTTATTCACTCCAAATCCATACGAACCCCGTACGAACGTGAAGGAAGAAAATAACGTAACAACTAGTGTCAGAAGAAAACGAAAAACTCAACAATATATATAGATAGATATATAAATAAATATATACATATAATTTCCCTCTCTATCTAGATATATATAATCTTTCTCTCTCTCTCTCTCTCTATATATATATATAGATATATATGTCTTAAAATATTATATTTCAAACTTAATATTTCACAACAGAATTTATATTTTTGAAATCTTACGAAAGTTGAAGTGCTTTTCTGCCAATCTCGTTTCTCCCATAACTTGCCAGAATGTAAATGAGATAACCAGCATTTATTCAGATTGAGGGAGAAAGAAGTACTAGTTAAGCGAAGGTTTCCCAAGTTAATTTTAGAGAGTGTTCTGCCTATTTGAGGCCACGTTGTTTACCTTGACTTAATAGCGATCTGATTCTATGGCGTTGAATCAGGCTTGTCTTGTTGGTTTTCTACAAACCAGATCCTTTACTTTATCCTGTGAGCCGTTAGATTAATCTATTACACTTGATTTTAGTTCAACATTAAGTATTTAAGTTAAGCCAGAAGTGTTGGCTTGTGTAAACCCGGATTGGGTTATTATCAGTTCTTAAGTCTTCAAATAAAAGAGTCTTATACAGCCTTCTTCTGACTTTTGCTTTCGTAATCACAAGACAAGAAGATAATTCTTCTGTAGTCTTTTAAAGTCGGTAGTGCATGTTCCCTAAGAATACAAAACTTTATAAGTTAAGATAAAAATGAATAATAACCAAGTGTCATCGAGATGCACAAAAATCATTTCCTGAATGAAAATCATTTTCCTGAATGTATGAAAGAATACGACACATCCGAAGATCACAAATAATAGAGCTTTTAGATTTTTTTAACAAAGGTATCCTTATGATTTCACCTCTTATGTTTTTCGTGTTCTTAATGTTTGTTCTTCACAACCACCCCCTCTGTTCAAGAGCTCAGTTATTTGAAAGGTATTGTAGTTGATAGGTGATTTTCTTTCGTTAGTTCATAAAACTTTGAAAAAAATTTCCACTTAGAATAAGAAAGAACACTCTTTTTTTAAAAACAATCACAACAGTCTCACTGTAATCATCTTTTTCTTACATCTTAGTTATAGAATTATCTCAATTCCCTTGAATTAAGCTTCCATATTAATTATTCTGACATTTAAATAAAATAAACAAGCCAAATTAAATGAAAGTTTAAAAAAAATGCATTAAAGAACCTAGCTATGGCACTAAATAAAAGCAGGATTTTATTGTTCTCTGTTGCTAATTAATTTAAGTAATTTAAGGCTCTTTTCATTTAAGGTTTGCTAAAGTTAAAGGAAAACATTTCTTCAGCTTAGATTTTCTTGAAGCTTTCAACGTTCATTAAAACTCATCAAATACATTTAATGACCTTAATTTAACTCCAGATATTTCCCAGAGTCTTTAAAGACTCGAATGCTTTTATTTTGCTCAGTAACTTGGGCTACACTCAATGATTCGTGCTCAGTTACAAATTTTCACCAATTTAAATAATAATTTTAAAAAAGGATATTTTTAACTTTTAAAAGAGGATGACATGTCAGTCTCCTTCCAAGCGCTAAGTGTATTCTGTTAAATCAGTATTAGTCTAAAGCTGAATTACGCTTAAATTTAAACTCCAAATTAGATAGATCATATATGTTCATTCAGATTACTTATATTCCTCCCAAGCAGCACAAGCTTGCTCAGTTTACTGAATTGTACACCTTTTATCTTTATCATTATTATGCAAAATTTTATAAATATTGTGAATAGTTAATTATATAAAAGCAGAAGCAATTGATACAAAAAAATTTTTAGAGCAGTGAATTCGTATTAATAACCTAAGATTATTATTTCTTTTACGGTACCTCGAATTAATTCAATAAATAATTTCGAAAGTAAAATAAATTCTTCGTGCTGCCATTTTGCTTTTGCTTAATGTAACTTTCTACGCTTAGTCAGCGTTACAGCGTTTAAGTAAAACTTAAAACCTTGAAAGTTGATGAACTGGTGAGCATATTTAAGAAATCTGATGTGGTCACCACATGAATACCTTGTATGGGCAATTAAATTAGACACATTTCTTGCTGCATTTTAATTAAATTTATTTCCTCGTATTTCATTCAATATATATTTCTCATTTCACCAATTTAGTTTTCACTTCGTAGGAAAAGAAAAAATGCATAAAATCTCAAAGCATCTTCATTAAAAATTGTAAAATACACAAAAACAAAAAAAAAAAAAAAAAAAAAAAAAAAAAACACCAAATACCGTTCAAACAGTTAAAAACATTTTTTATAATTAAAATTAAGAGTTCCTACCCAAGAAAAAGAAAGTGGAAAATAAGGCGAATTTTACGGTGCACAAAACTGAAAGTTTACTTTTGCTTATACTCGGCAAAACAATTTTTACAATTAAAATTAGAGTTCTTACGCAAAAACAAGAAACTCGGCCTGCGGGTAAGAAAGCAGAATCTTTGGTAAACCTAAACCTAAAAGTTTACTCTTGGTTCCACTCTGCAAAGAGACATTGAAGGAATTGCAAGTAAAAAGGGAGGTGCACAACGACATGCTATAGCAGTCCTGCATATAAAATTTCAACGTTCTGAGGCTACTCGTTTTTGAGTTATGCAAGATACATATATACGTACGTCCGTATAGACTTCAAGAGAAAAATCTCTTATGAATCCATTTTACAATCCTTTTTGCCAAAAGGAGTCCTCTATTCTGGCCGTACGTACAGGTGTCACGCAAAACAATCGTTCAAATGGTTTCGAGAGCGGCTGAAATGGATAGTTTCCTTGAAAAATGATACCCGAAATTTTTCGCGATTCCAGTACCTCTTCGTAGAACGAAGTACAAACGTTACCTTGTTAGAATCTCTAAAATTCTTGAGTTCATCTAAGAATAGTTTTTGATAAAAAGTCGATAAATATCAGTCGTAAGAGTTTATAAGGTATTCCTCTCACCTTCCTAGCGTGCCTTCGTGGAGTAGCGGTTCTGCATGCTGGGCCGGTAGCCCGGAGGTCCGTGGTTGGACTGCCGGCGAAGGCAGTTGCTCATTTTTCAATCTGTCTTGCTTCGAAAGAAAAAAAAAAACCTAATGTCACTACAAGTTTAATACGAGAATCTATTTTTATTATAATTAACGAATTAAATCTAAAATTTTAAATATAGAAAAAATGTGTTTTATTTTCCTTAAGAAGAATACGTAAAATAAGGGAACCTGGGAAATAAGATTAAAAAAAAGCTGCTAAAGCTGCTCATAAAGAAACCATCAGTTTTATCATTTCATTTAAATCTCTCTTACCTTGATTAATTTTTCTTAATTTGGTCGCAGCTAAACGCACGGTATCAGGAATAATTTCTCCTAGCATTTCTGAGGTCTCTCCCTCCCCCACTTCCAATAAACAAAGTGATCTGGATAATAAAACAGTTTAATCTTCTCCAACAAAATAATGGATATCCTATCGACATCTTTGCGCTAAAAAATGTTTCAAATGAAGTTGTTTACTTCCTTGCGCGTTATGTTGAAGTAAAGGTAAGGTTGATGTAGAATATTTTGATTCATTGAATACTTAATATTCTTTGATATTCATCTTCTTGCATTAATTTAATTTTTGCAAATCTTCTGAGTAAAAGTAAAATTTAATTTAGCGCGAAAGGCATCAAATATAATTTAACTGCATTTTCTCAATTATCATTTATTATCAAAAGCTCTCTCGTTAGAAATTAAAATAGAATTTAAGATATAAAAGCTGAGAATTTGCACAATTTCGTTACAGAAATGCCTATCATCTTTGGTCGAAATTACATTTAAAATACCTCCGGGAAATTTCCAATACAAATTTTCAATGCCTCTGCAGTAACTCGGGAGAGACTTACACATTGAATTTTGCTTAATAACATTATACCAGTTTCGACTGTTATGATATATGAACTGGCTTTTGAGGAACTTTCACGTTTTTGTTTGCTTTCCCTTCAAAATGTATTTCTCATAAAAAATCTCTCCGTGATATGTATAATCTTTGGCTCAGTGTTGTAATTGACTAACTGAATTCAATAACTGTATTTCTTGTGGCTGCATTTAAAAATTGAAAACGAATTGTTTCGTCATTTTAATATTTAATTACAAGGTTAGAAACAAAACGTGGCAAATGATGAAATCCATATCTACCTTTTTTCAAGTCGAAAATGTATTTCGGTTATCGATAGACGTGCAGAATGCTAAATATGAGTGTTACATATTTTAGATCACAGTGCGTCAAACAAACAAACAAACAAACAAACAAACAAACAAAAAAAAAAAAAAAAAAAAAAAAAAAAAAAAAAAAAAACATTGTACTATGAATTGTAGAGTCTTTAGGGTTTCTGAAGCAGGAGACATGAAAAATTAGCAATGACGTTATAATGTATTTCTACCACTTCCCTAGCGTGCCTTCGTGGTGTAACGGTAGCACCCTGGGCTGGTATTCCAGAGGTCCGTGGTTCGATTCCCGGCGAAGGCGATTGCATATTTTTCATCTTTTCTGCTTCCAATTAGCCTAATGACTCTACAAGTGGCGCCCGAACTAAAAGGGTTGTGGATGATGATTCTCCGCACCCAGGATTTGGCGACTAGGTCCCCTAAAGCCCTAGTCGCCCTTTAAAAAAGAGGGGAGTATATAAGGTATTTCTCCCACTTCCCTAGCGTGCCTTCGTGGTGTAACGGTGGCACGCTGGACCGGTATTCCAGAGGTCCATGGTTCGAATCCCGGCGAAGGCGGTTGCATATTTTTCATCTTTTCTGCTTCCAATTAACCTAATGACTCTACAAGGTCGCCGGAACTTGAACCTGGACTTCTGGAATACATGCCGAGTATGCTACCGTTATACCACGAAGACATGGAGAAAGGAAAGAGAAAAGACCTATATACTCCATCTTTTAAAGAGCAACTGGGGATTAGGGCCCTAGTCGCCAAATCCTGGCGGTGAAAAATTATCTTCTACCACCATTTAGTTCGGGCGACAATGTAGAGTCATTAGATTATTTTGAAACAGGAGACATGAAAAATGGGCAAAGCCCTCGCCGTGATTCGAATCTGGATCTCTCGAATATGCGCCGACTGTACTACCATTACACCACGAAGTGTGTAAAGGAAGGAGGGAGAAAATTAATTTGGGTGTTAGAAACGCTAAAACAGCTGACGCTAGAAGCAGCTTTATTTAATTGCAGTAACACTGCAAATATTCATAAATTTGCGGATCGAATATTTTGAAATTAAATGTTTTACAATTTGTATAAATTAAAAAAAAGCTATTAAAATGAAATAAAGGTGTAAATTTTTTAAAAAGTGTGTCTGTTGCTTTAAAATCGCTCAATTTGTTAAACAATTGAGATTGATTAATTTAGACTAAAAATTAAATTTCTTATGTTTTGCCGAAAAGCAATGCGTTGTGTACTTATTTTGCAAGATGTTATGTGTAAAACAAATTAAACACTTTATATTTGGTATAGTTGTGAAAGCAAGCTCACATTTTTACCTGATTTTTATTATATTTCGTGGCAGTGACGGTTGGTATAAATATCTCGTGTGACTGAGTTTTTCTTCTCTTAAATGGCGAGACAGGTGAGAAGGGGTCACTGCGACGAACCTTTTCCTTGCTTGTGCGTAGGGGTCTCAGAATAAAGTTCTTCCACTTTTAGTACTCTTTCTTCATGAACAGAAATTTCAAAATGTCTGCAAGTTAATCTCATCAAAAAAAATCTATTCTTCAGCAAGCTGCAATCTATTAATGCAGACATTACCAAGAACGATTACCTTTTCCACCGTGTCTCGAAAATTGAGGCAAGCAGAATTTTGCGCCATTTTATATTTATTTCGAGACACCAAGCAAGATATTGACTTTCATTTGGCTGTGAAAAGCGATCCAGGAAAAATAATATTTGGTTATTATTAACCCATGTTAATCTCTATAGAATTGCCGTCCATCAAGTGCCAGAAACAAGATTGATTATTTGCGAAGAGGCAACCAGATAGCTATTTGTTATCGCAAATTACTTCACTACTTCCTAAGTGGATAACCATCGACATTTCGACATGGGCTCAAACCATGGGCAAAACTAACTGGCTGACTGCGTGGACACTTCCATGGTTTTCTGCATGTATAAGCTGAATGCGAACTAGACCTTCACAAGGACGAGACTTTCCAAACGCAGAGCGGGGAGCCTGCAAAAGTCTATGTTTCTTAGGGGGCATACACTAGCATTATTGAAGAATTATCTTCTAGCTTTGCAAAACAAAACAAAAAAAAAAAAAAAAAAAGCCAGAAGAAGGGTGTATAAGGGTCTTTTATTCGAACACAACTTAATAGTTACCCAACCTGGGTTTACACAAGCCAAGCACTTCTGGCTTAATAGAAATATGTAATGTTGAACAAATTAAAAATATGGTAGATTAGCCTAACAGATCACAAGATAATTTATAGAGACATTAGGATTTTTTTGGAGGCCGGAGAGATAAAACATTAGCAACGCCTTCACCGGGAACCGAACCACGGACCTCTGGATACCGGCCCAGCATGCAGAACCACTACACCGCGAAGGCACACTAGGAAAGTGAGAGAAATATCTTACATAACCCCATTTTAAAGGGCGACTGTGGTTTTCGGGGAACACAATCACCAAATCCTGGTTGTGGAGAATCCTCATCCAACACCTTTTTTTAGTTCGGGCGCCAGTGTAGAAACATTAGGATCTTTTTTGCAACGCCTTCGCCGGGAATCAAAACACGGACCTCTGGATACCGGCCCAGCGTACTACACTACGAAGACACGCTAGAAAAGTGAGAGAAACACTTTACAAATTAAACGCGCGGGCAAGGCTCTGATTTGTAGAAAACCGGCTAGACAAAGCTAAATGGCTAGAAGCATTCAGCGCCGCTAAATCAAGTCGCTAATAATTGCAGCACAACGTGGCCTGGAATAGGCAGACGCGCTCTAAAAATAACTAGCGAAACTCTTGCTTAAATAGCACTCTTTCTACTTGCCTTAGTCTGAATAAAGCTTTCTCGCTTTCTCATTTACATTCTGTTTTTAGTAATAAAAAGCGCGGGTCAAAAGAGAGTAATAGGAAAGTGCTAACTTAAAAGGAACTATTAGTTAAAAATAAATAGAAAAACTCAGAAGTCCTAGGGATCTTTGCCATAATCTAGCAGATCTTATTATTAAAAATTATAAATACAGTTGCTTTCAAGTGAATAAGATTATATTTAACGTTAACATCTCTATTTTTAAAATGAATTTTTTAAAACGAACATATATCTGACTCTCTATATATTCACGTTTACGATCTGATGACTCCTGTTAATACGAATTGTTTTCCATTACTTTCATCTGTAGAGTAATATAAAGGTATATCAAATTTCAGAACTCGTTGTACAAGATATATGTTCTGTTAGATGTAGAGATAGCATTTTATATAAGGCTTCAAAGTCACTTGAAATATTTCAATGATTGCTATAGAATAAGTATTTGAGTAAAGTTGGCTTACATCAATTATTTTAAAATGTTCTTACTTTGTTTGCATTTCGTAACAGTAATAACAGTCAGTTCTTTTAGAAGTTCTGGGACTGTATCTATACCAGTACAGAAAAGAATGATTTAGGATTTCTTTTTCCTTCTTACGTCTCTCCAGTTATTTTCAATAATAATTCTAGGAATAAATAACGAGTTCTGAAATCCCCAAGTTTATAAAAGGAATTCAGAAAATAAATCATTCCAAATCTCCTTTTACTTTGAACAGTAACTTAATTGTTCATTACAGAATCTGGGATGAAAACCGCAAACCTTTTTGTACAAATAGGAAAAACTTTCTGTTTCTTTATGATCAAACACAATAACAATTTCAAATTCAAAAGCGTATCGAAAGTGCGTTGTGTCAGATCATTAATATTTCTCGTTCGAAAGGCTGGCTAACGTTTACTCTTCTTTTCCTTCTGTTTGGAAATCCTTTTCGAACGTACTTAGTCTGTCTATTTTTTAGAAAGAAAGTGGGAAAAAAATGGTAGAGATATTTCAGACAGAAGAAAAAACAGATTGTTTTCCTAAAGATTAATACTAAGGCATTCCGAAGCAACGTTTTTCCCTAACGGTAAACAAATAAAACAGGAGAGGCATAACGAAAATCGAGTTTTATAGCAAAACGGATGAAGGACTTCATGGAAGAAAATGCTGCAGAACCATTCCAGGTCCCTTTTTACACATAGTGTCATAGAAATAAAAATACTTATGTCTACCTGAAGACTATGATGCGAAATTCTTGCCAAGTTTGGGATTTTATGGACTTTTTATTGTTTTCTCTAGAGGAGATAACAACTTAATTCGTAAGCCGCTTTTTTGGCAGGGTGATAAAGGAGCCAGATGCTGCAGCACTGGGCCTAGGTTTTAATCCGGGAGAAATCATGGATGTTTGTGAATATATAATGTTTACATTCATTGGGTCACTTGAAATACTGACTAGCGGAAAGTTCCCTAGAGTGGTTGGTGGTAAGGGAAGAAGCTCAAGAGACCCCCAAATTCGTTCCCTGAGTTGTTGTTCTTCAAAATAAGACTGAGATTTTCCTTTCTCGACGGAATGATTCGATCGACCGTGAATCCCCAATCATGAGGGTTTTGCCGTTGCTAACAAATACATTACTTTGTAAATGCTTGGTCCATATGGAACAAATGTATATGTTAATAATGATAACTATAGGTTGATTTATATAAAGGCAAATGCTGCGCCTACGTCCCTTAACGCAATCTCGATTCGTAAATTGAATTTAACTTGCACAGCAAATCGTTTATATTGTACTAGAAAGCCCGGCGGTCATATGAAATGACCGCTGTTCTATATATTATAAATTGTAATTAAAATAATTTTAGTGTGCAAAGGTGTCTGCTAATTCAGGGCAGGCGGCGAGGACGCCACTTTGCTTACTGCCCCACGGGGTTTCCCTATTCTACTTGCTTAATTGCTTAAAGTAGAGTGCAATGAAGGAAACCACTGGCGGTACATTTCTTAAGAGCCTACCGCTAACTCAATAAATAAAGGGGATTTGAATGATAAAATGGTAATTCACATGTCAAAGGTCTCTTTGTACACAACATTTCTTGTGTAGATCTTTCCATCATTTTTAAGCTCGCCTTGCAGAGGACCATCCATTGTTTTTAATTTTACTTCCGTTCTTTCACGAACTCTTGAACAGGCAACATAAAGTTGACCGTGTCCAAATGCAGGCTCAGGTAAAAAAATGCCAACGCGGTTAAGCGTTTGGCCCTGAGACTTATGGATGGTCATAGCAAAGGCAAGTTTTACAGGAAATTATCTACGTCCCAACTGAAACGGCAACCCTGTGCCGTGGCATCTTGCCCCCATTGGCTAGTACAGTTACGTTAGCAACCAATAAACTATCGGCGACAAACAGACACTTAAGCCGCATATATGTATGGTGTGAAGTAACATCATCTCCTCTGAAACGGCTGGCTTCCGGGCTTAGCGAAGCACACCGTTGGATTCCGAAGGTCTGTGGCACGCCATTTTAACCATTCGCGTCTTCGTGGGACTTTAATTAGCCGAGATATTAATTAAAAACTAATTTTCCCCTACGTTTTCCACTTTCTTTCTTGGGTTTTCCCTATTATAGGGATTTGGCTACGTGCCAAATTCTTTTATCTCGAATATCTACGGAACGGCGACGAGTTGAAATTCGAAACGCGTATCCTCGGATTCTAAAAAATTCTCCGAATTCGTCGATACCGTTTTCTCATCTTCGTACGACTTTAATCGGCTGAGATATTAATTGAAAACTGCGGAAACGTTAATTTACGCGCTCATTTTTCCAAGTGGCAACAATAAACTATCAGCGACACACACTTTAGCCGCTTATATATATAAAGATAATCATCACATTTGAAGACTATGATATTAGGCGATTATGAGCGTCTTTAATCATTGCACATATCTTTGTATAAATTAAAAGTATAAAGGTCTAGGTATACATGAATGAACAATAATTTAAAATCAGTTGTAGAGACAGGTGACAGGTGACGGAGGACGGGGACGCCTGGCGTATAACATAGGTAAACAGGCATATGTCCCACGTCCTCCACTATCTCGAAGAAGCAACTCGCTGGAGCCCCGTGAGGATGCACCGGGAGTTTAAATGGCCTTACAGGGGCTAGATGTCAAGTAGATTTTACTTAGGACGTTGTTTATAGTTGTCGAGACATTAGGTTATTTCGAATAAGGAGATGTGAAAAATGAGCACTGCTCTCGCCGGTACTCGAACCACGGAACTCTCGAATTCGCATCGAACGTGCTGACCATTACACCACGAAGGCATGCAAAGAAGGCGGGAGAAATATCTGATATACTCCCCCTTTTAAAGACCGACTGGGGTTTTAAAGAACCCAATCGCCAAATCCTGGTGGTGAAGAATCATCATACACTACCCTTTAGTTCGGGCGCCACTGTAGTAACATTAGGTATTTTTTGAAAGCAGGAGAGATGAAAAATGAGCAATGCCCCCGACGGGAATTGAAAGACGGATCTCTGGAATACACGTCGAGCGTGCTGACCATTACACCACGAAGGTATGCTAAGAAGGCGGGAGAAATACTTTATATATTCCCTCTTTTTAAAGGGCCACTTAGGTTTAGAAAACTCAATCTCCAAATCTTGTTGGTGAAGAATCATCATTCACCACCTTTTAGTTCGGGGTCCCTTATGTACCCCAAGCTAGGGATATCGAAACATACTGAGCCATCATACATCATTAAAAGCAAGCACAACAGTGAAAACGAACAACGTAAGAACTGAACTCATTTCAAGAGAATTTATTTACTTTCGACTACTAAATTCTGTTTATGAAGAAAAGTATAAGCTTGACTGAGGAGAGCTAGAGCAGATTTTTGAAAGACAGAAAAAAAAAAAAAAAAAAAAGGAATCTGCGCGTCATTTAAACACGCGCAATCGAAAAAGAACTGCCTGAATAATTTCTAATTAATAGTACTTAAAAAAATACTGATCATTATAAAGTACTGAGAGCTATCAACAATATTCTTAGCTGCACCAAAGCGTTATATTATACTTAACATCAAAATTTATCAATTTAGTTTTTATTCTTCTGATAGACAATAAATACTATAAAAAAACCCTAAAGAGCAAACTCTTACACATGTTGGATGCGACTGCAATTGTAGCATACACCGCACTGTCAAAAGCTTCAGTAAAGCCGAGCATTCTTTGATGTCATTTTTCTTATTTCTTGTTATATGTTCAGATCGAAGGTTCTTTAGTCAGCAACGTTACGAACGATTCGTTTATCCAATAAATATCTTTCCCTTGCTTCACAGCTAATAGAATTTGATATTCTTTTATGCCAATTACAAGAGACCATTTTGTGGCTTTTCGGCCTCTGTGACCATTTGGTGGGATACCAGCTAAGTTTTAGGATCAGAACAAACAGAATTCATCCTGACGCCGTCATCCTACGAGAATTAAGTTCTAGCTATTATTCTAGACCATACTTAGGTTTATTAAGCGTAATTTACGAGTGTCTGCCTCTCAGACGCTTAGAATATAGCGTAATGTAACACACATAGACTCAATTCAATATAATGCAACACAAAGCGAATGCTAAAAGGGATGCTGAATGCTATTAATCTAATAAAGAGAATAGATAAGCGTTTCAAAGGTTACTATTTTAGCATTTTTTGAAAACAAAATTGTATTGCTTTTGTTCTTTATTATTCCAATGAAGTTTTGACATTTTGATGATATTACAAATTCTTGTAGGCTAGTAATGTATAAAGTTACGTTAGAAAGAACCGAATATTAGAATTCAGGAATATACTATAAGGGCTGCAGTTAAGTATTCGAACAGACGAGTTAGTTTCTTATACCGTTTCAAGAATCGAAAAAGAGTTCTGACTGTAAGGTATTTCTTCCGCCTCCTTGGTATGCCTTCGTGGTAGTCTGCACGCTGGGCATGTATTCTAGAGGTCCATGGTTCGATTCCCGGCGAAGCTGTTGCTCATTTTTCATTTTTCCTGCTTCCAAAATACCTAATGTCAAATTTGAACATGACTAGTCAAATTTGAATTAAGATAGCACAAGTTTCACAATTTTGAATTAAGAGGGGAGGGGGTCTGCATAAGCTTAAATGAACAAACGTTATTCCTTTCGTCTGTGCTCAGGTAAGTATGTTGGCACAGTATACATCTTTTAAGTGTTTAAATGATGTAGACGTTATGAAAAATTAACATTTTTGCTTGAGAAAAAAATAATAGAAATAAGAAAAGGATGTCTATGAGGTTAGACAATCGGTATTTGATAACTAGAACCATGATCACATACATCCATAGCACAACGTAATGGCTGCTGAAAAGAATCGTACTTATGAGTTTCAGCACTTGAATTAGTTATTAGTAAAGTAAATTCAAAAGGCAAAGAGGCAAGTATACAAAAACATAGTTGGCAGCATAGGTTTTTACCACTTACATAGCAGATCTTCATAGCATTATTTTTCAACGTAGTTTCTTGTAGGAAACTGGGACCGTTCGAGCATCTGGATTGAATTAGTTCGAGCACCAGGACAGAAGCCGTCGTCAAATGTTTTGCTAAATTCGCTAAGAGATTGGTTCATATGAAGTCGACAATGTTTACTTAATGGTTACCCCAAGTAGCACAGCAACGTCGTAACGACTTTAGTCGAATTGTAGCCAGATATATGAGTTTTTTTCCAGGGTTTTTTTTCCCAGGGTGAGCTTGGAGTACTTCCCGATGATAGGGAATAAGCTCTTAATAACTTAACCCTTACATGCTGAATGTGCTGTTTCCACGTAAGTTTATCATTTGTGATAATCCCCAGATATCTTGCCTGTTTCACAATGGGAACCGCTTCATTAAAGAGGAAAACACTTTTCTTTATAGGTCGACTACTTTTTTTTTCTAATAAGATAGCAACTGCGATTTCTACCCATTTATTCGGATTTTCCAGAAACCGTACCATTGTTCGATAGAGGGAATCATGATCACATACATCCATAGCACAACGTAATGGCTGCTGACACGACAATTTTTCACGACAATTTTTTTTACCAATGGCGGGCTCTAGCGTTTATAGGTGTTGGCCACGAAAAGCCGGAAAGTGGAGATGAGTTTACTATGGAGGCACCTAATACGCTGGCCACCGTTGCCTCTTATTGAAGCGGCGAACAAATTACAGCTATGCCCCTTCTTCGTTATTCGAACCCTGGCCCTTTACGGTAATCAAAGTCGCTAACCACATTCCCATGTGTGCAGCTCACAAAGGAATTAAAGCGTGGTGTTGTGTCGCCATCGTCGTACGTATATGCGGAAGTACATTTATTTCTATCCCTTTCGTGGGCAGCGGCTACAAAGTCAAGCCACCTGAAAATAAATATTTTTCTCTAAGTGCGCAGTGCCTAGCTTCGTTAGCCACCTGCATTGATTGAAGCTGAAATGTACAAAAATCATTAAAGATGGCGGCACTATGCATTATTATCGAATTGATGATCTCTGATGCAGTGCTGAAGTTGTACATAAGTACTGCAAATTGAAATTTTATTATTTTAAATAATATTTCTAACTTATGAAAATCATTTTGACAGTTTTAGTGTATATTTTCTATCATTTAAATAAAGTAAGCTAATTCACAAGCAAAAACAATTCATATTTATTAGGTTTTTGGAACGTTTTTGGATGTGGATACAGGGTCTGTCCACCGCCCTTTTAAGGCAGTAACAATGACCTCGAAAACGCCGCACTGACTCTAAATGAGTGAAGAGTTTTACGCTTGTTTAGGGATGCGAAATATAAACAAACTTTGTTTGTAACATCTGATGAGGTTTTGGGCTTGATTTGACTCTCAGTATAGTTTTTGTGTTCGGCCAGAATCTTCACGTTTTTCAGAGAGGCGAAATTTAGTATACTTTCTCTAAAGTTACAAATGGTGGCCCCGAATTTTTTCCACTTTATAGATGTTTCAGTTGTAAATGCATTCATAATTTACAACGTGAATGCGCATAAATGCAATGAATTTAAAACCATGAAAGATTTCCGACGAGAAGTGATCCGAGGACTGCAACTGATGGGTGAAAAAAAAATCCTAAGAAACAGAGTCTAGGTTCAAACTCAGTTCCCATAAAAAGGCACAAGCCATACATTCCAACCGATGAGCGGACAAAAGAAACTTATTCCTGTAAAAACGGACAGGGCTTATACAGAAGATGTGCTTCTTGTAGTACAGAAAAAGAAGTTCGTCGTTCTCGATAGCTGTACAAGTCCTTCATTGTCCCACTCTGCCTCCAATCAAGTGGTTTTACTTGTTTCGAAAAATTTCATACTAGATAGTTAATGAAATGTATACCACACACCATAATTTCTGCTCTAAAGTTTTATTAACTATATTTCAAAACTTTCTTAAAAATCTTTTAATAAATACAACAATGATATTGTACAATTATTTTATAATTATTACTTTATTATTATTGCTTTACTATTGTTACTTTATTATTATTGCTTTACTATTATTACTTTATTATTGTTACTTTATTCCTCAAACATTTTGTATTAACTTATTATTAAAATCATTATTTTCATAAATATTAATTTCTCATAAAAAGTTGTCATAATAAGTTGAATTAATTTTGTCTTAACAGGTAAGCTAAATGTCTTAAGTGAGCAGTGGCTATAAGCTCCAGCCACTCCCTAGACAAAAGAACCCTGATCCGACAAATTTTTTATGGCCAAATAATATTTGAGAGGGTTGAGAACATTATGTTATATAATGTACGTTATCAGAGAAAATAGTATTTTAGCTATGCGCCCGTGAAAAGGCTATAGGAGAATAGAATGAGCAAGAATAATGCAATAGGAAAATTAATAGGACAATACAATATATCAGCTCCAGTAATACCTTTAATACTTCAGATAGTTTGAGTGTCAAAAACCAGGCATTTGTAAATAAATAATATTACGTTTAACTGTTAAAAAAGTAAGAATAGAAATGACTGTAGGATTATGAGCTTTCTAAGAAATTCGATACGTTTGATATTAGGCCGAGCATTTTCTCAGAATGATTGATCAACAGATCAACTTCGATGAAGTTAGTATCATATGGAGTTTCAGAAAATACTTTTTTGCCTTTTTAAAGGCAACGTAAGTTTAAGATTGATTAGAAGGTTATTTTTTAAAACACTTTCTTGGAATATTCTGATCACAGGGAGCTGTCATTTCGTGTTTGTTTCACTCCGAAGGCGAATCTAATATTTCTAAGTAACATATATAAAACGCGAAAGAACCAATACGTAAGTTTATAAATTCTCTTTCTTCAAAAATATTATCCGCGGCATTCTTTCGGCTCTTGTTTTCTGCAAGCAGCTCCAGAACAACAAAATGCGGCTTTCGCAAATCCAGATTACGATACAAAATTTCATTTTGCCACAGACATTTTTTTGCTATGAGTAGATAAATAAGAATACGCGAATCTAAATCATTATTTTCTATGCTTCAAAGGAAAACAATCGTAAAGAAATCCTTCAACGTTAAATTCACAAATTGAAGACTTTGCTGCGTAGTTAGAACGATGGATGCATGAACCAAAAAAACTTGCAGACATGGCCTAAATTCCACAAATAATTTTATTTCTGGATAATGCACATTATCACTGAGGGTCCGCTATACACTCCCCTCCCAATTTTATACAGTTTTGAGTTATGCGAGATGCATATTAAAAAACGAGTATGCATCTCGCATAACTCACAGAGATACATACGTAATCTCTTCTGAATCGATTTTAAATCCTTTCTGCAAACTGTTTTGAGAATAAGAGTCCTTTATTCTGTCCTTACGTACAAATTTCATGCAAAAACATCGTTAAATTGCATTCGATAGCGGTCAAAATGGATATTTTCGTTGAAATACGATGCCCGAAAATTATCACGATGACAATACTTCGTACTAGGGAATTTAAAAAGCTTTCCGCTCAGTAGTTCATTTTGAATCTAACTAATCCTGTTTACTGATCCGGTAAAAGAAACGGTCTTAAGTAATGAACATATGCAAATAACCTGATTCTTAGAAAATTAAGCAACTACCTTTTTTCTACAAACTGATATCAATGTAAAAGATGTAACACTGTTAAGTGTTTAACCCATATAGCAGCAGAGACAGCTGCCATATTATTAGGCCAAGCTTCATATCCCGGAGAAGGATGGTTATTTATAGTTGTTTTTCCTCCTCTTGTGGATGAAATATCGATTGGCAATGTTCCCGCTGATTCACAAAAGAGGTTGGTCTTTCCTTATTTACTGAGCTATTAATTAGCAAGCAACTGCCCAACTATTAGAGAAAAATCACAATGCACTTTTGAGTTTGCTTTATTATTTTTCTAACACTCTCACACACTAATTCTTCGTGCATTTAATTATTATTTAAATGCACGAACCTTTATGTCATTCACTGTCGTTTGAACCTTCTGAATCTCAATCTGAAAAGCCATTAAATGTTTTAAATCAAAATTTTGGAACTATTAATTTTATTGACGTCGAATTAGGCATAAAATTGTTGCAATTCTCGGGAGTTTTTGGATCTGCAACATCATATCATGTCGATTCTGAGTGTCGTACTCTTTTAGTAGATCATCTAGCGTAATCTACCGTAATTTTCAAGGTATGTTTCACTCTCTCAGAAATTACCACAAGTAATTCTTGAAAACTCAAGTTATTTGAAATCTTCTACTAACAGGCTCTGCATGTTTCTAGCAAATCACGTCATGATATAGACACGGTGCGTCTCGCAGACGACTCTGTTTATCCATCTGTTAGCTACTCACCCACAGTTATTGAATTCTAATCCGCGAATTGAAATCTGAACGCTGCTTCAATATATTTTGTCAAGTTATAAGGTACTTTACGTTAATTAACCAATTATTATGATCTAAAACTTCTATAATTTTTCCTTCCCGTATTCTTTACCAGAAACCAAATCCGGTGGTTAATTGTTTGAGTGTTTTAAATATTTTAAAGCTTTTGGTAGCGTCGCATGCAGTTTACGTCTGATACCTTAGTTGTGCCAGTGATTGTTCCAGTTTTAGCCCTTTCGTTAACCGATGTTAAAATGCGCCATTAAACTACTGAGTCAGCATAAACAGGCCAACTTGACTACGATACTTGAATTTAAATTTTAATTTAAATACTGGCAAATGGCAGTAGCTATATGTACCCACAAGTGGTGCCATCTGTTTAATTTAAAGTTTTAATAAAAACAAAGCTAACCAAACAAAGCTAAGTTTGAAGCGGTAATTCGATTGTCAGTGTAGTAGAGTTTCAAACATACTGATTTAGTATTTCATAAGTAGATCTCTGGAATGAATGAGAGCTAAAATCTCTTAAGAACCATGCCCGTCAACAGCGCAAGCGCAACTTTTATCTTGGCTGCCTTGAGACTCTAAGCAAACCCAATGGAAGAATTTGGATATTTTTTAAATACAATGCGTGCACCGAGGAAGCCATCCAGTAGTTTTGATGGCAGAAGCTCAGTTTTGACATTCATTGAAAGCTTGGAAAGGTTGGTTTATGTGATGACGGCAATGTCTCAAGGGCTTAGGGAAGGTATGTCTTTGTGGAGAACTTCCTAAGGGAAACTGGCTCGTATACACTTTACACGTGGGGAAACCACAAAAAAGGCCATGCAGTCAGCCTCTTCGCTGGATTCGAACCTCGGACCGAACGAGCAGTGTTCAGGGACTTTACCGCTCGACCGCTGACGTGCCCCAAAACTTGAAAACCGACTTGCTGTGAAAGTTCAGAAGCTTGCTAGAGCAATCGCCGCATTGCTATGTCAAGCGTTGAATTAGATCAAGGGTCTACTAGGTGAACCAGTTAATAAGAATGATAAATTTGATGTATTTAAAGCTGCACTCTTTAAAGCACTTCCCTTGCTGAAGGATAGGGCGAAATCAAAATTCAGAGCTGTAAATTCCAGACGAATACGGATAAGTTAAGTTATTTCAATCTAAAAAATGTCTAGGTAGCGAAACTGTTATATAGGAAAAAAAAACAGATGAAAAAACTATCAGCTTAACATTACTCAAGCGGTTCTCTCATATTCCAAACTTCAAAAACAACTTAAATAACTTTTTGAGATAGCTGTGAAATCTCAAAATCTTCGAGTTTCGGCAAACATGAGAAGTGCAAAGTGGTCGAAAGCAAATGGATGTCATTGTATTTTGAAAAAAAGTGAAACTTAAAATAAAGAAAATAATAATGTATTAGAAAAACATTGAAATTTACATTTCAATATTCATCACAAGATCTACGCAAATGATTCCAAAAATATAAGTATCTGAAAACAAATATGTTTTTCTGGATATTCGTAGGCTTACAGAACGTTTTAAAATGTGTATTCAATTAAATTTAGGATTCATACAGATTATAATTGGTTTTTTTCAGTCAGAAATATTTAGAAAAAGTGCTGTTTAAAAAAAACTAAAATAAAACACACGCAAATATTTTAGGAGTCTGAAAATTTTTTCATTAAAGTATCGCTGATTTAAAGGGACTCAAACCCCTTAAAACCCATAAGATCTTCGAATATGTGACTGTTGCAAGAATTGGGATAACTTATTTATTTTAAACGTAATTACTTCCAACATTTTACAGCTGACTACATAATATAGCTGCTTTCTGAAATAGGAAACGACTGTGAACCAAAAAATTCTAAGTACTTCATGTTGAATTATTACTTTGTTTGAAGTTGAGTTTATAAAATGTATTTTATTAAAAAAGTCTCTAATGTTTTTCGTCCATAAAAGTTTTCATAATAAAATATTCATCAGATTTTTGGTTCAGTTCGAAAATAGTGCCCATATAAAGAATTCCATTAAATTTCAAGTATGTACTATTAGCCATTTTTAATATATCATGCGCGCAGGGTGAAAACATGACAAAAATTTTGTCACAAAGCGGATTAAATTACAAAAACATTTGTTGCAACACAAACGTTCTGGTTATTAGTTTCCAAAGCAGCTATATTATGTAGTCGGCTGTAACATGTTGAAAGTCATTGCTTTTAAAATAAACAAAATATCCCAATTCCTGCAACAGTCACATATTCGAAGGTCATAAGGGGTTTAAGGTGTATGATCCCTCCTAACAGAGATGGCAGGTTCTGTAACTAAGAAAAAAATTTTTAGGATGAAAAAATAACCTAAAAATAGAAATGTTTTTTGCAATATTGTTATTTAATTTTAATCGGAAAAATAACTTTAAGCAGTTTATAAAGCGTGATAAATAATTCAGCTTTTACGAAATAAAATGAAGCTTCTTTTTTTGTTCCCTGTAACGTTCAAATTTTATTCATGTAAAAGAAAAAAAATGTAACTAAATTATATAACGGTTTCGCTTTATAGTTATATAAATGAAAACAATGTTACTAAACAAAATGCATTTGTTTGTATTTTATCTTCTTTAGGCACTTTAAAATTTTGTTTTAAAGCAGTTATATTAAATTTACTGATCTTCGCAGCCATTTTCCTAGCAGGTTTCTTATAATAAAGTTATAAATTTCAATAAAGTTTGAAGAATTCTTTGATTAAAGTTTGAATTGTTAAGTTTTTCTACAACATCGAGTCTTAAAATTTTATAACTGAAATTTATTTTAGAACTTGCAGTTTATGCAATCAAAGTGTCTCGTGCGTGGAATAAAGATAAAAATTGACGCAGTATTCTGGAAATAAAAACATAGGATACTATGGAATTCTATAGTAACGAGGTACAAAAAGCAACCCAAGTTTTAATATTTAATAAAATGTGAAGGAGAAGTAACTGCTTTCCGCTTTGATTGAAAAGAAATCGCGCAAGCAAATTTTTGTCTTTTTATTGAATTCTTTATTATTTCTTCTGAATTCATTAAATGTAAAAAAGAAGACGACGAAGAAAACTTTTCTTCTATATATATATATTTTTTTTATAGCAAAGGAACTTTTTCATGATTTTGAGATGATTCTGATTTTATACATCTACATTTGAAATAAAACTCTTTCTGTTTCATGATACATACTATATATATATATATATACACTTGTGTGCAAAACTTAAGTAACAAGTGATCTTTTTTATATAAATCCACGAGATATCATCTGAGAGACAATGAATTCAGAAATAAGAGACAGCATTTTGTATTTAAACGATGACGAAAGCATAATTGCGCAAAAGTGAATGCAATGCATACAGTATGGAATTAAACAAAAACAAGCTTTATTAAACTCATAGTATCGTTACACATGATTGTCTGTATAAGAGGAAGAACAACAAGCAGATGTTCCTTAGTATGGGATATGCCCTTACCTTACTGCAATGGTTGTTTCTCACCGTCTCCCCACACTCAGTTCCAGATTGTCCAACAGATCTTGAGGTGAGAGTGCCAATTCCTCAATCAGCATCTGTTTCAGTTGTTGGGTGTTCGCCGGAGTATGTAATCGTGCCTCAAGGCGTCTCCGCAAAGCATCTCATACATGTTCTATGGGATTCTGGCCAATCCATTCGAGTGATATCTTTACTTTTCAGTATCTTCTAAACAGCAGGAGTCCGGTGTGGCCGTGCATTATCATCTATAAAAACGAAGTCTGGTCTAATTGCACCTCGGAACAGACGCACATAGGAAAGGATCACCTCCTGACAATGGCGATCTCCGGTTACAGAACTTCTGTCGAAAATGTGGAGCTCTGTCCGCCCGTTCAGCATAATGCCTCCCCAGACGAGATCTCGAGGACACCGTGATGGTCTCTTTCCGTGATGTTACTGAGATTAAACAGTGTCCTTACCGCTCTCCAAATAAGTTGGCGTTGAGAATCATTTGAGGCACTAAAACGACTCTCATCCGCAAGGAGGACACGACTCCATTAATGAGATGCCTAGTTTTTGCGCTCCTTGCACCACTCTAAAAGGTGGCGCCGATAGCCAACTTTCAAAGGGATGCAGCGTTCAGGACGGCGGGCTGAGTTGCTGAGCTGTGGAGCTTGCTGATTGGGCTCTTTTCGCCGTAGGACGATATATCGGTTATATGCTGCAGTTGTTGTCCTGGAGCGGCCACCACCAACCTTTCTAATAGCTGCACCTGTAGTTTGGAAGGCTTTCCAAGCCTGCGAAACGACACTTTTATTGACTTCGAAATCTTCACCCACACTGGTCACACTACGCCCCTCCTCCAACTTTCCAATCATTCTTCCACTCGTCAAGTCATCCATATGATTTCTTCTAGCCATATTTCACGAAAGATTTTACTTGCAGCGAATGTCTTTAATTGCGTCTTCGTCCTTCCTTTTATGGTAGTCTCGAGTGGAGCGCACGGAGCGTTTTGCGTACGATCACGTAGCCTGTGATGTTTTTTTCCGGACATTTGCATATGCAGGATCTTTCTACTGAATTGCGTGTTCATTGTACCGATAGCAAGAACCCCTTTCTTGCAACTGCATGGTTATCTGATTAAAATTTGCATTGTTGCTTAAGTTTTGCACACCAGTGTATATAGTATATATGTGTGTGTGTGTGTGTGTAAGATAAAAAATAGGTAAATCAGCTTAATAATTTAATTTAGTAACTTAGGGGCAGCCTTTTAATTTGCCTTTTTTAATATGGTTATTTACTCTTTGTTCTTAAAATAATAATAACATTTCTGGACTGGGTCAGTTCTAGATTAATCTATGCCACAAAGCTAGCGTATGCTAACAACGTAGTTATTTCAGAACCTAAATTCTAAGATCTGAAACCTTTCTAACGTAACCCAAATCCTTTCTTTTTGCTGAGCTGCCACGAATGAACCTGGTTTGCGTTTATATTATACACGGGCAGGGGGGGGGCAGCAACACAAACGCACTAATGGTGCCAACCGGTTTACCAGGTTTCAAACATGAGATATTTTGAAATCAAATTCTCTGATAAGCAGAATTATTTCTGCAAACACTTTAATATCCCATAACTATTTGTTATTTACCTTACAATGAAACCTACGTCTAGTTTCTTTATATTTTTCGTACAGATACCTCAGAAATTAAACTAATTGTAAAAACAAGTGACAATTCTATATCTTCCGTTCTACTGGGCCTATTGACGGAATTCAACATACATTTTACATGTCTGTAAAACGCGACAGATTTATATGTAACACTCTTTAACCCTATTGTAATATACGTATTTTAATACAAAATCGGACTTTTTTTTAACATGTTGAGCACGGCGCCGAATTTATTGTCCTTTCCGCTCATCCGGCAGCGAGCTAAGCCGTATTTTTGTTTAGAATGTTTCAATACATTTCATTAAAACTAAATTTGATCACATTTCATTGTGACTATATTTATTTTTTAACTTTAATACTGTCGGTCCCGCGGACCGACGCCAGCCAAACGAAAATTCCAGTGCCGGTCCCCAGGGGCCGACGCCGGCCACACGGAAAGTTCACTGCCGGCGCCGTACTCAACGTGTTTAATGACATATCGATTTTTTTTTCTCATTTCTATACTACTGCTCAAATTATGGCAAGGTGACAAGGGTCTTAAAAATCACACAAGTGGTTTTTAAAAAATTAGCTCTCAAAATTTTAGCTCCTCAGTGTTAATTTAATAATAACCTATGTATAGATTATAATATATATTTAATAATATCTCTTTTTTATTAAGCTTACTCGATTCCTTCTTTCACAATTTCAAATTTAGTTTATATCCAAATAAAATCCTCAGTTATTTACTGATTTACCGTTTTAATTCAAATTTTTGAATAACTTTTATAAATTTTCAGAAAGCATTTTGAATTATAATCTATAAAAGTTTTGACATCGCTTTATAGAAGATGTATTTCTAGGCATACCTGCAAAAAAATAAATTTTGTTTCATGAAACATTTCCCAAGATATATATTGGTGTGCGTTTTGACATTTGGCATATTTGTTATGAGCGATAACAACGCCAAATGTGGTTTACGCAGTTTGCTAAAAATTATTTCAAAGAATGAAAGATGCACCTTTTTTTCCCGCTCGTGCACAATGAAAATAGGGAAAGGGAAACAGGTTACTATAAATTAAGAATTTCGCCAAGTAAATTATTCTTGGAGCAAACTGAAAAGAGTGCGCCAGGATAAATTTTTAATTTTCTCGCTAAGTTTCTCATAAAATTTTACGAAATTTAATATTTGAGCATAATTTGAGTAGTAGAATCGAAATATGGAAAAATATGTTATTTAAAAAAAAAGTCCCATTTTGTATCAAAATACCTATATTCTAACAATGCTGTATAATAAATATATATATATGTATCCTGGAACCGCGCTTTCAAGACATTAAAAATGCAAGTTAAATTTCGTCAGTAGGTTCAGTAAAATGAGTGTATTTATTGACTGATATCCTAGAGGTTGATTTACGCTGGGAGCACTGCTTTACTGATTAGCTAAGAAATGCGTGTGGACTGCTTAAGAAGTACGGGATAAGCAGTAATATGACAGATAATTTTTTTATGTTTTCACTTTAGTGTTAGATGATAATGAAACAGAAAAAAAAAATGCCTTTTCTACCCGAAACTGAATAGGCAGGGAAACAGCTAACGCCAGTCAAGTGAGGAACAGGCAAATGACAAATTCTGAAACGGAATTTAAACTCAGGAAATCCACTCATGAATTAGACCTATTCATCTTTGCAATATACGTTGCAGATCTTATATCCGGCTTGTTACTATCCTAGGTTCCTCGTTTAATCAGGGAAATGGATGAAGGGGGTTAATCCCCGAAGTGTGGTGTCGGACAATGATCCGAGGAGTTCGCCATTTAGCAGAAGTCTCTTATTAAGCGTCTATCTCCTGTGGGTGCTTCCTAATAAATTACAGTGGATTATGTTGCTAGGCCAGGTAAGGCTGCTCAGCTGCAGCAGGGATAAGCCGAACCAGATTGCTACATCAATTGCAAGCATAGTAATGTTCATCTCCTTAATGAAAAAGAAAGAATTCTGCTTATTCAACAAGAACAGCCATTGAATAAAATACTTGTAGTCGGCAGAGTATTTCCTGTAGGCTCATTTGTTAGAAGGTAATTGAACTCACTAGGTTAGCAATACATTTACCATGTTGCAATCAGAATTCTCGAACTCGGTTTTATGAAACAGCCATTAATGTTTTCTTATTTTAATTTAGAAACTTTAGGTGTCCCGGGAGGTACATCCCGGACTATGATTACCAAAGCTGATTCTCTGCCATGCTATTAGGTTCTAATGCGAATCCCATTCAAGGCATAGACATGTGTGATCGTAATATCTTTTAAGAATTAGACATTTTTAAAATCTGTCCATCTGAAAAATATTTAAGAGGATTGAAGCGGGAAGAAATCGGAATAAAACTATCGGATTCAGTCTGCTGGGTGCTCTTAGTCAAAATTGTAATACACTTTAGAATGATAATCCTCGTGAGATTAGATTTTATTTAATAATCCGATCTAATTCGCCTTATAGGAGAACACCTCACTTAGAATCTTTGAACGGTAGAATGAACAAATTGGCTGAATATTAATAATTTCAAATTTATTGTTACGCAGCAGGATAATGCAAAATATTTGTCGAATATTTCTTCACAAGAGGCCCACCAGTGGCCGAGCGGTAACGTCGCTGAACACTGGTAGTTAGGTTCGAATCCCGCGAACGGGCTGGCTGCATGGGTGTTTTCGTGGTTTTCTCCATGTCTAACGTGTATACGAGCCAGTTTCCCTTAAAAAGTCCTCCACGAAGGCATCCCTCCCTTAAGGCAGATAGCCCTCGAGTGCTTTGCCGTAATCTAATAAACCAAATTCTTCACAAGAGCGCATCGATACATTCACGTAACATAGGTTGTCGACGAAGTATTTAAAAAATAAAGCATTAAAGCATAATCGTAAGCAATAACTGTGACTTAATTTAATTAGAATTGATGGTAATATGCCTGCTTCTAGATCTTTTTTTTACATAAGATTGAAGATAATATGTACTGCACTCAATATCTAATCACAATAGCATCGTTAGAGACTCAGCTCCAGAGAATTTTATCTGCGGACAAATGTTTCTTATCGACGGAGATACAGTCAGATGTATTGCAAAAACTATTGACATTTTACATAGGGTGAAAAAAAAAGAAACACGAAAAATTAAGTGTACTCTTGCTTGTATTTGAACCATGGATCTTTCAATTGTTAGCTGTATATGTTAACCAATTTCACTTCGAGAGAACGCATGGGAGAGTAAGAATCTGTTTTGTTATAACATCTACTTTAAAGACCGCATGAAATAATTCTTCTGTAACATTTTTAGGCAACCGATTATTAAGTTTGTATTAGCTGTACGCAAAAATAAAATTAGAAATTAAATAAAGAAATAAAGTTTACAAAAGCATTTAATACACTGGTATCGCAATAAGAGGACTATTTCCTAAAATGAGTTCAAGAATAATTTGCAAGTCGTTTTGCGTCAACATAGAATATTCATACATGTAGAATATTTGAAATGATCGCTGTTTGGAAAACTGCAGAAAACGTGAAACTTCACAGAGATCTCAAATCTTTAAATCTTTAAAAAACAACAAGACACTTTTTTATTTTTTTATGAATAAAAATCTTGTATCTTTCACTGTCAGTTTTTGAAATCCGCTCTTGATCTGTCTTCTTACACGTTTGTGACAGTTTGACGCCTTCCTTGACATCCATTTTTAAGTTAAGCGAGAAACTCCGACTTCCTCCCAAATATCCCCTTTGGAATTCTTTTGACAGTTTCGGTCGTCTTTTCATAGGGATTTACAGCTGAACATATTTTCCAATTTCTTAAATTGATGCCACCTCGAAGGAATTTTGGAACGTTGAGTGGCAACGAGTTTGGGCATTTCTTGCTGTCAATCCTGGTAAGACGTTCACAAAAGCCACATGGACTGACGATTGATGAGCTACAACGTTGGAAGTTGCGGCCTTATTGATTAACTACAGAATACTGCTGTCTTCTACAAAGTTGTTATTTACTACATGGCATTATTAAATTATTTTGTAATCCAGTTATGTGTTTCATCATTCATATGTTTAATAACCAGTGAACTCGAAAAGGAATAGCTGAAATATCATTAACAGATGGAAAGCACATGTGTGTAATATTGTTTTCGGACTTATACAGAAGTGAGCCTTGAACAATGAAGACCTCAACTGCTCTGCTACATTTATACACTTACGCTTTCTAATAAAAAATGTTTGAAATTTTGCAATAATTTGAGAACTTCGGTTAATATGTGTATAAGCGAAATGTACACCTTGCACAAAAAAAATGTGACAGTTCTATATCTCCCTTCTACTGGACCCACTGCCGAATTTTAACTTGCGTTTTCCATGGCTCGAAAACGCGACTCAGGATATGTATTACATTTATATGTAACATTTTTCTAACATAGTTATTTTGACGCAAAATCGGAAGGCTGCATATGAAATCCTTTCCAACATGATTATTTACAAAAATATGTGCATACGTGTAGGGAATATTCATTTCACAAATAAAGGGTATAAATGAATGAAAAAAAGTACATTTATACTGTTGTGAATGTATTTTTTCCCTTCACTTAGTTTCTTCATTCTTAATATACAGAGTGGTTACTTTCTGTCAGAAAAAAAAAAAAAAAAAAAAAAAAAAAAAAAAAAAAACAGATGAGTTTCTGAAACAGAGAATTTCTGTTACCTTTTATTGTCATAACGTTACTAAACCTTCTCAATAATCAAAGATTAACCGTATTTATCATCACGCATTTGAGCATACAATGTAATAGCACTTTATATAAAACGGTTGTTGGAGTGTCTGATTGGCCAACGTAATATATATAGGTTGCTTGCTAACATTTTAAATCTCATAATATTGTTCCATCATCGTAGACTTCTGATAGTCCTGCTGATGCGGCTGCCCTCATTTTGTTGAGGAAGAAAGTTGTAATATCTCGAATTTCTGAGTACTTACTGGCTTAGCTGCCTAAAGAACTGTATTTTACTACTATTACCAAAGAGGACTAATTCCCAAAGAGGACGCTTGAAAACTCACTTCGCCGATTTGTTTTCTGGAGGACAGTGCACTACAGTACGCCATATACTGTGTGTTTATTTTATCTTGTTCCAATGTTTTAAATAATAATATAATTTTGTGGATTTTGTATTTAGATTGCTGTTTTTAGTAGAACTATAATTAAAATTGTTTTATATCCCTGTGCAAGGCAGCACGAGACTTATTTTAAGAGAAAACTACGCCGAAAACGTAAAAATACAGGAGCACGCGCATTTCATAAATAAATATCTCGTAATTCATATTTAAACTGAATAAATGTAATTGACTACTGTGTTATCTGTGACCGTAATTCTACGCTTTTGCTTTCCAGAAATCTCAAGAAAACGGAAATTACAAGAACATTCTCGTGCCCGATTAAAAAACTTTAAAAAGCCGGAGAGAAACATCTCGGTTCAGTTCTTTATTTTGTTGTTGATTGATTGTAGCGAATTAGCGGTGAGATTGGATTAGCTTTCTCTGCGCTTTGGATGGTGTTCTATTTAACGTTTTAGTAGTTTAAAATATAACTACTGTGCGATATTGTACGAATATCTTTGAAGAAAAACCTAGCGTTTTGTTACATTCCCTGTGATAAGAACAAATTTTAACTTTTTATTGAACTTGTGCATTCAGTCTATTACGAACCCGTACGCACGCAACAATGTTTTAACCCGTTAACTGTAATTGACGAGTATACTCGCCATGGAGAAGCGGCACGATTTTGTGTATTGACGAGTATACTCGTCATGCGTATAATGAAATGAAAAGGTAAGAGGAAGGTTTATTTAGTAAATATTGTACATAATGAAAACGTAATAAAAACAGAGAAAAGAAAAACAATAACAAAAAAAACCGCAGCTAGTGATTGATTATCATAAAAAAATGGTTGGAATGGATATGAGCGATGGAATTATCATGGCGTACTCCCCAGCGAGAAAACGACTCAAAAAGTACTACAAAAAGATAGTTCTCCATTTCTTAGACATTATGTATCTGAATGCATTCATATTATAAAAAAATAATGGAACATTATCGCGTATCAACTTTTTGCTCAAATTTATTGAAGACTCTTTTGCGAAGTATCCAATTGAAAGAAGCAAATCGACACAAACTCGGCCATTTAGACCTAATATAAGCCAATTACGCGAAAATCATGTTCCGCGTTATATACCCCGAAACATCGAAAAAAAACCCAACCCTGCGTAAAGGTGTTCGCATTGCTAAAAACGTAAGATAAGGAAGGAATCGCGTTAGTGGTGTTCGATTTGCAAAGTCCCACTGTCTATATGTCTTATGTCTATATGTCTTATGTTAACCAAATAAGTAAATATTAGTAATAAAAGTTTCAATTTTATAAAATAAACTCATTTTTTCATCCAATATTTTACCAGCATCACTTACTGTGTGTTTGATGAATATACTCGTCGTGGCTCGATTCTCGCGACACAAAACGGTGCGCACTCTTAAACGAGGGCGCTACAGTTAACTGGTTAAATAAAAGGAAGTCCGGATACCTTAAACTCTTTAGTTCTTTTAATTGCTACATATTTTCATAGATTCATGTATTACGCACACACACTTTTATATGTATATATAAAGGATATGATATAAAAAAGGATATGATTTTAAAATTAAATGTCGGCAATGTTTAGAATTTTAATCAATGTTACTAATTTTTATTTGCGTTTAGTATGCTCTGACAACTCATCATGGCTATATATAAGCTTCAAGACCAAAATGTTAGTTTCTCAGAAGGAGATCATTTCTGCTTGGGTGACTATTTTGAAAACAAAAGTGTAGTTTTGGTGTGAAAATAATCCATAAGAGATGCACGAGAAGCCCTTGCATTCGGTAAAGGTATGGTGTGGTTTATAGCACAGTGGCATCATCGGGCCGTTCTTTCTTCTACAAATCAAGGAAGGAGATGCAGTTACAGCTATAACGACGGATAATTACGAATGTTTTGCGGCCAAATTTGGAGAATATGGATTTGGAGAACATGTGGGTAAAGTAAGATGTTACCACCTTCATACTGCTAACATCACTATCGACGTAATGCATAAAACATTTGGTAAAAGGAGAATTTCAAGGAATACAATTGTTAGTTGGCCTCCCCGAAATTGATTTAACTTTTCAAATTTTTTGAATTGTTATTTGAAATGAATGATCCATGTAAACAAACCATAAGCACTTGTAAAATTAAACATCTAACGTTATATTCGTGATATTAGGCCCGAGTTATATTACGCATGGTATAGTCATCGAAAGTTACGTTCATCGAATTCACTCGCGTGCGCTAAGTAGAGGTGCGCATTTAAATTTTTGTTTGCCCAATGGCAGGTCCTTAGCCGACTTTGGCTTGGCCGCTAGAAAGGCCAGAAGTGGTGGTCACGTTATTATGGGAGCACCTAACAAGTAGGCCACCTTTATTTCCTATGAAGAGACGGAAAGTTACAACCATGCCTTCCACGGGATTTGAACCCGGGTCTTTTGGTGAAGCAGTCGGCCCCCTTTGTCTGGGCGGCACTTAAATTATTTATTCAAAGAATAATATCATAAATTATAGTTTATTGACCTTTAAATATATCAAGTTTCGCCTAATTTCATTCTTGTGAATACCATTCTAAGTATTTTAGGAGTATTTCATAACTACCATAATTATTGTAATTTTTGTTTCTATTACTTTCAACTTTTTTAATTACTTTGTTGATTTTATTCCACTTCCAAAAAACTGGGCAAATTGTCTTTCGAATTATTTTAAAAATTATGGCTTATTGCCTTATAAAGCTATTTCCTTTATTTCTTTAATTTGGAAATTTTTTCATATATGCAAACATTATCTTAAATCTTTCTTGCTTTTCTTTTACGGTAATTGCCTTCTTAAATAATTTAACTTCGTTTCCTTAAATTCTGATATTAAACTTTAATTACTTTTGTTTTGAAATAACAATTTTACTATCTTTACATTTTTTAATTGAGCTTTAGTTCGCCATATTAATTTGCCCACTTGTTTTTCTGGTTTCTAATTTGAATGTTCTAATTTTATACGTTTAATTTTTATGCAGTATGATTTGCTTAGGGTCACGTCGGACCAGATTAATTATACCTTAATGACTGATTAAAAACATTTTTAAAGAACTTTTTAACTTTTTTTTATCTTGACTTTTAATGACCATACCATTTTGATTGCACTTAATTTTGTACTATTTCATGAATTTGTTTCTATAATCAACCAGATCTAATTCAGAAACGTTCATCTAATGAATTTTTTTTCCTGGTCTCTGAAAAGAAAGAATTTTCCACTATTCTTTATATTATATTATTACTTTTATATTATTTTACTGAGTTGTTTTGTCTTTGTTTCCATTTTGATTTGTGCTCTTCCTATTAGCTTGTTAGCCATTACATTATCTCTTGATAATTGAATAATTTCTCAGCATACTACGAGATTTTTAACAATTAGCAGTCTTAATTTTGAAGTTTCTAAACATTTGATTTTATATAAATATTAACTGAAATTAATTCCAAGTCAATTTTGAAGGCAGCAAAAGCATCACAAATAGGTAAGAAACTGCCGCAATTCCCGTGCGTGCTCTCCTGGGGTAAATGGTCAGTACGTTCAGTTAGCATTTGGGTGACAAGTGGATCGAATCCCGGCGAGGCCATAGCTTATTATTCATATTTTTTACTTCTAAACACTCTGATATATCCGCAGTGGTGTTTGAGTTAAAGCGTGGGAGATTATAATTCTTTATATGCTGGATGAGGTCTTGTGTCTCTATTTAGTAGTTTTTTTTAAATGAGAAATAAAAATAAATTTGCATCCCCCCTCGTGCGTGTTTTCGCGGTGTAAATACTTATCAGAACCACCTAGCAATTCGAAGATCCATGATTCGAACACCAGTGACAGCAAAATTGAATTTTTTTTCGTATCTGTTCCTCTGATAAGCCTATGGTTTCTATTAAATTGTTAACAAAATCAATTTGGTATCATAAAATTATTTCAATACTTCCTCATTGTCTTTAAGCCTGATCATTTGCATAATCATTTCATGTAGTAATAGTATTTTCGGTTATAATGTTGCAAGGTTATTATTTAAATTAAACAACTGTATATAAGTTCAGCCTTTACTGTAACTTCTTCTTTCCGTTTCCTCATCAGAATGTAAATGATTTAGATGATATTTAAACTTAGGTTGAGTTTAAGAAAGGCCGTATTTCTCGCCTGTGCTTGCACGCTACGTTTAGTTCCCGCCAGCTTTCATAAGTTGTAATTGTTCAGCTTTGCGTTATTATATTCACCACCGACAAATTGATTTTGACGCTTCGGTTAGAATTACTGAGCCAGATTAGAATAAAACTTACACTGTGTAACCTCTGACTACTGTCCACATTTTAATTTGAATTTCACTGTTCTGATTAGTTGCATCCCCACGAGTTGTGGCTGATATCGTTAGCACACAGAAAGTGCGTTTATGTTCTAGAATTCTATTTAAATACAAAGGCTATTAAAAATCTTATCGTGACTTGCAGTTCAGCCATCATGTCTTCAGACCTACCGATAATTCATATCGGTCTGATAGGGTTAATAGTTTCAAATCAACTAAAACCTCATAAAGTTCAAATTTTACATTAAAATTGTTTGAACATTTACACCAATTTTTGTTCGTTACGGTTACTGGAATTTCTGTGTACTTCAAATTTCGATAAACGGAACCAACTAGACCATCTTGATTTATCTATGGTATTGCGTATCTGAAGACGAAAATACATTCCAATCAACCTCCTTTGGGACTATTTCCTTGTTTTTTTCTCGCTTGTGCCAATTATTTCGAGTTTCACTAGCAGTTAAGCCTAATTGAATATTGTTCTATCTTTCCTTTGATTCACGTCGTTTATATTCGCTCGGATCAGAAGGTTATACGTGTACAAATTAAGACCATGGCAAAGATAATTTAAAATCTAGCCAACTGTAATTCATCCTCAGGGCTGCCGTAGCAATCCAGAAAAATAGATTTAGTCTATGCAATTAAATAATTAACTAATGAAGAATCTGTATATATGTGTGCACGTTCTTCGCATTGTAGAAAAAACGTCGCACCTAGGAGGCTCCAAATTTTGAGCATGCAAAGTCTTGTCTGTGACCAAACATGTGCACCCCGAAGCCTGCATTTTGAATTTCGATATTTTTAAATTTCATACGTATTTTGTGCGAATTTAATTTATTCTTGATTAACGAACTCAGCTATTTAAAAGAAAGATGTTGCCACTGCTCGAAATAAAGTATTTTTACCTTAAACGTGTTGTCATTCTACAACAAATTGAGCTATTTTAAGTATTGTTGCCAGTGCCGAAAATAAAATATTCTTAGCTTCCACGTATCACTGTGTTGCCATTTAGCAAAGCGCGAGATATTAAACCGTTTCTTTTTCTTTTTTTTTTTTTTTTTTTTTATTTCTTTTATACATCATTTTAGATTTATTCTAGTACTTTAATAGAACATGTGGCAACGATTGAATAATTCTGCAGATAATACGCATTTTGTACATTCTGAGTTATAAAATAAATGAAATGTAACGCTGTTAAGTGAACTAGCGCCAGAGTGTCTCTATTATAAACAAATATAGTGAATTCTAAAGAGTGCATTTATTGTATTATTTGGTTTATGCTATATCGAGGAAGTAGATTTAATTCAATCCAATAAGTTTAAATGAAATGCAGGAAAAAATGCATATAATTTGATATTCCGTACAAGGAAGTCATGTGGTGCACACATCAGGTTTTTCCTTTTCAATTCTCTTACTGGCATTATTTAATATGTTTTCTTTTGTAAATATACCTTTGCTCTTTTCGATGAATTAATTCTGAAGAAATTATTATAATACCAGTTTAGGTTTGTACTTTCTGTTATTTTCAAAACAACAGCTTTTAGCACTTTTAAAAAAGTCGTCATTATTTCCGTAATCGATTTAATTTTGTTACACTGTACATAATTTTATGTTACTGTATCCTATATATGTATGTATATATATATATATATATATATATATATATATATATATCGAAGAATGCTGCCTCCCAACACATCTATCTCACTAGACGTGTCCTCATTCATCTGTGTGCGTGAAACACTTTCCTCTGCTCGTGCAGCAAGGGAAGATGGACATGTTTTGAGTCGGCCTCTGCGCCGGAGATGAAGGGTCGTCCACTCTCTGCTTCTCTGTCCTCGAAGAAACACAGCGCTTTTTCTTCTTGGCGAAGCTCTGAAACGATTCATCATCGTCGTCTGCCTGACAACGGAAAACAATGCGAGCACTTAACGTAATAACACTCGTGTTCGGGGCGTAAACAACAGTTTCCGAGAGATGAATTATAACCGAAATCAGTCAGCTCTCTGTTTCGTTTTATTAAGTGCTGGCTGTAACATGCTCGAGGAAAATTCCAAAGATTTAAACCTCCTTTACGGATGCTAATTTAAATGGCATAGCTGAAGAGGTGTTCTATTATCTGTTAAACAATTTGCAGTCGTTTGCACGTGGGGCAATTTTTTAATTAATTAATTATTCATTTCATTAATTTTCATTGCAGGAGGAGTTCTGCTGCCCTTCAAAGCGAGTTTCGCAAAAGCAGTAAATATGCGCTTAATTTGTAACAGCCCTATTGTTGTTTTGTCGTAATAAGACTGTCCAGTTCATAAGTAATTTATTTTTCCATTTCTGAGAATACTTCTTAGGTTTTATTTTAATTAGTAGACTATTTCTCGTCTGTAAAGAAACCAATAATAATTGATGTACATTTTATTTTAGTAAAGAAGCTTTCCAACAATTCAAATGCCATCGCATTCTCCAGCTACTAAATATAGATAGATACAATCCATTAGAAGTACCATTAACAAGAGATAACGAAGAACTGTCGCGAATGCACCAACAGCTGATCACGGCGTCTATAAAAATAAAATTTACGACAAGGCGTCGTTTTTTTCTTAGATTTGGTTTTCCTTTGCAAGTTATTCTTTGCCAAATAAATATCTTACGATAAATCTTTTGCTAACTTTCACGCTCTAACAACTTAGCGGAAATTCAAATTAAACGAATTTCGTGTAACGAGTGAGAATTTAAACTGAGAGAGAGCATTAGTTACTTAAACCAAAGATTCTCAGCCTTTTCTGGATCACCGCCGTCCATCTACAACTATTTTCTGTCTATCTCTCTATTAAAGAACATAAAACAGAAATTAACTAAAACTACTATCAAATGCAGTTAAAAAAAATTTTTAAAACTTTAAAATCAATGACCAGAAAAAAATGCATTAATGAGATCATTGAGGCTGGTGAAGCTTTAAAAATGTGTTAATGTGTGGTTCCAGTTACGTGAGCATCCATTGCAAATTACCACGTTCAGTGACATGCAGTCTGCCGTTTCCTTAAACAGTGAATTATCTACTGCACCGAGTCTACGCTCAGCCAAAGGAGATGAAGGAAAAGCAATTAAAATTTTCTGTACTCTTGCACAAAATCCAGAATAGAGAGCTGGCACTGATATTTGAAGCCAGGAATTTTAGTATCCATTTCTGAATTTTACTTTTCGCCCTTCGTTAGTGATGAGTTCTACGAGTTCCTCTTTAAAATCTGCATTTGCAAAAGTCTCTATAACTCAACTCGGAATATCGATGTTTAAAATATCCTAGAATCAATCCGAAAAATGCTCGAAGAATGTTCAAGTATTGGCAGTTTCTGCGTTCGAAAAATCTTCCTGCTTTGAAGAAACTGCAGACAATTTGGGAAAAATGGCTGTATTCATCTTTAATTTGTTGGGTTTTATATTCATTTTAAGTAAGAATTTTATTTCGACGCGGTTTTAAGTAATAGGTGTTTTCTGAATCCCTACAGAGAATTTCTAGTACTAGTCAATATCTTCGAATTTTTAGTTTAGTTCTTGTGATTTGAGTTACCGCTCGAGTGAGGCATAGTGTTTTAGCGTCATGTCGACGCATTGTGAATTTTAAAGAGTTTAATAAAGGTTACTTTTAACTCTTCTCCTCTGTAGTTCCTACAGGCACTTACTACACGTACAGTTGTCTCTTAGAAGATAAGCAAGAGGATCTTACAAACTAAATTTCGCAGGAAAAGAGGTTTGGCCATAAAAGCAGCCGTGACGATTTTTACTTTAATTAACTTTGACTCCCCACTTAACAATATTAAATTGACTTCATTAAATATTTTAAACACGTGCGCAAAATAAATTAATATTTCAGGTTTGGATGTAATCAAGTTTTCGAGCTTTCTTTCCACCGACAACCAGGCAGCCTATCCACTAGGCAGTTAGCATGTCGGCCAGATAGTCCCGCTGACGGAATTAATTTGATCCACATAACACACTTTGGTGCATATTGTGCTCAAGACGAGTGTTGGGGATGGTGTAAACAAATGCTGGCCGAGACGATAGCGCAGTAACGGAAGAAGGGTGCATTGCGGGTGAGGAGAACGATTTCAATTACATATTTACAGAGTTATGGATTGGTGGTTAAAATAAACATCCACTACGTGAACAATAAATGAGTACAGTACAATTTATGATCAATTAACAGAGCAAATACGATGAACTTCTTTGAAGCAAGCGAATGAAATGGTCATCATCTCCACTACAAAACTACGCAAATAATCTATCATACAATGGATTGTTTCTAATCTTATTCACTGACCTAATAACGCAATAAAGTAACGTACGTAAGTCTTCATTCAGACTTTTACCAAATGCTGACTATGTAGAACGATGTACAGCGAGTGCATTTGGAGTTGCTTGTTTTAAAAGCGAAACCCTTATGACGCTAGTCATTGCTGGAGTACTATCAGTAGCAGCTGATAGAATATTACGAATAAGAAATTCTTTCTCGTGAAAAATCTTGTTCATGATATTAAACATCGATTCTGCCTTTGTATCGATTTCCAGTTTTAGGAAATAATAACTCTTGACATAATTTTGCTTCTTTTATGAATCGACGTCACGTAAGTGTATTGCTTAATTACTTAGCGGTTAAATCATCAAGTTGAATAGAAAATTTGCAAGTCTGTAAGTAATCGCATAATGATGTTTCCACGTCTTTAGCCATCTCATCTATTCTTTTTTGCTCTGAATTACCACTCAGAGGAATGTTTTTGGTGATACATAGATGTTTTATGCTTTTATTACTTCTTTGACGGCGGGCGAAATTAATTCCTCGCCTACTGTGTATGGTTTTCCGTGTATGCTATTAATGTTATGTAATCATAGTCGATCATCTTCTATTTATAAGAGGAAGAAGCAAAAAGGTTCGACACATTTGGCTATATTAAATATTTTCTAAGGGTTTTTTTTAATTTTCTAACAGTTATTTTTAATTTTGAAACTATTTCCTTTAAATTCTCGTTTTCCACCTACAACTCTGTGCCAGAATAAGATTTCAGTATCGCGTTTCATGTAAATGAAGTAGAACCAGTATATAATGGGGAAGTGCAATCAGTTCCGTAGAAGAACTCAGAAGTTCTTAGTATAGCGTGTTCTGCCTTCGGGGCCACGTCGTTACTTTAAGCGTATCTTACTACGAACGGCCGTAGTCTTGGTGTCCGCCGAAAACATCGCGGACGAAAACGTCGCGGAAAAAACAACGCAAGGCGAAATAGGAAAAAGGACATTGTGGTAGAATGTATGTGTAATTTAATATTAACTATAAACCTGCAGAATAGATAAGCTGTATGTAATAGCTCTCACTCTAGCCTGAGTATACACAAGATATGCTCTAATAGCCTCTAATGTTGACCAGTATACAACAGACAACATTGTCTAACTGCGACTTTAACAGCGAAGTCATATTAATAGAAGTTTTACTGATTAGCAAGTGCTTATTTGTATTTAGTAATGAGATTGTGGTGAAATTATTAGTGACCGGTAACTTTGTATGAAAATATTCATATAAAGATAATTTTTCACATAGTGATTGTGTAACGTGAATTAACCCTTATCAGATCAAATTTAGCATGAACGGTACGTCATAATAAAAATTGGTACAATTTGATGTACAAAAATTTATTGTTTGGCTATATGACCACAAAAAAAAAACTATGTGTTGACTTTTTGAAACAAGATAATTAGTGAATAAAAGGCATAACTACAAATTCGCCAGGAATGTTACGTCTCAGTGATCACTGGTACGCACTAATATAACACGCGTAATTACCAAGTAGCTGTATTTGTAATTTATTAAGCTACCAGGTCATCCTTGGCCAAATTGATACTATTTTAATCTAACGTTTGTAGGGAATTTTATGTTAATTAACAGCCTTTACTATAATTTCCCCTTTCTGCATTCCTCATAAAAACGCAAATGAGTAGCCAGTATTTAAAGTGAGGTTTTTGTATTTTAAAACAAAGCCTGTTTCTAGCAACGTTTGTGAGCTACGTTGATAGTTTCCTGCCAGCTCTGAGAGTTTTTATTATTGGGCTGTACGGTTTCTGGCAGCCGACGCTTTAATTCTGAAGCTCCGGTAGAGTTAGCGAACCAGCTTCCAGTAGTTTTTACTTGTGTAGTCCTTGACTACTGTTCAATGTTTGATTTAATTTGGACTCTTCTATTTTACTTTGCATCACCACGATTTATGGAAACTGTAGTATAAGAGTGTGCGTTTGAGTTTGAAATTCTGTTTAAATAAAATTTCAGCTAGTTACTTCAGCCTTTACTATAACTTCTCATTTCCGTTTTCTCACCAGAAATGTAAGTAGAGACGAAGTAAGCTGAGTTTTTTGCACTGTAAGGCAAAGAGCGTTTCTTCCTCTCTAGGCCATGTTAATTTAATTTTGATATTCCTATTAAGTTTCTTATTATTTGGCTTCGCATTATTTGCTGCCGACTTTTAAATTGTTACTTCAATTAGAGTTTTGAACAAATTTAGATTTCATTTTACTTAGTTTAGTACTTACTTAGTTGAAGTTAGACTACTAATCTATGTTTTAATATTTTAATTTTGCTTTAACTACATCGCCACAAGTGGTAGTCTGTCCTGTAAGCACAATAAGTGCATTTATGTTGTAAAGTTAGTGTTTAAATAAAAAAAAAGTTATTTTGTAACGTTTCTAAGACTTTGCAGTTACTTCAGCAAAAATTCGTTCTACTTTTGTTAAAAGTTTGGATTTAGTTTATGCTTCCAAAACTCTTAAGTTAATTTCTGTAGATTATCTGAAAACAGTTATCCAAAACAATTTCACAATTAGTTCTACAAATAGATTATGTTTTGTTATTATTATCAGCCTAATTTTCTTTCTTTGCTTAATTGTTTTGTTATAGTTAAATTAAAACTTTTTACTAAATACACACATGCTCTTAACCAGTTAATTCTAATTGACGAGTATACTCGTTATGGAGAAGCAGCACGATTTTGTGTATTGACGAGTATACTCATCATGCGTATATTATGCTAATGAAATGGAAAGATAAGAGCCAGGTTTATTTTAGTAAATACTGTACATAATGAAAACGTAATAGAAACAGAGAAAAGAAAAATAATAACTTAGAAACTGGAGCTAGTGATTGATTATAATAAAAAATGGGTGGAATGGATATGAGCGATGGAATTATCATAGCTTACTCTACAGCAAGAAATCGACTCAAAAAGCACTAAAAAAAGATATTTCTCCATTTCTTAGACATTATGTGTCTGAATGCTTTCATATTATATAAAAAAATAATGGAACATTATCGCGTATCAACTTTTTGCTCATTTATTGAAGACACTTTTGCGACGTATCCAATCGAAAGAAGCAAATCGACACAAACTCGGCCATTTAAACTTAATATAAGCCAATTAAGCGAAAATCATGTTCCGCGTTATATACCCCGAAACATCGAAAAAAAAAAAAAAAAAAAAAAACCAACCCTACGCAAATGTGTTCGCATTGCTAAAAACGTAAGATAAGGAAGGAATCGCGTTAGTGGTGTTCGATTTGCAAAGTCCCACTGTCTATATGTCTTATGTCTATATGTCTTATGTTAACCAAATAAGTCAATATTAGTAATAAAAGTTTCAATTTTATAAAATAAACTCATTTTTTCATCCAATATTTTACCAGCATCACTTACTGTGTGTTTGATGAATATACTCGTCATGGCTCGATTCTCGCGACACAAAACGGTGCGCACTCTTAAACGAGGGCGCTACAGTTAACTGGTTAAATAAAAGGAAGTACGGATACCTTAAACTCTTTAGTTCTTTTAATTGCTACATATTTTCATAGATTCATGTATTACGCACACACACTTTTATATGTATATATAAAGGATTTTCATCCAATATCTTACCAGTGCAACTTACTCTGTGATGGACAAATATACTTGTCATGGCTCGATTCTGGCGCCACAAAACGGTGCGCACTTTTAAACGAGAGCGCCACAGTTAACTGGTTAACATTGTAGCCAATTTTAAATATACAATGCACCTCACATATTTGCATCTTCGTACAACGATTTAACACGTGCTCGAAAATTTAAAAATATTCGTAGATGCTAAAATAAATTAAAAATTGAGATTAAGGGAAATAATTGCAACGAAGTGCATTGTTAAAGTAATGATGTCTCTCTCTCTAGCTATATACTCAAATTTAATCCCCCCGCTGTGAAAAGCACACTAATTCTCTTGTTCCAGCCTCCACTTAATCTTTTAATGGATTCCCTTCTCTCTACTGAGAGGAATTAATGGAGCACACAATAGCTTCCATACAGGTAGGTGCCTGTTTAGTCACAAAATTAAAGGAAGAAACTCATGTTCGAGAATATAGTTTTTTGTGCATACATCACTTTGGACTGAGGTGCAAGGTCAACATTACTGTACGAGAATGAAAACTTAAATTGAAGACCCAAATTTGATATTCTTAAATATGCCTTCGCTAAATTTGTAAATATTTTAAAACAAACCATTGGTAGAATCCATTAAAATTTCTCAACAATGAAAGAAAATAATAACTAACGTTTAACGAGGAATTTAAGAGTTATTTTGTCGTAACGGTCAGCAAAACCTCACCAGTTTATCATCGATAATTGTGTTTCCTAAGTTATTGCAATAACTTTTAAGGAATTAATTTTGTTAAGCCTACGTAATGCCTTACAACCTTTTTTGCCTTTTCATACATATTTTAATTCGAACGGACAGATTAAACACGCTTTGGGCTAAATTGAACTCCTGTTTAACCTTTTAGGTTACAAGACGACTGAATTAAGTAGTTGAATTAATTATAATAACGTTTTTCTGAAGAATTCTTCTTTGACTAAATTTATGAGTTTGTTTCCGGTAAATTTTTGAGTTTATTGCAATCTGATTTGCGATTTATTAATTGCTTACCGACCTAACTAAGCAATACATATTTGGCATTTTTCCCAAACATTTGGGTATCTGTACTTGTCAAGGTGATCATTTAGAGAGGTAGAGCTAGTTCTAGTAGAATTAAAATTTATTTTGTTTTAATTCACCAACATTTAATTTTTGTTCCAAATTTATAAATGCTTATAGGGACATTTTAAGAAAACTACCAAATTACGAGAGATAATGTCTGCCCCATTGATGAGTGTATTATCCATTTTATCCATCCAATCTCTCTTGATTTTTTAATCTAATTATAATTTACTTCTGCAAATTTTACTGATGATGTTGTCTGTTAAATATTTTTTTCTTTTCATTTTAAAGTTTAAATATAAATATTCCATTTTTAGTCCAAAGGGCTATTAATTTCGTTTCGGCATTTTGCATTGATTCCCTATAAACGATGAATCACTTTTTAAATTGCTACCACCAAATATTAGAGCCCTGTTTTACATCTAAAGAAATTAAATAATGAAGAATCTACATAAATGTATGTATGTTTCTTGCATTGTGATAAAACAACGGTACCTAGAGCCATCCAGTTTTGAATAACTTACGTCTCCACTTGAATGTGGGCATCTGAAAGCCCAAATTTGGAATTTGTTTCATTATATACTTCATATTTTGTAAAGCATTTATGAGTTTTGATTAAGAAACTCAACGAGTTCAAAGCGAGCAATGGCAACAGTGTACAAAAAAAAAAAAAAAAATTACTTTTATCTCCAGCGCGCAAGTTTGCGTATCGGAAATTCCAAATATATGCTCATTTTAAAATTATTTTGCGATGTTCCTGTTGAACTGAATTTTATGGTTTACGTGCGAAGAACATGATATATAGTAAATAAAAGCTACTCACAAAACGTTAAAAAAACGCGGTTTTGGGCGTAATAAAAAATAGAAAAACTTTCGGATTTATTATTGTTATTATTTATTACTCTTATTATTATTGCATTACTTTCTTTTAGGATTACTAGACCTGAGGAATCTAAAATTATTTTTTTGCGTTATGTAATTTGTTTTAACATACGCTATCTGCCGGAGAAAGTGCAATATTTTAAAATATTTATTCTATAATTATGAAATTTGCAAGAAATGCATAGCTGAACGAATTATGTAAATGATATGACAAACAAGTATGTCACTTGATGTTATGTTAGTGAGACAAAGGGGTCGTAAACGTCTGATGAGTCAACAGATGGTGCGCTCTGCCAACTGTAGGAAGCCTCTTTCATTCCAGAAGCCACGTGCAGTTGAATAGATGCCTGGTAAATGACGCTAAAGTCAATTTTGGCTATCCAACATTTTCACAAGGGGTTTTGTTTTAAGCCTTCGAGCAGCTATGGTTGGTCCTTCAGTTATATCGCATACGTGTGTCCGTTGTGAAAAAGATTTAGGGAAGATGAAGGAAGAGTGAATTTTGCTAGAGGTGCTCTTGTACATACGTCAGCCCGCTTCTGCTTCCGAAAGAACGAAGTAGCTGTCTTACAAAATACGATTGTCAATATTATTTGGGTCTTTGGGTGCCCCAATACCAGTGAGCATCATTTCTTTGTGATTGGTCGAAAGTGTCTTTCATTCATGTCATCCTTTGCAAAGACTGCATTTGACACAAATCCCTAACACCAATGACTGTAAAGGTATCGAGACACGGTATCATGGATGACTAAATTGAACAGGTAGTGTATAGTGATGAATCTTTCTTAAGTTTCACCAATGACCGTCGCTTCTTCAGCGGCTGAAAAACGCAGTTTTACAGCAAGATGTTCAATCCCACATAGTTATCTTCATCATACAAGTACAGGAATATGCTCAGACGCTCCCATGGCCACCAAAGTCTCCAGATTTCACTCCGAACAAACATTTATAGCAAGTAGTTGCCCATTCATTGCACGATCTGCCTCAGGTTGAATCAAATGATGACCTGTGGAAGACAGTTGAACTCATACGGTCATCTATGCTTCAGGACAATATTCACACATTGATTTCATCTATACCTGGATTCGGTTGTTCTTTGTTTCGCCCCAAGAGGTGGCTCTATTTCCTATTATGAGCTTGCAATACGATTGCTTTATGGCATTACCGTTTTGAAATTTAAATCATTTTTTTTATACATGCGTTTTCTATGTGTTCGGGCATATATAAAGAGATAAACAGGTAGAGCGATAGGTAATTAGGTACGTATTTTTCCAACTTCCATATGATTTGTTTTTTAAAAGAATCACAAAGTACACGTTTGAAATCGAGTGGCAATACCTGATGAGTATCACACAGGACGATAATAAACCACCTCAAATGTATTAGTAGGCAAAGCACCGAGCTAATTACCAATGCCAGTTGGACAAACGCTTGTGCCAAATGAAATCCTTTTGACTATCCCGCTAACTTTAATTAATAAGTAAGATCTGCCTTTCACCCAGAAATCTCCGATCTCCCCGAATTCTCATTAGGGAAAACTGCTCTTCCTTTTGTCCTTACTCTCCAAAAACATGTGCGACTGGATCTTGTCTTTGAAATCAAACGACAGAGTCCACTGATGCGAGAGGGCAGAGAAGATGACTCTCCTCTCCCTGGCGTATTCCTCTGGCTTATTCCACTCCATCTCGTTATATTCTGCTGAGATTCAGAGAAAATCCTCAAAAGCAAATAAATAAGAGGTGGGGGAGAAGACAAAATGCAAGAGGGAATATTAAGCTCGCTGATCTCCATTTTCTTCGAGAGCCATGCATGCCTAAACTATTGCGATTACTTTTACTTGGTTGAGCCAAAAGTTGATGGTATTTGGGGAAAAGGAAGGAAAAAGGGGAATAAAAATAAGAAGATGCAACGATGTACACTGAAATTCAGAGTATATGAAACCTAGAGGGGAAAAATCTGTTTTATTTTTATACTAGAAAAACAAAAAATTCGCGAAGTACAAAGAAATCCTCGCGTTAGCCTTGTCGTTTTGGGATTCTGTTATCATGTTGTAATCAGGAGTATTATTAAACCACAGCCGAGTTAAGTTCACCATTTAAAGAATCTGTTAATCCTCTTAATATAATACTTAATGTTATGATCGAAAGTGTCATTTTATAGAAGCAGGGAAAAGGCTGAAATCAGCGACGCAGTCAGGGAGTGAAGTTTCGCTATAGATTTACTCCAGTTATCTTTATAAATTCAAAATAAAGAATCTGGAAGTGAGTGTGTAAATTCTTATTGTAGAAAGGCGAAGATTGCAGCTAGAGCTCACGTATTTCAAATGCACGTAATTCTGTGCTCGATTGAGTGCATTTGAAGACCGAAATTTAGGTTTCGTATTTATTTTATGCTTTGAAACAATTTTAAAAATTCTACATTTAAACATATTTATGAACTCAATACATATTTTATAGCCAAACTCACGTCGTTGTACAAAGTAAAGGAAGTATTGTAATCGCGAAAAATTTCGAGCATCCTATTTCAAAGGGTAATATCAATTTCGACGGAATCCATTTTAATATCGAATTCCATTTTTAACTATGTTTTTGCGTGACACCTGTACGTACGACCAGATTAAAGGGCTCTTTTTCCCAAAACGGATTGTAAAATGGATTCAAAATTAATTCAGAAGAATTTTTCGTGACGTTTGTGCGTAGGTACGTATATCCTCCACGAAGCAGTTCTCAACCTTTTTGTTCCATGCAACCCCTTTCACCATTACTAGCCCTTTTAGCGTTATGGAACATAAAATTCCGAATAGAAGGGTGGCTTTCTTGTTCATTACACATGAAAATTTTTGACATCTTTTAAAATATATACGATTTCGAGTTTGGATGTATATTAGAAAAAAAAAAAGGAATCAAGGTACAAACTGAAAGAGTTGTTTTTAAATTATAATCAAGAAAATGCCATTTACTTGTGAAATTTTGAAGAACTTTAAAGTTTTAAACCCGTAATGCTTGGAAGGCTAAACCATCATCCCCTCCCTACCCTTCCAAAACTCAAAAAAGATTTATACATTTAATTAAATTTAGTTACTTTTTAATGTGTTTTATAAATTAAACAAGAAAAAGAACACACAATGTTGATAAATACCAAAACTTGAACAAAAGTAGTTTTTTATACTCACAAACTATAACTAAATATTTAACATGTAAATAAAAGGCTGATCTCATTTCCTGTTTCCTGAAACTATAAAATTCCTACCCTCCGATTGAGAACCCTTGCAATAGAGGATCCAGCAGCCTCAATTTTTATTGATTTATCTATGATCTCTTATTATTTAAAATCCAGAGCTCGTCAAAGATCATTGAAAAAGATTTGTTATGCATTCTATATATTCTATATATTGAAAAAGATTATATAGCTGTGCTAGAAAGATAACAGAAATTTCAAGTAAAACATGTTGCATAACAAATGAACGGAGCTGCTGAAAGGAATTAGTTCCTCTAAAATAAATAGCAAAAGGGTTTAAAGAGAGATTTATATCATGTATACGAATGTGTCGCACGTATGTATTAATGAATGTGGTAGTAAGCACACTAGGGCTATCTGCTTAATGCGAGGAAAGCCTTAATGGAGTACTTTCTAAGCAAAACTGGCTCATATATACGTTACACGTAGGAAAAACCGTCCACCAGCTGCCGAGCGCTGAAGTCACTGAACACTGATAGTTCGGTCCGAGGTTCGAATTCCGCCAACGGGCTGACTGCATGGGCGTTTTCGTGGTAACATGTATACTGGCAGTCCCCTTACAACGTCCTCCACGAAGACATCCCTCTCCTCAGGCAGATAGCCTTCGAGGCTTTACAGTAATCACATAAACTAAACTAAAACATAGGGAACTCTTTTGTGTCACTCTTTTGTGTCACTGAACGAGACTCTTTTGTGTCACTGAAAACGTATTGTAGTAAATTTATGTAAATAGTATTTAAATTTATTCGGTTACATTTTTTCTTTGTGCATTGTTTTGTTTACTTATTTGTTTAATTTTTGCATCTAAATATTAGCTTTAGATTAATTTTGTTTTAACCGAATTTTTGGTCCCATATTTTATATATAAGTGTTTATTTTATATATAGAATTGTATATTTTTTAATTTTGTATGCAACAATTTTAATGCGTTAAAATAACTCAGGCAAGATACGGATAAAAAGGCTTCTGGAAGAGTTTTTGGAGACATTTCGCGATTTTTCGCCAACTTGGCGACTTGCTGAAAGTCTGGGAAAGAGTAGTTTCAAAGCCCTAAGACCAATTTTGCACATGGAATGCATTAAAACAATTTAAATTGGACTTGGTTCATTAAGAAAAAACAGCCCTCCAAATAACTGGGCTATATCTGGAGTGCGGATACATAGAATTCTATTGTATTTAAAGGGTATTTTTAATTTCTAAACACTAATATCTTATCAAGGACCACAATACACCAAATATAGTTCTTATGTTTTGAGTTTGAAATGTGGTTCTTTATACCATTTTTAGAAGATATTTTAAGTATTTACTGTATAGTTATTAACGTGCTATTAATTTTTACTTTGGTAAAAATAGTCTTTAAAAACACACTTTGAAAAACGATTGCAAATAAATGATTAAATATTATATTATAATAACAAAAGTTAAAAATTCTCTGGTTTATACAACTTATGCAAATTCGATTTACAAGTTTACATAATTTATGCACATTTTTGCTCAAAGAATAACACAACGAACACGCGAAACATTGATAAATTATCAATAGTGAGAATCAATAAAGGCATCGATTTTCATGTCTTAATGATAACTAGAATTCTTCAACGATTGTTACCAAGATGCCTTTTCAAGCGATAGATTGACTTGAAACAGCAAGAAGCTAACGCACTTTTTTTTTAATTTTTTCTTTCTTTAATTCTTTGTGCTTTTCAAAGCACTTGCAACTTTGTCAGAGACTCTAAATTCAATCTTTTATTTTTCTCTTTTAAAAGTTTAGAAAATGATTCCCTTGTAACTTCTCTTTAGGGAATGCTAATGAAAAAGCGATTGTGTTCATTTGCTTCTTCGTTTCTTTAGAAAAAGGTCCTTTCAAGCAGAATCTTTTTTTTTTTTTTTTTCTTTTTTGCTTTGTCTTATTTCTTTGGCGATTTCGATTTTACTGAGTTTTTATTTCTGCCTTCCAAATGAATTCGATGCTTTGCAGCTCTTTAAAAAGAATAAAAATAATTCGGCATCAAATAGCGGATTGAAAATCGGAAATTTTCTGACAACAAACAAATAAATTTTTCTGAATAATAATGCGTTTTTAACGAGCCAGTTGTAACGCTGTTCGCATTTTTATTAAAAGTAGGAATTTAATTTAATACTCTTACGATTGCAGCGAAGGGAAAAAACTAATTTCATTTTTATAAGTAGAAGCAAATACAATGTTTTTGTTTTCATTTTTCATTCAATACTTTCCGAAAACATTTTTCTATCATCTCATGAAATTTTATCTATCAGAAACACTGCAAGCTCTTCTCTTTAAGCTGTTAAAATATATGGAAGGAGTATCAGTTTATCACCTTTAAAATACAAAAGAAAACAAGAAAAGCAGAGATAGCACAACAGAAACAAAAAACGTAAGATCAAAATAATAGTCCTAGGTATCGAATTTCGTAAGACATAAGAAAAGAAAATCATGTTATAATTAAAAATGAGGTATAGTCAAAGCCAGATTTACGGGAATAATACTAGCTACGATGCCCACGGTTTCATCAAAATCGTGGTTTAGCAGAGTATAATTAAAAAAATAAGAAAATCTGAAAGGTTTCAGATTTTAAATTACGTCCAAAGAGACGTTTTTTAACATTTTATGTGTAATCGCAAAATAATTTTTAACTGAGGCTATCTTTAGAATTTCCGATACAGTTTCACGCGCTGGAGATAAGAATGCTTTTTCTGTACAACGTTGCTATCGCTGGCTTTGAAATCCTTGAGCTTATTAATCAAAAATTCGTTAAAGTTTTACAAAATATGAAATCGATCATAAAACAAATTCCAAATTTGGGCTTCCAGATGCCCATATTCGCAGGAGGATTTTCAAAATTAAATGATTATTCAAAATTAAATGGCTCTAGGTACCGTTGTTTTATCACAATGCGAGAAACATACTTACATTTACGCAGATTCTTCATTAGTCAATTTATTCACCAGCAATATCACAAAATATTTAAAAACAGCAAATCTCCAGAATTTCCGACAAACAGTCTCGTGCGCTGGAGATAAAAATGTTCTTTTTTTTTTTTTCTGCACAGTGTTTTCATTAAAGTTTTCCGAAATTTGAAATAAATAATAAAACTAATTCGAAATTCACACTTCTGGCTTCCAAGTGCCCATGTTCGTTGGAAGACTACATTATTCAAAATTTAATTAATATATGGCGGTAATTTTTGGTGGCGAAAATTTGAAAAGTGATACTCCATTTAGAGTGAACCAAAAGCAAAATCCTATTTCCGGACTAAAAACGTCTTTTGGGCTAATATGCAGTTAAATGGTTTCTTGAATCGAAAAGATTTGAAGAATATTATAAATTATCGTATTCGTGTAGCAGTTTGATGGCTCATTCAGTTAACATCTCGATCATTGGTTCATTTCACGGGAAGGCAAAATTTCTTATTCGAGCTTCCCGGCTCTTAAAAACAGTACAGTAATTTATGAAAGTTGTTCTTTCTGTTGCTTATACTCATTTGTCTGACGTAGTCAGCCCAAGCCTACGAAATTCTCCGTGGCAAGGAGCGCTCGATTACGCCAGCCGTTAGCAACAGCCTCGGGCACCTAACAGGTGACAGTGAAATTTGGCTCAGTTCTGCCCCCAATTTTGATGGAGAGCACCCCGGTGGGGGGACGGGTCCTAGGGTCTCCCATCTCTCTCCCCTTCCACCAAACCACACGAGAAGACCTTTCGGCTCGCCGCATATTTACAGTGCCGCCATGCCGCACAGACACTATACATTTACAAACATCCGTGCCTTCTCCGGGATTCGCACCCGTGCCCTTTGGCACGGCAGTCAGCGACGCTAACCGCATGCCTCTTTGTGAGTGTTTTTGTCTGTGATTGTTTGATTGCGTAAGTGTTTGTTTGTGTTTTGTGTCATTAACCCTTCTTCATTTTTGGTTAGTTATTTTATGTTTTTGTGATGTTTTACCAGCATGGTTTTTAGAGTAAGTGAGAGTTGGAATGCTGATTGTATATTTTTAAGTTCTTTTTGTTTTCTTTATACTAATTTTTGGGTACTCGGGACTAGGGCTTTAAAGACCCGGTTTTTAATGTGTGGTTTAGTTGGCTTTTAAATAAATTTTTTGTTTTGCTCAGCTAATGAGAGGAGGAACCTCGGGTCTCTGGTTGCCATCGCTTTGCTTTGGAGGAGGGTTGACCTTTTTTTTAATCATATGGTCCCGCTGGGACAAGACGGATTGGGTCTCCCTCGAATAGTTCACGCTATCCGCTTGGGCGGCATTTACACAACATAATAATAACGCAGGTTACACAACATAATAATAATGCATGTTATTATGTTGCAGGTGAAGCAACATAATAATAATAATGCATGTTTTTATTATGTTGCAGGTGAAGCAACATAATAATAACGCAGGTTTTTTACAAAACTAACTCTTTTATAATTTACTAACATAAAACATTCAGAAAATTTTAATTCATAGATAGTCATACAGTAACTAATATTAATCGTAAGGAATAGGCAATATTGGAGATAATATTAGGAAGCTAATAAATATACCAATATATTGTGTTGTGTTGTGACTTATCTCACTTGATTGACAGAACTATCAAAACAAGTCCACGACAAAGCTGTGCCTGTCGTTGGCAAGAGCCTTGAGCACCATACAGGTCACAGTACGACTTTGCTCAGTTTGTACTCCAATTTTGACGGAGAGCATCCCGGAGGGGAGATGGGTCTGACGATCTCTCACCCCTCTTCTCCTACCCCCAGCCTCTGGAGATGACTTTGGCCCGCCGCATATTCGCCACCATGCCAACGAATACCATATACATACGAAGATCCACGCCTTCTCCGGGATTCGAACCCGGACCCTTCGGTACCGCAGTAGACTTGCCTAACCACTATACCGTCTGGGCGGCATATTAGTATATTTGATTGGTAACTGGCATTAGATAATATTTTCTGTCTGTTTCAGTTGCAATCAATAGCAGTATTTTAAGGCTATCGGTACAAGAATAATAAATAACATATTCCTCAGAAATACACAGGCTTGCCAATGAAACTAAAAAAGGAATTGTTAAAATAAGAACAAGTAAAGAATTATATCGCACACGCAAATAAATAAAGCACTCTAAAGTTTTAAGCCTGCTTTTTACTTTAAAATATTCCACGCATAACTCCAGCTTTCAATGTGCCATGCTGGAAGGCAAGATGGTACTGTTAAAATTTAAAATAAAAAATGAAACACAATATCTTAATATCAATGTCGAGATGCTTATCTTCTGTATTATATGCATAACAGTCCCCTTAAGCTAGAAGAAGAAACGAAGAAAAAAAAATGCTTTTTTTTTGTGTGTGTGTGTGACAAAAATTAAGGAGTATCATTCTTTGGAACAAGCAGTTCCAAATCCCATTGTTAGAAAAAATAGTTCTCTTTGAAGCGAAGTAGCCAAATATAAAATCTCGTTCCCATCACTCTAAAAACCCCAGACGTCAGGCTAACGAAGATAATTACAACATTTTTGACATCAATCCCTTTTTATCACGATAACGAACAACAACGATAAAGGACAAAAAATAATAATGAGTATAATAAATGACAGGATATAAAGTTCACTTACTTGGCGAACAACTGACAGTTACGGATTAAGTTGTTTTATGAAGCGAGTTGGAGAAGGATAGAAAAATGTCATTTTTTAGCTCGTATGAAGAGATATTTTCTCCATAGAGAAGATTTCTTAAATTAGAACAAAGTACAAAATGCTCGAGAATACATTCTGGAGTAAGTTAAAAATGTCAAGTTTTAAAGTTAAGTCACTTCGGTTATTTATCTTCAGCGAGGACATATTAACAACAATATTCATGTTTTTGTAATCTTGTAAAATTAATTACTTTTGATTATATGTTGTATTATCTTTAGAGAAGAAACAGAAATGAAGTTTACACCAGTTTCCTATAACTTTGGAATTTAAATGTATACTTGACTAAACATCAAAATTGGTAAAGTTCTTGTCTCCTACTTGATCACCTAAAAATCTAATTAGTATTGTTGCGTGCGTACGGGTTCGTGATAATTTGAAGGCACAAGTCCGATAAAAAGTCAATAAAATTTATTCTTATCACAAGAAATAAAACAAAATTCTAAAATTTTTCCTCGAAGATATTCGTACAATATCACGCAGTAATTATATTTTAAACTACTAAAACTTTAAATAGTTTCAAAATCCAGAGAAAGCTAATTCGATCTCACCGCAAATTCGGTATAGTCAACAACAAGAACTAAGCAAACAACTGAACTGATAAGTTTTCCTCCTGCTTTTATAAGCTTTTTAATCATACAACTACGAGATACAATACAACTCCGAGAAATCTATTTACTAAATGCGCGTCTCATGTATTTTTATTTTTTCGGCATAGCTTTCTCTTAAAACTCGTCACGTGCTGCATTGCACGGGCAAATAAAACAATTTTAATTATAATTCTACTAAAAATAGAAAATTAAATACAAAATCCTTAACAGCATTTTGGTGATAAATGTTTGCTTGTAAATTACATTCATAATTGCTTCAGTAGAGTTGAATACTGAGGTATTCACACATATTTTAATATGTAAACCGTTATATAAAACCATCATTATTACTTCCTTGAAAACTAAAGGAAGTATTACAGTCACGAAAAATTCCGGGTATCATATTGCCACAAAAATAGCCATTTTGGTCACTATCGAATGCAATTTAAAAGTGTTTTTGCTTGCCATCTGTACGTAATGACCGAATAAAGGGCTTTTTTTCTCCAAACGAGTTTGAAAATTGATTTCAAATGGATTCCGGAGATATCTTTTAGGCATAGCCGCACTTTGACATCTTTTAAATTGTTGATAATTCTATAACTTTTGTAAGCATATTAACTAAAGGCGTAAAAACCTTAGCCGAAAGATAAGAACAACATAATTCAATCATTTTTTAAATCAAAAAATGCACAATTTACCAACATATAAGAATAAAAATCTGAGCTCAATGACCCGAGTAACAGAGTGTGTATATATATATTTGGTGAGATCGATTGTAACCAAAATAGGAGGTGCACAACTACACGTTATAGTAATCCTATACATAAAATTTCAACGTTCTGAGGCTACTTGTTTATGAGTTATGCAAGATACATATATATATACCTATGTGGGTACAGACATCACGAGAAAAAATTTTCTGAATTCATTTTAAATCCTTTTTGCAACCCGCTTGTTGAAAAAGAATCCTTTATTCTGTTCTTACGTAGAGATGTTACGCAAAAACATCGTTTAACTGGATATTTTCGTTGAAATAGGATACCCGGAATTTTTCGTGATTATAATACTTCCTTTACTTCGTAAAAAAGAAATAATAAGTGAACAAATTGAATGAGCTGTTTCTGATATTAGTAATGAAGCAAAAAAATGTACGTAACCCTGCAAATGGTTCGTGTTTTAAAATGGACTTCCGAATGCCAGACATTTCATTTCGAAATTCAGACGGGTGGAATAGAATGCAGGATAAAGAAAGAATACAACTAGTTGCAAAATCCGCCGCGTCGGGTACACTCCAGAAAGCTTGTTGAAACGGCTCTCCTCAATGCAAAGCACCTAATACGCCTTTCTTATTATACGGTTCCTTTCACATAAAAAAGAAAAAAAAACTATTTACAATATGAAAAAGATATTCTTTCTTGAGTATATACGTCTCAGTGCCCAACATGACCGTCCAGTTGAATATACTCTACTTCGTATACCCCAACAATTTTTCTTTCCATTTTTCATTCTATTCAACTTCTTTCTCTGAAATTGCTATTACGATTATTTTGTAAAACTTGAAAGATAAGTTTTTTTCTTCCAAAAAGGAAGTCCTTTCATATAGAAATTTTTATTCTGAAATCAAGTTTTCATTTCGAATTTTTTTTTTTTTAATGGAATCGAAATTTTCAAGAATATGTTATTCTGAATATTTTCGAAAGATATGGATATTAAGGATAACTTAATTACTTTAAAACTCGATGTGTTAGTTTTTTTAAGTACTCGAAGTTGATTTATAAAAGATTCAGATTGATAACATAAAAAACTTTGAAAAATGGGAAAAAAAAAATTAAAATCTCCGAAAAACATTAAAACATTCAACATAGCTCTTATAATACCAATGCTAATAGAGTCTTATAATACTAATAGAGTTTTACTAAAATCCAAATTAAATTATAAAATATTGTCAGGACCTGAAGCACAAAACTAGATATGTAAGGAAAAACCTTTGGTAGAAACATCTCCAATTCTTCTCAATTTGAGAGGTTTGTCTATTTATTTTTAACTCATAGGTCATTTGAAGTTTACTCTCCTATTACCCATGCTTCTCATGCCAGAATGTAAATGAGATAGCGAGAGTTTATTCAGATTAAAGTAGAAAAAAGTGCTATTTAAGCAAGAGTTTCGGAAGTTAGTTTTAGAGCGTGTCTGCCTATTCCAGGCCACGTTGTGCTGCGATTATTAGCGACTTGCGTTAGCGGCGTCGAATGTTCTAGCCATTTGGTTTTGTCTCGCCTATTTACTAAAGACCAGAGTTTTTCCTGCGCTTTTAAGTAAACTTTGGGCCGTTAGGATAATCTACCACACCTTGAAATTACTATTTGCTACGTATTTCTATTAGGCCAGAAGTGCTTGGTTTCTTGTTACCCAAGTTGGGCCACTTGTTAATTTTATGTTTGAATAAAAGGGTCTTGTACACCCTTCTCCTGATTTCTGTTTTGTTCCACAACGTAGAAGATAATTCTTCAATAGTCATTTTAAAAGTCTGCGTTTCGAAAGAGACATTACCAATTATATAAAGTATTTTGTGAAACAACTCACTATTTCAATATTCACTGCTCTGCTAAGTTTCAAATGTAAACAAATATGACTGCTTTGGTAAGAAAAATTAGGCTTAGTCGCACCTAAACAACTTTTAAATTGTTAATAATTCAACAAATATTGCACGCATATTAAGTACAGGCATAAAACCCTTAATCGGAAGATAAGAACAATATAATTCAATCATTTTTAAAGCAAAAAATGGGCAATTTAGCAACATATGAGAATGAAAAAAAAAAAAAACTGAGCTCACGGAGCCAAATAATAGAGTAGGTATATATATATACATACATATATATACATGAATTTATATAGTTTCGGGACGGGCGATTGCAACCAAAAAGGGAGGTACACAACTACATATTATAGCAGCCCCATATTCAAAATTTCAATGTTCTGACGCTACTCGTTTTTGAGTTATGCGAGATACATACATACCTACGTAAGTACATATATATTGTTGCGTGCGTACGGATTGGTAATGGATTGAATGCAAGAGTCCGATGAAAAGTGAACGAAATTTAATCTTATTACGACAAATAAAACAAAATGCTGAAATTACCTCAGAGATATTCGTACTATATCGTAATATATCACAGTTATATTTTGAATTACTAAACCGTTTTACAGAGCACAATTCAAAGCGGAGAAAGCTCATCCGATCTCACCGCGAATTCGCTACAATCAAAAGCAGCACTAAGTAAAAAACTGCTAAACAACTGAATTGCGATGTATTCCTCCAGCTTTTATAAGCTTTTTATTCCTGCACGAGAATATTTTGGTATTTTCTCGATTTTTCTGGATAGCAAAAGAGTACAGTTACGGGATATCTCTTTATTAAAATGTTAAATGCGCATGCTGTAAAATGTTAAATGCGCATGCTGTAAAATGTTAAATGTGCATGCTGATATTTTTTAATATTTCCGGCGTAGCTTTCTTCTCAAATAAGTCTCTTGCTGCATTGCACGGGATTATAAAACAATTTCAATTACAAATTCTACTAAAAATAGCTAAATAAATACAAAAACCGTAACAATACGTACATACGTACAGACAGCACGGAAAAATATCTTCTGAATCCATTTTAAATCAGTTTTATAATTCGTTTGGGGAGAGGGAATCTTTTATTTTGTCCTTACGTACAGATGTCACGCAAAAACATCGTTAAATTGCATTGGAAAGCTGTCAAAATGGATATTTTCGTTGAAATATGATAGCCGGAATGTTTCGTGATTACAATATCTCCTTCACTTCGTTCAAGGAAGTAAAAGCATAATATTTTCACCCCTAATAAGCTTTGAATTTCTTTTAGATTCTGCTAAGTACTTTTGTAGGAAGGTCATAGCGGTATTATTTAGATTACTTTTCATACTTCATGTTTAGCAATAGCGTCGAAATATGTATACTCTCCCTTTCTGTAATAGTATCGTTACTGTTACTGAAATGGAGTTTGTAATAGTATCGAAATATGTATACTCTCAAACTCCATTTCAAGGAATCTGAGCTTCTCAGCGTCTGCTGATTTTTAAAACAACACGTCATTCTCAGAACTAAAACATCATTATATTGAAGAAAAAAGATTCTTCTTAGATATGCCGGCTCCCTAAGTGCATGAGCTTTTTAAATAAAATATTTCACGCCTCTGCTTGATGCAGTATAAACATATACTTTTGAATTTAATATGAAGCAGGATAAAGAGGATGAAGATATCGCATAAAGTAACATTCAAGCCCCTAGCATATAAGCAAAGCCCATCTTGTTACTTCCGGCTTTTCAAACAGATAACTGCGAATGGTAAATTGAAAACAATGCTATGAAGTATGTCACGATCTGGGAAAACAAGAAAGAGTTTCTGAAAGGAGTACAACGCCAATAACCAGCTGAATGGAACCACTTTTAGTCTATTATTTAAAAAACTAATAATCGGCTAAGTGTCTAGGCAGCAGAAAACGTTTACCACTGTGATGACGCATGTGGTAAATTTTTACAAACATTCAGAAATTTTATTTATTTATTTACTTTTTGAAAAAAAATTGATACAATGTGAGAATCAATGAAATAAATTAGTGTTGTTGTCTTGTCTATGTATTCCATGGAAGAATGATTGACAGAGACACCCCAGTTTTGACAGAGAACACCCCGGGAGGTGGTCCTAGGGTCACCCACACCTCTCCCCTTCCACCAAACCACACGAGAGGACTAGCCATAGAATTAGAGTGCCACCTGCCGCAAAGATACTATGCATTTACAAACATACATGCCTTCTCCGGGATTCGAACTCGGACCCTTCGGCACCGCAGTAAGCTTCCCTAACCACTATACAGTCTGCAATAAATTAAATACTTACTTATTCAGAACACAAACTACTTTATCAGAAAGAAAGACTGACAAAACTTCATAAATTTGTCGTTATCCTCAAAGACTCTGTCACAAAGTTAGCAAAGTTTGTCTCCTATATATATCCGTGATTTCTAATTTTAGATAGTTAGAAGCAAATTTTCTATATCATACACAATTTTTAACGCTAATTTAACCCATTTTATCCCACTGTCCTATTTAAAGGACAGCTGAAAAATAACATGTACAAATCAGTATTTGCTTAGTGCGAATATTCTGCCAGCTAGAATATGTAGGGATATGTATTAGCATCTGCTAGCGTGAGTAATGTGTCTCGCCATCTCCTCCTTCCTCTGGACATTTTGATTATTCATCGCATTAGTAGGCGTGGTTTGTATCATCTTTTTTGTGGTTGCAGAATTTGTTTTGAGTTTACTTTGGACACTCGGCTGGGCATTTTGTATGTGAAAGCACTTTTTCCTAATCATCCTGGTGGTTAATGAAAACTATATTGTTGTTAGATGAGTTTTTAGCGCATTGTTTTTTAACTGTCCTCTAAATAGGACAATGGGACGATAAGTATGCAATTGACGCTTTCTTTCTCTCTTTATAAATAAGAGTAAAATAATTTTTTTTTCCTAGTGTTTCACCCTTGCTGAGTTATGTCAGTGCAAAGGTTTCTGAAGTTAGAGAAAGCATTAGAGCTATTCAATAGTTTAGATTCAGATGAGAGCGACGTTGAAATTGCTGTGTGATGCCAAATGATGCCAGTAACTGACGAAGATGAAGGGGATGAGAATGAAGTAAATACTGGTGAGATTATTGTAAACGATGTTCCTGGGTCTTTGGAGGTTATAACTGAAGATAGTTTCCTGAACCGTCCACAAGCTCTAGTGTTTCCCCAACAAAGAGTAGGAAAAAAAGTTAAAAGACACCAGTCATCTTGGATAAAGAATAAAACACCATAATATACAAAATGGAGAACATAGGATGAATCAATTGCAAGTGACTTGCTCAAGCAGATGGAAACTACATTGAAAGATAAAACTCCATCAGAGCTCTTTGAGCAGTTTTGTTCCAGTGAAGTCTACGATCCCGTTGTAAAAGAAACTGTGCGATATGCAACAGATGTAAAAAACGAACACGATTTCTTGACCACTGCTAACGAAATACGAGTTTTTATCGGAAGTTTGCTTCTAACTGGTTATCATTCAAATACCTGCGAACGTGACTACTGGTCAGATGCTGAAGACCTTGGCATTACCCTGGTGAAAAATGCCATGTCATGAAACCGCTTCCAAAAGTTGAAATCTTATTTACACTTTGTGGACAATGGAACTGTCAGTCAGCATGCCCAGGATCGATCCTCTAAAGTAAAACCTCTGTTTGCCGAACTCAATAATAATTTTATGAAATTTGAACACATCTCTGCAAATCTAAGCATTGATGAAATGATCGTCATGTATTACGATAGGAATAGTCTGAAACAGTTTATCTGAGGCAAGCCTATACGTTTTGGATATAAACTTTGGGCTTTCTGTGGGAGCGAGGGATATTGTTACAATTTTTCGTTATATTGCGGTAAAGAATTTGATGCAAGAAATGATACTCCTCTTGGTACTCGGGTTGTGATGAAACTAACAGAGAATATGGTGAATTCTTCAAGTTACACTTTATATTTTGATAACTTATTTACTAGCATTGATCTTTTGAAAAGTCTTGGTGAACACTGTTTTCAAGCTACAGGAACCATACGAGAAAATCGGATAAACCACGAGTGTCCTTTAGAAGAATCTAAGTCTATGCGGAAGAAAGAAAGAGGCATGTCTGATTTTGCATTTGACGAGAAATCTGAGATTTTCCTCGTGCGATGGAATGATAATAGGGCTATCACTGTTGCTACAAATTTCCGCACTTTAGAACCATTCTTTGATGTGAAGAGACGAGTGAGAGGACACAAAGATAAAGTTAACGTGAAGATGCCAAATTTGATTAATTATTACCACTAACATATGAACGGTTTGGATCACCACGACTGGTTGGCTGGACTTTATTCCATTAAAATTCGTGGAAACAAGTGGTACTGGTGACTTTTTATACGTTCTCTGGATATGGCTATGGTAAACGCCTGGATAATTCACAAAACTCTGAACAAAAATGAAGCTCTAAACTTGAAGAAGTTTCGAAGAGCTGTAACAACAGTTTATCTAAAAAAACTGTGATAAGAACAAAAGGTAGACCTAGGATCTGGACTATACCTTCTGATGCAAAAGAAGACATCCGTAAAGATAGTATTGGTCATTTTTTACTAAAGCGAGAAAAACAGAGTCTTTGTCAAAGAGAGGGCTGCAAAGGAAAACCAAAAACATACTGTAGCCAAATGTGACAAAACACTTTGTCGGGCTTGCTTTGAACCTTTCCACCAAGATTAGAATGAAATTCACCTGAAAAGTGAACTATCTTGTAAATAAGAAAGTATTAGTCAAATAAAGTAGAATTTGTACAAGGAAATCACTTTTCATCATTGACGAGAACACTAAAAATATGTAAGTGCAAATTTTATCCCCTTTATCCCAGTATCCTATTTAGAGGACGGGGCAGATTTCTTATATAAAATATAAAACATTTTCTAATTTTGTTATATTTAGTTTGTTTAGGTTTAATTAACCTTAGAAAATATCATTCTTTTCAAATTTGAACAAAATAAATAAATTAGGATAAAATGGGTTAAGGTATTTTCTCTCTTCTTATTGCATGTCTTTAGGGTATAACTTCAAGCATGTAAGGCTAGAAATCGGGAGGCCCGGATTTCTAGTCTCGGCGAGGGGACCGCACATTTTTCATGTTTCCGTTTTTGAGAATCTTATGACCCTATAATACCACTTGTTATCATAATTAAATATAATACGAACATTTCCTTAGATTGAATATGTACATTATTAAGGATCCAAACTTTAAGAAAATATAAGAGAAGAAAAATATTCAGAAAATATAACCCCTTTAAGAACATAACACCTATTAAGATAAAGAAATATAACATTTAAAAGATATGAGGATTTATTTATTTTTCTAACTAATCAGTTTATGATAATTAGCTTTACTGTTTTTCCCCTTTTCCGTTTTCCTGCCAAAATGCAAATTTTAGTTCTCGCGTACTCAAATGAGTAGGAAGACATAGTATTTAAGAAAGGTTTTAGTTTGTTGAATCTGAGCCTATTCCGCCTGCTAAAAGTCCTGTTAAATCTCTTAGACAGCAGTCTGTCTGCGACGCTGCGTTATTTTTGCCATTAGGCTTGTCACGCCTACTAGAGCCAACTAGTGCGGTATTCTTTATATGCAGCTTTTGGCTATCTTACGACTTACTGAGCTTAGCTTTAGTTGGAATTCGTCACTTTTAAGATACGTCGTAAATGCTGGCTGGTTTTAGAAGCACAAGAAGTACCTTCTGTTAAATCACCTGAATTTAATAAAAGGTTCTTTTACACCATTCAAGCATCTCTGCCTGTTTACTAGAGATAACGATACGTCATTAATGAACTTATCGCGTTATGATAATTTATGAAAGAAAATCTTTGTTGAATAAATATATATTTTATTGTTTCCGCGTTTTTAGACAATTGTATTTGAATTTTATTGTACTATAGGGTGTACTTTTGCAGCGTTTCTCTCTTTCTTTTTCTTTTTTATTTAATGTATACTTTGCAATGCTCGGATAGATGCTTCCAAAGAACTATTCTTAAGAAAACAGTAACACCATTAAGGAACGGGAAAATATGGCGGGAATAAACATACAGAAGAGAATTCATTGAAAATAAATAAATATTTTTTTTTTTTAAATCTTAACTTTTTCAAATTTTAAATTACGTCCAAAGGTTTTTTTTTTTTTTTTTTTTTTTTTTACATTTTCTGTGTTACCTTTATTTATTATATATCATGCTCTTTGCACTTAAACCGTAAAATTCAGTTCAATAGCAAAACAATTTTAAAATGAGCCTATCTTTAGAATTTCCGATACACAGTTCCGCGCGCTGGAAATAAAAATTTTTTTTTTTTTTTTTTTTTTTTTTTTTCCCCGTAAAGTGTTGCCATTGCTCGCTTTGAGATCCTTGAGTTTGTTAAGCAAAAATTCGTTAAAGGTTTACAAAATATGAAATGGATGATAAAACAAATTTCAAATTTGGTCTTCCACATGCCCATATTCGTAGGAGGATTACGTCATTCAAAATTCGATGGCTCCAAGTACCGTTTTTTATCACAGTACGAGAAATATACATACATTTATGCAGATTTTTCATTATTTAATTTCTTCAAATATAATGCAGGACTCTAACATTTGGTGGCAACAGTTTGAAAAGTGAAACGGACTTTTAAAGTGATTCGACGCAAAATCGCAAAAGGAAAACAATAGTCCTTCAGGAACGAAGCCCCTTTGGACGAATAAAAATACAAAAACAGATCTGAAAGTTTTCAGATTTTATATTACGCCCAAAGAGGCTTTTTCAACCTTTTGTGTGTTACCTTTATTTATTAAATATCCTGTTCTTCGCACTTAAACCATAAAATTCAATTCAACAACAGTATCGCAAAATAATTTAAAAAGAACATATTTTTAGAAGTTCCCATACACAGTTTTGCGCTCTGCAAATAAAAATTAAGTTACCTAAAACTTATTTTTATATAATATTTTTGTATTTATAAGCATAAATATGCGATTACAGGTTGCAGAGACCTTTGCGGATATGCTATACATTTGAATTTAGCAACAAAATTAGTAGCCTGCCTAATCTTCCGTCCTCTGAATCTAATTTTTAGAGGACAATTTAGAATTTTTAAAATAGAAAAGATGATGTGTTCACCATATAATTTGTTTGTAAGGAATATTAAATTATACGCATTTTTTCCTGAATTTCATTTAAACTTATTGAATTAAATGAAATCTACTTCGCCGATAGCGAAGAAACCACAATAGAATAAATGCGCTTTTTAAAATTCACTATATGTATTTACCATAGAGATATTCTGGCGCTAGTTTCACTTAACAACGTTACATCTCCTTCATTTTATAACTCAGAGTGCACAAAAATTATATTACCTGAAGAATTACCACATGTTCCGTTCAGATGCTATAAAAAATCCAAAACGATGTATAAACGAAATTAAACAAATAAAAAAGAAACACTTTTTCACAGACGATTCAGCGCTGCTTACATAATGCGCATGCGCTTTTCGTAAACATTCTCCTCTGCGAGTCAGATTGGCGACAGTATTTTCTGCTAATATGAAACACTTGCGTCCTCGAATTTCATTAGAGATGTATTTCTCATTCAATTAATTCAGTTCTCACTTCGCGACAAGGTGAAAATAATAAAAAAACAAAATATCTTCAATAAAAATTGAAAAATATAGAAAAACATAAAACACCAAATGCAGTTAAAAAAATTAAAAAAGAAACAATTTTTAAAATTAAAATGACATTTTCTACGAAAAAAAAAAAGCAATTCGGCCTGCGGGCAAGAAGACATATTATTCCGTGCACGAAACTGAAAGTTTACTATTGGTCTCTCTCGGGAAAAAGGGCACTGAAGGCGTAGCAACTGATTTAATATGGTGTGGACGCTATGCTGAGTCAATATATGGGATAATTTAATAACTTCAATGATAATTCCGGAATGGATTAAACATTCTTTAATTCGCAATAATAAAAGAAGACGTTACTTTGTTGTTGCGAAGCTTAGTTTCTCTAGATTGGCAACAAATCCACTCTTCTGCTAAGTTTCAAATGTAAACAAATAGGGCTGCCATGGCAAAAAAAAGTTAGGCTTAGCCGCACTTAAACAACTTTTAAATTGTTGATAACTCCACAAATATTGCATGCAGATTTACAATCATTTTAAAGCAAAAAAAAGCACAGCTTACAAACATATAAGAATAAAGAAACTGAGCTAACTGAGCCTAGTAACAGAGTGTATGTATATATATATAATTACTCGAGTAATTTATCAATTTTACTGCAGAGATTGCTTTTCACTCAAAATTGAATTAACGAAAATGATTAATCAGAATGAATTCTTTGGTGCTCTGTATTGGTTCTTGACCACTGCAATTCACCGAAATATTTGGCCTAACTTAAATTGCCAGTTTGGCATCACTTTATTACTTGAGTAAAGGACGAAACACCTTCGTATTTATTTCTTAATTATTGTTCATTGAACGGGAGTTGGTTTGTTCCCCTTGAAAAGTCAACTAATTTCCGATCAATAGCAATGGTTACTTGCTTTTAATTTAATTTCTTTTTACAGTTGAAATTTTGTCATTCATGATTTAGTTCAAGTCCCCGTTAAACATTTTTAACAATTTACATTCAAGTTGCTTCAAAACAATTTTTGTAATTAAACTTACTATGGATTCACTATTTTTAGATAATTCTACTAAAATTAATCTTAGGAGATAATATAATCAATATTTCTTTAATAAATAAATTATTATTAACTTACTTTGCAGCAATTGCGCAAGTAGTATAATAACTCGATTTCGAACTAAGTGAATTTAAGATCATACAACATTATATATATATATATATACTACAATCTTATACTTTTGGTGAGGCCGATTGCAACCAAAAAGGGAGGTGCACATCTACATGTTATAGCAGTCCCACATACAAAATTTCAACGTTCTGAGCTATGCGAGATACATACATACATACGTACAGATTGCACGAAAAAAATCTTTCCTGAATATTATTTTAAAACAGTTTTATGATTCGTTTTGGGGAAAAAGAGTCCTTCATACTTGGAGAGAACTCGTCAAAATTTGCAAAACGTAGCGACCATTTTGCAGCATTTTCAACCGGTTTCCATATAACTGTAATTGTTATTGCAATTGAATAACTGTAATTGATCGCTTTATGTAACTGTATGAGGGCCCCTATATGTAACTGCAATTGTATATACCTTCCAGTAATTTTGAGAAACGAAAGTTGCTAAAGATATCTGGGTGACTCTGTAAACCTATATAAGCTCATAGAAATCATCCTAGTCATCATTTTTTGAATTCAAAGCTGACTTCGGAATATTGTGATCTCTGTGCGAGCTTGGCCTTATAGATGAACTTTGCATTGCGTTGTGTTTAACATTCTTAGTAATTTGAAATGTGACTGCTGATTGGCTCTGCGATAGAGCTGTAGACGTAGTTTTGAAAAAAGTTCTAGAACTGTAAGCTCTTTCTTTCTGAAAATAAATTTTATTAAGCTATCGTTGGTTCTTTGTTCATTCAATCCATTGCGAACCACTACGAATGCAACAATATGATTCCTGTAGACTTTCTGACTAAAGCCTGGCTTCTTTTTAAATGAAGCTTATAAAACAACGCGGAAACCATGCAACTGTTTCATTCCGTCAATTTTCGATTTTCTGTTTTTAAATCAACAAGTTTTCAGTTTCCTGTAAATCTGAAGTCTCCGAAAATACGCACTTCGTGAAACCAAACGAATCAATATATTTATAAAAAAATAATATGAGTGAAATAAGAAGCTTGGAAAGTGGTAAAAACTTCAAGCAATAAATACAGCTTTTAACTTCCATTTAATATCTTAAAAGCAATACATAGAGCTTTCAGCTTCATTTAATATTTTATAACAAGCTGAAAATATCTCATATATATTAATATTTAAAGACGCAGCCTGTTGGAGAAGATCAAAGGACGATATTGTCAGTTGCTTTTACACAGAGTGTTGGATAACTCGTCTTCAGAAACATATGTCTTAAGACTCCGTTCCTAGTCTAAAAAAGTATATTTAACCAAGCAGCAGCAAATATAACTGCGGCGTGTAAATGCAATACCTTTTATCCAAACTTTGCCACTGCAAATGAAGCTTGAATATCTTATTTCACTTGCTTGTAAAAATGAACATAAATTAACATAAGCGTATTCAATAAATTCTTGTACATTAAATTATATTATTTGAAAAATCTAAAAATACGCATTATTTATAAGATTTTTCAGGATAAACAAGCACTAGTAAATAATGGTTTAAAACCCAATGCTTTATAAAACTATAGAGCCTCAGGTTTTCTGGCAACATACACTAAGTAAAGAACACTCCTACATAAGCGACTACTCCTAGTAACATTCTTACTTAAGCGACTTATAGCTATGTTTAAAATAAGCAAACAGAAACGTACGCCGTACCGAATAGCACGGGTTCTAATTCCGGAGAAGGCATGATTGTTCGTGAATGTACACTGTCTTTGCGGCATGGGGGCATTCTAAATATGCGGTGAGCCGAAAGTCCTCTCGGAAGATTGGTGGTATAGAAGAACGGGTGAAAGCCCCTCGGACCCGACCCCTGGGATGCTCTTCCTCACTTTCATTGCTGTCATCTTTTCTTCTCTCTCTCCTATGTTTATTTATATTTATATGCATTTATGTACAATCCCAACATTATGTTATTAACACTGTAACCTCTATGTTTTAAATCATAATGAACTCCCGATGCAGCCTTCTGTGGCTTCAGGGAATTATTGCTTTTAAATAGGGGAATACGCGGGACACATGCCTGTTTACCTATGTTAGGCACCAGGCGTCCCCGTCCTCCGTCACCTGTCACCTGACGTACCAGTCCCCGAAAGTGATTTAGTCCACGGGCGGCGGTATGACATTTACTTACTTACTTACTTACATTAGGTCCGAAACAGCATCTGTCTGAGTTATTGTTGTTGCGAGTTGTTAGTTCAGCGTGAACTGAGGTATCTCCGGGTCAGCTTTCTCTTTAGGTGCGCTTTACATTGCGTTGTGTTTAACGTTCTTAGTAATTTGTAATGTAACTTGTGGAGCTGTGAACACTTGTTCGAGTATTTTTGGGAAAATTTGAAGAGTTTTATTTGATAAAAATAGATTTTCTTAGCCTATCATAGCACTTGTGTGCATTCAATCCATTACGAAACCGAAAGCGCGTAACAAAGTACCCATGCTCGTGTTCTCGCCTTCTGGAAATTCTAGAGAAAAAAAATCTCTTCTTCAGCTTTGAAAATGAGTGTTTTTAAATTTCTGATAACTTCGCAGGTTGGCGAAAAATTGCCAAATGTCGCCAAGGTCTGCCAGGAGAATATTTTCTATATAACTCAGCTTCTAATCATGTCATTTTCATAATTTAAACGTTGATCAGTTCAGCATTACAAGACCTACAGTACTTCGTGGGAAATATATACATTAAAAGTAAATCCATGGCGGCAGACTTAATTACGCATAAAATTACTACATGGGTGGCAACAATTAAACAAGCAAATAAATAAAAATACATAATATTATAAGAGTATACAAAAACAATAGTACTGTCACATAGAGGCTGAAATACTTATAAATATGCAATCATATACTCAGACTAGAATTATTTTGCTATGTTAATAAATGTTTGTCACTCATTATTACTTCTAGTGGATTGCCAGAAGGGGTTCATCTTCGAAACATTCTCCGCCTTCCTTAAACACGTTACACCACACAAAAAATCTCTTATTTGCTATAAACTTGCCCTCAAAGGGTTTCTGCATCATTTCAAACGATTTTTCAACAGATATTCATTGCATAAACAAATTTTAACGCATTTCTTTGTTTAAATATTTCCGCTACTTTGGCAAATAGCCAAAGGAAAAATTTTTTGTTGATAAAGAAAGAATTCATTTCCAAATTATGAAAAGAAATAAAATATGGATTGTCGCAAAATGCCGACTAGTGTCGTAACAAATTCTGCAAACATCTCCAAGCAGTCTCTTGCATTTAAGTAATTTAAATAAAATATTCTCGGCATGTTTTATTACAAAAGCATATAAGAACGACTACACTCAATTTCACTTAAATTTTCTTTGAAAATTTTATTTAAAAAATCTGATGTGTACACCATATGACTTCCTTGTACGGAATATTAAATTATGCACATTTTTTCCTGCATTTCATTTAAACTTATGTCCTCGAATTTCATTAATCATTTAATTAATTCAGTTCTCACTTTGCGGCAAGGCAAAAATACATAAAACCTCAAAATATCTTCGTTAAAATTTGAAAGATATAGAAAACCATAAAGCAACAAATACAGTTAAAACAATCAAAAAACAATATTTACCATTAAAATTTGAATCTGTACGCAAAAACAAGCCATTTAGCCAGCAGGTAAGAAGGCAGATTTTTCAGTGCATAAAACTGAAAGTTTCCTTTTGTTCCCACTCCGCAAAAAGACAATGAAGGTGCAAAAACTAGCTTAATTCACTATTCTGTTAAATTTCAAATGTAAACAAATATGTCTGTTACGGTAAAAAAATTAGGTTTAGTCGCACTTAAACAACATTTAAATTGTTAATAGTTCTAAAACTATTGCATGCAGATTAACTTAACCGGACGATAAGAATAACATTATTTAATCATTTTTAATGCTAAAAAGGCACAATTTACCGACATTTAAGAGTAAAAAACTGAGCTCATTAAGCCGAGTGACAGAGTAGGTGTGTATATATATATATATATATATATATATATTATACACTTTTGGTGCGGCCGTTTGCGACTAAAACGTTGTGTGCACAACTGCACGTTATGGCAGTCCTATATATAAGCTTTCAAGGCTCTGAGGCTACTCGTTTCTGAGTTATGCGAGATACATACGTACGTACGTACAGACGTCACGAAAAAGTGTCTTCTAAATCCATTTTAAATCTTTTTTGCAACCCGTTTTGAGAAAAAGATTCCTTTGTTCTGTTCTTACGTACGGATGCTATGCAAAAACACCGTTAAATTACATTCGTTAGCGGTCAAAATGGATATGTTCGTTGAAATATGAAACCCGGAATTTTTCGTGATTATAATACTTCCTGTACTTCGTACACGGAAACAAAAATGCTTTTATTTTTAACCACATATGACTTACAAGAATTTTACACATATGTAAATAAATTTAGTGAAATTACATGTGAAATTGTGAAATTTTTTGCACGATGTAACATGAAATGTTTGTAAGTGACAAAGCTCTGCCGGAAAAGTATGACTAGAAGGCCAAAGCTATTTAATGTTGAGGAAAATGGCTATATCGTTAAATTGGTGAGATATCACCGAACTGGCGACGCTTTGGGGGACTAGTTTTTGTAGCCAGATTTAGCAAGAAATCGCCAAGGAAAGCGCTAAACTTGGTGATCATTTGACTACGTTTAGGTCCGGTCCCTGTATAACTGTAACTGAATAACTGTATTTGATCTCTATATGTAACCGTAACCCTCTCTGGCCGTCATTTGCCTTCCAGTAATTACGAGAAGTGGAAGGTACTAGAGATTTCTCGGCGACCGGGGGAAAACTATATAAAACCGGAGGGAGCATCAACACTCAGTTTTCTCAGTTGTTTTGTTCAGCGTGTTTGGAGTATCGAGAGATGTCCGTAGAATGGAATCGTAGAAATCGCCTTTTTACATGCGCTTGGCGTTGCCCTGCTTTTAACATACTTAAAAAAGTAACATACTTATAGCTTAAAGTGTAATTACTAACCGTGCTCTGTGGAATGATTCGCAGTGTGTGGCAGAGATTCGCGAATATGGGCATGTGGAAGCCCAAATTTGAAATTTGGAATTTGTTTTATTATCGGTTTCATATTTTGTAAAACTTTAACGAATTTTTTATTAACAAACTCAAGGATTTCAAAGAGAGCCATGGCAACGTTGTACAGAAAGAAAAAACATTTTTATCTCCAGCGCGCGAGACTCTGTACCGGAAATTCTAAAGATATGCTTATTTTAAAATTATTTTGCGACATTGCTTTTGAACTGAATTTATGTTTTAAGTGCGAAGACCATGATTTTTAATAAATAAAGGTAATACACAAATCGTTAAAAAGCGTCCTTTTGAACGTAATGTTAAATCTAAAGTGTTTTTTTTTTTTTTTTTTTTTTTTTTTTTTTTTTACTATTTCTAGAAAATTAGAAATCTAAATTCTAGAAATTTAGAAGTCAAAAAATGATCATTATGAAATGTAGTGTTTTTACTACAGGTTTTCAATATTAGTTAAGGTAGTACGCGTTAGAGTTCAAAAGGTTGAGAAACGCTGTTTTAGAGCATTAAACTAAAACCATGTGATTTAATGAAGAACTTTTATATGTTTTATTTAAAAAGGTTTTCGTTTTCTCACAAAGAGATTGTCAACCCAATCAAACACCACACTTTTTTATTACTGTTATCCTTCATTTGTGATACGTTACTGAAATGCAACAAAATACACAGACAGAACAGTCATTTTTATTTTTTTCAGGAACAAAAAAGGAGATCTTCTTTAAATCAATTTTAGCTGCTTTGTACCGGTTTCGCTTGCCTCTAACACCTCGATATAAACTCTCAAACATCAGCAGCCGAGACGCGAAGAAGAAAAGAAAAGCCTGAGAAACGTAAGCTGTTTATGATCACGACAGCGACAACACAAAAAAAACTGCGAATGTAGCGAAAAATAACAAAAATTAATGCGCCTGCATCGGGCTGAGTAGAAAGGTAGTAAAAAAAATCTGGAACAAATCCCTGAAAAATATGACGTCGACATATCCTACGAAATCCCAGATACAATATTGGTAAAATCTTTTTAGACGTAACCTACGACTTAAGAAAACCAACAGAGACGTGTATCAATTTTACTTGATTCCCATTGTGTTATAGATCGCGTGTTTCAACAGCTTTCATTTTCGTCGAGGTTGTATTGTCTTGTTTTATTACCTCGCTCTCTAGTTTTATCACAAGAATTGACTAAATATTTGCACTAAAATAAAAATATATAATTTTTTTAATTTACGCGGATTTATTAAATTACATTTAAAAGTGAAAAGTAAATTTTAGAAATCATATTCTAGTGAAATCAAATATATATATATATTATAAATTAAAAATCAAAATCGTGGGTCTGCTAACAATGGCACATTTTGAAACAAAATGGTAAAAGGGAATTGAACGTATCTGACATAAGCTGAATGTAATCAATCATTCTTATATAGTACTTCATTTCTATATGATTATTTCTATTGCTTCTTGAGTTTTGTGTTAAACACAGCACAAATGGTAAATGGCTGTCCCCAAGATTTGAATATTTTTCCACTTATGATAAAAGAGTGTTAATATTTTAACTAAAGGTTGTTGTCGTTAGATTGAAAACTCACATAAGATCAAAATTGTTTGTGATTACTTTATCGTTGTTCATTATGGTAAGAAGGATTTGTTTTCAAAACTAAAGGAGATAAAAATTTGATATGGGCACCTTATGATTTATTTGCACAGCCTATTAAATTGTACGCATTATTTCCTACACTTCATTTAAATTTATTTCCTCGAACTTCTTTAAAGATATATTTCTCATTCAATTAATTCATTTATCATTTCGCGGAAAGGCAAAAATGTATAAAACCACAAAACTTCTTTGCTAAAAATCATAAAATACAGAAAACCTTAAACAACAAATAGTTTAATTTTTTTTTTTTTTTGACTATTGAAATTGGAGTTTCTATGGCAGGACAAGCAATTTGGCCAACGGGCCAAAAGACAAAATATTCGATGAGCAAAACTGAAACTTAACGTTTGGTTCCACTAGGAAAAGAGACATTGAAGTACACACCGACTGGTTAATTTAATATTCTAATAAGAGTTTCAAATGTGAAATAACGGCGGCCTCGTTAGGCCTAGCGCCACTTTTAAATAGTTGATAACTCTACAACTATTGCATGCAGATTAACTAACGTTTATAATGTTACTTTATACAAAAGATATTACAACTTTAGATATAATTTAATTAAAATTATTTACATATATATACAAAAGTCGTAAACTGTTTTTTGGTATGATATTGTATTTTCAGTATTTATTAACGGTACTGATTTTAGCTGAAATATCAATTTTCATTGAAGAATTCATTTACAGGAAGCACAATGGTTCCTCTTTGTAGCATTCCTGATATATTCGAATAGTAAAATTCTTTTTTCTCTTTCTACCTATGCACCGAAACTTGTTGAAACTTTATCAAATAATCATTAAGAACATTAATAGAGGGTAAAGAATTATATTATAACAAGATATAAGTTAAAGTGAACGAAATAAAGATGAAGAATTCCCAAGAAAATTATTAGCACGAATTTGGTTAGGCAAGACAATTAAATGCATTTTTATTTAAAATAATCAGATTAAAAATTAAATAATTATATTGTTATTATTATTAAGAACTGCGTTTATTAATTTTTAATCGGTTAATTTGTTCATCAAAAGCACACAGTTAAATTTGAAATATCTTACGTTGTGCTAAATGGCAACACAGTGGTTCATGGATAATAAAAGTGTTTCGTTTCTTACAGTGGGGACACATTTCTTTTAAATAGCAGAATTATTTTATTCAGTTTGAAAGATAAATACATTAGCGATGCCATATGGCAACACACTGGCTTGCGGAAGATACAAATGTTTTATTTTGAACAGTGCCAACTTTTTTCTTTTAAGTCATTGACTTTGTCAATCGAAAATTCGTGAAACTCACACAAAATATGGAACAAATAAAAAGCAAATTCTAAATTCAAAATTTGGGGCTCGAGTTACACATGTTTGTTTCAGTGGAAGACTGCGTGCATTAAAAATTTGTGGTTTTAGGCCTCGCCATTTTACAACAATGTGAGAAACAAATAAACATGTATATATACACACAGATTCTGCATTATTCATTAACATTAGATACTAGGATGATACAATGAAATAAATTCTGTATGGCAAAATAATAAAAAAAAAACTAACTTTTCATTCTAAAAATTGTTTCCTATGCAGCTAAATTCATGTATTTATTTTGAAATAGGACCGAGACTAATTAAGCGTTGCTAAAGGATTATAGATAAAAGAAGTATGCTCTTCTTACCAAAGTAGTAAAAATTCTATATTTATATGCAATAAACCATAAAAGACTATTTGAATTCTTTTGATGTAAATACAATGTAAAATTTAAATTAATACTTTAGTTAAAAGTATCTTAAAAATCCTAAAAAAGGTTTTCTAATTTTAATCCTATAATACACTAGCGTAATTAAGTTAAAATTAAAAATGTACTTCCTTCGTTGCAAATGTTTAAAAATTAAAGGCGCGAATGTACGAGAAGTAAACAAAGACAAAATTTCTAATAAATCCGTAACAAAATATCTTTGAAACGTTATAAATGCTTTTTTTTTTTTTTTTTTGCGTGTAATGCTTGAAGTGAAAGAACATAAATTATCGTCAGACAACGGATTTCGAGAAAATTTATTCAAAGCTCATACAATAATTCTTTAAAAATAATACGTTACGTAAGAAAAAAACACACACGCTTAAAAAAAGTAATGTTCGTTTGCAGGCAACTTCTATTTGAGCTAATCTGCCTGGAGTTAAAAGCTTTTAATTAGGCTTCTTAACATGCTTTTCTTTTCCGATTAACTTCGAGATTATTTTAAAATCTTTTAAATCGAGAAGAAAAGCAAACAAAAGCACAGCAGAAACAATAAATCTTTCAAAAGAGACAAAGAGAAAAGAAATCTTCAGGACCTGGCAAAACAACATATAATAAAACAGCAGCAAGAAAAGAGTTGAGGAAAAAAAAAAGCATAAAAACAAATACTTCCAAAAGAGAATGAAACACCAAAGGGAACAATGATGAAAAAAGAAAGATACAGAAGATGAGACAGACGGAAAAGAAGAAGTATTACTTCTCCCTTATCTGGCAACAGATCATTCATCATTGAAAAGTGCACAACGACATCTGGCGGGATTAGGAGTTCCGCGAGAAAAAGGCTTTTCTGCGATCTCCTCCTCGCTGGCTGATATTAAGAAGTTTCCGTACAAAGAAACTGCACGAAAATAAAAGCCATTATATTTCCGATGCTTCAGATCGGTTGGCTCTATATTTTGTGCTAGCCGCGTCATCTCTCTGATCATGCATATACTACTTCGTTTTTTGTAGGTATTCCAGATAAGACAAGTGAACATAGAATGCATCACATTACAACAATAATTTGAATGTTCCCAGAATGATCCAAGATTTAGAAAGTATTTAAACAGTCTGCATTCCAATTTTCATATTGTAAAGCAGAAAGTAAAATATGCGATGTATATAAAATTACGAGATTTTTACAAAAAATGTAATTTTTAATCTCCTTGTGTACCAGTTTTCTGTTACACTCACTGGTACTTTTTTTTGTCTTACCGAGCCTTGGTTACTAATTTTGTCGCCTGCCGCCAAGGTCTAATAAACTTTAAATAAAGTACGTGTCTTAGAAGAAATAAGAATGCCTTAAAAGTCTTAGAAGAAATACCTACTATTTTTTAAAATGTACGATTCTTATAGTTGAACCTGAAGTGGAGGACAAATTTCGCAAAAATTTAAAATTAAAAGGAAAATGTTAATACGTAAGTTATTCTGCAATTAGATTCGTATATAAATTACTTTCGATTTTTTATCTTTATGTAGGGAAGTGATTAATATTGGTATTTTTATTTTTAGCCCCAAAAAAACATTAGTTACGAAGGAGATATTAGTCTCAAAACGGCCTTTTGCGTCGAAATATTAAATGCGTTGTGGATTCAAATTGTTGCCACTAAATATTTTCACCCCATATATATTTAAAGAAATTAAATAATGAGGAATCTTCATGAACATCTGTATGTTTCTCGCATTTTGAAAAAACAATCTAGAGACATTCAATACTGAATAACGTAATCCTCCACCCGAATATGTGCACATGGAAGCCCAAATTAGGAATTTCGAATTTGTTTTATTATCTATATCCTATTTTGTAAAACTTTAACTGAATTTTGATTACCAAACTCAACGATTTCAAACCGACCAATGGTAACACTGTACGGAAAATAACATTTTTGTCCCCATCTCGCGAGACTGTATCGGAAATTCTAAAGATACGATTCTGTATGCTGTTTTTATGTCTTCTCTCGTATGCTGTTTTTAAATATTTTGAAATTTTGCTCTCGAATCGAATTTGATGTGGTGTAAATGCCAAGAGCGTGATATTTAATTGATAAAGTAAATACACAAAATTTTATTAATAAAAAGACAAAAAAAATCTTGTAAAGTCATCTTAGTAAGAAAGGTGAATATTGATATGATGAACTGAGAAAAGGCTGGAAAAAAGCAGAACTCAGCGCTGCATCGGGAATTCTAAACATATACTGCTATGCTGCTTTTAAGATTTTTGTAATTTTGCTGTTGAAGTGTATGTGGAGTAAGGGTGAAGAAAATGATACACCTAACAAAACAAAAAAAAAAAAAAAGGGGGGGGTCAACAGAAGTGAGTGTAGCAGCAAGCTGGTAGCCTGCAAGCTAAGCGAGCTTATAAAAAACCTTAACAAACCCTGTATAAAGAACCTTAACGACCATTAAAACCTGAAACCTTTCAGTTTTTTTTATACGAGTATTAATTATTTTTATTTTTTTATTTATTAGCTCAAAAGGCGTTAGCCTATAAGAGGCTATAAATTTCGTTTTGGCATTTAGCGTTGGTTCGCTATAAATGTCGGTTCACTTTTCAAATTGTTGCCACCAAATATTAGAGTCCTCTGTTATATTTAAAGAAATTAAATAATAAAGAATCTGCATTCATGTATACATGTTTCTCGTATTGTGATAAACAACGATACTAAAGCCAACCAATTTCGAAGAACGTAATCTTCCACCGAATATGGGCATCTAGAAACCCAAATTTGGAATTTTAAATTTGTTTTATTATCGATTTCATGTTTTGCAACACTTTAACGAATTTTTGATTCGTTAAAGTGAAAGATTTCAAAGCGAGCAATGGCAACACTGTACGGAAGAACATTTTTATCTCCAGCGCGGGAGATTGTGTATCGAAATTCTAAAGATATGCTCATTTTAAAATTATTTTGCGATATTGATGTTGAATTGAAATTTTACGGTTTAAGTGTTAAGAATTTGATATTTAATAAATAAAAGTAATACATGAAACGTTAAATAAATGCCCCTTTGGGCGTAATATAAAATCTGAAAGCTTTCAGCTTTTATTTTTTTTAATTCACTTATTTATTGTGAAAAATCAAGTCTGAAGAAACTGCATTGTTTCTGTGAATAAATTTCTGCTGCGTTTTTAGGATCCTCATTATAATTCATCGAGTCTCATAATGTAAATTTAAATTTTGATTTACTGAACTTATCGCATTATTTCTCTGTTCAACTAGCTGCATTCTTCGTTGAGATAAGAAAGAATAAGACGATAATAAATGAAACAAATAGGACAAGCATTTAGGATTATTTTCTCCCTAATAACAGCCCTTTAAAGCAATTTTGTTTATATGCCAGATGTTCAAAATTAGGATTAGTCATTATGATGCATTTGCTCTCCTAAAGCTCAATTATGAATAGAAATATTCATTTGGCTTTTCCAGATTACAAGACAAGAGATAAGTTGCATTTGGGATTAGTAACGATATATTCACTGCCTACGCTGAAGCTCGCAATCTGATTTTGACAACAAGGCAAAAATGTTATTTGCATGGCCTATATTCTTTAGCTTTGCTAAGCTTTTTACTGAAGCTCCAACACACGAGTTATTGCTATTCCAAATCATCTTAATTTGACCAATATTTATCACAGAAATAGGCGAATATTAATTAAAATACATATTGTTAAATAACTTATTATTTACGCAAACTAAACAAAATATGATGTGTACACCACACGACTTCCTTGAACGGAATATTAAATTATACCCATTTTGTTTTGCTGCATTTCATTTAAACGTATTCCTCGAATTTCATTAGAGATATATTTCTCACTCAATTAATTCACTTCTCACTTCGCGGCAAAGCAAAAAATACGTAAACCTCAAAATATCTTTATCAGAAGTTGAAAAATTTAGAAACATTTATTACGCCAAATATAGTTAAAACAAATTAAAAAACAGCTGATGTGTACACCACATGAATTCTTTGCATAATATTAAATTATACGCATTTTCCCTGAATTTCATTTAAACGTATTTCCTCGAATTTCATTAGTGATAGATTTATCATTTAATTAATTCAGTTCTCACTTCGCGACAAGGCAAAAATACATAAAAACTCAAAATATCTTCGTTAAAATTTGAAAGATATAGAAAAACATGAAGCAACAAATGCAGTTAAAACAATTAAAAAAATATATAATTAAAATTACAGTTTCTACGCAAAAATAGGAAATTCGGACAGCAGGGCAAGAAAGCAGATTTTTCGATGCATAAAACTAAAAGTTTCCTTTTCGTCCCATTCGGCAAAAACACACTAAAGGTGCAGAAAGAATTAACTCACTATTCTGCTAAGTTTCAATTGTAAACAAATATGGCTGCTATGGTAACGAATTAGGCTTAGCCGCACTTAAACACCTTTCAAAATGTTGATAATTCTACAAATATTGAATGTATATGTATATGTATATACTTTTGGTGCGGCTGACTGCAACTAAAATAAAAAGTACACAACTACATGTTATAGCAGTCCTATATACGTTCTGACGTGGTTTGAGTTACGCGAGATACATACATTCATTCATACATACATACGTACGTACGTACAGACGTCTCGAAAAAAATCTCTTTTGAATCCATTTTAAATCAGTTTTATAATTCGTTTGGAGAAATCGAGTTCTTTTTGTCCTTACGGTACATCCAACTGATGCACTTTTACCATTTTCAATTATCAGTATCAGTTGAATTTTTAACAGTAACATTCTTTTCATTTCATTTCCGTACCAAAAATTTTATCAAGCTTTAAAAATATTTGAAGCATATAAAGCTAAAGAAAATAAACTTTACATAAATGCAAAATCTTAAAGGAAATAATAAATAAAAAGGGCAAAATGACGTTAGTGATTCTGACTGCCGTACCGAATGGCCCAGGTTCAAAACCCAGAGAAGGCATGGATATTATTTATCTGCCCCTTCATAGTTCCCTTCTCGCCTTAGTAGTGGCCAACGCCTATAAAAGGCTAGAGCGCAACATTGGGAAAAAAATATGAAAGGTTCCAGACTTTAAATTATGTCCAAAGGGCCTTTTTTGTTAACGTTTTGTGTGTTACCTTTATTGATTAAATATCATGTTCTTCGCACCTAAACCATAAAATTCAATTCAACAGCAATATCGCAAAATGATTTTTAAATGAGCATATCTTTAGAATTTCCGGTACAGTCTCGCGCGCTGCAGATAAAAAATGTTTTTTTTTTTTTTTTTTTTTCGTACGGTGTTGCCATTGCTCGCTTTGAAATCGTTGAGTTTGTTAATCAAACCATTCGTTAAAATGTTACAAAATCTGAAACAGATAATAAAACAAATTCCAAATTCGGGTTTCTAGATTCCCATATTCGGTGGAAGATTACGTTCTTCAAAACTGTTCTGGGCAAATTGCCCCTTTGGACTAATAAATTCGAAAAATGCCAGGGATGCGTTCAATGTTCAAGCATCAAGAGCAATTGTTATTGGTAAAGGCAAGGAGAAATTGAACATTTCTGGAAAAGGGAAGATTATTTGCTGAACTTTGACGTTTCTAAAAATGTGAGAATGATATGTGATTTTGAATGCAATGAAATAATTACTGGACACGGGCTTTTCCCAGTTTACTTGAAAAGATTTAATTTGCAAAATTAATAGTCTTTGTAATTTTTGTAGTGCACGTCGTAGACTGCGTATTATTACGACATGTTAGGGAAAAACATGGTAACATGATCTTCGCAAATTTGATAAATTTTATAAATGGTAACAGAACAATATTGGGAATTTTGATTTGATTGTTCTAACTGTATTTTTGTTTTAATCTGCGTTGGGTGTGTTACGTTAACCATGAGGCTGATTATGACCGGCCAGAAGGCTTACAGCACACTCGTGCATTACATCTATATTACCTAATAAATAGATTAGCATAATGAATATATAGCTCTCAATTCAAATTCCAAAAGGCACTTAAGAATAAATTGAAACATGCCTATTTTTTCAAAGTGGATGGAAGTGTGTTGTTTCAGATTAATGAGCAATGTAAGCAAAATCAAAATGGAACAGAAAACGTTTGTAGCGTTAGTCAATATGGAAGAAATTACATTGAAGTTTTCTGAAGAAATTTTAAACAGTTTTATTCGAATAAAAAATGTATTGCATTTTTCTAAGAAAATTATAAACAATTTTCTTCGAATCCAAAATGCTACAGAAATACCTTTCATGTTTCTTTTAAAAAAAAACACGAAAACATAGCACTTTCATTTTTAGCCCAAAAGGTGTTAACACAGAAAGGCTCATTATTTTGTGTTGGCATTTTGCTCAGAATCATTGTAAACGACGTATCACTTCTCAGGTTGCTGGCATCAAATATTCGACCCTGATTATATTTAAAGAAATTAAATAATGAACAATCTGCATAAATGTACGCATGTTTCTCGCATTGAGATAAAACTACGGTACCTAGAGTCATCCAATTTTGAATAACGTAATCCTCCACCCGAATATGGGCATCTGGAAAACCTATTTTTAAATTTGTTTTGTTATCTATTTCATATTTTGTAAAACTTTAACGAGTTTTTGATTAACAAACCCAACCATTCCAAAGTGAGCAATGGCAACACTGTACGGAGGAAAAAAATCGGAAATCTAAGATATATTCTTTTTAAATTATTTTGTGTATCGGAAAATTTAAAGATGTAAAATTTAAAGATATATTCTTTTTAAATTATTTTGTGATATTGCTTTGGGTGTAACATAAAATCTCGTAAACATTCAGGTTTTTTTTATTATCCGTACCTATTACTAAGTGATATACATCTTTTTCGACTGAGTATATAATTAATTACGAAGAACGCAAATAAGAGTTACATGCCATCAAAGATTGAAAACTTTTTTTGTTGGTGTTGTTGTTTTTCGTAGAATAAACGAAATACATCTCACAAGTTGTCAGAATTGGAATTTTTAAATTCTCGTATCTAGGATTTAAATTCGCCCATAACAAATTAAAACTATGCTTACCCCTTGCGCCTTCATAGACGTAAACTGTATCGTGAAAATTTAATTTCACGAAAGCTATGTACTCTCCAGGTGACTGACATCTAAACATGTAAACAAGCGCTAAAGAGTTTCTTAAGCTCGCTTCTTCTTTTAAACAAGCTGGAGAAGCTCTAATCTCCGATACCGATAAAGGCAGAAGCTCGTAAATCATGTCACAACAAGTAAGAGATTTCCCATCTTTCTCGCTTAATGCAAGATGTTATACAGACTCATGTAAAAGAGTTTTCGAGATTCGGTAATCACGCTTAAGAAGATCGTATTACTTTGAAGTGAGAAGCGCATGGAAAATATTTTTCTTATCTTTCTTATTGATTTATAATCTAATGAGGAAAGTATTCAGAAGTGCGCATTTTGCAATCGCTTACGATTTCTGATTTAAACTATTTACATGTTCTAAAAATTATTTGGCTCATCACCGGATTTTAAAGCATTTGAAAGAATAAATTCTTAAATTTGAATAAATTAGCATATAATATTGTTGTAAATGTTTGTGAATTTGCAGTAATGTAATACTAATGTAAATATTTACTAATTTATTTGATTACAGTTTGATTTCGGCTTATTCTTGCAATGCCGTGGATTATGTTTTTCTTTTTCTTTTTTTTTTTTTTTCACTTTTACTATTATTTAATTTCAGCCTTTAGTATAATTTCTCCTTTCCGTTTCTTCACCTGAATTGGAGTTTCAGTAAAAGGAGATTAATTATTATTTTTAAATTTTTTATCTTGAATTTTTTTCCCTTTTTCGCTTTTGCATTTTTTTCCCTTTTGCATTTTTTTTTCGAGTTTGTACCACTATGAATTCTTATTTTAATATGTTTAATTTTGATATGTTTGGATTTTATGTTAACTTATTTTTTACACTATTGCTAATATTAATATTGTTGAGAAATAACCTTGCTTTGACTCCAATTTACTTTTAACTTTAAGTCTGGGTACAAAAATTTGCTTTGAATTTTAGCCTTAAACTCGATAATTTAATGAAACATGAATAGTTGCTATAAACTACAAAATGATTACATGTGTAGAAGGAAACGGATGAGATTATTTACAGATGAAGAGAATCAACCGTCTTTTACACGCAAACATCTTTCAGTCGCGTCATCGTCTTAATGGCGGAATCGTCTGAATTCTATCATCGGAAAAGTAAAAGATTTATTTTCACAGCTTGTCGCGTCATCCGATTATAATGGACGACGCCATTCTACATATATAATCAATTCCTAGCATTATATCATTAAGAAACTACCAAAACAAGAACTGACTTTTGCACAGTATGCTTGATGAAGAAACTTCTGAAGCTTTGCATTCTGTGTAGTGCTTACAAACGGAAAAAGTTGTTTTTAAGTTATTCCTCTTAAGAAAAGTTTTTTTTCCTTTGATTTTCATCACCTTAAGAGTTGCTTTACAATTAATTAACAGTTTTGTTAAGAAAAGTTTTTATATCCTGTGTCTTATTTCTCTTAGTTCTTAAAGAAAAAAATACTAATTTAGATGAAAACCTGAAAACTTAGGAAGGAGAGAAAAAAAAAAAAAAAAAAAAAAAAAAAAAAAAAACTTTATCTTCTTAAATTTATTATAAATTCTAAATAAGGTAGTTGCTAATTTAATAAACCTTCGAATTAGGAATCTAACCGGATAACTTATTTCGTTAGTTTCTTTGTCTTTTCTTGTGTATAGACAGTGAAAGATCAAAGTGGTAAAAGCAAGAGCAGAAGAAAAAAAGATCATTTTGTCGATTTGTGTGTATCACAAAATAAAACGGAGAGCATTTATTCGGAGATTTTTTCTTTCGTGGTTAGTTAATTCAATTCCTACTTCGTATTATTCTTTCTGTTCATTAAAAAAAAAGATTGCCTTAAACTTATTACGGTCTTCTAGTATTATTTGTAATTTAAAGTGCGATTTCGTTTCTCAGAGAATTGAAATCTTTTTTTCAACGAACTAATTCAGATGCGTTTATGCTTCATTTTTATTCTTTTCCGTGCAGTTGAAGAGGTATTTAATTTTCATTATTTTTATCTTAAATGCACCATTTAACCGCGCCTTTTAGGTTTGGGAATTCTGCATCAGTAATTTTGAAACGAAAAAATTTCTATAATGAAAATTAACATCGCAGGAAATAAAAATGTAAACTGAATCTTATTATTTTTTTTCTTGTGGAATAAAGATATAGCTTCACATCGACTAAATAAAATTTTAATTGCAATATTAAAGATAAGTTCTATTACTTATTTAACTTTTACTAGTTCTATTACTTTATTTTAATTTTAAGATCCCTATGAAGCTCCGAAAAGTAGATTCTTTTGAGTACATGGCAATTCAATGAAGAAAAGCTTACAAGAAACCACTTTGTTCCTTTATTAAAATAAATATTAATAAACAAAGGAAGACGAATTTATCTTTACACAGTAAAACTTTTGTTAATTTCACAGCCCCGTATTTTGCATATAATATACTAGAAGCGTTTGTTTCAGTTTCAAAACGCGTATTTGCTTTCAAATAATGAGCAAATAACAAAGTTACTGACTTCGGAGATGTCAAAAGGACTTTTCTTTAGGCTTAATCATTTAGTCTAGTTTGTCTCATTATTTTGTTTACGATGGCTTTCTGTAAGGCAGTATTTTACTCCTCTTAAACAATACACTTTATTAAGCAATTACGGTTTTAACTTGTCTAATGGTATCTAAATGGCATGCTGAAATAGTAGCACTCTGAAAACGGGCTATTATACATAATGAATGAAATATAAGATGTTTGCAAAATGGCAATATTTTCCAGGTTAACTAAATGATAAATGCACTGGTAGCGCAATGTGATACTGTAGAGACATTAGGTATTTTTATGGAAGAAGGACATATGAAAAATGAGCAATGCCTTCGCCGGGAATCGAACCACGGACCTCTGGAATACGCTCCCAGCATGCAGACCACTACACCACAAAGGTACGCTAAGAAGACGGGAGGAATACCTTATAATATAATATAACTCCCCAACGAAATGGAAAGATCACACTATAGGGATTTCTAACGCAAAAACTATGAATTATGTCTTATCCGCCCAACCGGGATAGTAGTTAGCGACGCTGAGTGCCGTGCCGAAGTGCCCGGGTTTGAATCCCGCAGAAGACATGTATGTCTGTGAGGCATGGGTGTACTCTAAATATATGACTGGGAATTCCGAAATTCAAATGTCTGAGTGGCTATTTCATTGTTTTTTGTGTTTCCTACTCTGGAATAAATCTAATAACTCAAGGGGTGCCCCGAAAAGAAAATGGCACCGGAATTAAAATGGAGAGGACGATTATGCGTCTCTACCAGAATCTGGCAATGAGGTTCCCTCCTTCCAAGCTGTCCTTTAAATAGAGGAGCATCTAAGGAATGCTCTACTTCCTTACTGCTTGCCTTCGTGGTATAATTGAAAGCCTTTCCAACTGGCAAGAGGTCTGTAGTTCGAATCCCAGCCTTCAGAAGAAATCTTTAAACGACTTTCTTTATCTGAAATATTTCATTTCAGTTTTTCAGTTATACAAAGCAATGTCAGTTCACATTATTTCACATACTGTACATTATCGATTTTCGAATATCAACGTTAACTTCAAACCCGATAAAGATTACATTCATTCAAAATTTTTTAATATTTTCAAGCATTTTTTTACAAGCATTCCACGGAAAGCTTTTACCGTTCATTTTCGAATGTAAACCACCAACTGGCAGAACTTAACAATAAAATTTCCGGTTGAATAAGCCTTAAGTCAAGAATTCTTACTCAGAATCAACATTTTATTCGTTTGCGCGTGCCTCTCTTTTGCCATTTCAATTCTATTTTCCAGCAGCCTCTTCTAAACTTACTCTTCTTTACATTCAAACATCAGATGCGGCAGGTAAACAAAAAACTAAAATCCGCGAGAAAAGGTGATTTTTTTTCCCCCAACGATTTTCTTTCTTCTCATGCTGTGTGGCGAAAAGTGCTTTATATGTATCTTCCAACCATCCATCTGAGAATCGATTGATAACAATCGATTGTACAACAATCGAATGTGACTGTCAACTGCTAGGCACAACTTTTTTTCCCACCTGCTTTTTCTTCTCTGCGTTCTATTTTCCCGTCACAGCAATCGCCATCTTAAAAGCCTTTTCACAACAGTCGGATATTTTTTCGTGGAGAAATAATGCGGAAGGATACATGAAAAGGCTCTGACAGTAAAAGTATATTTAGGTACTCACGACAGACTAGAGTTGCGAAAAAAATTTCACAATCAGATGAAGTTGATGGATACTATCCAAAGGGGAAAAAAAGAAGTATTGAGCAAAGAGAGACGAAAGTTCCGTCAGAAGTGAATCCACATCTGTTTTATCTTATCTCTGGCAACGTCGGCTGCGGAGATTATGGTAAAAGTTAGAAAAGTGAATCTCAAATGATTTTCATCCTAATGCGATTATCCATTCTGCAATAATTTAATTAGTTTCTCTCGTTAATTATATTAATTAAATAAATCTTTGCTAATATACGCAATTCAGTTCTGATAAATAATTCTCAGCGTATCCGAAAGGTCCAAATTTAAGCTGGTACATTGCAACAATGGCAAAAACATAATTATCCACGTGACTGATTTTTGGAGGATCTTCGGAGTTTCGCTTATTTGATTTTTCTTGTCATAAGAAATAAAAAGCGAAATTGGCAATAGTTACGCGTTTTGATATCGATGTTGATTTGATTTGCCGCTTCGTATACAGATAGTAATTGAATGAAATGAGGCAGATTTACGAACTAATTAAAAGACTACTTGAAGAATTTCCGAAACATAATCAAAATGTTCTTCACTGTGATTCGGTGCTTTTTAGTACGCAACTGCTGAAAAAAGTTATTTATTATTTAATTCGCAATGCTGATGATACGCCCTTATACATATATCGATTCTAAATTATTGCCATTAAAAGTTTGCCGGTGGAAATAAATATTGTTCCGTTCTACGGGTTTGTGGATTTGCAGTTGTAGAGTTCCTCCCTTTTATTCTACTAAACTAAGTGTCGAGTTTAATTTATTTGATTATGGCAAGGCCTCGAGGGTTATCTGTCTCAGAGGAGGGATGCCTTCGTAGAGGACATTCTAAGGGAAATTGGCTCGTATACACGTTACACATGTGGAAACCACGAAAACGCCCATGCAGTCAGCCCGTTCGCGGGATTCGAACCTTGGACCCAACTACCAGTGTTCAGCGACTTTACCGCAAACTAAGCGTTGAGGAACCTAGTGAATTACTAAGCAAATAATTCCAATACGCTCAAAATAACGATTTACAGTTGGCCCTTTTCTCAGGGCGTACAACAAAGCCTCTTCTTGGACACAAACTCAAAATGTAAGAAATGAGAACTAACTAATGGCTAAAACAATTCTAAACTAGTTGGCCCTTGATATTAACTTAACCAGCGAAGCTATTCAAACGCACGTAATACGACCGAGCGTCGTAACAATTTGAGAGATGTAGCCAAAAGGAAAACGCGCGGTTTTCAGGAAATCCTAACTCTATCTGGCAAAGTCAGTTGAATTTAAATACCACTCTACTTCTCATTTGCATTTAACGCGATTCTAAAAACTCATTTTGGTAAGGAATTCTAAGCTGAAGCTAGAAGAGATAGGAAAGTGACATAAACTTAAAATAACTGTTATAAAATTAAAATGTTGTTTACAGAGTGATTATAAGGAACCCCTACAGTACCTCTAAAGTACACCTCCCGACTCGGCAAACCCCTAAAGTACACCTCCCGACTCGGTTCGGTCGCCCTCCTGAACTCAAAACATTACTACTGAGCTCCCCATATTCTAGATGTTTTTCACGATGGATTGCTACTCCGCGTACAGGCAGGGTATTTATAGCTTTTAAGCTTCGAGAACATTCGCTTGAAAACGGGTAAGAATTCGTTCTACAATGTTCTTGCTGCGTCTGTAGGGCATATCGCCAGTTTTGTCGCCAAATGGGCGATTTCGAGGCACCCTCCCTTTCTTTTCCACTTTCTAGTAACCCTAAACCCGCCTTGCGGGGAAGCTATCTTACCGCAGCTGGGCAATTCGCAACAATATAATATGAAGAAAATTCTGCCCAGCGAAGCCGCTTATACAGAGATTGTTCGCACATTTTTTTTTGACGATTTTCATTGTATTTACATAAAAATTTTACTTAAAATTTTTGTGTTTTAAATGCTTTATTTGATAGCCCTTATTCTTCACCAACTTTCTATAGCGTAATTTCCAAGACAATAAAGCCTTTTGTAGTAAAAGGTATTTTATCCCATTCCTGTGGAATAACTTTCCAAAGTCCAAGGAGGGTTGTAGATTGATGTTTGAACAATTCGCATCTTAAAAGTCCAAAAACGAAAAAAAAAAAAAAAAAAAAAAAAAAAAAAAATTAGATGATGCATCCAGCTCATTAGCAGGGATATGAATGAAGAATAGGGTGTTCATATCGGTTTCTTGTTCCCTTTTTTCAGGAAATTTACAGTGGATTTTGAAGTATAGCTGCTTGCTACACTAAAAGCTGCCTTGATGCAGTTTTACTCATTGATGGCACTTTGCCTAAAGAGAAGGTATTCCGCATTTGAAAATTGCACACAGAATATGTTCTTGATAATGTGCGGGGTTGATGTTAACATATTTTTGCGCCGTCTTTAATTTTAACTCCCCGGTATATGAAAAACCAGCAACAACCAAAAATCCCTCTGAAAAACTTACTTTAGATTCTTCGAACAATCTTTTAAGACTTTTTTCTCCTCTTTGAAGGTAATAAAGGGATCTCCTTTTATAGCAGTCGTTTAAACACACAAAAGATTAACGATTATGCAACATTTTTCTATTTTTGTCCAGATAAATATGTACAGATATTAAGTTATTTCGATGCAGGAGAGATGGAAAATAAGCAATACCCTTGCCAGGACTCGAACCACGGACCTCTCAAATACGCGCCGAGCGTGCTGACTATTACACCACAAAGGCATGCTACGAAGACGGGAGAAATACCTTAGATACCCTCTCTTTCTAAGAGCGGCTAGGGATGAGGGGACTCAATCGCCAAATCCCGGTGGTGGAGAATCATCGTCCACCACCTTTTTTAGTTAGGGAGCCACTGTAGAGACATTATATATTTCTTGAAAATAGGAGAGATGAAAAATGAGCAATGCCTTCGCCGGGACTAGAACCATGGATCTCTTCAATACATTCCCAATATGCTGACCACTACACCACGAAGGCATGCTAAGAAGGCGCGAGAAATAGCTTATCAATGTGTTTCAAATAATTTTGCAGCACGTTCTGCCTTCCACGATATATCGTATGCGCGTTCCGCGATAGACGATGCGCACTTTGTTTTTACTTCGTTGTACGAAGTAAAAAGGAAGTATTGTAATCGCGAAAAGTTTCAGGCAGCATATTTCAACGAAAATATCCATTTTCACCGCTTTCGAATGCAATTTAACGATGTTTTTGCGTGATATCTGTACGTAAGGACAGAATAAAATACTCTTTTCCTTCAAAAAAATTATAAAACTGCTTTAAAATTAATTCTGAAGAGAATTTTTCGTGGCGTCTGTGTGAACGTATGTACGTACGTGCGTACGTATCTCGCATAACTCAAAAACGAGTAGTCTCAGAACCTTGAAATTTTGTACATAGGACTGCTATAACATGTAGATGTGCACCTCGTATTTTGGTTGCAATCGGCCACACCAAACGTATATAGATATATTTATATATATATCCACTCTGTAACCCGGCTCAGTGATCTCAATTTCTTTACTCTTACATGTTTGTAAATCGTACATTTTTTGCTTTACAAATGATTGAATTATGTTGTTATTATCTTCCGGTTCAGGTTTTTATGCCTTTAGTAAATCTGTATGCAATATTTTTAGAATTATCAACAATTTAAAAGTTGTTTAAGTGCCGCTAAGTCTAATAATTTTTTTGATGGCGGCCATTGCTTGTTTACATTTGAAACAGCAAACTAGGGAATTTGTTGCCAATCTAGAGAAACGTATCTTCGCAACAACAAAGATAAACGCCTTTATTTATTATTGGGATTTAAAACATGCTTATAAGTTATTAATGCCATAAGTTTTATTATAAATGCCACAGAAATTTTAATTTTTTGGGGGTGGGAGGAACTTACTTGTGTCAGATTTCGAAGAAAATAAAGTAAGTTATAAAATTATAATTTTGAATGATATTGCGTAAAATATGCACAACGAAAAACAATACTGAAATGAGTTGAAATCTAGAATATAAACAGGACCAGCGCCCAGATCTGTAGACGTGATGTTTCGTATTCAAATCCTTCACTAGTCGTTTCTTCTTTAAGCTATACAGATGGCAAAATTCCTGGAATCCCGAGAAATGCCAATGTCGTTATTCTAGCAAAAATGATTTTAGTCATCCATTTTACGATCGTGGTCTGCCTTCATGCATTGCGATCTGTGTTACGCAGGCGATAAATCAAAAACATCACAATCTAATCACAATCTAATTTTGAAATGCAATCACCTCTGACAGTTTTTACTCGAAACCGTAATACTCAAAAGAGACAAAATTGTAGGAAAGCTTGAAACCTTCCGCCTAATCTGGAAAAGGGGCTACTGAATGCTTTTTATTGCTGCCAGATGTACAATCAGAAACTTTCTGATAAGTTTTCATGCCTGCACATCAATGCGCCTTGCTTTTCCCGCCCTCCAAATTTCCTTTCCCAAAATATTTTTCTATTATTTTGTCCGCAGGTATATCTGTAATGTGCATTTTTATTACTGCGTTATTTTCCTATGTTCCTATCATCTTCGTACTTCCGCATTACATCAGCTCCACCAGAAATGTAAATTAAGTTGCCGAGTGGTTAGATTTTTTGGAAGCAGGAGATGTGAAACACGAACAATGCGCTCCCAAGGACTCGAACCTGGACCTGTGCTACCGCTACACCACGAAGGCGTGCTAGAAAGAGGGAGAAAATACCTTGTATACTCTCTTTTTTAAAGGGCGTGTAAGGATTAGGAAACCCATTCGCCTGGTGGTGACGAATTATTTTGTCCACCATCTTTTAGTTCGGGTGCCACTGTGGAGTTATTAAGTATTTTTTATCCTGGAGACATTAAAAATATGCAGTTCACTGCACTCGCTGGGACTGAAACTTGGACCTCTCGTATATGCATCTAGTGTGCTACCGTTAAATCACGAAGGCAAGCTGGAAAGAGGGAGAAAACTGAGTGCAAATAATAAGCGAAAATCTAAGTTCGGTAACAAAAGGTAGGAAGTTTTAGCTAAGAGCTTTTATAATCCTCAGATTCTACTAGCAATAATTATGGGCAAAAACACCGCAAGAAGAAAATATCGTGGGAGAAAGCAAAATCGTCGTGGTATAAAACATTGTCGTCGAAAATAAAACGGTTCGAAACCGTCGCAGTTTAAAACATCTTCGTAAAAACATCGTGGTAAAAAAATAAAGCATCTGCAAATCATCACATGACAATTACATCCCAGAATTCTTTTTTTAGACTTTAAACATAATACGATATGTGAACACAATAATAAATGAAGCACATTTTTACCTCTACATTTCACATTTTTGGAATAATTACTCATTTTTTGTTAAAAGAGCAAAAAGAAAACTTAAGCATTCAACAACCATAAATGAGCACAAAATGAATACTGCCCCTATCAGTTAATAGAATTTGAAACTTACGAACAGTATTTATACGAAAAATGTAGTTTACAAATGTTATAAAAGGAATGGCGAGAGTAACTGCATGAGGTTACCTATATTAAATTTGCTTCATTAATTATAAAATTGTAATATTATATTCTTTCATTTCGTTAATATAATATTCTTTTAGTAAAAATTAAATATTTTTTTGTTCAGTTTATACTTCTTCTTAAAGTGTAATTAAAATTCGTGCAGTTAATCAGAGCAACAATATTTAATTTGAAAGAAAAAAAAACAAAATTTGGTTCAAGATTTAATTTAAAGAAACAAAATTAGATTTAATTCTCACTAAAAGAACATGAGATTAACAAAATTAAAGAAAATACTTTTACAATTTGATAATTGATCAAGCAATTTCAGCATAGGTAACCTCATGGAATTCTTTATTGTTCCTTTACGAAGTATTTTTAGACTATATTTTTCACGAAAAATTTCCAGTGTAACTTTATTAAAATGATTAATTAAATAACGACCTTTAATAGTTAAGTACATAAGTTTTAAGTCCTGCAAATGGAATTGATTTTCTTCAGTTTTTGTATGAATCCTTAAGTTTTCTTCCTGCATGTTTAACAAAACATTATTTAATTAATCCAGAATATGAAATCTACAGATTCCCCGTTCCTTCTGGCGCTTACAGATTATAATGCGACATTCAACTTTTAAAGGCTGAATGAAAAACACATTATCTGAGATGTTATTTTCATGCTATGATTTGTGGACACTTTATTTTTTCCCGTGATATTTTCTACAACGATGTTTTGAAACTGCAGTGTTTTCGAACTGCTTGATCTTCGACGACGATGTTTTAGAATACGATGTTTTAGAACTGCTATATTTTCTCCTTGCTTTCCTCTCTCCCACGACGAAAGTCGTCTTCCTTAGACTTTGGAAATCTGTTTCAGATGCATTGATGCGATGCATCTGATGCATGATCGATGCGACAAAATACCTCTTTCGATACTTCTAAAGGTTTTATATCTTGAACATTACGGTATATAAAGATAGTAAAGAATACGGGTTATTAAACAGAGCATTTAAAATATAAAAAGTTTAGGTAAAATATTTCTGTAACTACAACAAAAGTCGTCAAAAAATGTGCAAACAGCCCGTGTATAAGGCATACTTCCATTTAAGGAAGTAAAATATTCCACTAAAGTAAATATTTTCTTACAATCAAAACCCCGAAGCTTTCTCTGAATTTTTAGATGATAAAATTCAATTAATTTCCATAATGTGTTGATGAAGCTGCCGCGATTTTCGACGGTAATAAAGAAGATTACGGGTTTTACTTTTCCGAAATCAATTGACCCAGCCAAGTGAAAATTTATTCTTCCCTTTCCTTGATATTTTAATCATTCCCAATATATCCTATTTCATCTCTACTGTTTGCTGTAAAATTCTCCTGTTTTTTGGCCTCTACGCGGGAAATCATGTTCCTCTGCAAATAAAAAATGTCATGATTTACCTCTTACGTACATCATGTTCTCGAGATTTGCTTTTCAGAATCGTCTCCTTTTCTGTAACGTATTTGATGCCGGTTGCAACTGGTAGAGGGTTTTCGCTCCCAGTCACTGATAAAATCTATAAAAATACTTTTTCTTTTCTTATCATAAAAGACAACCTTGACATCAACCCGTTTCTGCCATTTACAAAATTGGTTTGACTATCCCCAAGTTCAATGTACAAGATATTTTCTCACTTGCCAGTGAAATTGGTTCTTCGATTCTTAAAGATTCCATTTCCAACCTTTATTTTTGCACAATCGAAAGCATATCTGCCAATAGGCTTTGATTTATATGTGACAAAGTAAACGAGCGTTAAAAACCTCACATGAAGCAACACTAGACCTATGTTATAAAATGAGAAATAAACAAAACTTCGATAGCTAATCCTAGTCTGTTATTAACTTTGATAATTATTCACAAAGTTTCATCTTATCCATGTCTATATAGCTAGAAATATTATTATAGCTAAAAAGACCCACATTTTACTTTTCTGTATTTTTATTGCCAGTTATCTAGATATTATCTATCGACTGCATGCTAGTACAAAAAATTCTGAAATCGACAAAAGTGTTCGTACGCAAAATTCTAGAGAAATGCTTGAAGACGGAAAGGCGAGGGGAAAAAACTCAGTGTAAACAGAAGTAGAGGTGGTGACAAAAGAGAGTTAGAAAAACCAAAAAAATATATTATCAAATATTCATAGAATATCAAATTTCACTCTTCGGAATTTTTCCAAAGATATTATCTTCATAAACAAATTTTCCATTATGAAATAACATTAAAATTACAAAGATCGATAAAACCGAGAGCGGTCACAGACTCAGTTTGAAATAAACAGTTCTAGTCGTTTATCAGATGGAATGTTAACAACCATATTATTGGGAACGGCAATAAATGAAATAAACTTAAGTGACATGAATACTATTTACGATTTATTATGGTTAAAATTTATTTTTTATTTTTATTTACTATTTAATGTCTTACAGAACTGTAGAGATTTAGGATGATAGTAGGAATCTATGACTGTACGCTCACCTTTTCTTATTCATTCATTAATTTATGTCCAAATTGTATTATCGTAATATACAACAGTGCATCTAATATTTTAAATACAACGAGGAATTTTGTGATCGCATAGTTGCTTCTATAAGTAACCTTGACTTACCTGTCACTCTCCAGCAATGATCGAATTGTTAAAACTACTTAAATCTGATGCTCTTTACGGAATTCCATGTGATCTGCATGCAAGTGTTATTCTGGAATTCCAGAAGATTCTTCCATAGGATGGTTTGGTTTAGTTTATTTGACTATCGCAAAGCACACGAGGGCTATCTGCCCAAGGGTATGTATGCCTTCGTGAAAGACTTTCTAAGGGAAATTGGCTCGTACACACGTTACACGTGGAGAAAACCATGAAAATGTCCACGAAACCAGCCTGTTCACTTGAAATCGAATCCAGGTCGGAACTACCAGTGTACAGCGATTTTAACGCTTGGCCGCTGATGGGCCACTTCCATAGAATGTCAGCACCATAAGTAACTTAAATAGGAATCTGTTCTTACAAAAGAACTTGTAAGAATCCTAAGTTTTTCTAACGTTTATTTTATTTTAAAACTGTACTATCACTTCTTATTTTCTACTTCCGGCCAGAATTAAATGCTTTAACTTGTTTATGCAAATTGTCTTGCTAACGACCAAGTATTTAAGTTGTGGCTTTTTGCCAAGAGTTGGAGAGAGAAGGAGATTTAGGAAGCAAGCCGCTTGCCACTACAGTTTTACGAGTTTTCACTCGGTTGCTGTTTGCCTTTAAGGCCAGAGGTTTAGCCCTCTTGATATTTGAAAACGTATTGTAGTTTCAGCAGCTCGGCGTACTACATACTTACCCTTTTAACTAAAGGCCCGTCTTAGTGTGTCTTAGTTTGTATACTAATTCAAAGTTAGCTTTTAGTTAGAGTTTTAGTTAATAGTTTTATATTTCTTACGTTCAGACCACAAGTGGTTGGTCTCTGTATCCCGAAGTTCGGGAGTACCTGTAAAGTATAGAAAATAAAAGGATTTCGTATACCCTTCCTGCTTGTGTCGTCTATTCCACACATTTTTGAACATATCATGAGTAAGCTCCCTGTTCCTATTCAGGACACACCATGTTTCCAAAGCTAATCAAGAGAAACACAAGTCCTGACAAACTCTCAAAAGCACCATTCCTAAAAACAGCAGATGTGGTGACAAAGGATAAATGACAGGAGCAACAAGTCTCCATATACAATGCATATCTAACTAAACCTAGCCTAACTTTCCACTGTATTCTCTGTTCACGTCTTGACGAACAGGCTGGCTGAGTAAGATTTTCCTAATTTTTCTCATGTGTAAGGTGAATATACTCCAGTTTCCCTTAAAGTGTCTCTTCCGAACGCATTTCTTTCCCAAGATTAGTAGCCCTGTTTTGCTTTGCCAAAGTCAATCAATCAATGAACTTCCGTTTCATATAAATATTCTGAGTTCCTACATGGGATAGAAACATTATTTTTAACCTAGTAAGTTACACGAAGTAGCAATCAAATATAGAAAAAGGCATTGTATGTACCACTAAAAGTAGAAGATATATTTCTTCATTAGCCCACCAACAACCGAGCGGTAAAATTGCTCTTAGGGACTTTAAAGACCTTCGTTTTCTTCTTAATAAAATAAAATTATTATTCACTGGCAATGGGCCATCTTCTTGACGAACTGGACGGCAATGTTCTGAGAAATCTGAAGTTAAAAATAATTCTAATATAGTTACTTTCAAAGAAAGGCTGATATTGTTGTTCCTGGCAAATATTATTTGAAAAAGTAAAGAAGCTTTTGAAAGATTATAATAATTATTCTGGTTTAAAATATACTTAATACTATTTAATTAAAAGAGTAATAAAACACGTGAAATTTCATTCCTCTCTGATCAAACCATTTTCATTTTTTATGCGAGCAAAGTTGTTACCTGCCATTGCATGTCATCGTAAAATTCAAAATAATTTTGTTGTTCCATGTAATCAGGCAGCATACTCAGTCTTACTGCGCTTCATCTTGTTGTTTTTGGAAGAAAGATGTGTCTGCACGGTGAATTTCATTCATAAAAAAAAAAAAAAAAATCTGAAAGATTTCAGATTTTTAATTACGAACAGGCTGAAAAGGGGCGTTTTTTAACATTTTGTGTGTTGCCTTTATTTATTAAATATCCTGTTATTCGCAATGATATGGCGCAAAATGCGCCAAGATAAATTTTTAAATTTCTCTCTAAATATCTCACTAAAAATTAAATGAGTGGTAGAATCGAAATATAGAAGAAAATTGGTATGTTATTTCAGAAAAAGTCCGAGTTTGTGTCAAAATACCTATGTTACAACAATGCTACATATAATTCTAATATATATCTTACGTAACGCTTTGGAGACATGGAAAACGTAAGTTGAATTTCGACAAGCGGTCCAGTAGAACGGGAGGTATCAAACTGTACCCCCCCCCTTTTTTTTTTTTTTTTTTTTTTTTTTTTTTTTTTTGTTCAACGTGTACCTGTATTCATCAAATAAGAAACATGGAATGAGAATAAAAAAAGAAATAGGGCCAGCAGGAGGGAAACAGTGAAGAAAGCTATGTCAGTCTAATAGACTAAATCTTCACTTAATGTAAAATTTTGTTACTGAGGGATAATACAAAATGCACTTTATAATTAGCTAACAGCTTTCTTCATTATAACTGAAATACCGAGTTTCCAATTCTCAAATGTTTTTTGTTAACGAGCGAAAAGGTCAAATTCTGCATAGTGCAGCATCATATTATAAATATTTTCCTCTCGTGCTGGTAATGAAAAAATACTTTTGAAGGTAATTATTCATTTTTTTAGATTATGGCGTATTAAATGTTTTCGAATATCACCATGGAGATATTGAATATGACATGTTCTGACATTTCTCTAAGCGAAATTTTTAGTTTCCTTGAGTGTTCATTCAAATGAAAAATGAATGTGTGTATAAAAATTCCAACATAATTAAATCGATTCAGCAAACGTTTAAATATTTATTTCCTTTAAAATTCAAAAGCTATAACTTTTTTAATATTTTGATTTATTTTTAAATGACTTCCCTGTTAAGAGTAAAAAAATAAATTTTAATTATCTGAAACCTCTCTAAAAGTCCACATAGAAGTTTATTAGTTTCACTGGAAATAATCCGTCGAATTTATTTTATACATACATTATGGTGTCATTACTAAATTCTTTTATTATTAACGTAGAACTAAAATACCAAAAGCTAAAAATTGTGATAAACTATTTTTTAATATGTAGTATGATATATTTGCAATTTGTTTTTTTCTTTTCAAATATAAATAGCTGGGAAAAAAAGGTAATGTAATGGACATATTTAAATGCGTTATTGGAAGTTGCAATACCGTCATTTAATATTTTTCTGTAATTTGCGTTCACTGTCGGATAAAAATTGATTTCTAATTTTTTTAACCTTTGAAAAACAGTATTAATTTAGTCATGCATGGTTTGGTACGAGTATTTAAATGTAAAATTACCTAAATTAACATTTTCTTCTAATATGTTCTTGTTTTATTAGAATATAATTATTGCGGCACTTAATTATTAAATTAAATAATATATGTTATTAAAGCGATTTTTTGGCATTAAAAGAATCTTTAAAGGAATTTTCTAAATATTTTGAGGCGTCGCGTTACGTTACGTTATCATGCTATTTATCATCTCAGCAACTTGCAAATTTTGTCGTTTCACTATAAAGACATTAGGGTTTTTTTTTTTTTTAAAGCAGGAAAGCTGAAAAATGAGCAACGCGTTCGTCGGGACGCGCCGAGCGTGCTGACCACTACACTATGAAGGCATGCTAAGAAAGCGGGAGAAATAACTTATACCACGATTAACGAATCTTAATTTATTCACGATATGGCGAAAGAAAAAGAAAGTTTTTAAAACGTTTTAGTAAAAGTCTCTGCTTATGTACTTCTTATTTGTAATTAATGATTGAGCGATTTAAAAACAATAGTTCAGTTTTTAATAGTTTAAATTTTATTCCAAGCTTTTAATATTGTATCTTACTTAAATAACTTAAAACGAATTAAAATACATACAACAGATAAATGTTATGAATATTTGCAAGATTATTACAATTAATAAAGTTTCTAACACCTTATATTATGCATTATGGTATGCGTCCAACACTTTCGCCGAGCCGAACGGAATCCCAAACCGAACTACCAGTGTTCATCGATTTTACCGCTCGGCTGCTGTACTGCTCCACATTGTAGAACCATTTGGTTTTTTGATGATGAAGATTTTAAAAATGTACAATTCCCTCACCAGGATTCGAATTCCGGACCTCCCGAATACGCGTCGGGTGTGCTTCCAGTTACACCCGCGAAGCCATGCGGAAAGAAGGGAGAAAACACTTTATAACATTAATCCATGAATCACTGTATAATATGCTATTCAAAAAACATATCCATAAATGCTCAGGATCCTGAAAATTCAAATAACAAATAACTATTAATTGCTTTCATGAATTTTGATTATCTATAATACTTCTATCGGAAACAAATACTGTATTTCCCAATTAACTGGAGGTAGATTAAGTGTGTTCCGAATTGGTGGAAACCTGTTTAAAAATTGTTAAGTTTGCTTTTTACGGAATGATGGGAAAATTACTGGCAGAAGCCACTCATTTTTAGAACAGAGGCGATATTATGAGACACTTACTATGTGATCTCAGTAACATAATATGTATTTTAGTAACACGGTTGTACACTGTACAAAGAAAAAAAAAGGGAACAGTTCCATATCTTCCGTTCTACTGGTAAAATCGACGAAATTCAAATTGCGTTTTTCATGACTCGAAAGCGCAATTTAGGATGTATATTAGATTTATATATAGCATCATTCTAACATAGGTATTTTGACACAAAATCGGAATTTGTTCTGAAATGGCATGACAATTTTTTATTCCGATTCTACGACTCAAATTATACCTAAATATTAAATTTTGTAAATTTTGGTTCGAAATTTACGGAGAAATTCCAAAATTTATCTTGGCGAATTTTTTCTCAGTTTTCAGTTTTCGCCAAGAATAATTTGTTGGCGAACTTCTTAATTTATAGCAACCACTTTACCTTTACTTTTTTTCATTGTTGTTGTCAAAATGTTGGCAGGTCGTTCCAGAAAAAGTCCGATTTTGTGTCAAAATACTTATATTAGAACAAAGCTATATATAAATCTAATACATATCCTAAGTCATGCTTTCGAGACTTGAAAAAAGCAGTTTGAATTTCTTCAATCGGCTCAGTATAATGGGAGATATAGAACTGCCCCATTTTTTTTTCCGCGTAGTACTTGGTAATAAGAAAGAATACTGTAAAGGAAGTGAAATGTTACATGTCTTTGCTAATAGCAGAAAACATTTTGTATAAGCAGAAGAATAAAATACACCAATTCTGAAATTTTAGAATTCTTTACCAGTCTGGCAGCCAAATTTGTTTTAATTTTAATTTTTCATAACGAATATAAAATGTTCACAAATATAAGCATAAGAATCAAGAGACCACATTAGAAGTTAGATTTCATTATCTGTCGCAAATTAATTTCTTGTTAAATTTGACATTGCTAAAGCATGAATATTTTCGTCATTTAAAACACTTCCATATATGGAAATTTATGATTATGACTAATGATTGTGAAACTAAAGGCCGGGTAATATATTTTAAGCTGGTTAAAAGGTAGGGTATGTACGTATGTTTGGTGCACCCATTGCACCGAAAAAGGGAGGTGCACAACTAGATGTCATAACAATTCCGTGTAGAAAATTCCAGCGTTCTACGACTAATAATTTTTTAGTTATGCGAGATACGCACAGACGTAGATACAGACGTCACGAATCAAAATCCCTTTTGAATCCATTTTAAATCCATTCTACAGTCTTTTTCGGAAAAGAGTCTATTGTTCTGTCCGTACGTACAGGAGGTGCTCAAAACGATTTTCCAGATGGATTCAGGAACATTCGAAATGGGTATTTCCGTTGAAAAATGATACACGAAATTTTTCGCTATTACAATACTTCAATTACTTCGTACAAGAAAGAAAAAATTAGCAATGAATTTTCTGTTTCACACTGATTGCTATCGATACCTATAACTACAAGAACAATATGTACAAAATCAAATGGCTGGTATCACATAAGTGAAGTAGAAACCGAAAAGAGGTCATTATTAGTCCAAAGGGGATTTTAATACTGCTTTTATTTACCTAAAAAAGTGAATTTATTCCCTAGATTCAGCTGTTTGAAAATAGAAGTAAATAATTATCCCAAAGGGGCAATATACCCAGATGGCCTATGAATTTTGTTTTCGCATTTTACGTCACCCACACCGTTTCACTTTTCAAATTATTGCCACCAAATGTTAGAGCCCTGCATTATAGTTAACAAAATAAATGATGAAGAATCTGCTTGAATGTATGTACGCTTATCGCACTGTGAAAAAACAACGGTAGCTAGAGACACTAGATTTTGAATAACGTAATCCTCCACTCGAATATGGGCATCTGGAAGCCTAAATTTGGAATTTGTTTTATTACCTCTATTATATTTTGTAAAATTTAAACGAGTTTTTGATTAACAAACTCGACGATTTAAAAGCGAGCAATGGCAACACTTTACGGGGGAGGGGAATTTATCTCCAGCGCACGAGATTGCGCATCAGAAATTCTAAAGATATGCTCTTTTTAAATTATTTTACGACATTACTGTTGAATTGATTTTTACGGTTAAATGTGAAGAACATAATATTTAATAAATAACGGTAACACACAAAACGTTAAAAAAAACTCCCTTTGGGCGTAGTATAAAATCTGAAAGCTTTCAAACTTTCTATTAACTTTGGACATCATTTTCTGTATCCAGGCAAACTGGGCATTGACTGTACGTTTATATTTTATGTCTAATTCTTCGAAGTAAAATCAATTTTGCCTTGCGTTTATAGGTTAAATGAGAAAATTTTCAGGTGACATTTTCTTACGCGATAAAGATAATGGTAAAATCCAAAAAGGAGATCGCACACAAAGTATATGCTAAGCGTTAATTCATTACTTAAAGCTTAAGTGGGCTAAATTGCATTGCTTTCCGCCAGCCAAATGTTCATTTGTTAAGTCTATTGTTCAGCTCAAATCCTCAATGGTTAGTACTCTATAAAGTGCATGTCCCTTGATCCCGAGTAGCCGCGGGACAGAGATTCATCCATTTCACCTAAATTAAACTCTCCAATATCCATTCCTCTACGTGCTCAAGTGAGCAGCCCAGCTGGAATCCGATTGCTCCTACTCCTTCGCTTGATGAACAGCAGAGAAAGCCATTATGTCTTCGAGCCGGAATTATTTCAGCATATCGTTTGGCGTCACAGACAATTCACTGAATGCTACATCATGAGCGATGGTAGTTCTAATTCGAAAGATTCCATAATGTCATGAAGAAGCATTAATGGCTTTGTTTATTTGTTGTCATGTTAATTAAAACTAAATTTCGGGTATTATCTGAAACAACCGTTTATTGAAAAAGATCTCATATCAAATATATAATTGCATTTTGGGAAAGTAAGAACTGCCTGCTTGTTTCCGTAAAACATATGTTGTTAATAAATTTAAATAACAAAAGTCTTCTTGAATGGAATCCGCAAAATGGTTGGTTTTGTTCCGAGGGAGTTTGCAAACTCCCTCGAAATTATTTTAGAATATTATTTAGAAATTATCTAGAAATATTATTTTATATCTATATACTGAAATAAATGTTTACTTTGTTCGAATGAAATTTTCGGAGATGTTATTTTAAATCTAAATGCAACTAAATAAATTGCAGGTTTATTTCAACGGAATATTCAAGCCGGAGATGTTATTTTAAAACTAAACAGCAATGAATCGCAGAGATGCTATTTTAAATCTAAGTAACAGTTAATCTAAGTAACAGTTAATCTAAGTAACAGTTAATCTAAGCTATTGCTTTTCTTGAAGGTAATTTTCAAGAAAATGTTTTATTTAAAATCTCAATAAATAAAGGGTGTAGGAAATGTTACTTCAAGCCTAAGTAACAAGTTGCTAGTTTATCTGAATATAATTTTCGGGAAAACACCTCTTCACGTGTAAATAAAAAGTGCATAAATTTGTTGAAATCGCATTTCTAGAAAAGAATACGTAATTTTAAAACGTAATTTTAAATTTAAAAAAAATTGAAAGCTTTCAGATTTTATATTATATCTAAAGGAGCACTTTTTCCATTTACACACTCATACATGTTTTGAAGAGCATTTGGGTTAATGTCTCTCTGGACTGGAAACAGAAAATTTAAATCTGAATAATAATCTGAATTAAATTCTAAACCAGAGGAGAAAAGTAACCTAACGAATAGTATAAGAGCTAGCAGAAACATAGAAATTTAGAAATATGTAAAAGCAAAATTGCGCAATGTAAGCTAAACAGGTTTATCGCCTAATTTACGTCAAGTTTAAATAAATTTATCTCTTTGAAATATTTAATTTCATTTACGATTCTTTTACTTGTGTCTATTAAAAAAATAAGCGATGCACTCATTTATTATACGCCACCTGACTTAATTCGCTATTCTGCTACAAATTTCATTGGCGGCCTCATTAGGCTTCGCACCACTTAAACTTTTAAATTGTTGACAATTTTACAACTATTGCACGCAAATTAAATAAAGGCATGAAAACCTTAATCGGAAGATAAGAAAAACATAATTCATTCACTTTTAAAGCAAAAAATGCACAATTTACTAATATATAAGAATAAAAACTGAATTTACAGAGCCGGGTACCAGAGTGGGTATATATATATACACGCTTGTGCGACGGATTACAACCCAAAAGGGAGGTAAACAACTACATTTTATAGCAGTCCCATATGCAAAATCTTGACGTTCTAACCTACTCGTTTTTGAATTATGCATAATACGTGGGAGCTACGTACATACATATGCACGTACGTACAGACGTCACGGAAAAAATCTATTCTAAATCCATTTTAAATCCATTTTACAGTCCGTTGTGGAAAGAAGAGTCCTTCATTCTACACGGGCGCATAAACATCACACAAAAACATAGTTCAAATGGATACGAGAACGGTCAAAATGTCTATTTTCCTTGAAATGTGAGCCCGAAATTTTTCGCAATTGCAATACTTCCTTCGTACAAGGAAGTAAAAACTGACGCAATATACAAAAGGCAACTGTAATAATTTTTACTTCTATGTTGTATTTGCAAAAATTCCAATTAAAACAAACATAGGTTTTTCAAATTTTATGGACACTAGGAACAAAAGAAAATCTATCCTGTAAAAAATGTTCGGAAGATTTAGGTGCTGAATAATTATGAAGAATTTTTGCTTGAAAAAGATTAGCCCAGTAAGGAAAAAAATTAAGATGATGAATATTTTTAGAAATGTACGCATCACTAAACTACACTGAAGTGACAAAAGTCATAGGATACCTCCTAATATTTTGTCGGTCCTCCTTTTGCTCGGCGAAGTGCAGCAACTCGACGTGGCATGAACTCAACAAGTCGTTGGAAGTCCCCTGCAGGAATATTGAGCCATGCTGCCTCTATAGACGTCCATAATTGTGAAAGTGTTGACGGTGCAGGGTTTTGGGCACGAACTGACCTCTCGATGATGTCCCATAAATGTTCGATGGTATTCATGTCGGGCGATCTAGGTGGCCAGATCATTCGCTGGAATTGTCCAGAATGTTCTTCTAACCAATCGTGAACAATTGTGGCCCGGTGACATAGCGCATTGTCATCCATAAAAATCCCATCGTTGTTTGAGTACGTGAAGTCCATGAATGGCTGTAAGTGATCTCCAAGTAGCTGAAGGTATCCATTTCCAGTCAATGATCGGTACAGTTGCACCAGAGGACCGAGTCCATGCCATGTGAAAACAGCCCAGACCATTATGGAACCACCATCAGCTTGAACAGTGCCTTGTTGACAACTTGGGTCCATGGTTTCGTGGGGTCTGCGCCACACTCGAACCCTATTATCAGCTCTTACCAACTGAAATCATGACTCATCTGACCAAGCCACGGTTTTCCATTTGTTTAGGGACCAACCGATATGCTCACGAGCCCACGAGAGTCGCTGCAGGCGATGTCGTGCTGTCAGTAAAGGCACTCGAGTCGGTCTTCTGCTGGCATAGCCCAAGGAAGAGAAATTTCGCCGCACTGTCCTATCGGACACGTCCCTCGTACGTCCCACATTGATTTCTGCGGTTATTTGACGCAGTGTTGCTTGTCTGTGAACATTGACAACTCTACGCAGACGTCGCTGGAATGCCTGAAATTAGATACTCTCGGCACACTCTTGACCCTGTGGATCTCGGAATGTTGAATTCCCTAACGATATCCGAAACGGAATGACCCATGCGTCTAGCTCCAACTACCATTCCGCGTTCAAAGTCTGTTAATTCTCGTCGTGCGGCCATAATCACGTCAAAGCCTCTTCACATGAATAACTTGAACACAAAAGAAAGCCCTGCCAAAGTACTTCGCATTTATGCATTTTCTACGCGATACTACTGCTATCTGTATATTTGCATATTGCTATACCATGACTTTTGTCAATTCAGTGTATATCTTTGCTTGGATATGCTTTTATACGTTTTAGCGCAAAAGGCGTTAGGCCAGAAAGGTATTAATAGCGTTTTGGCATTCTGCGTTCATTTACCTTCTGCTTTGATTCACTCAGCAAACTGTTGTCACCAAATATTACAACACTGCATTATATTTAAAGAAAGTAAATAATGAAGTATCTGCATGAATGTATGTATGCTTCTCGCATTGTGATAAAATAACGGTACCTAAAGCCATCCAATTCTGAATAACGTAATCCTCCACCGAATATAAGCATCTGGAAGTCCTAATTCGGAATTTGTTTTATTATCCATTTCATATTTTTTCAGACATTAAATAATATTTGATTAACAAACTCAACAATTTCAAAGCGAAGAATGGCAAAACGGTACGAAAAAAAAATTATCTCCAGCGCGCGAGACTATGTATCGGAAATTCTAAAGATATGCTCATTTTAAAATTTATTTTGCAATATTGCTGGTTAACTTAATTCTACGGTTTAAGTGCGAAAAACGTGACATTTAATAAATAAAGACACAAAAAGTTAAAAAAAAAAAACGCCTTTTTGGGGCTAATGTAAAATCTGAAAGCTTTCAGACTTTTTTATTTTTAATATTTATTGATTTTCTAATAGTTAAAAAGATGAAATGGAATATTTGCAACTGCTTTAGAATGCATTCTTCTTCTTTTTTTAGTGAGTTTTCTATGCTATGCAACATCGGTTTGCACTTCCTGAAATTTTATTGCGGACTGGGTTACAGATCAATAACTTTCAGAGAGTTCCATTCTGAAGATTTTGATCGTTCGTCATAATTGTTTGGTGGAAAGATGTAGACAAAAGAAATAAAAAGCTCAACTGAACTTTTCACTGCAGGTTTTGACTCAAGATTCTGTTCATTATCAAGACTATACTTGAAAGATTTATCATTGCAGGGAATTCTATTGTCGAGCATCAAACAAGAAATTATATGCATGTACTAGTATAAATTAATCATTATTTTTAATGTGATTTTATAGTGGAATTTGTAAATAATACTTTAGAGTAAACCAAGTCTGTAGTCTTAGGAGAAAATAGCACTATTTAGGAGAAACCAAGATATTTTGCATCATAGTGATTTGCAGTATATTATTTCTGATTACGTCGTTCGAAACGTTGCAGCTGCTCAAAAGTATAACGCTCGTAAATATAAATATGATCACTGTGACGCATTTTAATTCTTAAGATTTAATGTTTAAACAAGACTTGGGATCAAGGAACAAACGTTCAGAAGGACTGTATTTGTGGCTTTTTCTATGACTCGCCAAATACTATGAGCTGGCTGCCCAGACGATATAGTGGTTAGGGGTGCCTGCTGCCATACCAAAGAGCCCGGGTTAGAATCTCGGAGAAGGCATGAATGGCAGTTGTCTGTCCCTTCATATAAGGTAACGGTAGCCGCCTATTAAGGTGCCTCCATAATAAATTGACCACCGCTTTCGACCTTTGCAGTACCAAAACCCTAAAAATGGCTAGTGCCCGCTGAAAAAATAAATAAAATAAAAATATCTGAAAGCTTTCAGACTTTATATTTTTTTTTAATGTTTAGTGCACATATATTACTGTAGATGTAACGTGGCATGTATTGAGCACACATCTGTTAAGCGTCTTACAACTGTGAAGTCTCTAGATGGTTGCAGGGCTAGGGTAATACCCGAGTAGTCATAGAAAGCCGTCCGGTGCCCTGTCCTGCTGTCACCTGTCACCTGTCTTTATTTGTTAAACATGATGTTTTTCGCATTTAAGCCATCAAATTCAATTCATCAGCAATATCCCAAAATAATTTTAAAAAGCACATCATTAGAATTTTCGATGCACACTCTCGCACGCTGGAGATAAAAATATTTCCTCTTCCCTACAGTATTCTCATTGATCGTTTTCTAAGCGTTGAGTTGTTAATCAGAAATTCGTTAAACTTTCACAAATTATGAAATCAATAATAAAACAAATTCCAGATTCGGGCTGCTAGATACTCATATTCGAGTGGACGACTAGGTTATTCAAAATTTGATGTCTCGCTATTTTTCACAGTGCGAGAAATACATACATATTCATGCAGATTCATTATTATTAAATTTCTTTAACTATAATGCTCTAATATTTGGTGACAACAATTTGAAAAGTGAAACCGTTAGCCTGTAACTGTTTTTGAAGGGTGCATACTTGCAAATACCTTGCCGTTCAGTCAAAAACATTCAAACAGTAAAATTCTGGCTTGCAACACTTCAAACAGTAAAATTCTCACTTGGACACGCAAAGGCTTTTTTTACGTAAACGTTCATTGATCATACGCACGGAATGCTTTAAATCGGTTACAAATCGAGAAATTTTATACAGAAATAAAAAATCTGAAAGCTTTCCGATTTTACATTACGCCCAAATGGGCGTTTTTTTAACGTTTTGTGGTTTACCTTTATTTATTAAATATAATTTTCTTCGCACTTAAACCATGAAATTCAATTCAACAGCAATATTGCAAAATAATTTTAAAATTACCATATCTTTAGAATTTCAGAATACACAGTCTCGCGAGCCGGAAATATTTTTTTTTTTTTTTTTCTCTCCCGTATAATGTCGCCATTCTTCGCTTTGAAATCGTTGAGTTTCTTAATGAAAAATTCTTTAATTTCTGATAAAATACGAAAGAGGTAATAAAGCAAATTTCAAATTAGGGCTTCCAGATGCCCATATTCCGTGAATGATTATGTTATTCAAAATTGAATGACTCTATATACCGTTGTTTCATCCCAATGCGAGAAACGTACATTTATGCAGATTCTTCATTATTTAATTTCTTTAAATATAATACAGGGTTGTAAAATTTGGTGACAACAGTTTGAAAACTGAATGAAGGCAAAATGCCGAAACGAAATTATAGCCCTTCTGGACTAACAACGCCCTTTCGGCTAAAAAATATAATGTAATAACACTTTAAAAAAATGAGTAAAATAAGATGCAGCTGCAAAAAAAGGCTAGGTAAAAAGAGAATCACGCACTCGAATCATATTAATATATAAAGCATAAAAACAGTGTTTTGCCTGTTTTTTATGCTTCATGTATTATTTTGTAAAATATTGCATGTATAGAAATAAAGTAATTTTTTACGCCTTTCTTTTTAACGACTGCTGTAGACTGGAGGTTAAGCGGCCGACATTCACAGTTATTCCGGAATCATGGTTAATCTTACCTGCAGTTAAAAAAAATCACACAAAAAGATGAATAATCCGTATTATATTTAAGATAAAACTCCACTAATAATTTCTTTATAGTTTGAAGCAGTTTAGTGTGGAGAATAGATTCATTTAGCTACGTAAATTAACCATTCAAAATAAGAATACGCTTCAAAACAAAAGCAACAACAAAAAAAAAAAAAAAAAAAAAAACCACTGTTTTTGGTTATATCAAAAATTTTTGTATTTCCATAAGAGTTAATTGGAAACAGAAGATTCGAAATTAGAAGTTTGGCTACCTTAAGATGGAAATTGAAGGGATATTTAATTTCGAAATGCAGTTTTTGATGCCATTGCCAACTCGCCTTGAGAGATTGATTAGTCAAATTAGAATAATTATCGGAAATTATTTTAAATGACGTGCAGAAATAAATGTGTATAATTTAACAGGAGGTACAAGGAAATCAAATTGTGTCTATATCAGATTTTTATGGTTTATGGAAAATTGGATTCTATATTTTTGAGTATCTAAGCGTATTGTAGCAGCTCCCTTTGTGTACAATATTATCTCTATTTGTTGGGAAATTTAGTTTCTCTAGATTAGCAACGAAAAAATGGTAAGAAAAAAGAAGTCCGCTTTGATGTAACCCAAACATCTTCCTTTATTATTGTAATTAAAATATGCTTAATCCATTCAGGAATTGTCATTTAAGTTATTAAATTATTCCATGCATTGAGCATACTATTATATTTTTATTCCCCACCATTCGTGCATGTATATTTTCGAAACCATACTAGTTGGGTCGAATGCTTAATGCATATATATATGACATGTGTTATTTCAAAGCATTTATCTTAAAAAAGACATATTCTTTTTACTTAAGCCTACTATTCTATGCTGTTTCACAATGCACATGATTGTGAAACGACATAGAATAAAATAAAATACAGCTATTCAAAACGAGAAGTCTTGCAAAAGAACGAAACACTGCGTAATAAATTATAACTCAACAGGTTTCCTAATTTAAAAGAATAGCATTCTTGAACTTGCTTATGATTAATATTCATATTTCTAAATATGCGAGGAAGTATGTATACGTAATTATAATTTGATTAAACAGTGCATTTTTGTAAAATTCTCCTACATGTTTTTATTTTATCTTATTAATCATATGGAGCATTTGCAATAAAAGGAAACTGGGGATAATTTTTAACAACTCTTCTTCGCTTTATGTAAAATATATCTTAATTGGATACATACATCGATAGGTATTTCTGCCTGAGTTAAAAGAGAGAATGTTTAATCATTCTAATTGCATTCAGCTAATTTTAAAAAAGAATAAAAAGTGAAAATCAAATGCATTCGAAATAAAAATTACAGCAAAACTACGTGAGTAGAATTATTCAAATGAAGGTAAGCTTGTGTTGCTTAACTTTCATGCGAAAGTGAGATAATTAACCTTAATTTCCATCATCTCTAATGCAGTTAGAAATGGGAAAAAAAAAAAAAAAAAAAAAAAATTACTTTTAAACATTTCTCTATTTATTGAGATGAAAAGAACGGAAAAGATATATAAAAATGAAATAAATTAACAAAAGCAGATAAATATTTTATTCGGTGTAAAAAGGAATATCCGGAATGCGACGTGTAACCTTTGAAAATTGACATTTAACAATGTTTTTAAACGTTGTAGCATGAATCCCCGCAAATTATGTGTGAGTGGCGCCATCTACATGAGAGTATTTATATTATTACGAATTTGAGTTGATTGCTGCTTAAGATGATCCTACTAATAACTTACATCAATACATATTTAATGTCATAAACTTATCATACATATTTCATATCAGTTATTTATTTTAATACTAATGAGGCTATATTTATGCAATAACTTATAGCAAGGTAATAAAATCAGTTGTTCAAAAAAATATAATTAGCTAGATGTAGAACGGATTTAGTTACTTTTCTACTTCGATAACATACTGTGAATCGGTGGTCTCAAATTATTCATACTGCATGCTATCCCCACACCCAATATAGAATTTGAAAGCAGCGGGTCTCAATTGCTTTTTTTTAGTCCGAAAGAGCAATTTGACCTGAAGGACCTCAATTGCTTTTTTTTTTTTTTTTTTTTTTTTTTTGTTTGTTTGTTTGTTTGTTTGTTTGTTTTGTTTTGTTTTGTCCAAAGGGGCGATTTGACCCGAAGATTTGTTTTGGCTTTTTGCGTTGAAAACTATAAACGGCGAATCACTTTTCAAATTGTTGCCACCAAATATTAGAGCCCTGTATTATATATAAATAAGCCAAATAATGAAGAATCTGCATGAATAGTATGTATGTTTCCCGCATTGTGATAAAACAACGTACCTAGAGCCACCAAAATTTGAATAACGTAATCTTCCATAGAATATGGGCATGTGGAAGCCCCAATTTAAATTTGAAATTCGTTTTATTATCGATTTCATGTTTTGTAACATTGCAACGAATTTTTGATTAAAAAAAATGGCAATGTCAACTGTGTACGAAAAATAAAAATCTGTCTCCAGCTCGCGAGACTCTGTATCGGAAATTCTAGAAATACTGATTTTAAAATTATTTTGCGATATTGCTGTTGAACTGAATTTTATGGTTTGGGAATTTTATGGAGTACGTAGATGATATTTAACAAATAAAGGTAACGCACAAAACGTTAAACAAAGCCTCTTTGGACGTAATTTAAAATCTGAAACCTTTAAGATTTTTTTCTTTTTTAAACAAAATGAATGTAGGATGGGGGTCGTTTTGGATAGGGTCGTTTCTCGTAGTTCCTTGTTGAGGATAATTAGATGTCCGGAGAAGTCAACCAGAAATGTTAAATAGGATATCCATATGCATTACATAGCTCGCCGAGGATTTAATTTACAGTTTTTGTAATACCAAGAGGCCGGTTCTTTATAAACGGGGAATCACATTTCAAATTGTTGCTACAAAATATTGTCGCTCTGTGTTATATTTAAAGAAATTAAATAATGAGCAATCTGCATGAATGTGTGTATGCTTCTCGCAATTTGAATAAATCACGATAACTGGAGTCAGTAACGTACTGTAATTCAGTAATTCTGAGTGACGTACTTCTCCATCCGAGCTTGAAGCCCGAATTTTTTAATTTCGAATTTTATATTTGGCTAAACTAGTTGGCTCGTAATATCAAATTAGCCAGCGAAGCTATCAAAAGGCACGTCAGACGGCCGAGCGTAGTAACAGATGCAGCCATAAGGCAAAGAGAGACGTAGCCGGAAAAAAAAAAAAAAAGTACGCTATTCAGGAATTCTAACTCTTTCTGGCGAAGTCAGTGGAACATGACTTAAATACTACTCCACTTCTTATTCGCCTTTAACGCGATTCTAAAAACTCATCCCGGTAAGGAGTTGTAAGCTGAAGCTAGAAGAGAAGGGAAGTGTCATAAAATAACTGTTGTAAAATTTAAATATACCTTACAAAATTATACGTGAAATTGTAGTGTCCATTGTATAATGTAACATGGAAAGTATGAAAAGACGAAGCTGTTCCGGAAAAATAAGTTTACAGGGGCAAGTCTTTTTAAACATTGTGGTAAATCTTGCTATATTAGCGAGATGTCGACAAGCTAGCGGTGGTTTTGAAAAACTAATTTTTGTCGCCAAAAGTCGCCAGACCATTTTGCCCTGTCCCTGTATAACTAGTTGATAGGTAACTGATCTGTATACGTAACTGTAACAACATACGGACATTATATGAAACTTTAACCTATATGCCTTCAGGTAATTTCGAGAAATGGGAGCTACTAGAGATTTCTCGGCGGTCGGGCGAAGGCTATGACTGAAGAGAAAGCCCCAGCTCTCAGTTCAGTACTTGGGAGGGTGACCTTTCACGTGACTGACAATGACAAAACAGTTAGGTTCTTAGCTCTCATACTGCGATTTTAGTCCATTCTGTCCCTCTTTTCATCCCTCTCCAGGTTTTCCTTCTCTGTACTTTAATTTGCATGTTCTCAACAGTCGTTTCTCTCTCCTGGAAAGAGCTTATTTCACACTTGCAAATTGTACCTAAAATACACAGCACCTCACAGCTGTATGCACAGCGCACCATACTACACAGGCTTGCGCCTAAATTTATTTTCTCCTATCACAATTCACCCATTTATTTATTTACTTGAGGAAAGCTATGTAAGGTTACCCTAATCGGGATAATTTGAGGTGCTGGTAATATCGCAATAAATATTGCGCTGAAGACCAGCATAACAAAAAAAGTATCAAAGTATCAACTCACAGTTTCCGAGTTCACAATCGATTACGGAGTCCTGAGGTATATCTGTGTGAACTTCGCTTTTTAGATGCTCTTTGCACTGAGTTGTCTTCAACGTTCTTAGTAGTCTGAAGTGTAACTACTGATTGTGCTTCTGCGAGTATTTTTGAGTTGTGTATTTTTGTGGAAAGGTACAGAGCTGTTGAGTGTTCCTTCTGGCAAAATAAATTTTATCAAGTTATCATCGATTCTGTGTGAATTCAATCGATTACGAAGCCATAAACACGATACATGTGCGTTAGTGTGTAGTTAGTAATACGTTCTAATAAATCTGATGTTAAATCACGTGCTTAAAGCCGCTGCAATTTAGTGGCGATATATCATATTAAGAAACACTAAAATAGAAACGAAACGAAATTTGAACAAAATAACTTAAACAAACGCTGGATAAAAATGATGTAAGGAAAATATATTATAAATTAAATAATTTTCTGAAAAAAAATTAAAACCGAGACAGTTTCAGAAACCATACTCAGATGGCAAAGAAAAATAAAAGAAAAAAGTAAACTCTAGTAAAACAGTGTAAGCAGCCCAATCTTAAACTTCGAAATTGTATAGGTGGGGGAATTTAAATTTAAAAGCGATATAATTTGTTTTAAAATATCCATTTCCCGGGACATCTTCATCAGAAGGCCGGTGTTTCGGAAAACGCAAAATAAAATTTGCTTGTTTCTGAGCCAACGAATGTACAGTTCAAAAAATTAATTAATATAAAATAACAAAATATCTTCGAGATAAGACAGATTATAGTTTATTTCTTTTATTCTTATCCATTTCCACTAATGAAAGTATTCTTTTCGATGCTGCCGATGAACAAAATATGCAAGCATAAATAAGTTACAAATGCCACATTTATAGCCTCGTTCTGATTCACAAAACTAATGAAACGGACGTAGAAAATGTAATCATCTCTACCTTTATTTATAGCACAGTTACAAACTCGGTGGAACGCGAATGTTCGTTTGAATGTATTTAACGAAAGGAAGCGGCAAATGATACTTATCTCGCCATTTGCAATTTCTAGGCGCTTAAAAAATAACATCTGCAAAATAATACCTCAGAATACTTTCGAAAAGACAAACCAAGCGGTAAAAATATGTCATGCATCTCAGTTCCATTTACTCTTCACTGAGCCAAATAAATTTCGAATTCCAAACACATTCTGAAACTGATAAATCGAGCACTTTCAAAAATTGACATTTTATGATGGCGAACTATTTAAATTTACTTCCGAAGCTTGAACGGGAGAAATATAAAAATGATGGAGAGAGAATAAAATCCAGGAAATGAACCTTTTGATTCTGTTAGAAGGAAACATTCAGCGCTCTGCCAAATTTTCTTATTTTATTTTATTTTATTTTATTTCTCTGATTTTGTAAGAAGAAAAAAGGCAAGTAAGGCACGAGAAGAAATTTAGAAATTCTATTTCATATCACGATCGTTATTGTAAAATTTCATTTTTTATAACAACTTCCTTAAATTTTTATATCTTTATATGTTATTTGTATCCCATTCTTAATTCGAGTCTTATCCTTGCTTTCCTTATAATAAAACTTCGATATTTCCTTATTAAATTACAAACATAAAGCTCAGTATAGCGAAGAATTTTTTTAATATCGGTTGATAATTTAATAACCAGTCTACTTTATTATTATTGTTTCGTCTCGGTTAGAATATTTATGTCTATTTGTACTGGCTTAATGTTTACTGCGCCACGTAATGTTAGTGGCGAGAGCCCAGTACTAATCAGTAAGCGATAGGGATGCACTCGATCCACATCGAGTCTCCGTTCCTCTGCCCGAACAAAGCGGCAGTCAATTGTTAATTATTCCTTACTCAACCTTTGCCCGTTTAAGTGGCATTATTGTTCTTGAAAGAAAATAAATGTTGTTAAGTTTCTCAACTTGACTTTTATGAATTAATATACAGTCCACAACTACCAATTGCTATCAACAATTATTATGAACTCAAATTACTCTACTTCTGTCGTAAAAATAGTGTAGCATGCTGGACACTTAAATTCATTAAGAAAGAAATATTAGTATATAACAGACTTCGGCAACGTATGGACCCACGGGTCACCGAATGACCCATTTCATAATTTCAAGTGACCCACTCGAGTTCCGAAAATAAAGTATAATATTATATAAAAATAAATTATAAAACATAAATATGAAAATATCACTTGGAGAATATATAATAAATAAAGCGAAAGTAAACAATAACCATAACATTTTGGTTTGATTACGAAGATTCTGCAACGAACACGTATTGCAACATAATTTCAAGAGCAACGCCGATTCATAATCCTTAATCGGGAAAAATTGGCTTTGCCATTTTGCCCGCATTTGATTCAACTTATAAAAGCGAGCAAATATTTTCACACATGAAATTTATCTTAACTAAGAACAAAAACAGTTTACTGCCGAAAACAGATGCTTGAATTTGTCTACCTATAACGTCTACGACTACCTACAAGTCAAATTTGACTAAACTGACGTCACAAGTTCAATATCAGTGGACCCACTGATATCGACCAGAAAAAAAAACGTTCATTCAGTTATGTTCGTTCTTATAATAATAATTTTAATTTTTATGTTTAAAGGGCCTCGTAATCATTTTCTAAATAAAATTAATCTTATTATTCTCCAAGAAAGACCTGTTCTAAAACGAAAATATCACTGACCCGAAAAGTCTTCTTAATACACACATTTTGGCTGATTTTGACTCGCAACCAAAAAAGGTTGCGGACAACTTTTGACGTAATATTTATGAAATACGGCATTTAACTTTGATTGAACTAAAAAGTAAACTTTGATACTGTTTTCAGCACTTTTAATTTAAAAATAAATCCTTTACTATCAAAAATAGGTGCAGATTTTCAGTTTCATTCCCAGCTTTTTCAGAGTAGAAGCATTATATTCTACATAAATACAGGAACTTTTTACTGAAGTTCCTCAACAGACCTTCTCATTATTATCATAGCCCCCCCCCCAGCGTCAGAGCGGTGAAGACGCTGAACACTAGTAGTTCGATCCAAGGCTCGAATCCCGCGAACGGGCTGGCTGCGTAGGCATTTTCGTGGTTTTCCTCATGTATACGAGCCAGTTTCCCTTGGAAATTCCTCCACGAAGGCATCCTTCCCCTTAGGCAGATTCTTCGAGGCTTTGCTGCAAACACATAAACCAAAAACATCATGCCTAACAGTACATTAAATGTTTGAGGGAATTTGTAAATTTCTAGTCATTTGCACTGTGCATAAGATTGCCAATAATTATACTTTTATTTCCAAAACAAATATGCTACTTTTACTGATAATGAGCTAAGGATTAACTAACTATATTTACAACTTGCATTCATCAAAGATACGTATTCTTATTTTTAAAACTTTTGCCATTTTTTAGGCAAACCGTAATTTTTGTTTTATTGGGTTTAAATAATTTTAGGAGAAATTATTTTCCACCAAAATTTAGAAAAATAAGATTCGATTTAATTTTCCAATATTAATAGAATTGGCAAGGATTTCAATGTTGTGTTTGTAAAATATCTAAAATGATTTATAATATTCTGAAGTGTCAATGTAAAGACGTTTGTAAATTTTGGATTCTGAATGATAGCTTTAATTTGATTCAATATTTATATACCAGTGCTATTTCTTCAATTCAAAATTTTGACTTTGATAATCTATTTACTATACCTACTGTAGAATTATTAAACAAAGTGACTTCTATCAAAAAACTCATAAAGAAATACAATGTTTTAAATAGATACCTAAAACAGAGTTCAAAGAAGTAAAATGTCTTAATTTTAAATTTGGTAGATATATATATTTATACTTTGATTATTAATTTCGATTATCCCTTAGGCGATGAAGAGTAAAATCTATTGTAATAGGATACTTGTTGAAAGTTAATTCCTTAAAAAATTGAGCTTAAATTATGGAAAATATAACTTCGCAGAAGTATTAAATTATTTTTGAAGTAATAATAAAGATACAAATTGAAAGATAAGAAATTACTGTTTATCCCATGAAAGAAAGCTAACTTTTCAAAGGAAATTTTCTATAAAATCAACAACAATTTGGGAATGATTGCGCTTCGTCTCCTAAATTATTGTTAATTTTGTGAAAAAAGACTAATTCCTCCTGAAATTAATTTGCACATATATATAGATAGATAAAGAAGTTTTTTCTGAGACCCCCCCCTTTTTTTTTTTTTTTTTTTTTTTTACAATTGTTTTCATTGATTAAAAACAATTTTCTCAAATTTTGTGACCTTTTCTCTAAAAGTCATAAACAACCTAATTTGTTTTAATTCCCAAGTGAAATTCGTTTAAAAGTGAAATATCTATAGTTTCAGATGATATGAAATTTGAAAATATGGGATGACAAATACCGTTTCTAAGGATCAGAAAAACGTCAAAACTTCATTAAATTCGTGCAATTATAATAATAATAAAAAAAAAATCTGAAAGCTTTTAAATTTTATATTACTGCCAAAGAAGCGTTTTATTTAACGTTTTCTGTGTTGCCTTTTTTTTATTAAATATCAATTTATTCGCCCTCATACCATAAAATTCAATTCAACAGCAATATCGTAATATATTTAATAAGTGCGTATCTTTAGAGCTTCCGATACACAGTCTCTCGCGCTTGGAGAAAAAAATGCCTTTTTTTGTCCCTTACTGTGTTGCCATTGCTAGCTTTGAAATCTTTGAGTTTGTTAATCTAGCGAAAAAAAGAAATAAGAGTTTCCCAATGTGTAATGATGGGTTATCCAAAGAATGATTTACTCTGTACTTCTATGATGTAAAATCTGTTTCATATGATAAATAAGTTTTACAGAATAATAGGAGTGCTTATATTAAGGCGATCGCTACGTCTGAGACATATGCATTCCAACATTAACTACGGCTGGGACATATTTTGTCAGCCTTTGGCTTGAAAACCGTTTGAAAAAAAAAATCCCAAATGCTAAATTTAACTTATTTATGACATATTTTGTTCACTTGGATAGAAAGCTGGTAATTATTAGCACAAAGTGTCAAAATTTGATGTCTCTAGAAACCGTTGGAATGCCGAAACGAAATTATGCAGAATGCCCAACCACGCAAAATGCCAAAACGAAATTAATAGCCCTTGGCATTTTACGTGGATTCACTTTCTGCGTTGATTCACTTTTGAGATTGTTGCCACCAAATGTTACAGCCCTATATTACATTTAAAGAAATTAAATAATGAAGAATCTGCATAAATGTATGTAAGTTTCTCGCATTGAATAAAACAACGGTACTAGAGCCATCCAATTTTGAATAACGTAATCCTCCACCGAATATGGGTATGTGGAAGCCCGAATTTCGAAATTGTTTTATTATCTATTTCATATTTTGTCAGACATTAAAGAATTTTTGATTAACATACTCAACGATTTCAAAGCGAGCAAATGGCGAAACTGTACAGAAAAAAAAAATATTTTTATCTCCAGCGCGCGAGACTGTGTATCGGAAATTCTAAAAGTGTTTTTTTTTTTTTTTTTTTTTTTTTTTTTTTGTGTCTGCTGTTGAATTAAGAGTTAAGTATCCCAGTCATAGATTCTTCATTTCAATAATAATCTGATAATATAAAGATGCTAACTTGCTAAAAATAAAATTCAAATTTTTCTGCATTTAGTGAAAAGCAGTAAAAGTTTGACAATTACTTGCAACTTACCACATCCGAGTAGTGAATAACTTTTCATATTTCATGCGAATTTTTAAAACTGCTGGTATGGCTACTCAAAATAAAGCATCACCAGAGTTTATGAGGAGCGCAATTTGTCTATCAACCCCGATGCGAAAGCAATCTCTAGTAAATAAAGGAAATATTTAGTAAAACAACCGCTTTCCCGAAAAAAGGGTGCAATCTCCGCAAAAAAGGAGTGAAAAGGAGTTGCGAAGAAGGTCTGATTCTTGGAGTGGGAGAATGTGGGACAATTACTCGCAAAACCCTCTCTCATTCCCAGCAAAACCGAAATCCCGGAATTTTCTTTTAATGGTCCTTACTATTACGAGTGCGGGGTAAATCGTTCCGGGAATTTTCCGGATTCTTTTAACAACGTTTATTGCCCATTCCAGGAACATTTAGAATCTCGTAAAATTATCTCTAGACGTAATTTTCTGAGACATACGCTGCCGGAATCGGAGATGTTTGAGATATTTTTAAGATACCCGAGTCATACCGAAGTAGGTCATTTTCGAGCTCTGCTATTCTCTCTAAACGTATAATATTAAATTGGCGAAATGGCAAAATATTACTTCGTCCATCTATTCTTCCATCTCCGTTAATTTTCTTCTAGATCGTCTTTCAGCTCCATAACTTTTCTTTAATAAATGCTGAATAAATCTTTTTTTTCCTTCCTTACCTTAGAATAATGGAGACTTTTAAGTCTTTTAAGTCAAAGGAAATTTACTTTCAGTGAGTCGCTTGGCCGAAGTGTGGACGTCTAATTCTTTGTTAGGAATTAACAGAAGAAAAACGCAAATATCCTTGCGTAGTAAGATGAACACCTTGCACAAAAAAAAAGAAAAAAAAATCTGAAAAAATTCTGACTGAATTTTATGGTTTAAGTGCAAAGAACATGATATTTAATAAATAAAAGTAACACACAAAATGTTAAAAAAAACGCCCCTTTGGAACTGAAATCTGAAACCTTTCAGATTTTTTTTATTATATTTTTATGATTTTTTCTAACGATTCATTTTAAATTCATTTTTATAAATGTTTCGAAAAACTTTTTGAATTATAACCTATAAAATTTTTGTCACCATCTTAAAGAAGATGTATTTCTGAGCAGGCCTGCAAAAAATTAGATTTTTTATTCAAAATTTCGAGAGATATACTCGAATTTATGCGTTTTGAAATTTGGCATATTTGTTACAAGCGATAATAACGCCAAACGTACTTTATGCACTTTTTAAAAATTATTTGAATGTATTGTTGCGTGCGTATGGTTCGCAATGGATTGAATGCCCAACTCGATGAAAGGTGAAGGAAATTTATTCTTATCCCAGGAAATAAAACAAAATGGCTGAGATTTCCTAAGATATTCGTACAAGATCACGATATCTCATAGTAGTTATATTTTAAACTACTAAAAGGTTGAACAGAACTCAATTCAAAACACTGAGAAAGCTAATCTGATCTCACGGCGAATTCGCTACAATCAATAACAACACTAAGTAAACACCTGAACTGAGATGTTTTAATCCGGCTTTTATAAGCTTTTTTAATCATGCATGAGCATATACTGGTATTTTCTCGATTTTTCAGGATAGAAAAAGAATACAATTATTTACTTGATGCTCAACTTGCCTACTCAACAATTATTCACTTGATGCAAATTAATTTATGTTTAAAAGTTTTTTAAAAAGTTTTTAAGGTAAAATTTTTGGATTATTATACATTTTTTTAATGTGTTTAGATGCTTGAACTTAATTTACTTATGCTTTCTGAATTTGAATGATATTGAAAATTAGTTCGCAGCAATAATTAATCATTTTATTTGTTTACAATTGAATTTTCATAATTTAAAATTTTAATTAGCTTTACATGAATGAGATAATGATATTGTATTTTTTAAACTCAAATATCAATTTTTTTATTCTTATATAATTGTTATATTTTGGCAAATTGCGAATTTTCTGCTTTAAAACTAATTCAATTCCTACTTATTGATTCCCGTTTATCGGAACTAAAGATATGCTGTTTTATATTTTTAATTATACACACCATCAGTTTCATAAATTAGAAACGAAAAAATGTTAATAAAAAGTAATTAAAATAAAATTTTCCTCGTTGACCTAACTAGGAATTGACTTAAAAAAAAAAGTTATATTACTTCTTTTCACCATAGCAGCCACACTTTATTACATTTGAAACTTGGCAGAATAGTGAATGAAGTGTTTCTGCACCTTTAAGCGTCTTTTTGCCGAATGAGACCAAAAGAAAACCTAGTTTTATGCACCTAGAAAAAAATCTGCCTTCTTGCCGCGCTGGCCGAACTGCTTTTTTTTTTTTTTTTTTTTTTTTTTTTTTTGCGTAGAAACTTTAGTTTTAGTTGTAAAATATATCTAATGAAATTCGAGGAAACAAGTTTAGAAGAAATGCAGGAAAAAATGCGTATAATTAATACTCCGTACAAGGAAGTCATGTGGTGTATACATCAATTTTTTTATTATTATTACTATTTTATTTTGGCGAAGGAAGAATTTTGACGGGAAAACCGTTCGTTTTCCAGAAATTATGTCACCCGAAGCACAAAATTATTTTGACAAACAATCACAATATTGATGAAGCTCTCTTGAACCATCCAAAATGCAAGCCTTCTCCACTCCAAAATCATTTTCTGAGAGCGGGCTTCTTAAAAGAACTTCCTTACCTCTTATAAAACTTGATTTATAGAGTACATAGCAGTATAATATAAAGTATGGCGATTGGCGAACCTATAAATCTATGAGAAATTGGTTTATGAAGATTTCCGACGCTCTTAAAGCCTTTAACGCAATTGATTTATTAGGGGATTTTCGAGATTTAAGAAAGAATGAGTTTTCAGCGGTTGATAATGGATGGTAAAATATTACCTCGGGGCATCTAAAGGCATGTGCTTCGATTTTTAGCTCTTACAATTGAATTTAAAGCATTTATTGGTACGGGAAGAGGAAAAAATCCTGATTCAATTTAAAGCGTTGTGGTGCGGAAACTTGTAGCACATTCATCGCAGTTCGCCTGTTAAATTAGAAGGACAAAAGACTTAGTGTTGCCGAGCTCAAAAACGCATTAAATTATTGCTTTGAACTGCTATTAAATAGCAAAGATAAGACTGCGAACATCTATTCAAGAAGCCTGGAGCCAATAAAATTGCAGCACGAAAGAAGTTTATTTGTAAGTCCTCTTCCTCCCCCTCTCTCTGGTACAATTTTACTGTTTCTGCGTTTAAGAAACTACGAAGCTTCTCAATATATCCAAAGCGAATTTCTCCATTTCTATGAAACATTTTATTAGTAACTGTTACTGACGTCGAATAATATTCCAACACAGTTTAAAAGAAATAGTTTATTACAGTTATACTATTATAGTTTATTACAGTTTAATATAATTATGGACGATTTATTAATTATAGTTATAAACAATTATATGTTCGAACTGCAATACCCTCAGTTTTATCACATGCGTAAAGACTATTAAGTTTCCTCGAAGCAAGAAACGTGAACATCAACGGCATTTCCACCAATATTCAAGATATATATATAGTATCTCTTAGCTGCTAGCTAGACCTGTTAACCACTTAAACGCAACAGAACACGTTGGGGAACGATATTATTCCTTACATTCTCCTCCATCTAGAAGGCGACTGGAGAGAGGCACCAGGCGTGGTTGAACAAATCCAGGTGAGACCAGGTGAGAGCGAATTATCGTCTATTATAGTTTTTGTTTATTTAGGTCGCTAAGTTTTTTTTAAAACCGAAAACATGAAAAATTAGCTTTGCTCTCACCGAGATTCGAACAATACGTCTTATACTTCTTACTTTTAGCTACACGTGAATTTACACCACGATTATACGCACGGGAAAATGAGATAATTCCTTAGAAGCTTGAATTTAACTCAAAGACACTGATTTCACAGTATAAATTAATGACTGAATATTTTAGATAATAAGGTACTATTTTAAGAAATCTTAAATAGCTAATTTTAACTCCAGGAAGAAAAAGTATTTTTTTCAAATTTCTTGTTTGATATTGAAAAGTTTAATTCTTTGTATAACACGGGCAATTAAATTTGATGATGAAGACAATTGGTTTTCAGATTCATTCAATTTATAAGTACGAAATATATGCAAAAAAAAGTTCATAAAAGTCCTTATGCGAGTTTATTTTCGCAGTTGTTGGACGTAGACACATATTTCCAATAATCAAAGAAAATAAAATACTTTTAAATGAGATAAACTTCTCTGATGCTTCATTATGACCTCCAGCCAGTCTCATGTTAAGACGCAGAATTGGTGGAATAGGAACGAGCTTTAAGTACTCTATAACTTTCTATTGATCGTCTGTAAATAAATTCTATTTCTCATAAACTTAATGTAATTATAAACACTACTCATTTTTTATTATTTTACTAGCGGACTGGGGAAAAATAAAATTTATAAGTTCTGCGTACTCGTTAAAAAATACATAAACATTTCAGTATGAATAATATCAGTTCATCCTTTCCAAACAACAATTAGTTCGTAAATAATTTTTGTTGCCAAACAAGGAAACAAAATCTTTTCACACATCAGGTTAATACTTATATGTACCAGGTTAATACTTATATGTATTATATGTGTGACGTCATTATTTAAATTTAATGTAATATGGCAACTTTCTTTTCAATACCAATAAAAGAATTATGTGGCAATAACATATAGGGTCAGTTATCATAACCTGGAACGAAAACTTTGCGAGCAGTAGCTATTATGCAAACGCGCACTTTCTGCAACTTCAGAATATGACCACATATCATAATAATATGTTTAGTATTTGGCAATTCCTGGTAGGATATTTCAACGAAAATATCCATTTTGACAGCTCTCCAATGCAATTTAACGATGTTTTTGCTTGACATCTATTCGTAAGGATAGAATAAAGGACACTTTTTCTCCAAACGAATTATAAAACTGATTTAAAATGGATTCAGAAGAGATTTTTTGCGTACGTAGAACGTTGAAATTTTTTACATAGAACTGCGATAGCGTGTAATTGTGTACCTCCCTTTTTGGTTTCAATCGGCCGCACTAAAAGTATATAAATATATACTTTTTTCCGTTATACTGAACGACATTTAGAATCTATGGTATAAGATCTTTGATTTATCTTCCATGCAGAATACTAAACAGCTAGTTCCTGTATCATTATTATTTGACGTCATGTAAGATCATTAATATCGCTTTTAAATTCTAATTGTATTGCTTAAAAGCTTAGCAGTTTGGAAGCAATAAGTGTACTTCATAATACTTCAAATTTTCATTTCCTTTTTAACAGCATATTTAATTGATATAGTTTAAAACATATTTCATACATCCTGTCTATAATTATGAGCCTTTTCAACCTAAATGTGTAGCTAATAGAAGATATTCTTAAAGCCAATACATCACGCTACAGACTCCTTTACTTAAAATTTAAATGTAAAAGATATTTAAAATAATTGTTGCCAAAATTCTTCTTAGTTTCCGGAGAATAAAAATTAAAAAGTTTAGGCTGAAAGCAACAAACTTAATGACACCTTAGGTTTAATTTCATGCTAAGAAAATAACCCAATATGTGGTTAAAAGAATGAATTTTACTTTTTAATTCTGTTCCTTCGTACGCATATTTAGTCAGAGAGGAAATGGTTCTCATATCACTTACTTTTCTAGTGTTAAAAACTCCCCGTTAAATCCATTCTTTTACTTCTAAAAGTATCAAGCTGTAATTTACATAACACTGCTGTTAAAAACTTTGCTTAAAGCATAGCAATGTCAAGCAAAATAAAATGAAGATAAAACTACTAAAGGACTAAATATCTTCCCCTCCAATTCCTCACATACTTCTAAGAATTTTTCTAACTATAAATCTGCGGCTTCTGTGCGAAGAAAAATATATTTTACGTTTTCGCCATTTTATTAAGCGTATAAATAAATCTTTTTGAACGTTAATGTTATCGTATGTTCTTTGAAAAATGGTGGTAAAAACGCTCTGCCAGAGACATAATAGGCTCATATTAGAACAGAAAACAGCTCGAAATTACCATAATAATGAAATAGAATGGGCTAGGCTGGGGAGCTAAGGTAATTTGTTATAGTTGCGACAACAAAAGTATTTTTGAAAGCGTCATTTTTATTTATGTTGTTATCGTCTGAGAGTTTAATTCCTTATTCTAATCTTCTTTCGAGTTGATAACAGCGTGAGCGTGTCTCTTGTATGATCAAAGCATTTCACATTAATAACAAATGCGCGCTTAAATTCGCAGTAGAATAATTTATCTTAATACAGTATATTACATTTCCCATAAATATTTCATATGACAAAATAAGAAAATATGTTTCCAGGAAGATAAACAATTGCCCTTAGTTTTCTTGACTTTTTAAATGGTAAGCAACTTTGATATCTGAAATACTTTTTTTGCAAAAACAACGAAAGTTTCATAAATAACAATTTCAGCTCATTAAAATTTATTTGCTGTTATAATACCTTATTTTAATAAAAAATTATGTAGCCTATTTAAACATAAGAACAAAAATATTCTACAGGAAAAAGAACAATTATATTCGCTGTTCTTTTATGTTTTCTTAGCGTTTACTTATCAATATTAAGCAACAATTTCGGCTCAAAGTTTATTACATGTAGTTATTGGTTTGTAAAGTTTTCGACGTGTAACATGCAGAAAAGATGACTTCTTTGCACTGAAAAATTATGTTGGTATTAGAGACATTAGTGTGTTGAGTTTATAACTATGTCTGCTTGGATCAAGTCTTTCTATTTCCCGCGTTACGTTGTGAAGTCCGTTAAGTATTTTGAAACCAGGGAACATGAAATTCAACCTTTTTCCTCTAGAAATTGATTCCTTGCTCTTTAATTTATTAGCTCCCCGTGCTGATTATTTATAGACCCCCCGAGACTTACCACTTTTATCTCCTGGAATTATCTCACAGGAAATGCGGTAATTCCTTATATCCCCCTCCCTACCTTGAAGCCAACGTGTAGAGCAGCATAAGACCCAGTCGATCAAATCCAGATATTGACGAATTATCGCCATTAAATTTTGGTTCAGGCGTTTGTTAGATTTTTGAAGACATGAAGCATGAAAAATCAACTATGCCCTTCCCTGAATTCGAACCACGGATCTTCCAGCTATTACCTAGATGTGCTATCCTACGATAAGGTAATTCTTTATAATGTTTAATGGTTTTTTTTATAATTTTTTTCTTATTTATTTCTTATTTATTTATTTATTTATTTATTTTTACGGCGGGCACTTGCTTTTCTAGCACTTACCACTCCTAACACCAGATGTGGTGGCCATTTTATTCTGGAACAGGCAATCACCGTTACCTCCTAGGATAGACAATTTACATCCATGTCTTTCCCCGGATGCGAACCCGGACCCTTCGGTATCGCAGTCGGCTTCCCTAATTACTGAAACTGAAAACAATAATTGACTACTGTACTAGCAATTACTCTTCTGAGGCTGGAAGATAGTAGCCATAAAGTACAAACTTCAGTCGTATCTAACACACATTAGGTTCTAACAACGCCATTTCTAGACATCGCACCTTCAGTATGGTATTAACTCTTCTGAAACTGGCACATTTATTAACCTGAAGACAGATTACTTGCTCTGTAAAGATAGCAGTATGCACGTTAGAACTATATATGCTAATTCAATATGTCAGCAACAGAGTATGTGATATGTATGTTCAATATGTAATTTTGTATTTATGCAGTGCCAGGTTTTCATACACAAAGTTTGTACTGTATCTGTACATGTTTATATCTTTTATTTATGGTACCTAATTTATACTAAGGATCACGCGTACCCCGATGGCATGCTTCATGTAAACTTTAACTATCATGATAACGTATATTGTATAGATGTATACGTATATGTATAGAACATGAGTGAGAGCATGTATACTTTTATTTGTTTCGAAATATATTTGTAATAATAAAATTCCATAGTCAAGACTACACTTAAATTTCTAACTGTATGTTCTTTTCATTTTTAATGGCGACGTTCTCTTATTTGGAAGTACGTGGAATTAAATCCACAGCCCCGTAGTCAAGTTGTTTTTCCCGCCTTTTCTACACGTACAGTTATAGAATGTTCTGGAAATATTTAGAGCGAACTGGATTGGCTGACGAGGCTGACGTCATTTCTTGGAAGCTCCGCCTTTCCAGAGGCTATAAAAGGACTCGCAAAGGAATATCGGGGGCTTTTTCTTAAATGTCATGATGCAGTAAACTTCATACAAAAAGTTATTAGTAATTCTTTTTATTTACTCCGGATATCTGATTTTGTAACTGCTATTTCTCCTAAATAATAATAAATGGATCTTGTTTTTTTTTTTTTTTTTTTTTTTTTTTTTTTAAAGGGGGACTCATACACCTTAAACCCCTCATGATCTTCGAATATGTGACTGTTGTAGGAAATGGGATATTTTATTTATTTTAAAAGCAATTACTTCCAACTTTTTACAGCTGACTACATAATATAGCTGCTTTAAAAACTAGTAACTAGAAAGTTTGTGTTGCCACAAATATTTTTGTAATTTAATCCTCTTTGTGGTAAAATATTTCGCCATGTTTCCACCTTGCGCGCATGATATTTTAAAAATGGCTAATGGTACATACTTGAAATTTGATGGAATTCTTTATACGGGCACTATTTTCTAACTGAACCAACAATCTGATGAATAGTTTAATATTGAAAAATTTTATGGACGAAAACATTACAAATTTTTTTAATAAAATACATTTTATAAACTCAACTCAAAATAAAATAAAAATTTAACATGAAATTTTTAGAATTTTAGGTTCACAGTAGTAAATGTTATAAAAGCTCTAAATGTTATAAAAGCTATATATTAAATATGGAATTAAATTATGAAACAGAACGTTTTAAACTGTGCGTGCAAGTTGGAAACATGACGAAAAATGCTGTCACAAAGCGGATTAAATTATAAAAATATTTGTGGCAACACAAACTTTCTGATTACTATTTCAGAAAGCAGCTATATTATGGTATCAGCTGTAAAAAGTTGGTAGTAATTGCTTTTAAAATAAATAAGTTATCCCAATTCTTGCAACAGTCACTTATTTGAACATCTTATGGGTTTTAAGGTGTACGAGTCCCCTTAAACTTATCGTCTGATAATTTAAGTTACAGCTAAAGCTGGTACATCACATATATGTATATAAGTGTGTATATATCTGTATCTGAGTTGGTATTTATATGTATATACACATATTTTGCCTTGTATGCACATGTGTATTTCTTTTTTGCATTTTATAAATGTCGTCTGATGCTCAGCCGGGGCTGCCCAGGGCTGCGGCCTGGCAGCTAGTGGTTAACTCCCGCTGAGTTGGTAACCAATTCTGCAAGAATATATCTATACCCGGGTCGGAAGCGAACTCAACGGTTTATTCCCGTAACCACTAGGCGGCATTCTTTATAATGTTACGCTACGCTATCACAAAACTAGTATTGTCTATTCTAACAACTGTTGCCAAGTTTGTAAAAGAAGATATTTGTCTTTCTTACAGGCAGATTTCTAATTCTAAAGCTGTTGCCGGTCTTTGTGTCTGGCTTGGTACTTCAAAAAGCTCTGGTATCTTCTTTGGTATCATTTGGCAATTGCAAATATTACATCTGCTTGAACATGATTTAAGTGCTCAGTGCCATCGTAAAGTATTATCCAATTTTGTTTTTCTAAGTTATATTAAGAACTGTTGGATTTCTTATTACTACTATTTAGGTAGTTAATTTTTCATTTATTTATATATTTTTATTATTAATTTCTGAGAAAAATAATACTTTGCAATTTATATGAAAGGATTAACTATTCATATTTGCACGTATTACTCTTTTAAATAGCTATATATTACAACATGGTTAATATTTGCACAACGTTTTCACTTCTTAGTTTCTTAATCTATCATACTAATGTACAGTAGTGCTTCCCATAATGAATGTAATGGCGTGATGATCCGTTGAATAATGGCGTTCGTTACGAGGGACGCTGTAGGCCACAGAGGAATTAATTTTAATATTTTCGGAAATCCGCTCAGGAATTTCAAAACATTGTAAGAAACTCGGAGAATATTTTAAAGTACCTCCCTTAATGGAAATGCTAAACGTTTACTAATTTATTGACCATAAAAATGTTTTACATGTACTATATATGTACAGAGGCTCATAAATTGTTTATTTCAATGTAGTTTGAATCGCCCCAGTCTTCCGCTGGAGATCGAAAACTCGATTGTCCTTTCACGTCTAGCACATAAATACTGTCATAAATTCTCATCATTCGAACTCTCATAAAAGCAAAAGCCTTAAAAGTCTCGCTTTTATTGTACAAGAGATTAAGGTCTGAAAAAGGGTCTCCTTTTTGTCCCTACACTGACTTGAACTCCTTTCTGCTTCAAATTCATTAATTATTTGTTTTGAGAAACGTGAAATCAGTCGTCTTCTTCTTCTTCCTAAATTCTTTGATAGTTCCTTCATAAGGTCTTTCACCATACTTGATCGTATTTCTGATCAAATCGTTCTTCAGAGATAATGCAACAATTAAGAATGGGCTTATACTCATTCTCTTTGTTTATGCTGTAGAAATCGTTACGCTTGTCGAAGCAGGAAATATGTGCAATGCCCTCGTCGGGTTTCGAAATCCGGGACTCCCGACTGCCAGCCAGACGATTCTCTCGGAAGCTAATTAGCTTCCAATTTCACCTCAAATATACACAGTTATACGAGGGGCTAAAGCAGAAGATAAACCAACTCCAGATTTAACATGCGAAAAACTCGAGACAGTTCTTGACGCGACTCCCAGAACTATTTCTTTATCCGGAAGACATGTTTTCCGAGGAACGCATGACTTATACGAAATGGGTCCGTGACACGTACCCGACAAGACACTTAACCAACACCAGTTAGCTGACGGGACATTTAGCAGGTTTTTCCTACGTGTAACCCATATACGAACCAGTTTCCTTAGAAAGTCCTCCCCCGAAGGTGTCCCTCCCTTTAGGCAGATAGCCATCTGGCTCTGCCTTAATTACATAAACCTAACAAAACTCAACCTTTTTCTGTTTGGTGGTCGCAAGCTACGAGGCACGAATTTCTGGGCCGGAGTCCTATCTCAGATTAATAAATATATGATGCCTAACGTGTAAATAGCATTTTAGAAAAAAAAAAAAAAAAAAAAAACTAGTTTCAGTACGGCGAGGAATAGGGCGAATGACGCTACTTCCTGACAGGGAAAGGAAATTTCATTAGTGGGAGAAGCGAAACAACTTTATACGGGAATGAATGTAGCATGATCTGTTGAGCAAACTAGGAATGAAATGTGAAAGTATTAGAAACTTGAAAGCATTGGGAAAAGCGAGACTCATTGTCAGCTAAATGTTAAATGTCCTGTCGGCTAAGTGTCCTTCTCGACTAAATATCCTATCTGCTAATTGTCCATGTCGGCTTAATGTCCTGTCAGCTAACTGGTGTCGGTTAAGTGTCCTGTCAGCTAAGTGTCCGCAACCGATACGAAACACCAAAATATTCTACCATTATGAATCAAATATCCTCATTTTAGACAATGTGCTAGGTGTGCACTCAAGGTTGCTAACTATGTAGTAATCGCACTTGGATTAACTGCTGACTGCGCAGCATTTAGTTCTACTTACTGCATTGTATGGCACGTTACACAACATGAAGCATCTCAGAATACCATGGTAAACTTTCTGAACATACTAAATTCTCGCAACACTGCTTCCGTATTCATCTTTTATACTTAGATTCACTATACTGCTGTTACAGTTCATCGCACCTCATAATTCGCGTTACAAGCAGTGACTTTTCCACTACGATATTACCACCCACTACGATATCATCCACTACGATATTACCATCGTTTCAGACGGTGGTAACATCGTAGTAGATGGTGGTAAAATCACCGTTTCAGTTGGTGGTAATATCTTTGTCTCTGAATGCAAGCCATCCTGATGGTGTAGAAGTCTTGCAGTAGCAGCCTCTTATCTTTCAAATTGTACAGCTACATTTCATATAGTGTGACATACTGAATGATTTAGGAACATTATATGTATTGCTTAATAAATTTATTTATTTTATTTCTAATAACCTATTATTGTAGATTTGTGTAAATATTTTCGTTTACTTGACTGTGTATTAGTTTTTTTTTAATTCTATAGTATTATGAGTTATTTTTTGTCTATTTTTTATCGTTCAATGGATTTTGTGTAACAGTTTTATCATATGCAGTTTTTAACAAACTTCTATCTACTTATTGTGTTTGCGAATGTTTATTTCTCGCGTTTTGTTTGAACTAAACATTTGCTGACACAATAATCCTCTAACTCTGAATCATTGAGTGTTTGAATTGTAAAGATAGCCAAGTTTTCTACTCCCATCGGCTTTGGTTAGGCTGCTAATGCTGCTTTTGCCACAAATTTTGTTCCTAAGTTCATGACTTCTTCGCAGCATCTTTTACTAGAAATAGGAAACACACCTATCAAAGCTCTAGGAGGAATTTTCTCAATTTTCCAGAAACGCTTTGACACTCCTTTGTACAAGGTGTCCCATAAATATTGGCACAGACTTTAAGGGTAGGTTAGTGGCATCACATCGAAAGGATGTGTTCTCTGACCTTTTGATGTAAGGCACATCAAAAGGTCAGAGAACTGCATAGCAAGCCCTGACCAGAAACGTCATGGGAAAGTAGTATCAGAGATACAAGAAATGAAGGGACACAAAACATAAATTACCAGAAGTATTTACTACTCATAAATTTTACATACATTTTAGTAGATGCTGACATTTCTAAATGTTACAAAAGATGTTCAAAGTTTTTCACCATTACAGCGATGCATGCCTTACATTGACGGTCGGTCCATGCAGTAACATATATGGACAAAAATACCTGAATTTTCTTGGATATCTGCAGCAGCGCTGACGATTCTTGCAACCAGGTCTATTTAAGACTCGACACGTGTTTCATACAAATCAGCTTTCATACAAATTAGCTGTACAAAGAAAGAAATCTAGATTACTCAAATCCGGAGAGCGAGAGGGGCTGGCAACAGGTCCAAAACGCCCAATACATCGTTGAACAAACAACACACTGATGTTTTTGTGGTTTTCTCCATATATAAAGTGAACATGGACCGGTTTCTCTTAGTCATCACAGGATAAATGAAATTTTCTGCAACAGATCTATAAGGAGCAACCCCACAAACTCCGTGGCCCATGAGATTCTGGAGAAGGATATACTTATTAGGCCTTATGCTACTCATTTGCTTCACTCAAACCCATGTGACCACGATAACCAATGACAACACAATATTTCTGTGCGCTGACAATTTTCTGTTCCTTCAAATTTACGACTCTGAAAGACTCTCGTTTCCATCATTTGGAAAGTAATTTTCTGTGTATTTCGAGTGGTCGTTGTATATAGTTTGCTAGTAACCCCTCACATCTCAGGATTCGTCGAAGAAACACAACCAACCAGCTTCCAAGCCACCGATCTTCTCAAAACCAGATACCTCCTGTCAAGAGACAAAGTGCTCAAAACTTCTTCTCCGACAAATTCACCTTATCTAGAGGATATATTTAATTGCGGATTTCACAAAGGTCAGGCCCTAAACGACAATATCTAAGGTGCTGGTAAGAGCAGGGAAAAATATCTCCTTCTATAAGCCAGTATATCGACGAAAGTATCTAAGTTTCCCTTAGAAACACTTCCACGAAGACAGTCAATCGTTGCGGATTCAGGCTAGAGGACTTGCTGCGTGTGAATTTTCGTGATTTCCACACTTTGAACATATTATGAGTCAATTTTCCTTAAACCTTCCTCCACTAAGGCACCTGCACTCTTAGGTAGATAGCCCTGAAGTGCTTTGCCAAAACCTAAATAAGTACTTCATTGTCGGGAATTTCTAATCTCAGATTTTGTTGGTAGGATTTAATGCTGCTTTATTTGATTCTACTTCATTGAGTTCCATGCTGATATCTTCCACGTTAGCATTCTGCCAAATTCTTTATTAATGCGTTCTATTAATTAAGTTCTTCTAATTTCCATTGCTTAGATGAATTCTTTGACTAAACATGGAATTTTATAATTAAGACACAATAACACACCGAATAAATACTAATTCAGAAGTCAAACAACAAAAATCAGCGTTAATTTACAAAATTTTCACAGGACTAGTTTCGATGGTTTTACCGAACCATCATCTTCAGCTGCAAAACCGCAAATGAACAAGATAGGAAATAATGTTTAGATAAGATAAGAAAGCCTGGACAAGAATAAGCAAGTGGCGCCATCTGTTGGCGAAACCAGAACTAAAACATAATTTCTCTAAAAGCCGAAGGCAAATTTGGATTGGAATTAGGATCGTTAACTAGAACAGAAAGATTTTTATGAATGTGAAATGCCTCTAGAAAATCCAGTTCTCCAATGGAAGATGTTTTTTGAATAATTTTGGCAGCAGAAAAATTGAAAGTGTGATTTTCGGACCAACAATGTTGAGCAACAGAAGACTTCTGTGTTTCCTTTTTTCTAACATATGCCTCATGTTCTTTGACGCGAAATTTTAAGGCTCTCTTAGTTTGGCCAATGTAAATTAAACCGCATTGGCAAGGAATCCTATAAATACCCCAGGAATTCATATCCGGAATGGGGTCCTTGAGTATAGAAGTTGGAATTTTATTGATGGGAGAGTAAACAACCCGAAAGTTAAATTTCTGCAAAATATGTGCAACTTTATAGCTAATTGATGGAAAGAAGGGAATGACAACAGAATTTTTATAGACAACAGAATTTTTATAATCTCCTAAAATAAGAGTGTGGCTTTTAGTGTGTTGAGATGAGAATTTTTTAACTGCTTGATTAATAATGTTGGGTGAAAAGCCCCTGTCAATAGCTATTGCTTTTAAATAATTTAGTTCTTCATCAAGGGCTAGTTTGGAGGAGCAAACTTGAAGAGCACGGAAAACATAGAAATAAAATGAAGCTAACTTTTGTTTAGTCGGATGACATGATTTAAAGTGTGGTGGAAGGCAAACCGATGAAGGTTTACGGTAAACTGTAGTAATGAAGTTGGATGTGTTACGTGTGACCAGAATGTCGAGAAACGGAAGAGAATTGCAAGTCTCAAGTTCAAAAGTGAACTGAATAGCAGGATCAATAGAATTCATTGTTGAAAGAACTCTATTTAAATCATCTTTATTACCTTCAAACAGGGTAAAAGTATCGTCTACGTAGCGGAACCATGCCGGGAAGTTTAAAGTTTCAAACAATTTTGATTCATAATAATGCATGTAGATATCAGCCAGGATGGGACTGAGGGGGCTTCCCATGGCTAATCCCTCAGTTTGCTTGTAATATTTATTTTGGAAAACAAAATGTGTTTTGCACATTTGCACAAAAAAAAACACATTTTGTTTTCCAAAATAAATATTACAAGCAAACTGAGGGATTAGCCATGGGAAGCCCCCTCAGTCCCATCCTGGCTGATATCTACATGCATTATTATGAATCAAAATTGTTTGAAACTTTAAACTTCCCGGCATGGTTCCGCTACGTAGACGATACTTTTACCCTGTTTGAAGGTAATAAAGATGATTTAAATAGAGTTCTTTCAACAATGAATTCTATTGATCCTGCTATTCAGTTCACTTTTGAACTTGAGACTTGCAATTCTCTTCCGTTTCTCGACATTCTGGTCACACGTAACACATCCAACTTCATTACTACAGTTTACCGTAAACCTTCATCGGTTTGCCTTCCACCACACTTTAAATCATGTCATCCGACTAAACAAAAGTTAGCTTCATTTTATTTCTATGTTTTCCGTGCTCTTCAAGTTTGCTCCTCCAAACTAGCCCTTGATGAAGAACTAAATTATTTAAAAGCAATAGCTATTGACAGGGGCTTTTCACCCAACATTATTAATCAAGCAGTTAAAAAATTCTCATCTCAACACACTAAAAGCCACACTCTTATTTTAGGAGATTATAAAAATTCTGTTGTCTATAAAAATTCTGTTGTCATTCCCTTCTTTCCATCAATTAGCTATAAAGTTGCACATATTTTGCAGAAATTTAACTTTCGGGTTGTTTACTCTCCCATCAATAAAATTCCAACTTCTATACTCAAGGACCCCATTCCGGATATGAATTCCTGGGGTATTTATAGGATTCCTTGCCAGTGCGGTTTAATTTACATTGGCCAAACTAAGAGAGCCTTAAAATTTCGCGTCAAAGAACATGAGGCATACGTTAGAAAAAAGGAAACACAGAAGTCTTCTGTTGCTCAACATTGTTGGTCCGAAAATCACACTTTCAATTTTTCTGCTGCCAAAATTATTCAAAAAACATCTTCCATTGGAGAACTGAATTTTCTAGAGGCATTTCACATTCATAAAAATCTTTCTGTTCTAGTTAACGATCCTAATTCCAATCCAAATTTGCCTTCGGCTTTTAGAGAAATTATGTTTTAGTTCTGGTTTCGCCAACAGATGGCGCCACTTGCTTATTCTTGTCCAGGCTTTCTTATCTTATCTAAACATTATTTCCTATCTTGTTCATTTGCGGTTTTGCAGCTGAAGATGATGGTTCGGTAAAACCATCGAAACTAGTCCTGTGAAAATTTTGTAAATTAACGCTGATTTTTGTTGTTTGACTTCTGAATTAGTAATGGAATTTTATATTCGGATGCTCGAATAAAGAATTTACAAATTTTTGTAGTTCAGGAAGGAGTCGCGGTAGCCGTGTTCAGAAAGTTAATGCGCAGGTAACATAATCGTGCAGTAATATATTTACATTACGTTACTTTCATTAATACTGCCACATTAAACTTATGCATAATACTTTTCTGTCGAAAGACATACGCTACATATGAAAACAAAATATTTTTTGATACACAGGAGGATTTGATAGAGTGCCCTTTAAGAAAATGTCAAAAAATTGCATGCAAAATACCGAACGTTAAATACATATTCCGAATGAAAAATGAGCTAGGTCCCTTTAAAGAACAGAGAAAGATCCATTATCCAATGATTTTTCTCAAAATAAACGGAAAGGCCGGGGAGGGCAATTTCTCCGGCAAATGTTAGAAAAGGAATCTGCTCGTGCACAGAAACAAAGAAAATTCTCTCCACCGACCTGACTCTTAATGCGTCTTCATCCAAGAAAATGATGAACGACGTTTGTATGGAAGGAAATATTTCGGGCAGTCATTCAGAATCTAAGGTTGAGGATGACGTCTGCGTGCCGGACGCCCCAACGATGAGAGGCTTATAATTTTGCTTAGAGGCCAGAGATCGTTTTGCGAGTGCAACCCTTAACAACCTATGTCGCCCGTCTTTTGTACTTTCAGCTATGAAAAATTACACTTTTTGTGTACGTTTTCAGCAGAAATACTGGTTGTGATAGTTTATATCGTAATTAACGTTAGGAAATATACCAAGAATTATTTTATTGTGCTTAACTAACTTGTATTCGGAAAAGCATTACAAGTTATTCTCCAAATTAAAAGTAGTATAACACTCAAATATCATGCATTCGCCATTTTGCAGTTAACTGATGTTTGGGGCACTTCATCAAAATAGCCCCCGAGACCTAAAACAGCCATATTTATTTAAAACGTATTTGAAGAACGGGATAATTTTGTTTAAAAATTAAAAATTTGCGATAATATAGGTATATGTAAGATAGAACAAAATACTATGGCTGCTTTAATAATAGTTGGCGACCTTAAAATTAACTATTATAGATTTGGTGCTCTCCGCCTAAATTCATCTTTTCTCCCAAATTCGAGACCCTTCTATCTTATATAATAACCTAAAATTAATCAATCATAGGTTGTCTCTACTTCTGTATAAATACTCTTGGCACAAAAAACTACGTCATTCTTCTCCTAGTTTCACCATTGCTAAAGTATCTCCGCTGCTCGGCTTGTCCGTCTAAAATGATGTCGCCCTCATTAATTTGTGTATATAAGATTAAAATATCTGATCTTCAAAAAGGATGATTTTTTATATGCGAGAAAATAAAGATTGGTAATTCATAAAAGCCTAGTTTCATCATCTTCGTCTCTACGTTTTCAACCCCGGCCATGACAACTGCAACCTTATTCCTCATACGCATTAAATTATGACATATATATGCAAAACATTAATATAGCAATATACAAAACTTGATTTCAAGATTATGTGAAATACCATAAAGAAACCTCGTATGTTCACTGTTTCTATAATTTTCTGTAATGCTTTCAACCGTCGATTGTGTTGTACATATTTAGTTTTGCTTGAAATAACTTCAACAAGGTTGGCTACACGAATTTCTACCACACCCTGCTCTTTTCGGAAATGGTCGACGATTCTGTAGACGGATGGATGATGGCAATCGATAATTTGCTGGAACGTCCTATGGCAATCTGTGTGTTGGAATTTTGAGGAAAATTTGAATTGTTCTGAAGCAACAAAAACTGGTTTTAGTCTAACGATTGAGACAGTTTGTCCGCTGCTTTTAATAGTATCTTAAGTTGCTAGTCTTTTCTCGTTTGAGTAAAACTTTATAAGGAGTTTGTAGTGGTTTCGGCATACCGAAGAAACACATGACAGCATACACTCAACTAGGGGTGAACAAAAATCGCTTTCTGGCGACGACAGAAGTTGGAACAGGTCAAACGCTCGCAATTTACATCTTCTACGAGTTGCTTACGTAAAGCGCCAACCGGTGTTGGGTCAGAAAGCTCACCTTGGAAAAGGTGATTTCTTCCGTACACTAATTTGGCAGTTGTCACCATAAGATCTATCTTGATGACAGAGTGGAATCCTAGTAAGTATATGAGCGAAGCTGCAGACCACTGGCCCGTGTTGTAGGCTTTAACAGTGGGTGAAATTCCTCGATAAATCCATTCACCTGTGGGTGGCAGGGCAAAGCTCTAAGGCGCTTGGCGCCTAGCAGATATGAAACGGGACAAAACAAAGCGGTTAAGTTTGCCGAGTTTGTGTGAGAAATTCTTCAATAAATTCCCAGGCAGAATCTGAAAAGAGAAGAATAACAGGGAAATACACTTTTGTCTCACTGCTCAGGAGGTCGTCGTAAAGGCTGTGCTGGAAAATCGGCAAAGATTATGCAGAGCTCGTGTGGAAAAATCACTGACAGTTTTGTTTCAGAACAATAACTCTGATGCCATTTATGGATCATAGGAGAAATAATAGGAAAATGGAAATCGTCATGGTGCTAGAAGGGAGAGATTATGTAATTATTCATAACTTATCACTGAGTAGACCAAATTTCCAAATTTTTACAAATCGTTTTCTAAATAATTGCTCTAAATTTAGCATAAATTGCAATTTTTGAAGTCGAGATCTGGTTTATTTGCAGAGTTTAGTAGTTTATATTATCTTGTTAATGTTTTATTAACTTCGGAAGTTTGGAAATCTCAGGCGAATACGGCGAAGAAGAGTCCTTAGGAGGTGATTCCTTGGCTACTGAACTAAGTTGAATTTTTTCTCTTAGCATACGTTTAGTAAGAATCAGTTTATCTTGGGTTTTTAAAGTCTTGATTTGGGATAAATCGGGCAGCTTCGAGATATGACAAAGTAATAAGATTGTATCCGATACAAAATGGTTCGAGTCTTTCGAGAGCTTGCAAGTACATGTATCTTGGAAATAGATGAGATATCGTAGGAGATAATTGCAACAGACTTGGCCATGGCCAAAATGTAACATATCTGCGGGTTTTTGCCGGTGCGAAACTTGAGTATTTTTTTACATTGAGCACATGCAGGATGTCTCGTAATAGATTTTTTCGACCTTGGTCAGCACGTTTTATTTCGGCAGAGGAGACTGGAAGTTAAATCCCACCAGTTTTGGTCTTCCTCGTGAACTAGCCCACCAGCGGCCGAGCATTAAAGTCGCTGAACACTGCATGGGCGTTTTCGTGGTTTTCCCCATGTGTAACGTGTATACGAGCCAGTTTCCCATAGAAAGTCTCTCGACGAAGGCACCCCTTCAGGTAGCTGAAAGGATTATAAGTCGGCATAGTGCTTGAAGAAATCTTACTGGCAGTTGAGTTCGTGAGGGATTCATCGCAGGTACCGTTTTCATAAATATTTATGCTGTCCAATGGAATATCGGTCGCTTTTATCGGAAAAGGCTGTCGACATGAAGTGTGAGCTTAAGGCGATGTACATCCGATTTGTCAGGATTTTCCTGAGCTAATTCAACCAAAAGACGAAAGGTCCACGGAGTATGTTGGGAATCAGTCCCGTATTCTTTCATAAATTTGCATGCAAACGGAAACATCAATCTGAAAATGGTTGGAGCTCATTTTAACAGAAGTAACTGAGAGCTTACTGAAATGCGTATATCGCGCACTCCTCCTGCTGATACACTGACTAGTTCATGTGAACGCAGTTCAAAGTAAGGCTTATATAACATCTAAATGCAGTTGATTCTGAATGAAAACTCACAACTAAATCTTGCAAGGAAACGCCATATTTTCATAGCTGTCATTCGACCAAATTTTATTTATGCTTGCTTCCCCGACCTAGGTTTCTATATCAGAGAGAGAACTGCAGGTGCTTCAGATGTTTCAAAAAACGCTTTTGAAGTTTATTACGGGAGCACCGTACTTTATGAGAAACTCGGAGCTTCACAGAAAGCTTAATCTGGAACTCTTGAAAAATTCCACTTATAAGACCATGAATATTCTGGAAATCTAGAATTTCTGATAAAATCAGCTACTGGCAAGGCTTTACCTTCATATAGATCTTTCATTTACGTTGTTAGCTGTTAATATCTTCATGATTGTGTGCAGCAATGAATCTAAAATTTCAACATTTGGGTGTCCTTTGATACACAATTTCAAAATATCAAGGCTTCTGGATGCCTTCGTAAAAGTCAGTTGTTGGAATGCTATTTCAGTCTATCGTTATATTTTTCTGAATATCTAAAACGCATTACTTCGAAGCAGGAATCGGTTCTTAGGAGTCAAATTTAACAAATAAAAGGGAATGATAAGGGATTAGTTACACATTTCTTTGCAATAAACTGCTTAACCATACAGCAACGTAGGGAAAATTTAATAAATAAATGAAACACTATTACTTCTATCTATTCAATCAGCAGAATAAAATCAAGTGAACCTATTCCTCCAGTAAGCAGACACTATTTTAAAAAAAGCAACTTAAAATTAGTAATAATTATTGCCAGTAGCTCTCAATTATCAGCTTCGGCCGTGTGGTTGAACATTTTGTAAATGCACAGCATATAACTAGGTATAATCTTGAATATGGGGATATTCCTGAGAATAACATATTTTGTATAGGAATTATTCTTGCGCATGAGCAATATCACAAAATGAAGAGAGTTTTAACCAGTTAACTGTGTCGCCCTCGTTTAAGAGCGCGCACCGTTTTGTGTCGCCAGAATCGAGCCATGACGAGTATATTCGTCAATCACAGAGTAAGTTGCGCTGGTAAGATATTGGATGAAAAAGATGGGTTTATTTTATAAAATTGAAAATTTTATTATTACTAATATTAACTTATTTGGTTAACATAAGCATATATTACATACACATTAAACTAAAAACGCAATAAATTAAATTAAATATTATACATATAAAAGTAAAAATTTAAATTCCTGCTGTGAAGTGATATTCAGCGAAGCAGGGCAATGCGAACACCTTCGCAAAGGTTTTTTTTTTTTTTTTTTTTTTTTTTTTTTTGATGTTCCGGGTATATAATCCGGAACATGATTCCCGCCTAATTGGCTTAAATTAGGTCTAAATGGCCGAGTTTGTGTCGATTTATTTCTTTCAATTGGATACGTCGAAAAAGTGTCTTCAATAAATTTGAGCAGAAAGTTGATACGCGATAATGTTCCATTATTTTTTTATTTATTTTTATATATATATATAATATAATATAAATGCATTCAGACACAATGTCTAAGAAATGGAGAAATATCTTTTTGTAGTACTTTTTGTGCTGTTTTTTAGCTGTGGAATACGCTATGATAATTCCATCGCTCCTATCCACTCCACCCATTGTTTTATTATAATCAATCGCTAGCTCCGGTTTCTTTACTATTATTTTTCTTTTCTCTGTTTCTATTACATTGTCACTATGTACAGTACTTACTAAATAAACCTCCCTCTTATTTTTCCATTTCATTATACGCATGACGAGTATACTCTTCAATACACAAAATCGTGCCGCTTCTCCATGACGAGTATACTCGTCAATCACAGTTAACTTGTTAATCCACAAAATAATCAAATGAGGAAATTAACATCATAACTGTTTCAATATCTGAGATCTCTGCTCTTAAATAAACAGCAAATAACGAAGCTCACCGTTTCATTTCCCAAAACAAAAAAGAAGTGGACGAAGTGAAATCATTTCCATGAGCTGACAGTTATACAAAATAAATATTTTGAAACACAAATTTTTAACCTTAAATCGTAGTCCGTGAAGTGGATAACTGTTAAGTCAAGCCAGAACATTAAAAGTACGATTTTTATTTGCCATCTCCTTTGGCTAAAATACTTTCCCGACATAACTTTCTAACCGCGAAAACTAAACTTTTTAAAAAGTAGCAGATATTGCTTAAAGCAAAATAGCACTGCATTGGCAGACATCGATACACTACATCGTTTTGGAGCTTAGGATACATCGTTTTGAACATCTTTGTTCATGTCAGATATTTATTTGTTTTTCACAAGAACTATTTTTAAGGGTCAAAGAAGTGTAGAAAAATATGTCACTTCAAAGTAAAAAAACAGCGGTACTAGATCGAATAAATCATACGTTACCAGCAGAAAATTTTGAAACAGAGATAAATAAAAGTATGAAAAATAATCGTCAAAGAAGAATTAAACTAACAGAAAAACTCCGCAGTAGGTAAACACTCATAAAAGACTGAAATATAATTAAAAAAAAAAGAGAAAGTATTTTGTTTGAACAAACACGTATTTTTACAGATATTTCATTTTTAAAATATTCAAAAGGGATCACAAAAATAACAATTTTTACCTCAAACAGATATAAAACTTCAGCAAAATAAGCGTTAAAAAAAGATTCTAAAGCAGCTCATTCCAAAGACTTCCCCAGTACATTTTACCATTCAAAATAATTGTGGTATTCAAAAAATTTAGTATTCAATATATTATATATAGTATTCAATGAACATAGATTTTACTGTTTCATAAAATTACAATAGTGTGAAAAAATTAAGAGAATTTGCAAATTATGTCTGAACCAAAGGTTCTAATTATGCCGCTAAAGAATCACGCAGTTATTCAGAGTCGAATAAATAAACGTATACGTGAGTGTCTGCAGAGCTATGACTGTAGAGGGGATGTAAGTGCAATAGGGGTTTTATGCGATTTGTGGGCTCGTTCTCCATCACGGCATTCAACGCATTTCTCGCAAGAGTTGGGCAAATTTTATCAGGCAAAATGAGCAGCTACGAATGTATGGATCACGGATTAAGATTTGGAATTATCATTAGATTGATGGCAGGTCAATCACAAGTGCAGATGGCTACAGAGCTGTGTCGCCTGCAATTTGTGGAAACAGTTTCAGGACTCTGGATCCAGTACAAGAAGACCTGAATAAGGTCGACCCAAATCCACTGCAAATAAGAATCGTTATCTGGCACTTTCAGTGTGATACAGACCTGCTACAGCTTCACACCTTTTACATCGTGAGTATATGCTGCCACTAGAACCCAAGTTTTACCGTCTACAGTTGCTAGAAGGCTTTGTGAGAAACGGTTGTATGCCAGAGGACCTGTTGTTTGTGTCCCACTCATTGCTGCACACAAGCGAGTGCGTTTAGCAGGGTGCAGTGTGCGCCTTGGACCAGACTTCAGTGGAGTACCGTACTTTTTATAGATGAGTCAAGATTCAGCCTGGGCATGGATTCTCCACATACCTGTTTCTGGAGCGAACTTAGAACACAATACCATCCCTCCCTCATCAGATAAAAAGGGTTATTATGATGGTGGAGGTGTAATAGCTTGAGAGGCATTATGTTGGACGGCTTGCACAACCCTGCATGCGTTTGAAAAAAAACTCCACTAGCTGCTATGGGGGTACAGAGAAGATATCTTAGAGCCTATGTTCGACTTTTCAGAAGCACAGTTGGTAAGAGATAACGCTCATTCCATAGGGCTCAGATGGTCGATGATCACCCGGAAAGTGAAGATATTCGGTGCATGGATTGGCCAGCCAGGTCTGCTGACCATAATACTATACAGCATGTCTGGGGCATCCTTAGGAGGGCAATTCCATCTTGCCACCTCCCTCTGAGAATCATTCTGGAGTTGAAAATTGTCTTGCTACAAGAGTGGGATCAATTGCCTCCTGTTCAGTATGCCATTACGCTGCGCAACCTATCTGGCTATGAGAAGGAACCATACTCCATATTAGACTCATTTTGAGTTCAATGTCACAAAATGGATTATATTAAAATCTGTCCAGTAGTTCTTCAGAAATTCCACATAAAAGTGTCAATACCTTATACTCCACCTATATATTTAAAAATATACCATCTAAAAATAAACACTAGATTCGTCTCTTTTTACAAAATTTTTTCGAGTGTTCACTTTCAGAGTTCTGTCTTTTCCATCCTTACCACAAATTATTTCACTTTTAAGCTAAGACAAAATTTTAAATCTGTTCTACAGCTTTTATTCAAAAAAACTATTTCTTGCTGGATCTCCTCTACTCATACTCTACCTATATCAAAACTAAAACTTGATGAACACAAGATACACACTGCAACATCTTTTTACTTTGTTAAAGAGACCTAACTTTATTATTTCATACTAATTCATATTTCGGTAATGTATAGTAATCTTTTTTAAAGTTTATGAAGGGAATCCAGAAAGGAAGTTCGATTCATGATTAGGAAAAAAAAGTAACTTGTGTTCAATTCTACATCACTTGAACTACTTTATTATGCAATTTCCACCACTGTTAGCACACGTCATTATGTTATACTTGCTTTTGCACCTTCACTCAATGCATTGAAGCCACTTAAATGTGGAGCATGATGTAAAACACTTAATGTAACACTTAAATGTAAAAAAAGATGCATGAAAAGATAAAAATCACTTAATGCAAAGTCAGGCTTATATGATTATGGCAAAGCCTACTACAGCTATCTGCTAAGAGAATAGATGCCTTTGTGGAGGATTTTTCTCAGGTAACCTAGTTTGTAACTACATTACAGCCGGGAAAAACCACTGTTGCGTGCGTACGGGTTCGTTACGAAATGAATGCATAAGTCCGATGAAAAATGAACAAAATTTATTATTATCACAACAAAAATGCTTAAATCTTCTCAGATATTCGTGTAGTATTACAATATCTCACAGTAGTTATCTTTTAACTACTCAAACATTCAAGAGAACTTAATTCAAAACAGCTAAAGAAAGCTAATCAGCGAATTCATTACAGTCAACAAGAACAGTTTTCTGAACAAACTCTTAAAACAACAACAAACTAAAATCACCCGAATTGAGAGGTTTTCCTCCTTTTATAAGATTTTAAATCCCGTGCGAGAATTTTCTGTAATTTCTCGAAATCAAAAAGAGATATTTATTAAATGTTAAAGGCACGTGCTCTTGTATTTTTAATTTTCCGGCTTGGCTATCCTTTAATATTCATCACGCGCTACACTGCACGGGGAATAAAACAATTTAATTTATAATTCAACTAACATTAGCTATTTAAATACCAAATCCTTAACCCCATAAAAACACCCATGCAACCAGCCTGTTTGGCTGAAATTGAATCCCAGCCAAACTGTCAGTGTTCAGAGATTTTACTGCTTGACCACTCATAAGCGGCCCTATGTTTGGACTGTATTACAGATGATTAATTTATTCAGTACTTTTCGGTTAACAAGATACTGCTCTATCCAGATATAAACATTGCAACCAACTAGAGATAGGAATGATAACTCTAAAGATGTATACAGCTTTATAAAAAGAAAGGCTATTTTATTAAATCAAAATAAGGAAAACAAAGACAAATATAGAATTTATTAATAATATTGAGTATAATTATTTCAACTCACAACTGTACAGTGTTTTATTCCTAATTGTAGCTGACAAAATTCTATCAACGTGAGCTCTTGACAACAGAAGTAAACAAACCATGAAAAATGCCAGTATAGAAACACAGAAACATTTGAATAACATCTGCTTTGCAAACTCTTTTCTCGCAGCACAATCTTTTGCTACAGAACCTTTCTGGTGTTTCGAAAGAAATGAAATACAGTTGCCTTTTGTGATTTTTCAAAACTTCAAGTATAGATGATACTTTTAGTTTGGAAATTTTTAATTATAATTGTTCTTCATTTTAATTATAATTGTTCAAGTTTCATTATCCACACCGATTCCTTCTTCATGAAAATTACTGGACTGATGTTCATTTCTTTCGCTAGCTCACAAAGAAATCATTGCATAGCTATTTACGAGGTGAAACAGCTCTTATGATTTAGCAGTAGGCAAGAATTCGATAATAAAATGCTTTGTCCTTTCTTAGAAAGCAGTCACATCATATGCAGGTTGAAATAGTTTTCGGTTTGCTTTCATCTTTTATGGCGATGAAGTGTACCTTCATGGATTGTTACTTCAAAACAAGTCATATTGAACAAACATAACTTGTTATCCATCTACCATATGAAATCTGTTAATGCATCGTGAAGCTGCTTCTTTTTAAGCTCCAGATAAGAAGCTCTATTAACAAACAAATGTCCTCCTTCTGAAACAAGCGGTGTAATTTTGCGGAGAAATGGCCATGAAAGCTATGAAACTTCATTTATGTATTATGATTAATTACTGTCATTTATTATCACACCATTTCAAAAGAACACCAAAATGTCTTAAATACCTCTCATAACACAAGAGTTAGATTATTCAGCTATTTATAATATGATTCTGATATAAAATATTATGATATTTAATTAGATACTCTAAATTTTATGTTCTTTGGCTAATTTCCTTCCATTTTTTACCGAGTCACACTTTTTACTTCCTTGTACGAAGTAAAAAGGAAGTATTGTAATCGCGAAAAGTTTCAGGCAACATATTTCAACGAAAATATCCATTTTGACCACTATCGAATGCAATTTAACGATGTTTTTGCGTGATATCTGTACGTAAGGACAGAATAAAAGACTCTTTTTCTTCCAAAATTATAAACCTGCTTTAAAATTAATTCTGAAGAGAATTTTTTGTGGCGTCTGTACGAACGTATGTACGTACGCATCTCGCATAACTCAAAAACGAGTAGCTTCAGAACGTTGAAATTTTGTATATAGGACTGCTATAACATGTAGATGTGCACCTCGTATTTTGGTTGCAATCGGCCGCACCAAACGTATATAAATATATTTATATATATATCCACTCTGTTACCTGGCTCAGTGATCTCAGTTTCTTTACTCTTATATGTTTGTAAATTGTACATTTTTTGCTTTAAAAATGATTGAATTATGTTGTTTTTATCTTCCGGTTGTGGTTTTTATGCCTTTCGCAATTCTGGAAGCATTATTTGTACAATTCTCAACAATTTAAAAGCTGTTTAAGTGCGGTTAAGTTTTAAATAACATGGCAGACGTATTTGTTTACATTTCAAACAGCAGAATTGTAGATTTGTTGCCAATCCAGAGAGACTAAGCTTTGCAACACAAAAATAACGCCTTCATTTATTATTGTGAATTAAATCATGCTTAATCCTTTCTGGAATTTCTTCGAGGAAATAAGTGTTTAAGTTTTACTTCGTAATTTTCAATGCAGATATTTTGAGTTTTTTAGGAATTTTTGCCTTGTCGCGAAGTGAGAACTGAATTAATTGAATGAGAAATACTAAATCGTCTGTGAAAAACTGTTTCTTTTATGTTTTGTATACATCGTTTTAGCTTTATTATAGTATTTGAATAGAACATGTGGCAACGATAATTCTTCAAATGATATAAATTTTGTGCATTCAGAGTGTCCTTATGGTAAACAAATATAGTGAATTTTAAAGATTGCATTTATTCTATTGTGGTTTATGCACTGTCGACGAAGTAGATTTAATTCAATCCAATCAATTTAATTGAAATTCAAGAAAAAAATGCGTATAATTTAATATTCCGTACAAAGAAGTCGTGGTGTACACATCAGATTTTTTACAGAGAAAATCTCGAATCTGGAAATAAAGCTTTAATTTATCAAAGTACTTTAGAACATAATGAAAATACAATTAAATAATTCAAGTGCCTATAGTTGTAAGAATAAAATTAGTAATGTAACATATATTGGTATGAATCTTATATAATCTATATCTACAAGTGTCTAAAATAGATAAAGGCAACTCAGATGAAATAAACTTTAATGAGAAAAATTATGCAGAAAATCACTAAAGGAAGATGAAATTTAAATAATCTAAGTTTCATTAAGTCAATAACTTCAATTTATTTCTGTAGCCTTCTTAATAAAAGCTAAAAATTAAAAACCAGGAGACTTGGTGATCTACCAAAGGGCCAGGAGATGTGACGAATAACTGGTAGAGTTGGTATGTAGTTATTGTATATACAGTTGAGAATACGATTATGATAACAGATATAAACAAATTGTTGTCTTGAAATTAGATTTTAATGATTCTGAAATGTTCTGATTTAAGATATGAATTTAAAAAATTAATAAAGCAAAACATCAACCAACATAGTAAATTTTAATTCAAGGAAAGGCAGATAGAATACACAGAATTAAAATGTATTTAAATAAATCTTGAAAGAAAACAAAGACCTCTAAGAAAATAACCTTTATTCTTTGAAAAACTAAAATTTAGATTAAAAAAAAAATAAGCAAATTAACTCATATGAATGTGTACAAATGTGTTAATAAAATTATATGCAAATAAGGATGCATTCATGTTATGGCCTTAAGCATCAGAGTTGCCAGAAAAAAACTTCTGCAATATAAAATCAATCACATCAAAGCCTACTATTTATGCTACAGTATGATTACACACTTGCATGCACAACAAAAACTGGAGCTACTTGCTGCTGAAATATCCCTCAGATTTTAGTAGCCACCCAAGGGAGGCTGTTAAACAACCCAAGGGGGTTGTTTGTTAAGGCTTTTCTACATTCTTGATGAGCTCGCAATCACAGTTGCCAGACAAAACAGTCTGTTATTGCACTCACTCCTGCTAGCCCATTTCTTTTTGTCTCATTAGCTATATTATTAAACCTCATTTTCCTCGCACTTTGCCACATATAATACAACAGCAAAATTACAAAAATTGTAAAAGTAGCATAGCAGTATATGTTTAGAATTCCTGATGCAGTATTAAATGTTGGAATAATATTTTTAAATATTTTTCATTCTTTTCTCAATTCATCATATCAATGTTCAGTTTTCTTAGTAAGTTGGCTCGCAAAACTCTTTGTCTTTTTATTTTTAATGTTTTGTGTGATAAATTTATTAATTAAATATCATACTCTTTGCCCTTACTTGACAAACTTCAATTCAACAGCAAAATCATAAAATATTTATAAACACCATATCTTTAGAATTTCTGATAAAAATGTTTTATTCTGTTCAGTGTTGCCATTGTTCGCTTTCAAATCGTTGAGTTTGTTAATACAAAATTCATTGAAGTTTTACAAAATATGAAATATAAAATTCAAAATTTGGGCTTCCAGGTGTACATGTTCAAGTGGAGGACTATGCTATTCAAAATTTGATGGCCCTAGGTAGTCTTTTTTTATAGTCTGAAAAACAAACACATATTTATACAGGTTCTTCATTATTTAATTTCTTTAAATATGATACAGGGCGATAGTATTCTGCGGCAACAATCTGAAAAATTATTCAGACATATAAAGTGATATGTTGCCAAATCCCATTTCGATACTAACAGCACATTTCGGCTAAAAATTAAAACTCGTCGATAAGCCAAATATAAAATCAGCCTATAAATCTAAATATATTTTGCTAAAATGTAAATAATTGGCCAACTAATTTAGCTATATCTATCAGACTAGCTGCTATTTTAGAAATTAGGTTAGAATAAATGACATATTTGGTGTGAACAATTTTTACACTCTCCCATTTTTTTGGCTTACTAGCTAGCAGCTTAGATATAAAACTGCTGACTCTTGTTAGAAACTGGATTCAAATCCCAGAAAATAGATTGACTGCATGGAAACGTTTACATGAATTCACTAGAAGAGAGAGAGACTTGCTATCAAATTCCAATATTAAAAACTTGGAATAATGTATAAAGTCTGAAATATACTTTAATTATGTGAACAATTAATAAATAGAATAAAATAAAATACTTTAATTATTTAAACAATGTTTTTTGTGATCAAACTATTAGCAAATCATTTTGAATCATAAATGCTAATCATAATGCTTGAATCATAAATGCTAAAATTTTTACTGCTCACGAACATAAGCAGTAAAAATTTTTTAAAAATTCTAGGCTTATACATGGAAATATAGAGTACTTGTTTCAACAATGTTAGTTTAAAAAAACTTATATAAGTAATTAAATTACTATAACATATAGGCATTTAAAAGAATAAATAAAAGTAGCAAACTATTCTTTGTAAATATGACATCTGAATTTTAAACTTAAATGGTCAACAAATTTTATAAATTTTCAAATATTTCCATAACTAAACAGCTATTTCATATTTTTTTTTTAATTTTACTTGTGACCAAAAATATAACATAATCAGTTTTTATATGATTCTTAATTATGAAATAATAATGCAAGTTTAACTTATGGATAAATAAAGAGTAAAACTCATTTATGCTATAGTTCTTTCTACTTTCAGCTTGTAAACAGAAGTAAATGCCATTTTCAGCAGTAAAATATGTTTAACATTGTTGCGCCAGAATTACATTCACTTAGTATCAATATATTACTATATTTTTAGCCTCCAATTTGTATGCCTATTTACGCATATCATCTGAACATATATTTGGTGTTGATGCTCAAGATCTACATGAAAATCATCATTTTCAAACAAATAAAATTATTTGAAGATTTATTTAAATCAATTTCAGTTTAGTTGTTCATCTTTTTATCTGGCCGGTAAAGCTTTAAGAATGCCATAAACATATGCATCAGTATTAATAAAATTATGCACAGGAAATACCATAATTTTAAATTTACTAAGTTTGGTTTTGATTGCTATTCTAATGACAATTATATATATATATATATATATATTTGGTAAAATTAGTACAATGTTGACATTATTTAAAATAGATATTGAGCAATATAAACTACACTGTCATCACCAGGTCTCAAATGTGGCATTTGTTCACAAGTAACATTATTCTCAAGCAGCATTTCGAAACAGATCCTTCACATAGTATGGATTACACTGAATAGTATTTTATTGAAATCAAATGCTAGATTTAAAACTAATACTTAGACAAAAAATTAGTAGAATATTTCATATACGAGAAAAAAAAAAGCATCATAATTTTCTAATTTATAAAGACATTTAAATTTTATTTAATAATTTATTTTCATTATGCTACTAATTCAAGAAATAAAGTAAGTGCGACTGACAGGTCTCAGCAAAAAAATAAAAAGATATGCAAAAGCATATATTCATGCTTTCATACATCATTATTCATTCATGCTTTCATATCATATATTCATGCTTTTGTACATTCATTCGATTTAATAATTTATCATTATTATGCTACTAATTCAAGGAAAAAGTAAGTGCGACTGACACGTCTCGGCATATACTCAAGCTACATAATTTTTTAAAAAATAAAGCTTTTTGTGTCATCAAACCTTCTTTAAATCATGCCAACAGAAAACATTTATTTAAAATGACGGAAGATTACTAAAATTGTTGTGTTATGTTCAATGTCATTTATGTATTAAATTCTTCTGTTAAGACATCATTTATTGAAAAAATATAAAGCAATATTTCTTGGCTATTAAAATTAGAAAACAGTGTAACAGCTTTAAATATTATTAAAATCTTGTAGTTTCAAATAAATAATTTAATTAAATGAACATTAAGCTATTTGTGAATGGCAATATTTGAAACCAGACTCGAGTGCCACGTGCGACTCTCGCACGAAGAATGTAATTTATTTTTAAATGTTAGTATTCTTTTTCTTCTTGTTTTGTATGTCGCCATTCGAGTGCTAAATAAAGTTTTTCCTGTGTCCCATCATTGGAGTTGCTTCATATTGCCAAAGAAGTATCACAGTCTTAATTATTTTGGAGGCACCGACCAAGAACCATAAACGATGCCAGCCAGCGATCCGGCTGTGTTCCTCAAACGACACGCCGGGCAGCTTCCGGGAAACCAAAGCTTTTGGGTTCCGGGGGAAGTATGGTTGCAAAGCTGAAACTTAAAGGAATTGACGGAAGGGCACCACCAGGAAAAAAGCCTGATAGTTGTTCTCACCAGATTAATGCTGTCTCTACTAGAGCTCAAAGGAAAAGAGAAATAGCTGAAGAGAAGCTCTTGGAACTGATGAAGGAAGAAAATAAAGCATCCAGAGATGTTTTTGAAGAAGAAGATAATTTACCGGAACTAAATACGGAAGATGAAGCTCTCATGAAACTGGTAAAAACTGACTCAGAAGAAGTTGCACGACTTCAGCTTACTGATAAGGAACTGTCTAAAATCATCCAAGAAGTTAAAGAAGGTACATGCAAAAATGAAAACTATAGTCTGACAAGAAAAGAGCTTTTGGTTAAAAAAACGATAGATAAAATGGGGTTTGAAAGACAGCTTGTAGTTATACCTGAAAAACTCAAATTGTCAATTATAAAGATGTGCCACAAAGGAACTTCTGGTCATTTGGCTGTCAAAAAGACCAAAGACAGACTTGGTAGATATTTTTATTGGACGAGGTGTTACAAAGAAACTGAAGATTTTGTAAGAACCTGCGATGCTTGTCAGCGCACTGGAAAAGGAAATGACAAAAAGAAGGCTCCAATGACATTAGTACCAGTAATTTCCGAAATATTCACTAAAATAAATGTCGATGCTGTTGGTCCGCTACCTATTTCAAAGATTGGAAAAAAATATATTATTACAGCTCTGTGTATGTCGTCCAAATATCCAGATGCTGTTGCGGTGACAGACATTTCTTCGCCATCTGTGATTGATGCTTTCTTACAGATTTTCAGTCGTATGGGTTTCCCAAAAGTGATCCAAACAGATCAGGGGACCTCTTTCGTCAGTGCTTTGACAGAGGAATTTTTGGAGCGTTTCGGAATTAAACATGTAAGAAGCTCTGTGTATCATTCGCAGAGTAATCCCGTTGAGAGATTCCATTGAACGCTAAAAAAGGTGTTAAGAGTTGTATGCATAAGAGCGACTTCTGATTGGGAGAATTATCTACCATTAGTTCTTTTTGCTCTCAGAACAGTCACACACGAAAGCACTGGTTTTACACCAGCAGAATTAGTTCATGGCAAAAACCTACAAACGCCAGTCACTTTATTTTATGAGCAGTGGCTAGAACCGATTGAAGAAAGTAATAATGTTGTCAGTTACGTTTTCGAACTTATTAATCGAATGAAGAAATGTCAAAAACTTGCCGAGGAAAACATGGTACGATCGAAACTTAGTGAAAAGAGAATTTGCTAGAGGAGATTTAGTTCTTGTTTTATTGACGGATCATCAAAGTAAACGGAAGTACAATGGAAAGGACCTGGAAAAATAGAGCAGAAAATTTCAGAAACCAATTATATTGTAAGTTTCGAGGAACAAAATGAGCCAAATCAAGTACATCACATTAACATGCTTAAACCATATTACAAAAGACCAGAAATGATTAATATGATAACTGAAGTGGAAGGAGACAGAAATGGACATTCCTCATTTACCTTCCAATCCAAGTGTATTAAGTTTCTCGGACATCATAGAGGAGAATGAACTCGAGAAAAGGTTGAAAGGCGAGCAAATAAAAGCTACTGGCAAATTCCGTTAACAGAAAGAGCCCAAAGATATGCAACATTTGTAACTAGTTTTGGAAGTTTCAGGCCTCTATGTTTACCTTTGGATTTAAAAATGCCCCATATTTTTTTAGCAAAGTTATGACTAAAGTCCTGGCTGGATGCGAAGGATTCACTGTACCATACCTGGATGACATTGCCATTTACTCAGAAAACTGGGAAGAGCACCTTCCTTAAAAACCTAACTTCTGTTCTAGAGAGAATACAGAAAGCAAACTTATGACTAAAACCATCAAAATGTAAATTTGCACAAGATCAAGTGAGATACCTAGGCCATGTCGTGTGACAAAGACAACGAACCCCGGATGAAGTAAAGATCCTGGCTGTGAAGGAGTATCCTACACCTAAAGCCAAAACAGAAGTACGTGCTTTCTTAGGACTGGTAGGGTATTATCGCCAGTACATACCGAGATTTTCGGAAATTGCTTCACCCCTCACGGACGCTTTGAAGGGGGTAACAAAAAAAAGGAAATATACAATGGTCTGAAGTATGTGACAAAGCTTTTAAAAATTTAAAAGAGTTGCTATGCAGGAAATCAATTCTGTATGCTCCCGACTTCGATAAAAGGTTTATTATATAAACTGATGCCTCAGACAATGGCATGGGTATAGTACTATGCCAGTTAGATGATGAACAACATGAGCATCCTATCTTGTATATAAGCAAAAAATTTACTAAATTTGAAAAGAATTATTGTACTACTGAAAAGGAGTGCACTGCTATCATCTATGCTATCAAGAAATTACATTTTTATCTGGATGGTCAGCAAGAATTCTTGATTCAAACTGATCATAACCCTTTGGTCTGGCTACAATCCAACGCCAAATGTAACTCTAGATTGATGCACTGGGCACTCTCATTACAACCTTATAATTTTAAGGTCATTCATCGCAAAGGAACTTTGCACAAGAACGTAGATGTTCTGAGTAGAATTAAGTAATATAATAACTCTTAGAGTATGTAACCACGTTTAGAATTTATTTTATTATTTAATGTATGCTCAACTGATGTATTTGAATGATCTCCATTTCTTTTTATTTAAATGTGGTGTAAAAGTATTTATTTAAAACTTAAAATCTTCGGCCTGAAATTTGATTGTAACAACTTTAAATATTATTAAAATCTTGTAGTTTAAATAATTTAAATAGATGAACATTAAGGTATTTGTAAATGGCAATATTTGAAACCAGACTCGAGTGGCACGTGCGAGTTCTCCATTTCTTTTTATTTAAATGTGGTGTAAAAGTATTTATTTAAAACTTAAAATCTTCGGCCTGAAATTTGATTGTAACAACTTTAAATATTATTAAAATCTTTAGTTTAAATAATTTAAATAGATGAACATTAAGGTATTTGTGAATGGCAATATTTGAAACCAGACTCGAGTGCCACGTGCGACTCTCGCACGAAGAATGTAATTTATTTTTAAATGTTAGTATTCTTTCATCTTCTTGTTTTGTATGTCGCCATTTGAGTGTTAAATAAAGTTTTTTCTGTGTTCCATCAGTGGAGTTGCTCCATATTGCCAAAGAAGTATCACAGTCATAATTATTTTGGAGGCAGGTTGTAACAGCTTTAAATATTATTAAAATCTTGTAGTTTCAAATAAATAATTTAATTAAATGAACATTAAGCTATTTGTGAATGGCAATATTTGAAACCAGACTCGAGTGCCACGTGCGACTCTCGCACGAAGAATGTAATTTATTTTTAAATGTTAGTATTCTTTTTCTTCTTGTTTTGTATGTCGCCATTTGAGTGCTAAATAAAGTTTTTTCTGTGTCCCATCATTGGAGTTGCTTCATATTGCCAAAGAAGTATCACAACAGGAAGTGAAATTATCTTCACAGTATGTATTCACATCCTATATATATATATATATATGCAATTTGTACCCATGTAGTAAAGTGCTTTATTGAAAAATACATATTGAATCAAATACTTTCACACAAAATACAACTCTGAAAAAATTATAATAACCCAAAATAATTAAATTATACTGCTAACCAATTTAATATTGTAGAAGATTATATTTTATGAAAAATTTTCACTATTGTAATTTAATAAGCAATTTTGTTCTTAAACTCTTTTTAAAGGAAATCTTTCTAATGATGAGGTTATTTTCAGAATAATGATCTTAACCATTAATGAAAACAATTTAAAAAATTATTATCATGTAGAAATTCACTTTAAAAAATATAAGCAATTTAACAAAAACAATTTTATTTCATAAGTAACTCGGTAGATATTTTTCAATGTTGAAATGAAAATATCAGTGATGAGCTATTTCTGAAAATATACAGCTTGTACATATGCAAATGTTTAGATGCAGGCAAGAGCATTATCACATTACAAAATTTACATACAGAGTATTTTGCAAATCTTGAAGCCAGAAATAAAATTGACAACTATTGTACATTAATAAAAAATATTTTGGCATAGTAAAGGGTTGGCATATAAAAATACAACTGTACAACGTTCCAATTTAAAAATCAAAATATATCAAAACAATTTATATTTATTCTTTTAATATTTAATAAAGAACACTATATATTCACACATCCTGCAAAAATATTATATAAAATCTTATATTTTGCTCAGTTAGTTACAGAGAGCTTCTAGTATAATACAAGAAATATTACACCTCTATGCACTTTTACTAGTCATTTTCTTATTTATGAATGAATATTTTACAGCAAGAATTGACAATGTGAAAAGGAAGCAAGTCTAAAAAAAGCAAAAAGTAGTTAATTTTTAAGAAAAAGAAAATAAGTTCATATATAATATACTAGTTTCAATTTAGAAAATATTTATGCAATTATTTTTAAGAATGTTTATTATTTCAATAATCTTAATCATAAAAATTTTTCCTTATAAATCATGTATAACAAAGGGAAAAAATATATACACATTGAAACAGTAAAAAAGCTAAATGGAATTACAGAGCAGGATGCAAAAAGCTTTTCACCTACTTTTACAAGACAAGAAGTTAAAAATGTTATGCCCTCCAAAAGCAGTTAACAATTCAACATCAGATCCTTCACATCATGATTTTAACACAAAACAGGAAATATATCTAAAGTCATATCATGAATCTTGACCAGGTTACCATACTAAAAATATTTTAGTATAAAATTTTAAATAATTTTATGTTTATTAAAGTTTCTTTGAGTACACAATCAAATTTAAAATGGCTTATCTCGAGTTACATCTGAGTGCCATATTTTAACATGTTTAACTCAGAGCCAAGTTAAACTAGTTTTTTTCACTCTCGCCATATGATTTTATCATCTATTACATAGTCACTTACTAAGTCCAATCGTTAAAAATTTGGAAAAAAAAATATTCCATCGATATGGAAAGTTGTATATTACTTACATATACGTAGAATTGCTTTACTAATGAAAAAGTATCAGCTTTTCTAGCAGAAAAGTTTTAATATAGGCACCACTTTAGTATTTCAGTATTCAGTATGTTTAGTATTTCAGTTACTAAAAAGGGCACGGGATGTTAAAATAGGAAACTTAAGAGAAATACATCACAGATATCAATATTTTATTTTGGTATAATAAGCAATGTTCCCTGAACAGCAAGTATGGTCCCAAGAAAAAAGGCACACACTGCAGCACATCTGCAACTGATCTCTTCGTGTATGGCCAAATTCAGCATATTTTAATGAAAAAAATAAATAAATATTACAACATACATTTTGCATTTTGGAGAAAGTCTGGATTTCTTACATGTTGATTGTACGAAATAAATCAATCTCACAAATTACAATTAAACTGAGAGGAAATATTTAAAACAATTCTAATTTATATATTCAGATAATTTTTGATTTACACAAGCATCTGCATAAATAGATATACATAGCTTTAAAATGTTTACACAGGCAATTCCAATCAACTAGATGCAATTTAACTAAGCCTTATCTGAAAAATTACCGGTTTACTTATAGTGGAATAATGGATATAACAAATTATCATAAAAAATATAAAGCAAAATTTATGACATTGTAGTTGACAGCAGATGATATCATCGTAATTTAGAACTATTTTTATCTACATCATGTAATTTAATTACATGTAATCTGGAATACATAAACAATGTACAATACAAGACAAAGTTCTAACTAATTTTTTAAAGTGGGTTTGAACTGGGTGACATTGTTCAAGTTTCAAATACTGTTTTTATTCTATTTATAACTTAGTTGCTTTAATTCTACTGATGTTTATTCTTCCATTATTTACCATTTATTCTTTTTACTTTGAATACTGATTTAATTGCTGTAATCAAATTAATCCCTAGATTAAACTCCGTGAAACTATAAATAAACTGTTAGCAGTATTTTTCTGTTATTAGAAAATTAATTATTCATCTCTCTTGTGAATTTTAACTGCCTTCATATCAATTGCAGTTTCAGGTTAACTGTACACAACATTCAAAGTATCAGTTCAGTAAACTGGGAATTGAATGCAATTTCAAAGATGGTATGTCTGATTTTGTTTATAATATTCATCTTTATCACTTCCATAAAATTATTCAGTCGATGTATTGTAACTTAAGTATTTAAGTAATTCTTAAAATTTTAAACAAATTTAAAGGTTAATTAATTTGATTCAAGCATAAAATTATAGTACAGAAAACTTTAAAAATCAATGACCTACACTTAACAAGTTATAACATTTTTTAAAATTAAACACAATTTTACTCTATGTTTATATATTTTACAAAAATTGTTTCCATTCCTATTATTGAATTTCCAATTCACATTTTTAATAAAATAAATTATAATTCATACACATGTTACACATGTAGTGAATTCACAATTTTCTGATAAATTTATAAATACAAAAACAAAGATAAATGACTATTCACATAAAGAAGCTTTTTTTCAAATCTAAAATATATCAGCAAATATTTCAAACAATGAACATAAATAAAGGAATAGGATTTGTTGAAAACTGTAACAACAAATTCTCTTTCTATACATTTTAAAAACTGTACAATACTAAGTTTCTTTTAGCACTGTCAGAACCTCAGAATTTTGAAGTTTCAATGCTAGAACACATTTTAAACTAAACTAGAATATTTCTTTCTCACCGCACAATTTCACCATTTCGAGAGTCTAAATGATTTAAATTTTCCCTACCACCGCTGTGATGAGATATTATGTTGCTCCTAGAACGACTTCGGTTCAACTGTGCCCTTCTTTCTAAAAGTTATATTAAAAAATCCATTTTTAATAACCCAACACATTATAACTTAAACACTGATGTATAAAATTACTGAACAAAAATGCAATAAAATATTCATAACATAAGCAAATTCATAAAAACCAACATTAAAAATGCTTTCATAATGAAAAATTTTTAGATGTTAACACAAATTTCAGTTAACTAATTATATTTTAATATTATTATGTATATTAGTTTTAGGATAGCAAGGGAAAATAATAATGAAAAAGATCTAAGCATATTTTTATTATTTATCTTCAGATATTCATTGACAAGCACTGAAGATGTACCTTCTCCCAGACTGTAAGGAATCTCTACATATAATAAAAGAATGAGTCTGTCTGTGTGTGTGTGTCTTTCGTTCGTGCTGCGCGTAAGCTAATAGACCCACAGCTATGAAATTTGGTACATAGGTGCATCTAGACAAAAGCGAGTGCACCTCGAAGCGATTTTTTCGAAATTCTAATTTTTTTTATTTTATGTTTTGTGACGAAATCGCGTCATTTTGAGACGTAATGGGCTATAGGAAAGCAAGATTTTACTCTACACACTCCATTTTCACATCGTCATGAAACGTAGGCACTTAGCAATTTTACGAACTTAAAATAAATTTCGTGTTTCAATAAATCGATTAAATACAAATTTATTTAACAAAGGGAGCTTAACACCTTTTCAACGGGATTTTTTCTAAAAAAGTTTTAAAAAATGTACAGTGTATTTTTCTTTTTGGACACCTTAAACTTTCATCCTTGCAACTGCTTTTGCAAAAAGAATTTTGGAAAAATGATAATATTTTGTATTTTTAAAAAAATTTTTAAATGAAGCCTCCGAGTACACTTCTCACATATCATATCTTTAAAAATATGATTTTGGCAACAATTTTCCGGTCTTATTGTTGTTGATAAGATTTTTGATGAAATCACATCATTTTGAATAGTTTCATTCTTTTAGAAATATGGGTTTGGCAACAATTTTTCATCGTATTTCTTATGTCACTGTTTTTAAGAGAGTGGTATATTTCATTGTCATTTTTATATTCTTATAATACATTTTGATTGTTTTTTTTTTTTTTTTTTTTTTTTTTTTTTGGATAAAGTTGTTCAGCAGAGTAAAATTCTGCGCGGAATTTTACGTTTTTTGAGTTGCTTTCATTTTATTTTTTGCTTATTTCACTGTTTGTAAGTTGTTGAAAAGTTTCGCATGATTTTTTTTCTTCAAAGGAAAGTTGGTTAATTTTTTTTTATTAGGATAATTAATATTTGTATTAAGGGATATAGCTTATTTCATTGTAATTTTTTTCTCTTGAAAATATAAGACAAAATATCATTAATTATACTTTGCTTTTCATAATTTTTTGTTTTTTGTATTCTTTTATGTTATTTATTGCTCATTTCACTGTCTTTAAGATATTGAAATGTTTTGAGTGATTTTTGGGGGAAACAAAATCCTTAACCTCTTTTATACCATTTGAGTTCTTAAGATTTTGCAAAGGGAAGTTGGTTAATTTATTTATTAGGATAATTAATATTTGTCCTAAGGGATATTGCTTATTTCATTGTAATTTTATTATACGTAATAACTTTTTTTTTATGAAGTTGTTCTGTAGAGTAAAATTCTACGCAGTTTTTAAATTTAACGTTTGGTGTTCCCTTCAGCCATTTTTCCGGTACATTTAAAAGCCAGACGAAGGCTGGCAAGCGAAGCTGCTAGTGATAAATATTTTTAATGCAGTACATAAGTTCAGAAAGTATCTGAATTCTGATGACTGTATTTATGCAAATTACATGTATGTTAAGTAATCAGAATTCACATACCGTACATATCTGAACATTCTGCATAAACTGAAATGAGACTTTGCTTTAAAATTCCAGCCAAAATTTAAAATCTGATGAATATAAATTTAAAACTCCCCCTACATAAAATATTAACTATATACATAAGCAAAAGTGTGAATAAATGACCACCTACTTAGATAGCTCAATCAGATGAGCTAAAGGTAAATGGCAGTTCGCATTTACTTTCCATTAAAAAAATAAGAGAATATTTTAGAATGAAAAGTACTTTCGGCACCAACAGTTTCTTTATAATTCTGCCAACTTTTACGCATTATTTAGTACTTTGATAATAGCACAGGAAATTTTACTCTGATTGGTAATAATTCTCAAACAATTACACAATTTCTCTCCTTATACAGCTTACACTCTTGCTTTTATGAGTAAAATATATTTCTGATATATGGTGAAAGATTCCTAGATTATTTTATTACTTTTAAACTGAAAATTATCCCTTTTGATGAGACAAACTATTGATGAAACTGAAGAAAATATTATTTATAAGAAAGACAACAAATATATTAATGATGAAATTGAAAATGATGACATTTACCAGGTCTTGCCTCAAGGAAAGATTTTGGAGAAATGCTAAAACTCTCCGAGTCAGATACCAATATTAAGCAATTTTGTTAAAATACATTAGGATTAAATAAAAATATTTTTCAATTATTTAACTAATAATAATTTTGTAATCAAATTATTTCAAAATAATTTTGAACTCATCTATAAGCTAATTCCCAAACATCAATAATAAAAAATATCCTAGATTATTGGCTCATACAACAAATTAAATAGTTTTTTTTAGCTTAAGAAAAAATGGTATACATTTAAATAAATAAAACTATGTTGACAAATTAGATATGTTCAAAACTTTTGTTATATAAAAAAAAACATTAATTTAATTGACATTATAATGGAAATTTATTGATTATCTTGATCAAAGATATAAATAGCTAATTTAGTTAACGATTTTAAACTCAAGAAATTTCAGTATAATAAAGAATGTGAACATACGAAAATTACAATTATATTGAAACTATCCACCATAATTAATTTTAGAAAACACCATAAAAATATAACTTCATAATTTTTGTTAAGAATGAGAACCTACTTTTAAAAGAAACTATTAAAATGATGATAATTGAAATTAAAATAACACAACTGTTACAATATATCAAAAAGGACTTTCACCAGAAAAAAAGTTTAAAAAAAAACAACAAAAATCTGAAAAGTTTCAGATTTTAAATTATGTCCAAAGGGGCGTTTTTTTAACATTATTTATTAAATATCATGTTCTTTGCACTCAAACCATAAAAGTCAGTATCTTTAGAATTTCCAATACACAGTTCCGCGAGTTGGAAATAAAAAAGTCCCCCCTCCCTCCACCCCGTAGAGTGTTGCTCGCTTTTAAATTGTTTGAGTTTGTTACTCAAAAAGTTATTAAAATTTTACAAAATATGAAATCGATAATAAAACAAATTCCAAATTTCCAATTTGGTCTTCCACATGCCCATATTCTTAGGAGGATTACATTGTTCAAAATTCGATGGATTTACTTACCTTTGTTTTATCACAATGCGAGAAATATACATACACTTATGCAAATTTTTCATTATTTAATTTCTCCAAACATAATGCAGAATTCTAACATTTGGTGCCAACAGTTTGAAAAGTGATTTGCCGTTTATAGTGATTCAACGCAAAATCTCAAAACGAAAACAATAGTCTTTCAGACACAAAGCCCCTTTGGAATAAAAAAAAAAAAAAAAAAAAGCTAAGCTAACAATTTTTAGCAATGAAAATAATTAAGTACGTGTTTGACTCAAATGTATTTGAATACTCCTATACCACATTTAAATTGTATTATTTAACATTAAACAGCTTATTCAATAAATGAATAATTTTTAAAATATTAACAAAGAGACAAATTCAAAATATTCAAAAAATAAAAAATTTGAAATTATAAAGAGAGAAATGTAAAAAAGTAGTAACATAACATTCTTTATAGATACAGCACTGTTTTGGAGACTGCACCATTAGAGCCAGCAGTCATGCAATTAAACAGATGCGATAACTTAAGACGGCCACAAATAAAAGATTTTGTATTTTGGTAATTTTATACCACATTTTGAGTGCATAATAAACATCACAGAAATAAGAATGTCTTAGCAAGGCCCAATAACTAATTATTATGAATAACATTCATTTCAGCCATTAGAAAAGTTCCAATTCTGAAATTAAGATACAACAACACGCCAAACAAACACCAATTCAGAAGTCAAACAACAAAAATCAGCGCTATATCTAAAAAATCCCCACAGGACCAGCCTCGATGGCCTCACCGAACCATCATCCCCAGCTGCAAAACCGCATAGATATAGCGCTGTTTTTTGTTGTTTGATTTCTGAATTGGTTCCAATTCTGAGTTTTATGATATCATAATTTTCCAAAATTCTGAATTTGATTAGATGTTTCTTTAAACAATGTTTGACATTTTAACCATACTTTTATGGAATTATGTTCTCGGTTCCTAATTCTCAAAAATTTTTAATTGCTATTCTGCATTTTAACATGCAATTTGAAGAAAAAGATTAGTAAATTTTATCTTTATTGTGGCACAGGAAGTGCTCAAAATTTGTTAAAACTCTGTCTTCATAGATATCTGGTGTGTAATTCTAGATTTGGACCAGCATTTGGCATAAAATCAATATTTTAGTTTTTCAGCAATATACTGCAGTATACACTTCTGTGCAAAATTTAATCAAAGCGCATAACAACACTGTGTAACACAACTCTGCATTAAAATTTAGTTACATAACAATTTATATTTAGGTGTAGTCTAGATTAGTCATACTGATGCTACTAGGTCTTACCGTCTTCAAAACTTGACTGTTCACTTCTGCACAAATTTATTTCAAATATTTCTAAATGATATAAAACTACGTTTATTACAACATAACCAACGTATAAAACAAAAGAAACCTTTCTTATGGTTTCTTATTCTTTAACTTATGGTGTTAAAAACTGGGCATGCAACACTAATATGGCCAGACTTTTTAACATGCACTTGTCCAATCAACATACACAGTTGGAAAATTAACTATGTAATACTAAAGCATTTTTAAACATGCTATTCAATCAAGCATAAAATAGCTTATGTGACATGCAGAACAAATAGCAAATAGCAGGCATAATATATGTAATAACCTGCCTCTGGATAACTAAACTGTGATACCAAATGCTCCAGTTCTAGAAAGCAAAAAAGTGGGGGAAAAAAAGGCAACTACATATTAATGTTCTAAAAATTCTACATTTTATTAAATGTGAACAATAAGTTGAAAATAAAAAATTCATACAAAAATGAGCAATTTATATTTATTTCCTTTACAAAGGGTTGTGCATAACTAGTATTATGACTTAAACACTAAACAGCTTTCTTCTTGTGTTGTTATTCTTGCTCCCCCTCTTTTTGGAACTGCAAAATTAATACTTCAAGATTTTATGATAGAAAGCTTCATCAATAAGCAAAGGATGAAAATTATTCAACTTTACTTTGAAAGTGCCCAGCACTCCAATAATTTGACAACTAGTATTTTCAGCAATAAATAAGAAGAAAATTTTTGATACTTATATAATTTCCCAATTTTCAAATTTTAAATAGTCATCATGATTACCAAATTTAATGGATGTAGATTATTTTTCTGTAGGATTATTATGAAAAAGTGGAGGGGTGTATGCAAATAAGCCATAAAAGTTTAAACACCTGTCAGCAATTAAAGTGTGAAAACTGAAATCCAAGCAAGTTTTGGAGAAGTCTATGGTTACAGCATATCAAACTGAGGCTCACAACGGCTGCCACTTGCCAAATATTATTTTTAAAACACAATATAAACATAGTTCCATAAATTTTACTCAACATTAAAAACAGCAAAAAATAATTAATATTGAAAGAAAAAATATTATTCATTACTTCATAACATTCATTATGCACTACCCTACGTAACATTTTGCTGCACTGAAATCTGGGGCTAGAGGTTTCAAATATGACAAACATAAATTTTCAATTTTCCATGTACACTACAAATGGAAATTTCTCCAAGATATTCTGACTTGTTTTGAAATGACTGCAGTCTCAGTTTTGATAAATTACTTATATGTTGCATATATAAAATATTTATATGTTGTTATTCAGCAATGGAAGATAAGGCACATGATTGTTATATCTGGAGATCTAAGAATCTTCATTATGTGTTCCAAAATGAACAAGAGACACCAGAAGTCAATAATTGACTAGAAGTGCACAAAAAATTATTTTCCCCCTTCCAGTGAGAACATACATATAGTGACAAAGCACTGTTTTGAGGTTAAGATTCCACTGTCTATACTTTAACAATACATTTATACCCATATTTTGCTTGTACTAAATACAACTGACAAGCTGTCTTAACCTCAAAAACCTTTAAAGAATGCACAATTAATGCTTCAAATAATGGTTTGCTTTAAAAAATGCATATACCACAGAAAAGAAGAAATTTTAATTCTACCAAGGCAGACATATACGGATTCATGGTTGTTCAGCTGATAACATTATCAAAGACTTGAGGACTATCTGCCTAAGGGAATGGATGTCTTTGAAGAGAACTTTCTAAGGAAAGCTGCCTCATATACATATTACACATGCAAAAAACCACGAAAACACCCATGTAGCCAGCCCATTTGTGGGATTCGAGCCTCGGACCAAACTACGAGTGTTTAGCGACTTTACCACTCAGCCAATGGTGGCCACATCGACTTTACCACTCAGCGAATTCATGTTTCGATACTTCTAGCCCAGAAGCCATGCAGTAAGGTAAATGATTAGCATCCTTTCACTATCATACACTTTTTTGAGTTGCTATATCTAAAAACTAGAAACACTATTAAAATGTAGAATTTAAATCTTATGCATCTTCAGTAAAATTAGGAACTTTTATAACATTATTTTCAATCTCTTTCATAAAAAATTTCAATCATTTGCTAAACTATAAAATCTGCTACAAATGAAGTAAGGATGTAAGCAATAATTAGAATACAACACTTACCAGCAGCACCCCGAGCAGGATTTTTACGTCGTGGTTTGTGAGAAAATGCCGAGCCTGTTGTAAGAGCTTCTAATAAACTATCCATAACGCCTTCTTGATCTGTCCCTAGATTTAAATGGTATACCATTTTATATTTATTCATTTCTCTTCAAATTATATTAGTATAGACTGCATAAGATTAACAGAAAGCTTAAATTAACTTCAAAAATTTAAAAACAAACCTGAACTTATATCAACCAACTGCTTCTTTTTAGCCATTCTTTCTTGCTTTTCTTTTTCTGCCTTTTCTTTGGCCTCTCTCGCTCTCCTCATTTTTTCCTCTGTTTCTCTTATGCGTAGATTGTCTTTGTATGCTTCCTACAATTTAAACGCAGTTTAGAGAGTCATAAAAATTCAACTATTAAGTAGACATAAATGGAAATATACTTCCCAACACTATATCACACACACACACAAAAAAAAAGTAACTAAAGGCTGCACATGATTTCCTAAATAGACCTTATTCAAAATTACTTTAATAATTAATATTTTAGTTAGCAATAGTTATAACTTCTCCCCCTCACAAAATATCATGTACATTAAATTGTTCCCTAATTAAGGGGTAATAAAACTTAAATGGCCACATGGATCTGCATGTGGCCATTTAATGTGTTTGAACATTGGAAACAACTTGCAAGTTTATACACAACTTTTCAAATTCTACTATAAATGGTATCTTTAGCATAGCAGCTTGCAATGTTCTATAGCAAATTAATGAAAAGGAAAATGAATTTTAAACCTTCAAAGCATAGAAAAATAACATGACTAACTCTAGCCCCATATTTAGTGCTAAACCACTTCTACAACATATTCTGCATTTCATCTTAATCAATAGGCCACAGTTTTTGGTATGATGATTAGTTGCACAGGTTGCCATATCATTGTGTCCAAGTTTGAATCTCAAAAGAAGGCACATATATATGTAGTTGTCTATCCCTTAATCCTTAATGAAGTAATATCTGTTTAACTCAGCAGCATTTTTCTATAACAGGGTTCGTAGCCACATTTTAGTTAAAACAATAAGCACTTATAAGCACTTTCAAGCACATTTTAAGAAAAAAATAAGCACCTGTCTAATTATATTATACACTACTGCATAACCTTAAAAGAAAAATTAAACTTGTAATTTAAAATATGAGAAATGCAGTATTTATTAAGAGAGAATGAGCATTACCTCAACCATGGAAAACAATTACTTTTTTTTTTAAACTTTTAAATAACAGTTCAATTTACAGAAATAGTTTACAATGAAAGGAGGAAAAAAACTATGCAGAATTAAACTATATTACAAGATTTAATGATGAAATTTCTGTTCAAAATAGAGGAAATAAATAAAAATAAGCCATATTTATTGTACTTGCTTGGCACTTAATAATAAGTACAATTTATTTTTTCACTCATATTAATATTTAAATAATTTAACTTAAATCAAAATTCTGAACATTTTCTAAATTTTCATTGTATAACAATTTTCTCTTAACAGATATTGCAAGCAAAGTAATTTAAGTAAAAAAGAGGAACATTTCTGAAATCAGAAGATGGGAAATTGCTTCATGCAGTCATTCTTTAACAGTAAAAGTTTAACTAACCCGCATACTCGGAAATTGCCGAATATTCTGGATAGTCGAGCGTAACTGGAAAAAGAGGAGGAGGGAAGGAAGATTGTAGCCATTCTTTAGATTTCTCGGCTAAATAAATGCTTTAGGCATTTCGGCTTTAGGCATCATATAAAAATAGCCCAAAGGAACTGAAACATATTCGGCTTAGCAAGCACAGTAAAACTCTTTTAAGTGTTCATAAACAAATCTCAGACTGAACATCAAAATTAATTATCTCTGCAAAATATCGCAAACGTTATTGTGCAATACGTGCACCGCAATTCTTCCGTATGTGATATTGCACAATCAGAATCAACAGCTGCGAGTATTCGAAGAATAAAGACCTAAAAAAAAAAAGGAAAAGAAAGAAACTTACCAATCTGGGGTATTTTTCATTCTAATTTTGAACAGACTGCATTAAGTTTCCGGAACAGAATCATTCTTCGTTTGGGTTGGTAGACTGCAGAACTTTTACTCCTATTCAACCCAGACTAGTTAAGTGACAAAAAAAAAAAAAAAATGTCCGTTGCTTGTTTTGCAGCGAACTGTAAAGGTTTCAATATTCAAGATTTTCCGGAGAAAGGGGAGAACCTCCCAACCTCCGTAATGTATAATGTTTTGGCCAAAAAAAAAAAATGAAATTATTTTGACTATTCAATTACTTTCCCTTTATTTAAGCCATTCCGAATATTATTTCTTAGAAAGCTAAACTGTGTGAAAATACCCATTTTTGGAAGTTTATCTTTATTTCAGCAGTTACTGCAACTATATTATTATAAATACTCATAATATAGCTCATAATATAAGCATAACAATCATAATAAATGTGAATATGAACTGACCACGCGGAACGAGAATGCAAATTATTCAAATCTTGATAGAAATTCAATCGTGTGTAGTACTTGGATGGGAGGAAAAGAAAATGGAATGTACCCGAATTTTCTACCGCTTTCGCAATTGTCCGACCAATAGAACGATGTACACCTGTCTGAACTCTTGCGCGCACCAAAGGTTATGTTAATGCAGAGAAAGTGGGAAAAGCTATTTCCGGGAGTATGATTCACCATCTGATGTTCCATATAAGGAAGAAAAGTTGTTTATTTAGTTTCGGCTTTGGTATGGGGAAAAAGGTGCATTCATTAAAAAAAAAAAAAAAAAAAAAAGCTCTAAAAACAAAACAAAATAAGGGCTCTAATGAAAAAATAAACACCTATACGGGCCTTTATATTTTATCTTCAAATATAAGGATTTATAAACACTTATAAGGACCACTACAAACCCTGTATAATGAGATGGTTAAATGACCAATAGTGGTCACTTATGACTAACATTTAACAAGCAAGTGTCCTTCTGTAGTAAGAGGTAAATAGCTATCGACTTTTACTTTTCGTCAACATCAAAAATTAAATTAGTTCAAAGTTTTTCAAAAAGCAGTTAGCTTCCTCAGCAGCAAGACTTTTTGTTCTGGCTGATGAAGGAGTTATATCTGAATACCATTTATCAACTAGATTTGTGTAATTGCTGCTGTTTATCTCACCTGTCTAATAGAAACATCAGAACAAGTCCATGAATTTTTTTCATGGAAAAAGGACTGTGTCTATCATTGGCAATGGTCAGCTTATATGAGTCAGTATGACTCTGCTTAGCTGCATCCCAAATCTAAAGAATCTCCCGAATGACGGGTCCAAGGTTCAAAGAAGAGTCTTTCACTACTACGAAACCACTCGAATTTTAGGCTCGCTATGTATTTTAAGTGCCCATACCACAAAGTCATAATATACTAACAAACACATAAGCTTTCTTTGGTATACAAACATGGTCGATCGACACAGCAGCAAGCATCACTAACCACTATACTGATCAGGACAGCTCATAATTACTTATTTTGCTATTTTTCACATATTTCCATTTCTTAGGATAATATTTAGATCATTAGAGAATGTAAGAAAGCAAAATAATCAAAATAACATGTTTATATATAACGGTGACAGTAAACTTCATGACCAGATAAAAGCTGTTATGCACTGCAGATTGTTAAAGTACAAAATTCAATGAATCAACTTGTAATGTAAATCAACCTGTATGTCCTTAAACATTTCTTTCTTATAAAATGCATCTCTTTATTATTTATGACCAACGAGCTGTAAAGAGTGTCTAACAAATATTTTTCGCCAATGAGTGGGCAACTTTTTGTGGGGATAAGTATCATCAGAAAGAATAATCAAAATGAACCGAACATATTCAATATAACACATAATATTTATACATATTATAGTTTTAATACTTAATAAGTAATATTCATTACTTAATGTATATGAAGTGAAACTTTTTAATCCAATATGTTTATTTAATTGATTGAAATATTAAATAACACATCAGAGGATTCTGATATGGAATATTATTATATGAAACTTGAGAAAATATTATTGAAGAAAAATATACCTCATTACTCACCTGAAAGTTGTCTTTGAAAGTTTTAATATCACTAAAAAATTCATCTGATGTATATTTCTTAGAATCAAAAGCAAAATAAATGGCTAAGTCTTCATATAATTTTTCCATTTGTTTGAACATGTTCTCTAAAATTTCATACTGAGTAGAAGCTTCTGTTAAAAAGCTCTAAAGCAATGTCAAGGAAAAAACTGAGGTCTTTTTAAATACTTCCCAAAATTATGTTGTTAAAACACATTTTTAAATACTACATGCACTAAATTTCTAAATATATTCTTGAAGATAGATACATAGCCGGTGGCATCTGAGACAACTAAAGTCTGAGCACCGGCACCGTGTCGACCGCCTAAAGCATGGGCGCCAATATGATTCGCTTGTTGACTACCAATGAATAGGTGAAGAAAATATTTAAAATTTTATACATTATGGTAAAGCACTAAATTTGGTTTGCATATTCGTTATATGTAATTTAACGATAATGAAAAATAGAAGCAAAATAAAAAAAATTTAATTTATAATTATAAAAAATACACCTGTTTTATTTGATGACTGATTATTACATATAGATATAATATAAACAGAAAGAAAAATATTAATATTTAAGGGATGGATGGTATTTTTCAAAACATTTTCCAAGATGTAAAGGTACTAGGCATAGAGAACACATAAAGCTACTCTCGCTTCTTTTTTTGCTAGCAGAGCACACTTTGTATGGACGTCGTACATATCGGTTTTTGTTCCCAGATCCAATAATTCGAGTAACGGTATGCCTCTTCATATCACCCGATAGTCTCTGAGGGTGATCATATTTTGATGTGCGAGGTGTAGGAACTAATACAGAAGTTTGTTCCACACAAACTTTTGATACATCTTGAGTACTTGTATATTCCTTGATCCATAAAAGTGCAACAGCATGTAAAAATTTTTGATATTTTATAGTGTTGCCATTGAACTCAACATATGCATTGAACAATGTGCAATTTAGTATCGGCTGAATCTTCTTGAGCTTATTAGAACCAGCTGTTGTACGATTATTTGAAAAATGCCATGTATCACAAATCTGGCGAAATTTGTTATGCGACATTACCGTGGTGAACGATGGTGTTTTGGTATAAAACTCTGAGGACCAGTAATCATTCTTTCGATATTTCTTTACTTGGCTCATCAATATAAGCAAACCAACAAATTTCTTCATGTCGGCTAGAGAAACATCATTCCACTTACGCATTTTTTTACCCTTACACATCTTGTCCTTATTTTGGTGATAATAGATGTTTGATTCATTTACCATCAATTGAAATAAATTATTGCCAATAAACATTTTGACGATTACTTTTATGTTTTGCTTATTAGCAGGGAGAATCTTTGGACCAGATTGCACAATAAAATCTGGTACATTGGGAACTTTATCAACATCTGACCATGATTCAATGTAACTATGTGATTCTGTGAACATTTCACTATCACTTAGATAATCAGAACCACTGGAATACTGTAATGGAACAGCTCTTGATCTTCTTGGCATCACATCACTATCACTGTCCTCGACCCCTATATCAGAATCTTCTGATTGTATTGAATAATCTGATAGAGGATCAGCAATATAGTCAGTAACTTCATTCATATTATAGGGGTAAAAATGCACAGAATAATAAGAAGAAGGCTTATTATGCTGTTCAATTAAAAGCATAAGGCTATGAGGGATGTACTGGCTACGGAATACGACACTCAAGAGTGACTCTTGTTTGTACTTGTTCCTGAACCATAGTATAAATTTTGTTTCGACGTAATAAAAAGTGCAGATCGGTGAGTCATGACAAGAGCAAACTAACCGCCAAATAGACGAATGTTGCATTATCGCAGGGCTGGCGCTGAAACGAAGACCTCGGAACATGCGTTTTCGCGGGGCCGGCGCTCAAGCGATAGACTTCAAAACCCATGTTTTCGCGGGGCCGGCGTACAATGTGTTAAAACAAGAATAATTCATTTAACTTTATATGTTCTTTATAGAGTTACTCAAAAATGAAAGGAAAAAGATAAGTTTGATATATAACGTTGTTAGTATATAGCTCTTAAGATTTTATACATGTTAATTTAAAAAATTTTCATACCACATGAAAAACAGAAAATGGGCGATTCACATTTTATTTTACTTATTTGACTGAATAACACTGAACAAATTTACATGATGATTTTTCACATATTTTCCAGTTCAATTTAGCCTATACAGCAGAAGTGCAGATGCCTAATGATACATTATCCACGATAGCTTTAACTGCTTTCAGCAGATATATATATTATGTGGCTTCAATACATGAATGCATTCTTTGGAAATGCAAGCAAAGTAGACATTGCGTTTAGTGAATTGCGTTATTTGCGTTTAGTGAATTGACAATACCATTAATTTTAGAGGTTGCTTGAAGTTTTTAAAAGAAAAAGAGTAACAAAAATTATTTTGACCAACTTTCTCACCTCAAAGGACTTATGTATTTTAGTACGTCAAAGCACTTACAGGCTATTTGTGAAAGACTTTCTATGAGGAAACGGCTAGTATTTGCATTACATACATAAAGTTGAGCAGAATGAAATGGAACCAGAAGACTTTATTGAAAAACTAAAGACTATCAATTCACTAAAACCTACTTTTACAAATTTAAGAAATTAACATATCTTTATCAAAAGAAACATATCTTTATCCAAAAAAAACTGAGATATAGAAATAAAATTCCTAATTTGATTACAGATGATTCATCCTCCTTTCCAGCAAATCTCTGTATTTCATATTTAATACAAACACACTGGCTTATAGCAAAAATGAATGAAGAAACCAAAGCCTGAAAGTCAAGTACTCTAATTTTGACATGGAATAATATATTACAGAAAAAGTTCAAGGAATAGGTTATTGATAGCGGTCTAAACTAAGAACTGGTAACAAAAGGTGTGCTCAAAGTTGTACCTAGTATTTAGTTCTCATTCAATCAACAAATAAAATCTTTATATATATATAATCTCAAAACTCCTAAAATCAAGATATTTTGTAAGAATTGTTTAAATCAAGATACTATTCTAAATGTTTTCAAAGATTATTTCATGATAATCAAATTATCTGGACAGTGACATAACAGCTGAAATTCAAAAGCTTATTATCCCAATGCTTCTAAATAAAATAATTATTCAAACGCACCTATGCTTTATAAGAAAAAAAGAAAGAAGGAAAAATGCAGAAGTTTTTAAAATTATTGCGAGAATTTAAACTAATAGCTATTTTGATGCAAGTACTGTTAATAACATGTACGTAACATGAAAAATTTTCCCTTAAATTCACACATATTCTTGTTGTTTGTGACTGCTTGCAGTTCAATCATTGCTGCTGATTTTGTAACAAATATCATTTCTGATAATCATTGCTGCTGATTCATATCCTGACTGACTCATATCCACATGTCTCCTAAAGAAAAGGGCAGTAGCATGTGTCCATGTAAAACTCTAATTTCCTTAATTGGCAGATTTTCATCAAGATAAGTCCTTATATCAGTATCAGTGGGAGATGTTTCACCTTGCTTGAATAATACTGCTGAAAATAAAGTGCATACTGTAATGTTTTGGAATAAGCTGTAGAATTATAATTAACATAAGCAAACACTGAAATAAACCATCAGTTTCATGCCACTACACACATTTTGGGAAGAACTTCTTTCTACTTACTCTACACTAAATGTACTATGATTCATTACAAATTATATAAAAAAATTTTTAAACTACAAAATTATTTATATTTTAAACATAATTCAAATGCTTTGAGAAATAACTCATCTATCAATAAAAAAATGAAAACTGAAATTTTAATAAAGTAAAAATTGCACCAACAACCTGTGTTTTTAATATCTCTCAGATTATACATTTTAATTTAAAATTCATGACCTACAAAAAATAAAGAACCAGATAATAATAATAATAATAAAAGTAAAGACAATTAAAAAAATAAAAACCAAGGTATGAAAGAATAAAATAGAAAGCATTTAAAAACTTAAAAAAGAAAAATCTCATTTACAAACACATCTAAAAGGATACACTCATCACATCAGCGAACCTATCTTCCTCATTATGTGGACGGAAATTTTTTAGATCCATTTCTAACTGTTTTATAGATTTCTTCATCTGATTTAAATTTTTTTGAATCTGATCAGCAGATACTGGGAAAGGGAGAAAAAAAAAGTGAAATCAAATGATACAAAAAAAAAAAAAAAAAAAAAAAAAAAGGCTGCTGAAACCTTATATATAATGAATATTTAAATATTATTTGCTTAGCATAGGATGCAGGAATCAGCCCTTTAATCCATTTTTAAAAATAATGCAGGGTTATCAAACTAACTATCATTGAAACTAGCTATGCTACTTGTGACAAAATGGTAGCTGAAAGAGCTGATGATGAAACTGCTATTCAAACGTCTATGTAACACAAAGTCCAATGACACATTTTAAGAAACGAAATTGCTTCTGCGAGCATGTTAAAAAAAGTAAATTAACACTGATAGCCTTATCAGAAGCACAATCAATATCTTACCAAAAACTATGCATATAAAATTACTGTATGTATAATATGCACTATTTTTCTATTTAAAACATAATTCCATAATGAATTTAATAAAAATTAGCTTCTTTCTGATTATCTGCCCTTTCTCAAAAAAGCATTCATATGGCAATGCCCTATGCATTTATACGGAAACCTGGGTAAGTGGATTTTCCCCTTCAAATTCAATGCTCATTTTCTGGTAAGTGTTTAACTTTGAGTTCCATTTTCCTTTCTTGAAAGGAATTTTAGTTGGACAGTGGAATTTTCTGGCTGATGAAAAAGAAAGCAATGGAATTCTTCAGAAATATGGTGTTTTTCTCAACAGTAGACAATACAAAATTTCACATTCCATGAATTTACAGTAACTAAACAATCGAATTTTATAGATCAAAATTTGTATGAATTTGTGCAGTTCTCTGCTTTTTTCTGAAGTGGGGGGGGGGAAACCCTGCAATGTACACAAGAACAACAGAATACAACAACAACAAAACAAAAAAAGGGGGAGAAAGAATTTCTCGAAAAAGATAATTGTTTTATCATAGAATATTTCTAGTTTTTAAAATTTTACTGATGCATTGCTTTTTTACGGAACCCTTAGTGTTCACTCTTTGCTCTTTTATGGAACTCTTACATCCCTTCTTGAAAGGCAAGTGCCATTTGAATTTAGTACTTGAAAAATCCGTCACTAACAAGCTAGTGCTTTTTTGAAAGTGTGGATAAGAAATGCCAAAAATTATTATTAAACTTTTAATTAAACAATCTCATAATGCATGTGAAAGTAAAAATATCACAATTAAAATGAATCTCTTTCTCATATGTCACTTTTACTTACATGCTTTTTTTTTTTTAGCTGGCCCTTGATTTATATTATTCACTGCATATGTAATACTAGTTTATCATTACATTTATTAATTCTAGAAATGTAAAACATAATAGATAAATAACTACATGAGAATTCAATAAATTTCTAATTTAAAAAATTATAATTAAGTTTACAATACCTCGTGCAGCTCGATCTACATGCATCAGTTCTTCAGCAAAATTCAATGCATCTGAATATTTCTTTTCTATTATTTCAACTAAATAATGCAACAGAGTAGTTTTATGATCAACAGCTTTTGTTGTGTTAAGCTGCAAAATAAATACATGTTATTCATTAAAATAAGCTAGACAGCATAAATATGCATATAATATTTTTTATATTTTAGATCTACTCCCTCCTGGTTTATCTTTATCACTTTAAACTCAAAAATAACCAAATTAACATAGAATGTGAGCAAATGAATGCTAAGCAATTCTTTATTATAAAGTAGGTTACCGCCGAAAACATCATGGACGACAACCTTGCAGAGACAACAACGCAAGGTGAAAACGTCATGGCCCAAAACATTGTGGGAGAAAATAAAGCAAAGAAAAAACACTGCAGTTCTAAAACATCATGGTTCAAAATATCGTGGTCGAAAATAAAGTGGTTAAGAACATTCGCAGTTTTAAAAACATGATCATCGAAATTATTGTGGCAAAAAATAAAGTACTTACAAATCATCGCATGATGATAACATTGCACACATGATATTTCAAATCCCATACTGACATATTATGTAACTGACTTTCATCATAACTAACAAATTGACATCCAAAAGACTGATTGCATGCTATACATGAAAATGTTAAGGACACTTTAAGATTAAATGGAAACAAAACAAAGTATAATTATCACTAAAACAATATCAGATTAACAAATGTGAAAGAAAATAATTTGATAATTAAGTAAGCAATTTTCATAGAAGTAACTTTATACAATTATGCATCTTCCTTTTCCTAAGCATTTTTAGATTGATGAAAATTATCAATAAAACTTTATTAAAAAAAGGTTAATTTATTATTGACCTTTGTTAATTAGCTATGTAAATTTAAATTCTATTAAGTTCTATAATATGCATTAATTTTCCACTCATTTTCAATTTTTAAATGCTTAAGTTTCCTGCTTATTTTTCAGCAGAAATTTATTAGTTCATTAAAAATATGAAATATGGAAATGAATGAATCCCTCTTCCCTTTCTGTGCCCCCCAAATCATTATACAAACAAGCATTCACAACTTTTAAAAACCTGAAAATGCATTCGTGTGATGTTATCGTCATGGGATGATTGTAGGTACTTAATTCTTTACCAAGATATTTTCAACAACAAAGTTTTCAAACTGCGAAGTTTTTGAACCACTTTATTTTTTACCCTGATATTTTGTACCACGATGTTTTATCTTTGCTTTATTTTCTCCCACGATGTTTTTGCCTTGTGTTGTTTTCTCAGAGATGTTTTTGACATACACCATAAAGTAGCATTACCACACAACCATTTTGATTTAGTATATAATTTTATTACATCAAAATAATCTCATAGCAATTTCCAGCTGATTGGACATCAATTTAGACCCATTAACTATTTCAGCTTAAATTACACTATCATAACTACTAGTTTTCAGAAAAATGGACTATAACAAAATCAAAATCAGAAAATCACAAGAAATGGAAGTTTTTGCAAGTTATAATTTTATTCTAACATATAATAAAGCTGAATAAAATTTTAAATAAAATAGGTTTCAAACAATTCATGAATTATAAATGTATGCAAATTATAAAGGACAAAATAGCAGAACCCATTATACCACAGAAAATATTCTCTAGAGTATTTTTTAGCATGATTTTAAGAAAACTCAAGAATTTTTAAAGTCATTATAAAAAAAGATATTGATATGAAGAAAGATACTACAGTACAAAGTCTGTAATCCGGACCTCAAAGCTACAAACTTTATGCGCATGCGTAAACGCATAATGCTTTTACGCATGCTCCTATGCGTTTATGCATGCACATGATGCATTTATGCATGCGCATAATGTGTTTACGCATGCAGGTTTAATGTATAACAGATGTATAAGCTAGGCTAAATTTATCTAAGGCATTTCAGGTAATGTTGCAGATTGCGCTGTTCCTTAATCTTCTAATTGGATCTGGCTTATTATTTGTTGCAGACTGTTAGAACAGTTTTATAAAAATTAAGCTTGAACTTTCGATTCTGTCAAAATGAGTTTCCAATTCTGGAGCTGCCAAATCTACAAAGCGAAAGCATGTTTCGATGTCCATTAGACAAAAAGTGGAAGTACTACAAAAAATGGATAAAGGCATATCCGTTTCAAAATTATGCGAGAAGTATGGCATTGGAAAGTCCACTATATATGACACAAGAAAAAGAAACTTTTGAATTTTTCGTGGAAGCATCTTAAACAACTTACATTGAAAGAAATATTTAATAAAGTAAACAAATAAATATTAAGCTTTTTTGTAAATTTTGATACCCTTTAGATCATAATTGTTCTTTATTTCATAAATTAAGATTTCCTATTTTAATTGTATAATTTCTGCATGCCATCTTACCAGGTTTAAATTAATGATCTATAATCCGGAAAAATCTATAATCCGGAAAAATCTATAATCCGGAAAAACCCCTAATCCGGAATCGTCGAAGTCCCGACCAGTCCGGATTACGGACTTTGTACTTTAGTTGCCAATACTGTCACAAATCATTAATAATACTGCTGCTAATAACTGCAATTACAAACCAAATTGATAATAATTGCAAGTCTTTTATATGTTAATATAACTGTGCAAAACAATGAATAATTAAACTTTCTCTTAAAATTAGTTCTACTAAAATCACTCATTAAATTAATTGTATATTGATAAAAGAGCCACTAAAACTCAAAAGTTTCTTTGGTTTGTGAAAAGGAATTTTCTCTAGGTCTTCTACAACTATCAAAATTTACATACTTCATACATTCAGTGCCTTTCTAATCCTGTTTTCCTTGAAGTAATTAAAAGCCTGTATTGTAATAATTAAACCTATTAATTATTACAATTTTTATTTTGTTCAAAATATACTATAATAACACTAAAATAATTGCTTCCTTTATTTATTTATTATTATGCTAATTTATTTAAAAGAATGTATTTTTAGCCAAATATTGATATTTTTGCTACTCATGTCCCTTTTCTCAGTTTATTGAAATGCATACCGCTTCTTTGTAAAACTGACATCATAATATTTGTTAAATTTTAAATTGGCACATCAATATCCCATACATTACTACCATTAACAATAAATTTGAAAAGTGCACAAAATGTACATATTATTCAGTTAAAAATAAGGTTATTACAAAAAATAGTACAAACAATTACATGGTGTTTTATACTTAATATTATACCTACTTTTGTTAAAAAGTTTATTTCAAAACCAACAGCTTGCTCATTTCTTGAACCAGCATTCATGTAATTTCCTATAAGAAGAATTACCTCCAGAATTAAGCAAAATTTCTTGCTTGTTTTAACTTCTTCACATGCAGCAGTAGCAGCTACAATATCCTTGAGAAACAAATTTATATCTTTAGCACTTTCTATGTCAATGAAGACAACTCTCCATAGTTTTTAAATATTAAATTCAAATGCAGTATATTATAAAATGCAGTGCCCTGTAAACTAAGTGACTTACTGGTTTGATATCTTGGACCATTTCTTGAAACCTCATTTTAAAGCTTATAGACTTTAATCTTGGCACCAACCTCTTTATGCTTCCCATCTTTAAATAAAAAAAAAAAATAATGTAAAGTAGCCATTCTTAAATAAAAGCATCTTTTGCACAGATATTAAATAAACAAAACAATAAAATGACAATACAAATATATACCATAAAACTGGGGAGAAAATAATGTGATTTTTTTAGAGAATACAGAACATATGAACAGTGTTATTATTCATAAAAAGTTATCATACATTCGAAACAGTTTCAATAATTCATTTAAAAGAAAAATTAGCATTTTTATGTTTGAAAGTTATTCAAGAGAAAGATCTATATGAAGCAGAATTTTATATTGCAGGATGAGGGAAGCTGAAATTCTAAGGTGAAAATAACAAAGCAAAAATTATTTTTATTTTATGTGAATCATATTGAACCTATTGATATTGCAATGACAATTTAACATCCTCCATTGAAAAAAACTTTACAACACTTAAGCACTTGATATTGGTGAATGAGAAATATAACATGCTTTAGGTGATTATAAGTAATTTATGAATAGTTTATTTTAAACACACGAATTATGATGAATTCCTTCAATAGTATGGAACTTCAAATAATTCCAGAACCAAAAATCTACTATTCTATGAAAAGATAATAAAAAGTGTTGCTAAGCAATTGTATAGCAAATATGTCATCACTTGCAAAATCATAGCTTTAGATTATAATATGCTAGTAAAAACTAACAGAATACAAAATAACTATATCACCCATTAATCTAGCATACATCAAATGCTCATAATTCCCTTTCGATCTATTGCTCTATCTACAGCTTTTCTTTTATTAAAAACTTTGGTAAAACTTGTGCTACTAGGAGGGGGATTTTTTCCCCCATTTAATGTGGCACAACATGTGAAAATTTTATTTTTAGTTCAATAAAATATCAATTTTCCTTGTAAATAATTTTCAAAATAAATTCAATCCCAGAGATTTAGCATACAGCAAACACCTATGACACTTTCTACTCACTAAAACTACTATTCACAAAATTAATGATGAATATTTGTATTTTTACAGCTAAAATTCTAAGGTGAATTCATTAAAAATTCTTTTCTTTCATTAAAACTTAAATAAAGCTTTTAATTTACCGCCAATTTACATGAAACTGTTTTGTTACAGAATCTTAACTGCATTCATGCCATCACAACAAAAAAATGTAAACACCATAAATTACTTCTGCAGTACTTTCAAAATGTATTAGAATGTTTCCAAGATTTATACTGAATAAAAATGTGTCAGCAAATGAATTGGAGTTGCTTTAAATTTTGAGGCATTGATTAAAAACCCTTTTTTAATAAAATTAAAATTTCTCACCTGAGGAATCCTTCTACAAAATGACGACACTTTCAATAAATTATTCATTATAATATCCAAGATAATTATCAATTATAATTTTAAGTAAATAATTATAGAACTTTATACAGTTTTATAAACATATATTACTGTTTAACAAATTTTAATTTCAATTCAAAAACATCCTTTTCTTTTTTAATCTTTTTCACAACTGCACTCAAAATACCAGATACAGCAAAACACTAATATGAGTTTTCAAAAGAGCTGACAAAATCGTGGGATTAAACTCTCTCTATATATACACATATGTATGTGAATGAGTAAATACTTAAAGTTGGATAATAAAAATAAAATAAATTCCATCTATGAAAGCCTCACTGCTTCTCCAATAAAAGTAAAATATATTTTATAGTTGAGATTAATAAATATAAATGTGCGGCATATACTGCATGTATCAAAATAACGGTTTATGTTTTTGAATTTAAATTCATAGATAGTTTCAAATATAAAATAACATTAAAAAATAAAGGCCTTATTAGAAATTAACAAATTATCTTAATGAGAAAATATTACAAATATTTATAACAAAATAATTCATAATATAATGATAATTATTATATTACTCATAACATAAACTTATGAGTACATTATTTCAAAATTAAATATTATGAAGAATAAAAGCATAAACTGTAAAAATAAACAAATATCTTTTTAAAAATATAGAAACCTAAAAATAAATTATCTTAGTAATAATCCTATGCCTAAAATAGCTTGTATCCGAATATAAATTATTCCCAAAATATATTAGAACACTATCAAAAACTGCATAAAAATATATAAGCATATGAACTGGGAAAAAAATGTACTTTTAGATTTTGAGGCATTGATTTAGCAACTTCTTTTTAATAACATACAAATTTCACACATGTGGAAAGTTTCTACAAAAAGGTAAGAATGAATACATATGCAGATAATCATCCATTAAAATTTTCAACAAAAGATTACAGAAATTTATATAGTTTTACAAACACATATTACTCAACAAATGATTAGAAATTTGTGTTTCTACAATCTTTTCTCATGCAGCATTTCAGAGCAAGATATGTTGAAATCAGTCATATTTCCTATACTCCAAAAAAAACTCTAAAAAGTTTTTTAAAAAAATCTTTGACAATTCTTTCTCCACAGCTGCACTATTGAGACGATTTCATGCGCTATTTTTTTAATAACACAATGTAAAGAATAAGTATACACAGTAACAAAATCCAGAGGAGAAAGATATTACAATATATTGGGCCATTCCATAAGTATTGTTTTGTTAAATAAGTTTTAAAAAATGAAAAACTAGAAAGATATGAATTTAATCAAATATATATTACTCATCTGAATGTTACATTCTTCCAATGCTGCAAAAAGAATTTTTACACCATTCTTAAAAAAAATCAGCTAACTTATCACAGAAAAAGCTTTGAAGGTCAGTTTAAAAATGCCTCAAAGGAACTAACAGCATCATTTGTTCCAGACAAAGCCCTACATGGCAAATTTTGCATTCAGATTATTCATTTTTTGCATACTACATGCTGTTTCCTTGACTTCCCAATCAAAACATAAAAAAAAAAAATAAATAAATAAATAAAATAAAATAAAAAAAAAAAAAAAAAGTAATAAAACGTGCAGTTGCTTACATTTTCAAATTCTCCTGAGCTGACCCTTCAATCCCCCCCTCCCAGAAAAAACTTAAAACCAAAACAGGATATTGCAAGTCAAAGCTCTGTGGAACATTATTCAAAAAATAATGATCTTCAATCACCCTCTACTGTTGTTTAAAAGCTTGACTAAAATGTTCCAATTTGAAATAACACTGGCATGATCTCAGGTCTCAAGATTCGGAAAGGCTGGTAATAAATATGATACTGTGGGCTCCGAAGGAAAAATCAAGTGATCACAGTCTAGAATGGGTTACAAAATAGTCATCACATTCTTGCAAGTCAGAATTTATCTAAATTAAATTGTTTTTGTTCAATGATATACAGCTTTGAAAGTCACTAGTTTAAATATTTTAGTACAAGTTTAGCTTCATTCAAAATCTATACCAGTGATTCTCAACCTTTCTAAAGCTGCTGCTTCCCTAAGGAGCAAAAAAAATTATAACATATGTGAAAATCCTGTAATTTAGGGCTGGGGAAAGACAGTTCCTGAATTATAAAAGACAAAAATTTTAAGCAATTTTTTTCAGTTGACTTACACAAAAAAATTTTTTAACTCGATAGTTTTGCCCTGGAAGGTAATTAATTACATTCCTTTGGTTAAAACTGAAATAACTAATGGGGGGAAAAACCCTAAACGCTCTTTCATGTTTAAAAAATTCTTTATTATTAATTAAATAATTATAAAAAAGAACAGTAAAAAATACACTAAGTGAGTAATATCAATGAAAAAAATCAAGTATTATCAGTGGGATGTTTGTGCTTGATGTTTCAGAACCAGTTTCAACAAGGTAGGAAGAAGGGAAGGCAATAAAGAATTTTTTTGAGGATAGTCCACAGTCCTGGGTAGAGGTGACTGATGCTACTTTGAAGCTGAAATTCTGTAAGAAGACCACTATTCTGGAAGCTGGCTTTCTAAGTTTCATTAATTCGACTAGTTCCTCTTGAATCTGAACCTCTGCTTTCTCAATATTCATAATAGGGTCAAAATATCCTCAAAACACTCAGAATGCTACCTATGAATCATGCAATGAACAGCTACTCTTCACCGATGGTATGAGCTTTTCCCGATTTAGCAATTAATTTTAATATATTATAACAGGCTATCAAATCATCATCACATTGCTTTGATGACACTACTACTAAGCCTGAGACAGACAGTGTTTTCAGGAGCATGTCCTTGATGTTTGTGAAAAATGAAAAATCTTTATTTTGTTTGTCAGGATGAATTTAATGACATCATTGGAGGCAGCAAAATATAATAACGATAAAGGAAAGATAACTATTTCTCAAAATTAATAATTCACAACACAGTAAAGAAATAATAAGTGAAATTACCTAGGTGACTGGCCAAATAAAGAATGAAAGTAAATCAAAACCGAGGGGGAGGGGAAACAGAAACAAAGCGAATGAAAAGCAACACAAGAAACACGGGTCAAATCCAACATTCATATTGAAAGGATGTTCAACGCATGCACTGTGATTAATGGCACATGGAAGTAGCTGAAGTATGTGCTACCTAGAATATAATTTTGCTTCATTCTTAGGAGCAGTCGCCCAAGTTTGTTTTGTTGCTGATACAAATGGTTTAAACCAGATAATTAATTTAATAATTTTTTGGGGAGTTTTAAAATTAAGTTTGAATGCCAAAACATGCTCATTACCCCCTACCACCTTGAATGAGGTTCACCCCCCTCAGCATTCTCTTAACTGCTCCCATTGAGAATCAGTAATCTATACCAAACTCAGTTTGTTATTTTGCCAGATTTTAACATGTTTTATCAAGTATTGTCAGAAAAACATTACTTATGGGATGACCTCACACTTTAAGCAATACACAAACTTACAGTCATTGCAAATTGTTCAGCTTCAGCTAGTTCTTTATATTGATCTTTAAACTGCTCTAGCCTAGACAGTTGTTCTGGTTCAGGCATATATCGAATTAATTGTTGAAGCATAGCATCTGTCAGCTGCTCTTCATCAACTCTAAGAATGTATTTCAACATGTCTTCAGTTGAAATTTTAACGGAACCTAATAAAATCACTGTAAAAAATTTTTAAAAATCATTAGCTGTAGATATTTTTAACACATTCAAAGTATTTTTGGTTAAGAAATGAATAAATGGATATTCTTACTTAAATTTTGCGCTGATTTGGCATCTAGAACTTTTAATTCTTTAACTTTCTTCGTAGTTTTTTTCTCTTCAAGTTTATTGTTTTCTTTTTTCGCTGAAATTTTTAAAGGCATTACTTTTACAATTGAAATTTTCTAAGGATATTTAAAACATTTATATCACAAAAAATTTATGCTACAAAAGGTTATCAATTGGTCAAATAAATAAACGACAGTTTAGAGCGATTAGGTTTTTTTTTCTTTTTGTGGAGGCAACAGTCTTGAAAAATGTGCAATGGCCTTGCCAGGACTCGAACCCTAGACCTCACGAATATGCATCGAGTATGCTTCCAATTATACCACAAAGGCATGCAGAAAGGAGGGAGAAAATGCCTTATTAAGTCCATAAAATATAAATCTATTTAACTTTAATATTATACAGCATATATAGATTACTCTCTATAACAACAATCCATTAAAAAAGGCCTATATTCAAGTAGTGGAATCCTCTACCTGAATTTCTAATTTAATGCATAAAAAAGTAGTCATAAACTGATATCTTTGCAATATTAAACATGCAAGCCTGCCAAAAAAACTGAGATTCCCTTTTTTTTTTACTAGAGTGATAAATGCTAGGAGAAACTTTGGAAAGAGCCCAGTTTTGGAGATTTGTGTACTGGGAACACAAGTTGGGCACCTAGAAACCACAATTGTTTCTCCTTCACTTTCAGTAAAAAAAAAAAAACTTTTCAGAGATAGTTTTCTAATCTATGATTATTTTAACTACCCCATCATATTATTCTTCACAAATATTAAGCTATTTACTTATATTATAGCCGTCATCTTGATAAATGGAAAAACTAAGAGGTTCTTAACTGATAACCAAGAGTTCCTTGGATGTTTTCACATTATCAATGATGCCATTACAAAAGAATTCTAAAGTGACATATATTCACTTTATGATATGTGATTCAGGTAATCGCTTTATAATATGATTCTGATGTAAAATAAATTAATATTTAATTAGCTGTTCTAAATTTTTGTTCTTTGACCAATTTTTATGTTGCAATTTTCTTAAACTTTTATAATAGGAAAATCCTACGCAGGAAAGAAAAGCTTGTATTTAAAAAAAACATTAAAAATTAATGCACATAATATTATATAGCTAAGGTTAATAATGTTTATCAATATAAAATAAAATTAAATATAAAGTGATTAAATAGTGGTTAAATTTCCATAAAAAATTTACAAATGGTGTACAGTAGATGAAGACAATTCAGATCAAATAAAATTTAATACAAAAAATTTAGCCGAAAATCCCTAGGGGTGGGGAATGGAGTTTGCACAATTAAAATTTCATTAAATTATGGGAAACATTTTCTTTAGTACCTTTTGTTAGTAAAGGCAAAAATTAAAAACCGGAAGATTCGGTGATCAACCGGAAACAAAATGAAAAACCACCGAGTCTCCAAGCAAAACTGAGAGTGCTGATAGCTATGTCATGGGTGTGCGTGTAATATGCAAAACTGGGGGGGGGAGGAAATTGTAGATAAAAAGTTGTACAGATGGAGATTTACTGAATACAAACCAGCAAGAAATCAAGCAAATATTTCAATTCTCTTTTTTTAAATGAACACATCACATGAAACTCTTCCCTAAAAAATCCAAATGAATTAAGGGAGGAAAAAAAAATCTGAGGTTCATATGCTTGAATTGAATTTCACTATGGTAAACAAAATGAAAACTACCTGCCATCAAGGATTTCATTATAACCATTACATTTAATTCTTAAAGCAGGCGATAGCATATACTGGAAGAACTGGTAGGAAATTCTGAAGTAAAATTGCATAACGAGGTATTAAAAGTGTCTTAACTTATTCATACTGGTATAAATAATAAACTGCGAAATAAAAGTACTATATTATTAAATATACATTATTTTTAAGTAATCAATATTTTACACTGAATTCAGATCCATCTGTTTTATTAACAAACTGATAATATTTATATTCCTAAGACAATCTGACTACTTTTTCTCATACTACGAATGCAAAAAATAACAAAAGAATATAGTAATTATCTGATAAATACAAATTTTGAGCTTTCAATAAATATACAGTCAAAAGCCATAATACGGACTTCAAAGCTACAAACTTTCTGTGCATGCGTCGCGTTGACGCATACGCGTAAGACCTTTACGGCTGCGAATATGCGTGTGCGCATGCGCAAAATATATTTACGAATGCGCGTTTAATGTATAACGGATGGTATACGCTAAGATAAAATTATCTAATTCAGTTAATGTTGCAGATTGCGTTGTTCCTTAATCTTCGAATTGGATCTGGCTTATTATTTTTTGCAGACTGTTAGAGCAATTTTATAAAAGTAAGCTTGAACTTTAGATTATGTCAAATAGAATTTCTGATATATATTTACTAATATGTAAAGGATCTACAAAGCGAAAGTATGTTTCGAAGTCCATTAAACAAAAAGTGGAATTGCTGCAAAAAAAAAAATGGATAAAGGCGTATCCTTTGTTTAGCTAACCATTCCAAAATCTGTTTATCAATTTCACGCTGCTCTGCGTAGGGGGGGGGGAATGTCGCAGCACGCAATGAACTGGAAGTTGATCCGTCAGCACTATCCTTATCTTCAGGGCAGATGTTTTTATTTTCTTTGGCTTATAATTCCTTACTAAATGTAGTATTTCATCTCGATGTACTCCGTCTTTGATATGATATAAATCAAATTCCTCGTCATTATAATTCTCTTCCGATAGCGAAGAAAGTGACACAGTGTTCACTTTCTTCAAAAACGAAAGAATTTTGATTGACAAATTAGTCGGTATTCTCGACACAACAATTATAGGACTTGAACAGCGGAACTTTGTAACTGAACAAGAAATTATGTCTGTTTATAGAATTAAAGAGAGAGTATTATCACATAAAAAATGGAGCAACTTAAACTTACATTGAAAGAAATGTTTAATAAAGTAAACAAATAAATATTAAGCTTTTTTTTTTTTTTGTAAATTTTGATACCCCTTAGATCATAATTGTTCTTTATTTCATAAATTACAGTTTCATATTTTTAATTTTATAATTTCTGCATGCCATCTTACCAGATTTAAACTGATGATCTATAATCCGGAAAAATCGATAATCCAGAATCGCCGAAGTCCCGACGAGTCCAGATTAACGACTTTTGACTGTAGTATATATAACAATTATCAATTAGTATATATAACAATTAACACAAAAATAACGAGAGTTACATGTCTAAAGAAGTAAGGAAACAAATCAATTAAACAAAAAAGATGTAGGTTGCAGTGTGACACATTCTATAAAAAGTAATTTTTTAAATAAACCATGATTCTGGATTTCACAAGAATAGCCATATATATATAAACCTAAAAAGTTTGTGTTTTTTTTTTTTTTTTTTTTTTTTTTTTTTTTTTTTTTTTTTCCCAGTTTAATGTATTTTACAGAAAGGTTAAACTAATACATTTGGGTATTCAAATGGATGACATGTAAAAAAAGTGTCTCCCCTCCTCTCCCCCCCCAAAAAAAAGCAACTGGCAGCAGATTCATAATTTTATTTGAAGAAATGAATCAAATAAAGTTCGGAAATTTAGTTCATATTACTCCCTTTAAAAATTTTTAATATTCCAGTAAAAATATTCAAAATTTTAATTCTCTGTAAAGAAAGTTTCAATTAATAATTTGTTCCTCAGGAAAAGAAAATAAGTAATATGCAAATTTAAACCACTTTCCCCAAAACAACTTGTTTTTTGTCATAAATTAGATGACATAAGCTTAAGGAAACAAAAGCACAGCACTATCAATATAGGGGTCATACAAAAAGTGAATTTCATTAAACACAGAATTTCAGATTTCAGTATTTTTACAAATGTTGATTTAAAATAAAGGTTTTTAAATTAACACTTATTTACTAAAAAAATACCTTCCATTAATCTGAAAATTATTACTCCTTTACGTGATTTACCAATGCTTATTCATTTCCCCCAAAAATTTTAATTAATGATATCTCAGAATAATTTTGATCAGATAAGGACGAACCTGCCTCCCTCTCCAAACGACCAAAAAGTTTCCTTGATGAAAACTCTGTTTCCATAGAGCCTATATCAAAATTGTAATTTTTAATAGCAGGTAATCACGTCATAAAAATTTTCATAATCCGATGGCCCATTTATTGTATATCAATCATCAGTTAGTCTACAATCAATCATTCAAGAGATATTTTACACATGCAATTTTTGAAATACTCATATACAAAAAAATATAGCTGACGATACACTATTTACAACACAATTTTAAAATACTATATTTTGTATGAAGTAATAAGTACTAAATCTCAATATATATACCATATGTACTCACATATCCCCCTCTAGCTTTTTAGAACAAGGTTCTGAATTTTTTTTTTTTTTTTAATATTTGTGCAATTTTTCTCTTCTTCAAAGCATTCAATTCAGAAAGTGAGCTGCCCTAAATTTTCACAATGAATTCATCCACATAGTTGTTGCTTTCATCTAAATCACTTGCTCATGGATTTTAAGTGTGTGGGTTCTGATTGATAAAGTAATGATAGTGAAGATCTACAAGAAAGCAGGGATATCTAATGTTCTTAATGGTTCTGAATACCACTGCATGAAACAAGATAGACTGAACCGTTACAAAGACAATGACAATGATAATACAGATGAAGGCAATGGCTTGCAAGCTGTAGTTGACAGCTCACAGGCCTCAAAGCAATGAATGCTTTGAGGCCTGTGAGCTGTCAACAACAATAAAAGTGGGCAATGTTCAAAATACAGGGAAGCAGAAATGAAAATAACTTATTAGCTATCATAATGTTAATATTACTATGTATTCTTACTGAAATGTAGGTTTCTTTTAAGTAAATAATATTATCATAGTTACCAACAGTTTATCTGTAAATTGTAAGTTATAGTAAATGCATAAATTTTTTATGCACTTAACCATGTCCTTCGAATATTAAATTATTTGCATAATTTTCTCATCTTGTTTTTGTATGCAAAAATTAATTTTAAAAAAAGGATGTATACAAATAAATATGGTACTTTAAAATTATTTATTAATTTTTTAAAGGCTTTGTTTATTAGAAATAAGCACAATAAAAAAGTATACATCTAAAAGTGGTTTTTATTAAAATATACAAAAGAAATTAATTTATACAATACAAAAATTCCTACAAATCTATGACAAACAGATTACTAAGGAATTAACTACTATCTATTAAACAATAATGGAAAAAAAAAAAAATGCTCCACTTACACAAATTAATATAATAAACATTTCACTGAAACAAAAACAAAAAAAAAAAAAAAAAAACAAAAAAAACATACAACATAGTATTTTACCTTGAGGTTTAGAACAAAACTTAGATGATAATGTTTCAAAAATATCATCACTAGCTAATTTTTCTTCATGAACAGAAACCCAGAATGCTTTATCGGATAATTTCTGAGGTGGAATCTATTAAAAAAAATCCTTTTCATTAAATTTATCAACACAGTTTACATTATTATAAGATGAAAAAAAGAAATAATCTCAAATATTTAAAATAAATGTTCATGTACTTATTTAAAGAGTTCTGAAATATAAACATTTTGCATTCATTCTTTACCAGGTGCAAAAAGTATGCTGATTTTTTCTACAAAACACAGAAATGTCAAATACAGAATTCTTTACCCTTTTAATCTCTAGCACCACATTTTTTCAGCTCTTAAGAACCTTTAAATAATTAATAAAATATGATAAGTTAATTTTTTTTTACCTAACTACTAACATGCACATAATAACCATGCAGTATTTTATAATTAATCAAATTCAGTTTTTTTGTATGGTTAGATATAAAAAATTCAGATCTGTAAAGATAAAAATTCTTGTTTCACCAACCCCTATACAGGTATATATATCTTCACCAACCCCTATACAGGTCAATCTGAGCTTTAACAATTTTATACCAATAGGCAGTAATGTCAATTGTCGGGACTCAATATTAGCCTGCTTTCCTCCTATAAATTAGTAATACCATCTCCAAGTGGTAACTGCACTAATGCTGTTAGTGCTCTTGAGGCTGGCAAATAATCTCGGAGGTCAAACCAAGGGCTGCAGTGCAAAAACCAAACATCATATCACCAAGGCAGAAAATTTCAAAGATGGTACTTGGAGCTATTTTAGAGTGAGTAGATTTCTCAGCAAGCAGTCGCACAAATTTTTGGGGCATGGGATTTCCCTTTGATGTGCAATATCTAACTGCAGATTGAAGCAGTTTCATTTAATTTCAACAGACAAACCAGGTGCTAATTAAGAAACAGATGAAGAAAGTTAAGAGGAGAAAGTGAATTGCCAACAATTTTATCTGATATACGATTAGATGATATCATGTAGAAATAAGGGTTATGTTTAAAATAATTTAGATAGAACAAATAATGTACCCCATTATCTCATGCTGTTGCATTCTACAGGCTCATGGATTTTGGAGTGAGCAGTGATAACTCTTGATGAAGATTCAAAACACAATTTATTCATCAGCATTACACAGTAGAGTTCCAAAGTTTACAGCCATCGAAAAATTATGATAAACATGCTGAAACAATTAGAAACATAGCCTTCGGCTATTAGGCTATAACATTGCATACAGCTTCAAGGCAAAGCTCTAAGGTACAGCTTCTGACTCGGTTGATTGCTTTCGAGCTAAAATCTGAACTCAACATATTCTCTTATGACACACTGCTACTCTGCATACAGGCAGCTTTACAGAGCTTACAGAGCTGGGGGAAACTGGTAATAATTCATTCTAGAATGTTCTCGCTCCATCTGTAGCATATCGCCAATTTTGTCACCAAATAGGTGATTTTGTGACAAATCTGGCAACCCTGCCTTTTCTTGCCACTTTCTGGCAACTCTAAACCCGCTTTGCAGGGAAGCTATCTTACTGCAGCTGGGCATTTCACAACATTACCTACACTTCTGGGATGAGGGGTTCTGTAAAAAAGAGCTTAGGAATTTTATCAACATTTAAGCACTGGCCTGCTCTTTTCTTAAATAGATGGATTTTTCATTTGATACATAAAGAAAATTGCCATGTACCTAGTGATCAAGAATGTGATAGGCCTGAAATAATGTAATTTATTTACTTTCATTAGCTCATGATAAACTCACAGCAAGCTTTTGAAACTAACTAGTATGAAAAAGTAGTAAGTTATAACAGTAATGATGTGAGTCTTTTGTAAAGTACCCCATGGTAAGTAACAAGTCAGCTTCCACAATAATTATAAGTTTAGCATTGTCAGTAATGATGTGCAATTCTTATCATTCAAGAAATAAAAATTTTTCATAAGAACAACCATCCATCAACATATACTTCTTCCATGCAAAAGCCACTTTCAAATACAGTTTTATCATTTAACTTGCTTCACCTAAATTATTCCATTCTCAACTAAACAAAGAAGCAAGCATTAAAAAAAAAAAAAAAAAAAAAAAAAAAAAAAAACTTAAGAACTTATTTTAAATCATTTTGCAACAGAATTCAACAAAGATTGAAAGCAGACATAGGAAAAGCTCTTTCTGGAGATATTCATGTCACCTGCTTTCAAATAATTTACTGTACTGTGTTAAAAAAGAAAACGTCCATTATTTACAATCAATGGCTAAAAAAGAAATTTTTAAAAATGGCTATTTTATATGCAAACTAGTCAATATAATGTTCAATTTGATTACGATTACTTCATGTTTAAGCACAGAAATAAAGATTTATAAACACATGTTAAAATTTTACATAAAGCACTGTATTCTGCATTTTCAGACCTTTTTCCAGTTGGCACGTTTTAAAGGTGTGTCTAAGACATATTTTTTCTTGGGTTGCATTCCGTATGGCAATATATTAGAGGATGGTAGGCTTGGTGAAAGACCTCCCATAGGAGGCGGAGGAAATCTGATACCTCCTAGACCAGGCGGAGGAGGAGGAGGTGGTGGGCCAGATCCAGGAGGCGGTGGTGGTGGAGGTGGCCCCATACCAGGCATAGGAGGTGGAGGAGGTGGTCCAGACCCAGGCATAGGAGGAGGTGGTGGTGGGCCACCGCATCCAGGCATTAGTGGAGGAGGAGGGGGCATACTACCTCCTGGAGGGGGTGGAGGTGGTGGAGGAGGAATGGAGCCAGTTGAAGCTGATAATCCTGAAGGTAGCTGTGGAAGCTTACCCTGCAAACAAATAACACCAATTAAATATTTTGATAACACATGCAAAGGTGTTATCAAAATAAAGGCAAGGCATTTAAACATTTATAATAAATATTAAATTAATAAAAAAATTTTAATAAATAAAAAATTAATAAGCACCTGAAATGTTAAGATTAATAAAAATTCTACTTTAGTTAAATTACTTTTTAACACATAGCCTAGCTGTAATATATAAAGATTTTAAAATTATACTTCTATGTATCTATAATAACTTTATAACTGATTTATAAAATTTCATATGACATATAATATTAAATAAAATTTTTTATATAACTACCCTTAAATTACAGTTAAATTCCTCTGTATATTTTACACATTTCTACATACGAAATCTATACCTATAAACAGTTTTCACAAAGTCAAAAGTATGCATCAAAACAATTACTCTCTGGGGACAAAACTACCTAGCCAAGATGTTATCATCACTTGGTATATATCTAAAATATATTTCCTGCTGAATTTCCTTTAATGAACTAGAAATCATATTTAAAGCTCAATTTACAAAACTGGAAGCATGGGGTAAAATGTTTTATAAAGGTCTCTCTTTCAGTTTTTTCAATGTAAGAGATATTATTGGTGCAAATTACATAAAGTACTTTGTGAAATAATTAAATAACTTGCTAGTTTTCCATTTAAACCATGGTCCATCAGCAGCTGAATGGTAAAGTTGCTGAACACCAGTAGTTTGACCTGGGTTCAATACCAGGCGAACAGATTATAAGCAAGGGTGTTTTTGTAGTTTTTCCCATGTGTAACATGGATCAAAGTAAGTTTCCCTTAGAAAGTCTGCACAGGTCTCCACGAAAGCATCCCTCCTCTTAGGTAGACAGACCTAGCAAACTGTGCCATAATCAAATAAATCATTTAAAGCTATTTAAACAAAAAATATGCTTTGCCTTTTTCTCTCGCCCCCCCCCATGGTTTCAGCTTACTACGTTGTATGCAAAATGCAAACTTATACGATGACTGTTAAAATTAAGATTGAACTGTTGCTGCTTTTTCTTTATTGCTTATTATATAAACTTTCAACCAGTTAACCCATTCAAATTATTCCCCTCTACTGTCAATACATCATTGTCATTATTTCTCTTATTCTTGGAATGCCTGCTGAAAATGACAGCACATAATATTCTCACTACATTTTCCTAAATTTCTTCTATGGAGTGAAAACAAAATCAAAGTGGTTTAACGTTTGGGGAAGAAAAAAAAAAAGTCTTCCAAGGCCAATTATGTAGAAAATAATGGGTGGGATACAATAAAATTGCAATGTTTTGTCAGATAACTAGGTAACAAGGAATAATGCATCAGCTAGAGCATTATCATGATGCAACATCTATGACTGATTATCCCATATTTCAGGGCTCTTCATATGCATAGCATCTCTCAGTTGTGTTAGAATCCTCTGGCCACTTTTGACAAATTACAGTGCAGACACTCTGAATGTTGGTCATATGTCGATGAACATTGACCAGTCCTTAGATCTTAAGGCAACTGAATTTCTGCCTTCCTGAGAATGCTGAAACCAATCACAGCACTGCGCTCAGCTCATGTAATCATTCCTGTACGTTTGTTTGGTTAAGCATCTGGAATGTTTCCATGAAAGTTTTACGCAAAATTTCACAGACATATTGTTCATCAACTCTGCTAATATGATAAGTAGTTTACGCACAATACTCTACAACTAAAGCATATCTCAGAACCTAATAAAAGACAATATGTTTACCAAGATACTGCTAGATGTACACACTGACCAAGGTATTCTACCTGCAGCTATCGGTGCACAGTGTAAACAGTTTGGTCTTCCCTTTTGAACAAACATTGTACATTTTAAATTATTCCTGCCCCCCCCCATCTCTAGGATGAAAAAAAATTCGATAGAGAGAAAACTCTAAAGAATTTTTAGTGGTTTTATTGCAAATTTTACTTAATTAATTACAGGTATAAGTCTAAAATAACGCAATTAAACTGCTGACAATTTTAATATTCAAATACATGACCACACTAGAAAAAATATTCATGTCACAACATGAGCTTCAAATATAATGGTTGAAGATACAGCCTGTGCAAGTTAGCAAATCCAAACTTAGCTAAATGATATCAGATGCCAAATGATAGCGTAAAAGAGTTGGAAAAGAGAAACAATAAAACAAGAAATTAAAAATTTTGTTCCTCCTCTTAATTTTACATAAACCTAGAATTGAAAAATTTTACATATTTTAAACATTATAGAAGAATTTTGGAGGTTCCCTGAAAGTGAAGGTATTATACAGGATTTGGAGGTTCTCTCGGTTACATATCCTGTTTGCCATCATGTAAATTAGGCCTTGTCCCCCCTCCATGGTTGTTCTGAATAACTACAAGAAAGTGAATAAGTAATCAACAGGAAATTCAGAATGCCTTTGTGTAAATTAGGCCTTGCCCCCCCCATTTTTGCTGAGTAGCTACAAGAAAGTGAATAATTATCAACAGGAAATCAACATGGAATTCAAACAGGAAAGCGAATAAAGCGATCAAAATGTAGCCAATAAATGTTGTTTAATATAGTATTTCAGAAATACAGTATTTCAGTTAAACATTTCCTCACAGGTTAAAATAAAATTCTCAAATGCAGTTTTTGTTCTTTATTTTTTCCTAATTTAATAACAGATTTATTTCAGGATCACTACCTAATTTTTGCAAGAATGAAAATGTAACAAATGATAACCAAGCAAAATTTAAAAAGGTTTTTCAATATAACCTGTTTAGGAATTTGTTTCAGCTGTTCAGATTTGTCCCCCCTAATACTCCCAGATTTAATAATAATTATTTAATGAATTTTATGCTCTAGTTCAAAAAGTCACCAGCGCCTTCATTTATTACTGACACATTGTATAGGTTTGCTATAAATGATTCATTGCAATTCAAAACACTGGTTTTCAAAGTATTACACATGTTACACAAATCTTTCTTACATTTCCTGTTCAGAAACATTCATGCTTACTCTTATTAAGGACATATCATAAGTCTGAAATATTCTGCCCTATGAAAGTACATAGCAAATAAATCAAACACAACATATCAAAATGGCATTTTTATTTTAAATACTTTGCATATGTATAAGGAATATATTGTTCTTTACACTATCCACCTTTATTTTAATTTGTGTGTATTAAAAGCTTTATGTTCAAGCCAAAAACAAATAAGTAGAAACATAACATTTTAATTTAAAATAGTGTACTTTCATTAATGGGATGCCAATTAATGCCAGATATATGCTCTGGAACAAAATCTGACTCACCAGGTACCTCTAATGAAACAAAAAGCTTTGTGAAAAAGAATGAGCATTTTATTAAATCCAGAACATATAAAAAATAGAGATAAATATAAAAATAGAAAATAGATTTTATGAAATCAATTTCAGATTATGTAACAGGCATAAAACAGTGAATTTTATAAACATTTTTAAAAACATGTACATCTTTTCATGTAGTTTATGGAAATGAATTCAATAATAAACAGTAACGCCAGTGCCATGCCATATGCGGCAGCTGCCTATTAATTTGCTTAAGCACCTGTAAATCTAGGACAGAAAATTTCCGAATTGCTGTTCATCCTTCTCATTTATTCGCAATGTCATCACTGCAGTTATTTATAACAAAATATACACAGGCTATCACATTTGACACTTGGCACATACTTGGAAATCGGTGGCTTGTTAACAGAAAAGTATCTAAAGGAAATTAGTTGTTTAGTGATAAGTTATTAATACATCAAATAATTTTAATACATGAATAATATTTTACAGTTCCTAACTGCTGTAATTTTTGCCAACTTACATCATTTGGCTTTTTGGTCTTCCATCAATCTGAGAGCAATTTTTTAACATGTTCCCTTGCACAATTCAGCAAAAAATTAAGAAATAATGCATGAAGAATAAAAAACATAACTTGGAATACAGTCGATTAGCAAAATTTTCCTCTAAACAAAACCTTCCCTTAATGGAAATTCAATACTCATTAATAATTTTTCATGCAATCCTTATTTTTCCCATTATGCCTGCCAGCACTATCGACTATTGCACACAGATGACTAAATCCGAAGAGTAAGAAGATAAATTTGCAAACCTTTTTCTAATCTGTGGACTGATATTAACATTAATTAAATTAACATTGATAAAATATGATTAAACTTATATTAACTCCTCATATCCATTTCATTCCAATTTATGAACCTTGGACAGGTGAAAACAAAAACAAGCATTTTCCAGAGCCTCAAAAGTAACAGAAGGATAGTTTCGATTGGATTTTTTAGATTACGGCATTTAAACTACTAGTTCTTAGTGATTTTACCAATTGGCCACTGGTGCGCTCAGTAATACAAAGAATATAGAACAGATAAACACTTATTCATATAATAAATTTACACAAATTAGTATATTACATAACTAAGATTAATATATTGAATAGTTTGGCAAATTAATTTAATAACACCCACAGAACAATGGCCAGCACAAACATATATCAAATATTATAAGAAAATGAACTTGAACTGAAACATGCAATTACATCTTTTGATTAATGGTAAAAGAAAAAAAAAAAAAAAAGATTTACTCACCCCTTTTCGAACTTCAGATATTACGGTTTCGTATTCTCGAAGTCGGCTTTCAACTTGGGCTAATTTTGCTTCTGACTCTTGTTTGGCCGTAAGAGCATCTTCTAGCTTTTTACTAAGCTCATCTGATATCCGCTCATCTTCCTGCTTAGATTTATCAACAATAGTTTCTGAAAATAATTTTAAAAAATTTTTTGAAAGAAATAGATTGCAGATACAAATCATAAAAATAATCTACAATATTTGCTCAGTGACTATCAGGCATCAGCATGAAGAGAAAGCAGTAAAATACCTGATAAAAGCTGAAAATGTTAAATGGTGATGCTTGATTAAGGCAGAGAAAGAAAGAAAGTTGCTACCACTAACTTTGTTACACAAAACAATAAAAGTCAATAGCAGCATAACTAATAAAACCAACCAGGTAACCTTCTTCATGTAATCTGATTCTTTGTATAGATCACATGATGAGAAATAGATTCTAGTCATTTTCATACTGGGAAATTACCACTTAAAATTTGTGTACCAAGCACAAATCAAGTGAGTTTTAGTATGATGTTAGTTATAATTCAAAATCTAAAAAATCATCAAAGGTGCTAAGTGTTTCTTCAAACAGAAAAGATTGGGAACTGCTACACTAAGACTGTACTAGACTGTTTTGATTAACCCTCTAAAGAGCAAAGATGTATGCAAGTTCAAACATGTATGTCATGATACTTTCCAATAGATAGAATGTGTCTTTAAATGAACCCAGATAATTTTAAGTTAATATATATATTGAAAGAAAATGTCACAGTACAATGTGGGAGTGTCATTTTAGAATTATAATCAAGAAAATATTTATTTCACGCCCTCCTGGAAAATTTAAGGTTTAGAGGCCTGACACCTTAATGGCTTTATTTTAAAATTCTTGAAGATTATTTTAATCATAAATATACATTTACACATAATAATTAGCTGATATTTATCGTTAAAAACAAATTTATGCATGTGACTACAATTTTCCTATGCTTTCCATTACACTAATCACATATATGCAAATTTAATGTACTTCTATAGAATATTTTGCACTTTATGTATTTCCAATATTATTATTTACAAATGTAAAGGTATATAAATTTTATTTTAAAAATTATACACACATAGAACTAATTATACAGATTCACATATCATCAAAACAAACTAAAAGTTCATGCACAGTAAAAGCTGGACTATCACTAAAGTGCAGGAAACATTAAATACCTGAAAACTTTGGGCAGTTGAATGTATAAAAAGTGCATTTCATGGTAGAAAAGCCAAATGAATGGAAAGAGAAATTTCTGATCAAAAGTTATTAAAACAGTCACCTTATTTGCTATTAACTTGAATATCAAAAGATTGAATATTAGAAATTATGTAATATTTTGGAGGGAGTTCATTCAAGACATAAAATTTGACGTATTTTGGTAACATATGAAAGTAAAATATTTTATCTAAATATGAAATCCCATCAAATGTGAAAGCTGATGGAGATACTGCCTAATTTACAAACATTATTTTTAGTAGATGTTTAAAGAAATAGATCGTTCCATATTCAGTTCAATAATCTATAGACACAAGAAATGAATATAACATAGAAAAATCACTTCTCACAGTTTTTAATCCTACACTGCCATTGTCTAACAAATTTCAAAATAAGCTGCATATAATATTGCACCCACTAATGTGCCATTTCCTTCATACCATAATCCCACAATTTTGAAAATACTCCACTGCATGCTGTTTCATTAACCAAGGTCGCAGTGTTATGCTTATCCATTATATGCATTAAATCACACTATTTGTTGACACTTTTTGCATGTAGAAAATAGGCAATAGAAAAATCAAAACTTGTTGATATTATACATTCTGGCCAGTCTTGCAATAAATATATTCAGTGCCTGTGGTGAATTTTGTAATCTCTCATACGTTCCCATGGTATACTGACTCCCCACTTCTGTTTCTATAAAAGAGTGTCCGGTTTAAAGTACAAATAAAACAGTGTGTGAGAGGGAGATCAATGCTTTCTGAAAGACAGCCACATAATTGCATTCTGATTTTAGGTTGTAAGGTTCAATGTAGTAGTAGTATATGGCTTTGCAAGTCTATGATTTGCCTAATTTTTCATTGAAAAAGTTTCTAAAATTCAGAAATATTTTAATTAAGTTGAATGCAGGACAGTCAAACTTTTACTGTGTTTCAGTCATATTTAAAACCTTAATTATTCAATCTTCAAATTAATTTCATATTCATAGCTTTCTTTTTTTTTTTTTTTAATTCTAAATTAAGGAAGAGATTGAAAGGCTATAAAACTTGTTCCCGACTTTGGACAGAACCATGTATTTGGTTATCTTCATGCCTATTTTAATGATGCATCCAATATTGCCATATTTTTATTTATTTATTTATCTTTTACATTCTTCCTCCTCCAAACAAGACATACATACAGTTTTCCCTTTTTTCCCCCTCATTTTTCTCCCTATGTATACAGCAGTCTGTTTTATTTAGGGGGGGGGAATCAGAAAACAGCATGAATTCAGATTGTTTTGGCACCAAAATCCTAAAATGAAAAAGAGACACATGATGCCATAGATGATGAGATGGGAGATGCTACACACATACTTAGATAAACACATAATTACACTTTGGTGACATCATGAATTGCCACATAAATACTTTTTTGCAGCTTTTTGGTGAGAAATCAAGAAGAATCGAAATTTCTACCAATATTCCTAATCAGACTGATATATGCAATGAAACCACTTGTCACGATTAAAATGATGGTAAAATTGAGCAAACTCACTATATGCATACAGGCCATAAGCTAAAAAACAAGCCTAATGAGATAAGAGATGGGAAGATGTGACAAATAAAGCTTGCAGTTTTTTTTTTTTTTTTTTTTTTTTTTTTTTTGTTTGTTTGTTTGTTTTTTTGTTTTGTTTTGTTTTGTTTTAGCAAGGCTCTTTCCTTTCTTAAAAATTACAATGACTTGGAATCCACTAGTAAAAATATCCCAACCCAACTCAAATGGATGGTGTTTATAAGATCTCAGTATGCCAATATTAGAAAAATTATATTGTTCAAAAGAACAAGAGCCACATTATCTAAAAATCAATTGTGGGGAGAAATTGAAAAAGGTCTTTACAATGTGCACACTTAATTTCCTCTAACTGAAATTTTTATATATTACAATAAAATACTTAAACTCTTATGACAGAAAAATAATTGTTATAAAAGAATTTATTACATGCAAAAGAAATTCTACCAGTTATACTAAAAATAAAGACTTAGTGAAGGTATCCTTTATATACACTCATGTCCATAAATTAAGGATAATTTGGAGTTACGCAGAAATCGAATTCTAAAATAAATATATCACCTGTAAAATTACTACACACATCTTCAAGATCATATGCAAATTTCAGGAAGTAACCAGATGACACCGATGGCATGTCACAATGACGAGAGTGTAAGAGAGTGATACAGGCAAAGAAGTAAAATTGTTCGCAGGCGCTTTATAAGCATTTCAGTGCAATAACCGAATAGTTATGACACAAAGGACGCATTTGGATGATTTTTTACATTGTAGAATTATCGGCCGTCTCAAATGTAGGCGTACTCAACTGAAAGTATCAGACGAATTTGGAATTGCCCAGAGTGTCATCTCCAGGCTTTGGCAACGATTCCAAAATGATGGTAATGTGAGTAGACGTTACAGCACAGGTCGCCTAGAGTTACAACGCCGAATGAGGACCGGTATTTGGCAGTTACTGCCAAAAGAAACAGGCGGAGCACAGCCTCAGACCTGTCTCGTCAGCTCTCTTTAGCCACTGGTACGACAATTTCAAGGCAGACCGTGTATAGACGCTTAGGGCAGATTGGTCAATATGCTCGTAGACCTGTCAGATGCGTTCCACTTACTGCAACTCATTGTCACCTGTGGTTAGCATGGAGTAGAGAGCAAGCATGCATTGTGGACACCGCAACAGTGGGCTTGTGTGATGTTTTCCGACGAGTCCAGGTTTAACTTGCAGTCTGATTCTCGCCGGACTTTCATATGGAGAGCTTCAGGTACCTGTTAGCACCAAGAAAACATCATTGAACGACACCGTCACGGTGATGCAGGAGTGCTCGTTTGTGGTGGAATTATTCTGGGTTGCAGAACTGACCTGCATATTCAAATTGGAACCATGACAAGCCAAATCTATCGGGATGTCATTCTGGAACAACATGTACGTTTGTTTCGGGGCGCCATGGGCGCACAATTTGTGTTTATGGATGACAACGCCCGTCCTCACTGTGCAAACATTGTAAGCGAATGCCTTCAATCGGAGGATATCACCCATATGGACTGGCCAGCATTCTCACCGGACTTGAATCCAGTAGAGCACGTGTGGGACATGCTTGGCCAACGAGTTGCAGCCCGTCAACCTCCTGCTACATGTCTACCGGAACTTCGGAGAGCATTGCTTTTTGAGTGGTGTAATATCCTCCAAGATCAGATCGATAATTTGATACTCAGCATGCGTAGGCATTGTACGGACTGTATTGCATTGTCTGGGAGACATACAATGTATTAACAATCATACCAACTATGTAATATTGTTTTTTTGTAAATAGGTGTTTTTGTAATTTGCTCCAGGGAGAAAAAAATCGTTAATTTTTTTAATAATATCAAACGTATAGCATCTTTTTTTGCTCTTTACCTTTTGTTTAATAAATAAGCTTTACAAATATGTCAAATTTGTTTTGCTTCTAACTATTCCTTTGCCTGATTTTGAATTATCCTTAATTTATGGACATGAGTGTATTTTTGATAAATACAATAGACAACTTAAAAAGCACACATAAAAGAAAAAAAAGTGCATAGTTATAAAAACAACAATAAAACTTACCAATAAGAGGTTCTACATCAATTTTAAATCGCTTTGTATGCCTGAAATCTGGATCACAGCCATTTTTATGTAACACTATTTGAGAAATGCATTCTTCTATTAATCTGTAATATGCTGACCTATGCATAAAATACAGCAAAAATTTATAAAAAATATGCAATAAAAATTTATACACTTCTTGGTTTTGCATTTTTCAATACTCCCACTGTTTTATACATTCAAAGCGATACAAAAACATCATGATATTTTTAATAGAAATCATACACATCTAACCACACATAATCAATTAGCATGGGACAGTAACTGAGACACAATTTGGACAAGGGCAGATGCTAATATTTGTGAAAGCCATATTTGCTCGTTGATGCTATACTAGTGAATTGACCATATCAGAACTGCATTAATCATGAAACAACTCCAATATCTATGGCACTCATACTGGTCTACAGTTAGATCAATAATTTTATAGTAACAATTATTTGTATTTAATTGAATGGTTCATATTACACATGCTGGATTTTTTAATATTTTAATAAGTTTAATATTAATCACTACGCTTATTCTACACTAAAAATTTATTACAGAACAACAAACATTACACTGAGATGAGAATGAATATATGCACAGGACAATGTATCAAAATAATATCCATTTAATGGAAATCTCATTTTAGTTATTCAAATTACTGCTTTATATCCCTCAGACAATTTTGAAATGCTAGTTTAAACCTTAGATTTGAAACTCTTCATGTAATCCTAAGCTGTAAATACTTTTTTTAATTATCACTAGAAATCGCAGAATGCAAAACACAGAAGATCAAATAAGTTATGTAAGATAATGCCTCAAGAAACATCACTAATGAATATTCAGTAGAAGAAAAGTCATTTGGAGTCCAATTTTCTGTAGTATCTAGTGGTGGTGGATTTACATAAATAGTACTTAAGCTTCACCAGATCTCACAGGCAGTTTTTGCCATTTGGGAACATTTTTCCCTCAACATAACTTAAGTTTACTATTAAACATACATACTGAATGATAAAGACTGTCTACCGACTACCTTCATTCGTATTTCCAAAAACTGCAGTGCCAGACTGCAATTCATTATTCATGCAGTATTCATTTTATGCAGTATTCATATTCAAGACTGCAGTGCCATCTTTAATAAGACAACACATCTTTTAATCAAGCTCAAGCAACTACTAACTAGAAGTTTGCCACTGTAAATTTAATACACTGTTTTGACTACTGTCATTAATTCTCCACAAAATACACTCTTTCGTAAAAACATTGAAGCACAGAAGGACTTTTGTGATCGTGACGAAATTTGGTACCCAAAAACATCTTGATCGAACATGCAAATGATCAGTTTCAAGGCAAATGAACAGGAATTGCGATCATACCACGCATTTCTGGTGTGCAATTTGCAAAGTATTAAACCAGTAACAGAGGTTGGAAATTTATCTTTTTTTGTTGCTGCTACTATAATTCCGTAAAGAAGAAACAAATATTGCCATTATGATGATATCGAAGACCTTACAACTAAGCGACTTCAAACGTGGTCGCATTGTAGGGTTGTGGGAAGCTACGTGGTCATTTTATAAAGGAATATATATGTAGAATTGCTTGTGCACTGAGGTGGCATAGAGCACTTCTGAGAGGTAGATAAAAGCACTTTTCTGGTGCAAATCTTCATTACTTGTGCAGTTTTCTCCAATTTACATAGACATACAAATGCAGAACTTGCCAACAAGCATTATATCTATGTAAGTGTGGAGAGAAATTTTCTGCTCAAAAGAGATACCAGGGTTTGTAGCCACATTTTAGTTAAAAAAATAAGTACCTATAAGCACTTTTCAAACACATTTTAAGAAATAAAATAATAAGCACCTGTTTAATTACATATATACACAACTGCATAACCTAAAACTAAAAATGAGATTTAACCGTAATTCAAAATACGAAAAATTCTGTATTTAAAGACAGAATCAGCATTACTCCACCATGCGAAAACAATTACAATTATTTTTTAATTGCAGATAACAGTTCAATTTATAGAACTAGTTTACAATAACAGGGGAGAAGAAAACTACGCAAAACTAAACTGCATCACAAGATTTAACGATGAAATATCAGTTTAAGGTAAATAAATAATAATAAACTGTATTTTTTATATTCATACAAAGTACTTTACAACATAAAAAAAAAAGAAACAAAAAAAAAGATTTATGCTTATTAATTAAATTTTAACGATTTATGCTTGTCAATTAGTAATATTACTTTTATTTTTGATTTTTCTTTTCTTTCTTTTCATTAATGTCAGAATCCAAATCTCTTAAGAGAGTTTGTTTTTTCACAAATAGTTTTTAACATTTCATTAGATTTATTTAAAAGATTAAAGTCTTTTGTAACTTCAGCATTTTTAGCAAGTTCATTTGCTTTATTTTCAAGCACTTCAACTTCTCTTTCTAAGAGAGTTTTCTTTCTTTTAAGATCTTTTAATTTAATAGAAAAAAGTTTATTTACGATCAATGTGACACTTTAAAGCAGACCCTCTCATACTTGCTATGTTGATTTCAGTTTTACACCAAGAACACATGGCTTTGCGATTATTTTCGCTTTGTTTAAGCCATTCAGAATACTCTTTCTTAGAAAGCCAATCTGTGTTAAAAACACACCCATTTTTAAATTTTAAATATACTTCAGCATTTACTGCAAATATATTATAAATATTCATATATATGCTTATAATATAAGCATAAGGATCATAATAATCGCAATAAACGTGAATATGAAATGACCACGTGGGAGTTGGAACTTCTATAGTCTGTGGGTGGGAGTAAAAGTATGTGAAATATACCGCAATTTTCTACCCCTTTCACAACTCTGACCAATAGAATGACATGCACCTGTCTCTACTCATGTGAATCAAAGGTTAAAGGTTACGTTAATGGGCATAAAGCTGTTTCCAGAAATATGATTCACAATCTGACGCTCCAGATATGAAAGAAAAAGTTATTTATTTAGTTGCGGCTTTGATTTGGGGGAAAAAAGCACTAAAACCAAAAAAAAGTGCTTAATTTAATATTAATAAAAAGTTAATTTAAAGCTTTTCTGAAGTAAGTGAGTACAATTTAAGAACCATCATAACAAGTCAGCAGCTTAACTACATCCCCTTACAGTAGCATTTTTCTCATTACAGTAACTAACTTTCCTCTCCATTCGTGCAACGCATAAGAAATTGTGGATTTATGAATTAAATGTACCTGACTGCCCTTCTACAACGTATTTCATTCATTGAACAGAAATTAAAACAACTATCTGGCAATATTCTAAATTCTGAAATAAAGCAGATAGTTTGTATTTCATTGCTTGAAAAACTGCTTTAATCTATTAAGAATATATTGAAGCTAACACAATGCAATTCTGCAAATAATTAAATGACAATAGAAAAAGCTAAAGGAACGGCAGTAATATTTTTTAGCAAGTTATCAACAACTAAAAATTTATGATCAATATATGAAAAACAAATTCATACACATGGAATATTATAGTTAACTCCAGAAAAAGTTTATATGCTTTAATTGAAAACGCTTACTAATAACATATTTCACTTGGAAAAAAATTTTTACAGTGACAATGCAGCCCATTTTACAGATTTACTGATTTATACATTTTGTTTAACATCAAGCTAATAGTAAATCCAAATCATGTCATTGATAAAAAGAAACTAGCCTCTAGTAATTAATCTGAACATACTTGCTCATACTTTTGCATAATAAAGCAATGAAATTATTGACAATGTTTGAAAAAGTGAATCTAAGCATTGTTTCCTTAAGTATTTATTCTATACATGTATTTCCAATTATACAGTGTTTAAAGCAAAGAATTCTATAAAAATATTTTTTCACTAAGGGTAGGATAGATTTATAAATATAAAATAAATTATTTTAATGGTTCTGGTAAAACAAAAAGGTCCAAATTAAAATGTTCATTTATGATTAGTAGAGCAAATGCAAAAAATTGCAGACTTTCCCTTAATTCCTTAAATTCATAAAAACTGGTAAAAATAAATTGTTTCTTCAGAAAAACATAAAATTATTACAATTTAAAAAACTGTAGAAAAAAGAGAAATAAATTCAATTTACCTCACAGTAACATCATCCCGTAAACACAATAAATGTTGAAGCACTGAAAGGAAATCATTCTCAGCAGGTGTCTCAGAAATTGTTTGCCGGATAAGTTCGTAGCAATCATTCATATCTCTTTTTAGAATTAAGTCAAAACCATGATTAAATCTTAAAACAAGGACATAAAATTACATTTCATTTATACGAATTCATTTTATTACCAGGGGATCTCAAATACATATTATTAATTAAATCTTTTACAGCATATGGTGTCTTACTGAAAATCGAAAACTGATATTTATCAGATATTTCAGGACATACATTCCATGAAAATTAAAATATAAAACTATCACTTCAAAAAATCTAATGTTACAGCATTTAGTTAGGACCAAATAGAAAACTAATCTCTCAAATTTTTCAATACAGATTTATTTCCTCTTCATCTAAATGTCACAAAGAATCTTATCATGTAATTTCCATTAAATTAAAACTGAAATATTTAAACATAACTGAAATAAGTAGATCCTTCTTGAAGTCAAACTTCAAGAATATTGAGCATCTCTGTCAGAACCAGTTTCATCTATATAATTATTAACACAGAAAATGCTTCTGCATGAATATTAACATACACATAACATCTACAAAAATTTAGGACAGAATTATTAAAAATAAAGAGTGTGAGTAGACAGAAAGACCAAGATCTATGAAACCAATTTTATCATTGTTTACCCTTATTAGACTTCTAATTGTCTCTTGGCATGCTCATGGAGTTTCTGAACTGCTTCATAGAAATCAACTTTCGGAACACTCATCCTTATCATTACAGTTTATTGAATGTCTGAAAATGGTTCGCTTCAAGATAAGATTTTACTCTAGAGAACATAGAAGTCAACTTTAATAAGATAGTTGAGAACAGTTACACTTTTGATTGCACTGCAATATTAGACAACACCTGCATTGTATGAAAGAATCTTTCTCTTGCTTTTTACTGCAAGCCACTCAATCTATAATTACATGCATCAGATTATAAAATCAAATTCCAACTGGACTTCTTCCTACAAAATGGATTATATTTCAACAAAACAACTTGATGTGTTAGCAATCATTTTCATTAATTGTCCCAAAATGTAGCATACCCACCTTTATGCTAAAGAAATTGTGTTGATCACTCAATTATGTCCTTGCAGAAGAGACAGTTAAAAATAATACAAAGCCAAAAAAAGATGCATAAATGAAAAGTTAAATAAAATCTGAGCTTAATTTAAATTACAAACTTGGCATTAAATCCATGATGGAAAAGTATCATTAACTAGATCTGCTAAGAATGATTTAACACATAAAAGCTCCTATACACCATCACCAAACAGCTAACTATCATAACAGTTGTATTCTTAGTAAGCTTAAAAAACTCTATAATCTGTAAAATTACTTTTTTTTTTTTTTTTTTTAAATAAACAAATATAAACTTTGCTTTTGCCCTTCACTGTAAAAAGGCTTTTCAGTTCACTGGAATAAAAATATCTTGAACAAGATGCATCAATATACCGTATTTGTTGGCGTGTAAGACGCACTGGCCTATAAGATGCACCCCCTTTTTTATACACATTTTTGAAGGATAAAACTTTATTGCTGATCATTATAATGAATTTACAGTATTTTAAATATAAAGTAATATAAATACAAAGTAAAACTTTCTGAAAATACCCAATCTATCTGGGAAAGAACTCCATTTAATCTTCTTTGTCAAAACCCAGACACTCATCTCAAAAGCTGAGTGAAGAGTCCCCTGAAACCTCTTCTAAATCCGCATCTGAGTCCTCATACAACAAATTGTCCTCTGTACGATCCATTGCATTACTAATGACACACTTCCTAAATCATTTAACCACTGTCTCTGCTTTGACAGCATCCTATGAAGCTCTGACCCATTCCCACAGAAACTTCGCAAGGAAAAAAGAAAAAAAAATCGCGTTACTCCCAATAAACTGAGTATAGGTGTATAAGACGTACCCCGTTTTTCAGACCCATTTTCAAAGAAAAAAAGTGAGTCTTACACGCTGGCAAATACGGTACTAAATACACTGATGATGAACATATTAGCCTACTACTGTTTCAAAGTCTGTGTGATTGTACTTCCACTGATGTTCCAAATTCTTACAAAGTAATGAAAGCAAAGCGTTTTATGTACAAACACTTGGAAACATGTCCTACATTTAATCTGTAAGACAGCAAGAATTATCCATAGATTTTCTGCAATAAACTTTTGCACAACATTTGGTTTGAACTTTCTTAGTAAGCATCAATTTTGATAAATTTTTACTTAACACCATTATTAAACAGATGTTCATCAATTTCATCTTTTAAAATTAATTGTATATAAGTCCTATCTTTAAGAGATTTCCCCCTAATACAATTTACAGAAAACCCACACATAACTTTCGGGATCATCTAATTAAGAAGATCCTAGAAAGTAATTCTTTTGCAGGTTTAGAGCCCTGCATTATATTTAAAGAAATTAAATAATGAAGAATCTGTATGAATGTATGTATGTTTGCACTGTGAATAAACAACAGTACCTAGAGACATCAAATTTTGAATAATTTAGTCCTTCACTAGAATATGGGCATATATCACTAGAATATGGGCAGGTATTTGTCGTGTAGGCAATTATCAGAGTGGCGCCTTTTTTGTAGGCTTTTGTCGTCTGTGCTTTCGTCCAGTGGACTTTTGTCTGGTCACTGACAAAATTATGAGTGATCATGAATTACTAACATTAATATGACAAAACATATGTAAAACGAAAAAATACGTTAAGACATAGTTTTACTCGGAGCTCTTCTTATCACGAGCAAACTTTAAATGATCTGCATTAAGACTGCATCACTTGAAGATGGTTTCCATTGGTAATTTTTTTATCATCTTGCTACAGTTTACAATATATTCATGATAATATTTAAAATTTGAGTTGTAATAATAAGGAAGTCAATTTAATAAACACAAATTGCAAATAAGAAAGATGGTTCCAAGTTCTGCTCTTGAGGGAAGCATTTATATGTTTTGTTTGTTTGTTTTTTTATTTACTTTCTCATTTTACGGAACATTCAATCATACAATATATACTTTTAAAGAAATTACACAAAACAAGATATGACAAAAAAAAAAAAATTTTTAAAAAGGGTGTTTATTCATTTTGCTTTAGATTCTGTTTTTCTTTTATAATAAACTTGCTTAGTACAATTAATAAAAATTAAATACATCTGCAAAATAATTTAATGCCATTTCAATAAGCAATCAAAAAGAAAATGATGGAAAAGGATACTCAAATTCTAAACGTATATTTTCATAACGCTGTGAAAATTCATCAAAATCTTCATCTTTGTGGTCATGAAAAATTTTCAACTGAATACTTAATTCAGCAGTTTGGTTTCCTTCTGCTTGCAAATTCTACAGAATTGATACAGAAAATAAATACATAATATATTTTAACATGAACTGCATACACATGTATATGTGTGTATACATAAAACTCAAAAGTGTACATATCCTAAGAATAAAATCCTAAAATCAATACATCCTAAGAAGATTTCAATATAAAAGTTTATAAAAACTAATTGACAATTAGCGCAAATTGCTGCAGTCTCGAAAAAAAAAATTTTTAAAGACCAAAATGCAATTTTTTAAAAAATTGCATTTTGGTCTTAGCTTACCTCTAAAACATCAATTAGTCCTGTTCTCATAAATTCATTTCTTAGGTGTAAACGGAAGTCCAAATCATCAGGTGAAGTAACTAATGCATTTATCAGCTGAATGCAAGCAATCTGTAAGGGAGGAAAATCAAATAACTTTTCCACATAGAATAAAATACAGTTACACAAATTTTTCTAATAGTCCAACATTGGACTCGACAATTCTTTGCATAGCGAAAGTGATATTGAATTATATAACAAATGTCATGTCCTAATTATTAAAATATCCTCTTAGTATACAGAAATTGTTATCATATTGCTATTTACTTTTAAATAAGGTGCAATACAAGTAATTCACTTAAAAATTAATTTATGAATCAAAATGCAAATGAAGACTTTATTAGGAATAAGAGGAGGTATACTATATACCAGGTATGGGCAAACTGCACCTTGTGAGTTGCATGAGGCTCTTTAAATTCCTAAAGTAAGACTCACTTGCAATAAAAAAGAGTTTTGTTTTTGAAATATGGTTCCATTGCAGGACATAAATCATACAACGACATGCTTATTCATCAGGTAGTAATTTAATTTCCTATGTTACTTTATACATGTAGTAATTTAATACATTTCAAATAGCCACCTTAGCCATAGCTGTTACTCATTTAGTATCCACCCAGGATGCACCTGTGAATTAAAGATATCATGGACATGAATAGCATTGCCTCTAGCAGTTATTCTAGTCCATTCCAAAGCAGCCATCCAGGTTGTAGTTATAAATCACAGATACCCAAATTATCTCAGAAACAAGACAAACCCTTGAACTTTCTTTATAAACACAACAAAACATTCGTTTTTCGATGGATCCCTTCACATGTAGGTATCGATGGTAATGAAATGGCAGACTCACTAGCCAAGAGAGGAACACTTGAGCCACAAGACAGCAGGCCACTTCCTGTAAAGAGGCTGAGGCAAACTTCAGACTACAAACAGGCCACGATTGCATGGCACATCATCTTAATAAAATTGGCATCCTTTCATCTAGTTATATGCCAAATTTGCAATTTGGGCATCATGAATGCACAGCATCTTCTTATATGCTCAGAATTAGATAAAGAGTGTCAGAAATGTGGTGAGATAAGTAAACTATACTGGAATGTCAGAGCTTTCATAAACTCCTTGTAAAAACTACATCTCTTATGTTCCCTTCCTTGTTGTTTAAATGATTAACTTTTTACTTTTGTTCCCAAGTTCATTATTCTGATTCTTACTTTAAATGTTTGCTCTTTTTTGTTGGTTATCATTGTTCTTGTGGGATAATTGAGCTATTTTATATGTTTGGATTGATCTTTCCAATAAAGCCATATGCAACAATACATTTCAAACAGTACTTAGTGCACTAATTGACAGAGTAGCAAACAAATTTGGTTTCTGGAAATTATACTATAATGACAATGTTATTTTTAGAGCAGGTAATGGCCACTGGGACAACACAAAAGAAAAATGTGAATACAGCATAAAAATAACATAAAGCATTTAATGATATGTCTTTGTTTGCATTTCTAAGCACAGTTTTCTTAGATGAAGTTCCGTTCTTGATAATTGCATGAAGAATGCATTGTTCTGCACTGACACAGATTTTGCATATTGTTTTGGTACCTGTACAAAAACAAAATCCTACTCTACAGGAATGTGTAGCTGAAAAAGACAGCAGTACTAATTTTCTTTTCTCTGACAAGATTCTGAATTTGTTTCTTCCAACACTCTAGTAAACTTAAGTTTTAGTTTGCTCTGGAATGCGTAATCTACGATCACCTTGTATTCCAGTGAATTGAAGCTAGATAACTTTTTGTTTATGCTGAACACATTCAATGTCCATTCAAAGTCATTTAAGCACTTTCTTTAGAGCTGATAAAAAATATATTTCAAATGAGTCCTTCACAGCTTTAATATGCACCCGACTATTTTTCTGATTTTTTTTTTTTTTTTTTTTTTTTTTTTTTTTAATTTTTATACTTGAAGTTATTTTCTTCCATGAAAATTACCATATAAGGGATGCAATCATTAGCTTTCTTTTTCATGAACTCCAATCAATAATTTCCTCTAAAAGAAGACACTTGATGTTTGCATCAAAAACTGTGGCACACCCCCTAACAATGACAGACTCATTTCATTCATTTTGCTACAAATTTTGGCCAATATAACATTTTCAACATTTAGTCTATATCATTTTAAACCACTGCCAATACAGTGTTAAAGTTCATTAAAACTGCTACCTGTGCATGCTATTTCATCATTATATCAATGCTTTCTCTTAAAACAACAATTTGCAGCAAGGACGCATGGTGACTTGCCATATTCTTTATACATTTTTAGTTTATAGAATCTGCTTTTAAGAGGTTGTGATTTTGCACAATTCATTATTTTTATTAGTACTTTTATTAATGAACCCTTATTAGTTACACAGCTACAGTTCACAAAAGAATAAAACACATAGAAAACCCATGGAAAAATCACTAAGGAATGACAATATTCTTGCTATAAACATTCACAACAAATTTACTATCATCTAATGATTATTAAATTTGCAAATGAGAGGACTTTCTGCTTTCTTTTTTACATTGCTTTATTTCATATAAGACAGGGGTGACTGTAATATGTAGTGAAAACATTTAATATATGGGAATACAAAATATTGTAACTAACATTACTTAATTAAGACATAATAACATGCCGAATAAATACTAATTCAGAAGTCAAAAAAAAAAAAAAAAAATCAGCATTATATTTACAAAATTTTCACAGGACTAGTTTCGATGGATTTTCCTATCTTGTTCATTTGCAGTTTTGCAGCTGAGGATGGTGGTTCGGAAAAACCATTGAAACTAGTCCTGTGAAAATTTTGTAAATATAACGCTGATTTTTGTTGTTTGACTTCTGAATTAGTAACATTACTTAGTTCAAATATTAATGATGAAACATTCTATGTTAAACAAAAATCCATATTTAATTAATTGAAATATATAACCAATCAATATATAACCTTGATTAATAACTCTTACCTAAAAAACAATCATACTTATACATTTTTTAGTCAACCATTCTTCATAAACAAAAACTATCAGAAAAACGTTGTGATTTAGTATCATAAATGCATAAGTGCGACCTCAGGAAACATTCGTAAGACTTTGAATAATTATCTTCAATCTTCATTTTATACAACCATGATCATCTGCCACCAGTTAAGTTTTTGCAACGACAAATTAACTGCTAATTCTTTGTTTTTCCCTTTCTCGCTGAAAACTAAATTAAAATTTAGCATCTGCCATCTACAAAATGGCAAGCATCAGAGTATTTTCAAAGTTATAGGGCTGGATATATTGATGCATATAACAAAAACATTTAAGCATTGCAAGGTTCGGCAAAATGCACAGTAAAAGGCAGAATGGAACCATGCAGCACTACATAAAATATGCATTTAAGCAAATTTACGAGGTGCTGAGTTCACACACACCTTAAAAAAATGCGATTATGGGAATCTATTGGTGCTAGTTTTAATGAAGAGTTTGAGCTCATATTTATTTAAGTTTTTTTATATGATATAACTGTTGATTGTCTAATTAAATAAAGAGCAAAGTACGATTAGCTTACCAGCAAAAGAGTGCTCTTTTACTTCCAACTTATGCTGGAATGGCTGTTATATATTTTTGAAGGTATCTCTGCCAACTTTCATGGTTCACAGTAAAATACATGAATTTTTTTTTTTTTTTTTTTTTTTTTTTTTTTTTTTAAGGGAGAGCAAAAATTTCTTTTAATACTTCCTTGATGCTATAAAAAGCAATGATAACTCAAATAATTTTCAGGAATTGCATATGACAATCAGTTTGTTAGCAAGGTTTTTGAAAATACTCCATCTTAAACACTTTTCAAAATACCATTTAAAACAAAAGAAATTTTCTTTCTTTTTTTTAGTAAATCAAGTGGCTAATATAGCACACAAATTTATTTGTCTTAAAAAAAGAAATAAAATATTACACAGTAATACACACTTTAATCAATTGAAAATGATCAATGCTTACTCGTAAAGTTTCATTTCTTTTGTCTAACCCCTGAATGATGGGAGCAAAGCGTTCCTGTCCTTCAATCTCTCCACATATAGTTATTGCTTCTAGGACTTTTTCATGTCTAATTAAAATAAAAAGAATTGCTCAACATATTTGAGTAAAATTTAGAATATATATATATGCAACAGTTTAAATTAACATAGTAACATATATACATACTTATGTCTATACCAAGATAAATGGGAATATGATGTTTGGATTGTTTGATTTTTTTTTTTGGGGGGGGGGGGGGAAGGGTAACTAGTGGGATTCAGTTATCTAAAACAGGCCTGCAGGATATATACACACATTCCTTTTTATGTTTCTTTCAAGTGGCTTTCTGAGAAAGGAGTATTCCACGTTAGTGCAGCTTTTAGTTAGTTTCTTCTTATCGTAAATAGAGTAGGTTTTTTTTCCTGTAGTTATTCTTTTGTAGTTACTTTTTTTGTAGTGCTGACTGTTAGCAATCACTTTAATGGGGGGAAGGAAAATACACTTTGCAGTGAAAAATTGGGGGTATTTACTTCTAGTATACGAGCTAATCATATGTTAAGCATTTGAGGACATCAAGTATATTCAGGTAAATTACTGTATCATAGTTTTTTTGATCCAGAGGTAACTTGGGACAAAGCAGGGAAGGGTTAAGGTAATCATGTCCAACTGACAACTAACTGTTGTATAATGTTATGAATGAAAGATAGATTTGGAATTCAATATATAAATAGCATATTTTCACTGCATGTCCTATCATTATGCAGATGATTTGGGATATCATGAAAGACTGAAATTGTAGCCAGAAGATCTGGTGAATAAAGTGGGTGGAGAAAATTTTATCAAATTCCTGTTAATTCATATATGTCTGCTTTATTGTATGTTGCAAGAATGGATGGCATTATAGTCAATGCTGAGCATAGAAGCACCAGGCCATGAAACCAGTTATTGGAATAACTACTGACATAACAACAATGTAATCTTTAGTCATTCCAATAGCTCAGGTATGGTGCCAGCAAAATGCATTAATCAAAATGTATTAATTAAATCACTGTAATATTTATAAATTTTAAGCTATTAATGCTTGACTTCAAGTTTTTTTTTAATCTGTTCAATGCTCATATTACCAGCCAAAACACAAAATTAATTGTCAGCCATATCGGAAATCAAAATTGGCTTTTTATGATTTTCTCACTTGATTGATAACAACATCCAGTGATAATCTGTAATTTGGCAGCAAATTTACTGAGATCACAATACTACCAGAAATGAATATACACAAAAACTCATAAATTACATTAAAAAATGTTGCAAATTAACTCACCCATTAGGGGGAACAAGGCACATAGCAGCCATTAATTTAACAGCATCCGTCATAATAACAGGCACAGAAGGATCAATAGAACGTGCTAATATGCTTAAAGCATTAGAATGTTGAAAGATTTGTTTCAAACCAACCTATGCATAAAATAACAAATTACATATAAGATATTTCAAAGACAGAAAAGAAACAGAAATTAATATTTCAATAAGGAATTATTTTAATTATATGTCAAAATGAAATATTATCCTATTATTTTCTTAATACTATGCTTTATTGCCATTTTTATTTGGATACAATATAAATATTATCAAACAGTGTTATTTTTAAGATCTTACTTGGTGTAATATAAAAATTATCATACAGGTAAATTTTCAGTATTCTGTTTTATTGTTATTTGTAATGTAATGGGTTAAAATTTAAGTTTTGGGTTACAGTTATTTTTTTTAAATAGAACGTTTTCATGAAGTAAAACACACAATGGGTGAATAAATACTGCATAAAATATTCTCGGATGGAATATTCTCAAAGTATACATTGTTGCATACTCTGATAACTTGAGCATACCTATAACCTTAATATACCATCATCCTTAAAAAAAAAAAAAAAAAAAAAAAAGTTTGCATTTTAGGAGTTAACAGGATTTAAGGTACTGACAGCAGGACTTAAAAATTTACATTTGAGTACAAAATTTAGTACCGTACTTACTATTAATAACATTATAAACAAATAATTCATATTTTATTTGTTACAATTAGTAATTGGATAATAAAATTGATTAAAATGCCTAAATTTGAATAGTATAATTTTATTGTTTGTATAGATTTGAACTGACAATAAATAACAATTGATGTCTTTAAAAGGAAACACTTTAAAAGATTTGTGAATTAAAAAAACATTTAGATTGCAGCTGATACTTCAAACTTATCAACAGCTTATACTTAACTTGCAGCTGATACTTAATTAACAGACTTCTAGTTTAAATGTTAACTTTAATCAAATACTTTTACCCATTCAAAGTTTATTTCAACTATTTAAATATCAAAAGTTTTGATATGCTGTACATTCAAAATACAATACGCTTGAAGTCTGCTGTAAGATTGCAATGATTCCTTTCCATTTTTCTCTTAGTATAACAAAGAAGTCTCATGCTTTTAAATAACATCATTAATAGTTTTTCATAAAAAAGGCCTCATACAAAATAATCTTATCACAAAGAGGTTATATTGTTCATAAACAAGTAGAAGCTCACCTCTTGAATGAACTATCCCCAATTACTTAACACTTGCACATTTGCATTACTCAGGAAAATGGTGAAAAACAGGCTATGATGTTCTTGGACAACAGATTATCTCTCAGCTGTTATGCTGATTCAAGTGCTTCGGCATGCACCATTGTTAAACCTGTCATGTGCTACCACAGATTTTAAAATTTGGTTCTGTTACAAAGTATAGCTATACATTTTGAACTTGAAAACTGTATATAATAATCTATTTTTTCAGCTAAACTTTCTAAATGAAAAATATGTATACATATAAAATAAAAAACTATCAAAGATGTTTTGTAAAAATATATATATTTTATGATATGTATTTACTAAGAGCTGTATTTACAGCGAGATATTAGTCCATTATACAGCATACAGCTTTACGTGTAATAATCCATAAAATGTACTTCTTTAACTACCATATTACATAATTAACTATAATGTTCATTTTATATGCATACATGCATAGCTTGACTACTCTTTTCTTTTTTATTTGTGATGGCTTCTCCACTAAGCCAAACTTTCACTTCTTGCACATTAGTTTATGCAATGCATAGCTTGACTACTCTTTTCTTTTTTTATTTGTGATGGATTCTCCACTAAGCCAAACTTTCACTTCTTGCACATTAGTTTATGCAATGTAATTTTATGAAAGTTTAGCTCTTCATCACTTTAACATTTTATATTCAATATTTGCTCTTCTTCCCAATTTGTTATAATTAACTGATATATTTACTTACTACTTATTACAAGTATTTTACATATAAGTTTAAATTCTACATTTACCAGCATTCTACACATTTTACTTTACAGATTACTTAAATTTACAAAGAAATTGGGTGTTCATGCAAATCAACTATAATATATTAAAAAGAAAATTTTGCTTTTAGATTCTTATATTTGAAAAAACATCACACTCACTGTACTGTTCATCAGAGCTCTCAAACATTTGATGCATTCATGTTGAATGCGTTCCGTCTTTAATTTTCTACAAAGAAACAAAGCAAGAGTTAAATATTCATAAGAAATTAAAAATATGACAAAAAGCACATATATATAGTTGTTCAAACAAAAAAAAAATTCAAATCTAATATAATAAATACATAAAAAAATGAAAAATCTGAAGTGAAAATTAAATATAGGTACTCAAACTCACTTTCCATAGCAAGAATTAAGTATCTGAAGCAATTTATCAAGACCACGGCTACCAAATTCTTGCACCCAGCTGCAAGATGGAAAAAAAATTAAGTAAATAAAGCATACATAAAATATACGGTACTATTCGGTTTCAAGGGCTGTAAAAAATCGCCAAGCTATTGTTGATGCCAATGCTGCCAAAAATAATTGCGGTAACCCTAATAATTGCGGCAAGAAAGGAAGTATAATAGTAAATAATTATCCAAGATTGATGTTTTAATTTAGATGAAAGGTTAATTTCAAATAATACTTTTTTATTATTATAATTTATATGAAAAAGGCTAAACATGAATGAATGGAAGCATAAGAGTAAATAACTATTTCAGATCATTATTATAATATATATAAAAAATGTTAAACATAACTGAATGGATGCTTGCATTGCTATTTCGCTACAGACTTATCGCTAAAGCATAATTTCATCTCGTTGGCTGTTCAAACGTAATTTTCTATAATGAATGATGCCTTTTCTTTGAAAATATTTTCGGTAAAGTGCAGAATCGCTCCCTTATTGGTTTGCCGCTTTTTACAAGGGTAAAAACAACTGAATTTTTGTCAATTTTTTTTACTTTTTAAGTGAAAATAGGCTGATGTGCACATGGATACCGAGTATGTGCATTCTTAAAAACGCATCAAGCAGTGGGTGATTCTGCACTTTACCCAAAATTCTATTGCCGACTTTTCGTCATGGGCAATTGCCAAATTGTTAAATCCACAGAATATAAAAAAAGGATTTAAAAATTAAACTAGTATGTCAATGGCGTCTTAAGAAATATAGAACTATATAAACTTACGCAATCTGAAATCAACGCGTACGCTAGATTTGGTGCGCTGTTAAATGGGCGCGTTTGCCAGATTTGGCGCTTTTGCGCATACATTTTTGCTGAAATTTTTTACGACCCTCAAAACCGAATAGTACCAAATATACTTAACACTCCACAAGTATTGCAGCTCATTTTTATTTTCTGAAATCACTATAAAAACACGGATTCAGTCTTACCTGACTGTGTTATTAGTTAATGCAATCCGTAATGATTCCAAGTTTTTAAATAACTTATGAACACTTATGTCTGAATTACTTAAACATGAAATATAATCTTCAGGACTATCAAGACGACTTTTCTAAAAAAGAAAGACAAAAATTAATTAAAATAAATAAAATATGCAAATGCATTTTTATTTATAACATGCAAATAAATGCATTAATAAAATATGGAAATAAATAAAAAATTACATGCTAAAAAGTAACTTAAAATTATGTATGTATAAAAGCTTGGTATTCTCCAGTATTTAAAACTACCACTCTGCATTTTAGAATGTAGTTTTCAATGTACATATTTTTTAACTTTAGATTAACACATAACATAGTGAGCAAATTTTGGACAAAAAAAAAAAAAAAAAAAAAAAAAATGCACAGATGAAATGACCTAAAAAATTTACTTTTCCTTAATTTAAGTCTGAAATTCTAATCAATGTAATATTAAATCAGATAATGTATCAAACTACATAATTAGCTAAATCACAACAGGAAGATATATGAAATACATATTAACAGATCTATGCAATGAAAATATTTATATGATAACTCGAATTATAACTTACAACAGTACTTCCTTTCATGTGAATGCTTAATAAATATTTCTTTTCATCTAGGCCTTTATTCCTCAACGGCACTTTAAGCTCTTCAGATAAATTCATATCATCCTGAAAACAAAAGAAATGAACCATGTTACATAAATTACTCCATGAAGAAAATGCAATATCATAAAAATTATCTTACAACAACATTATGCAAATTTCAGAATGTATTCTAGGCTAATAAGTTATACCTATCAGTTTCAGTTGGGAAACATAATAATAATTAAAAAAATAATCTGAAAAGCTATATTTTTACAGAATTGCTTTTTTGTGGACATAGGCTTTTCTTGGTCAAGGAGACGATTACAGAATAACGAATACAGCAAATGTTGCCTGAAACACTTTTGTCAACCAGATGTATTTATTAGAGGTTTATTTATATAATCCATAACTGGTTAATTTTTCCTATAGTATTATGAGAAAAACTCTACGAAACATTACAACCACAGGTTAAAATTGGAAAAATAGTTAGAAAAAGGAAATGCCATTCATTACATTACACTTAAAGCTTCAATATGAGCATCACAACACAGGTCAATACATGTCGAGAAGTAGCAGCTCCACGATTCAAACCTGCCTACTATTCTCTTGAATATTCAAAGATAATTAAATACTTCAGTAACGATGCACACAATTTCTCATCAACTAAGTAGCTAGTTGGTTTAATAATTGATCACAGCATAGAGCACAAAATTATCTGCCTTAGAAAGAAGACCAAGAGACTTGAAGCATCTCAAATAAAGGTGTAAAAGCACATTTATGCTATCTTACTTCTAATATAACCCATAAAAAGGAAACCAAATCTGACATGCTCTCTGTATGATCTAAAAAATTGTCCTTTGATTATGGGCGACTTTAATGACAACGAAAGAAACTTCACTGTGACAACATGGAAGATTTTACGAACTCAAGACCTATTCAATATGACACAAATTCTCTCAAAAAAACCTATGTTTTATTCTTTTTATGACAAGATTTCAAGCCTAGATTTTGGAACTTGCTTGCCCATAACAACTTCCCATTAAATACCCATAATATGCTTCTAAACAGACCTGGGGAATCTTCAGCAGAAATTACTTTCCATATGTTCGGTTTTTTGAAGCAAAATAAAAACTCCTATTAAAACTTTTAAAAAAAATCACAAGAAAACTTTATTCAGATAACAGGAAAACATTTTTCTTCATTTTATTAAAAGACTGAGATGATAAAACATGAACAATCTTTTTTACTCATCCAAAACTACGTTTAAAATTTTTAAGAAACACAGAAACCCACATAATAAATAATTATGAATTAACAGAGCTGTATGCTTTATGTGTGTAATACAAAATCACTCATTTGCCATAAACAAACTAAAGATGTGGAATAAAAAAATATATATACAGTGCAAAGTCCAAAATCCAGACATCCAATATCTGGAAGAATCCAATATCTGAACCTTGTGACCACCAGCCAAAAATAAAAATAATAAATACAATAAAATACTAAAAAAAATCCTCCCTTGCAAAGTTTAAGAATAGAGAATATGATAACAAAAGGAGGCAGGTGTACCATAAATAGAGTTTTTATTTGGACAGAGATTTCTGCATGTCACTTTTAACCTGGCATTACTTGCGTGAGAAAAACGAACAGGATTGCTTGTGCTGGGTATGACATACCTAGGATGGTTTCTTCCTTTCTTTTACCATTAAATCTGCACAAAATATAAAAGAACAATAACATGGAAGAGAAAATATAGTTTTAAACAGATATTAAAAATTTTACCTTTAATTTTGCACATTTTCGGAAAAGCATGCCATATGTTCCATGCATACATGTTTTTCACATTTTTAACAGACAAACTTAGATTTTCTGTTTTTTTGGCCCTGCATTCAGCACATCTTTTATATAATATCTTTACCTTTTAGCAGGAGGTGTATCAGCCTCCTTGTTGCCCAGTTTTACTTTTCGGCTTTGTAGGAGCATTGCTTGTTGACTTCTTTTCTTCTTATAATATTCTATCACTTAAAATTCACTGTTTTTAGAAATGAACATCGGGCTCAATGCCCAGTAGGTGGTTTCTTTTTTTGATGACAAAAATTATGCGTGCATTTATTGCAGCAACATTCAACATGGAAAAAAAAAAAAAAGCTGTAGGCCAATGACTTGTTTTTATAGCTGTTGAATACGTTACAGCCATTTCATCCACGACATCCACAATTTATATTTTTAGCAAAAATTCTAACATTTCCATGGAATTTCATTTTACTTCATTTTTTTACATTATTTCCTATAATATAGCCACTTTCATTTGAATCAGAAAGATCGACCCCTACATCAGATTCTATCTCAGGTGAAGATTCGTGCTCATTGTAAATTTCTTCATCATCCACCTCTTCATTATCGGAAAATAACAAAGACAAGACCTGCTCAAGACTTTATTCACCCGAAGAAACAGTGTTAAGTAAATTTCTTAAATGTCACATTTCTTCTTCATAACTTCGAAAACACGTCATAATGAGAGTATGATTTCAGTTCTACCAGCATTCAGAATTGTAACAGTAATGCTCGCACTGGGTGTGACATACCCTGGAGTGGAGATTTACAAGATATCTATTTTCAGAACTCTTTCCCTTATTTTTCTCTTCCAAGGCAACTATAAACTACCTTGGGGGCAACTATAAAAAAAATCACCCATTTAAAAAAAAAAAAAAAAAAAAAAAGGTTGAAGAGAAACAGCAAAAAAACAAAGGGGGTGGGTATGACATACCCAGCGAGATCAAACCCGGGTTAAATATACACTAGAGAGTGGCATCATGAACAATAACACCGCACTAACTGATGTAGGCCAACATCACATTTTCAGTTTTAAGTAATTGTGGGGACAGGGGAAGGATCAGCACAACACATTTTAGTGCATGATGCAATCTCTGCTGGTCCTAAATTCTAAGAACTTTGCTGCCCCTAAATTCTACTACACACTGCCTCTCTTAAATTCTAAAAATTTAGGCTTCCCCTAATTTTTGCTGCTTGGTGCTCCTCAAAATTCTAAAATTTTTGCCACTGCTAAATTCGGACACCTGGCTATGGCTATACCAGTTGTACCTGCTCTGGGGGGGGGGGCACACCAATTGCTCCTACCTGTGGGGAATTAGCATTTTGCATTTTTCTATCTGTCCTAAACAATAAGAATCAATGCTGACACATCTTAGTATCATCTAAGCACACTTAAACTGATGTTCTAAAATCTGGAAATTTTTAAATCTGCTGAATTGCTGAATTCCTAACAAGTCTGGATCTTGGAGTTTGTGTTATATAAAATCTACCAGGTTCTCACATAGCCAAAGAAATGAAATACTTTATTCAAGCAAAAAAGCATTAAAATTAAGATGATAATGTGAACAAAACTTGGTACTTGGTTGATTATCCATCCTTCCATGAAAAGTTGGCAACTCATTTGTAATTTTGTAAATTGGCCAAAAAAAAAAAATTGTTTGGCTTTTAGGTACTTTTCTGTTCATAGATAATGATACAGAAAAACATTTTATAAGAATTTTACTTGAAAATAAGCAAAACTCTATATGGCCAATATTTACATTTTACAACCATATTTTCCTTTGTCTAACACTAAATGAAACAAAAAGCTGTTGAAAAGAAACAATTGTGTATGCTATAAATGCTTATCCGGGTTGGAACTCATTTATATTATTATACACCAAAAAGTCCTCACCAAGTGTTTTATGGCAGTTTTACCAAATGTTGAAATTGGGGGCATGGATAATCAGAAAGTCCCATAAACTTTAAAATAAATAATGATTTTTAATGTGTAAATTAAATTAGAAATTTTATGAAAGCACATTAATTTCCATATGTCAAATGATAAGCAAAAAATAAATTAATAAATAACGATTTCTTACCAACATGGACTCAAACTGAATGTTAATTTGTTCATCTGTCAGAGATTTTAAATTATTTTCTGCATCATTCTGAACTTGGTCAGTAAAATCATCTGACTGAGGTCTCTGATTATGTACCCATTTTCCTTTGTCTTTTCTTGATGCTTTCCCAAGTCCACCAAACATTTCAAGCTATAATTGCAAAGAAAGGTTTAGGGAAAAAGAAAACTGCTTTACTCTTGTATAACCTAAATTCTTTAATAAATTACAAATATTTTAATACTCACTGTATACACTGTTAATTTTTGTAATTTCACAATTTTTAATGTTAGCTTACATAACAAAAACCAGAATACTAAGGCAGATTAATTAGTATATTCTACAGTCACTGAAGCAATTAATTTATATTTCTTTTCCTGCTGATGAATCTTAGATTCCTTCTAGTTATAAACCAAGAAAATTTCAAAAGCATAAAAGCTGCAAAGTCACAAAATTTAGAAGCTACAAAATCCTGAAATCATATAAGAAAGGGGGTTATATTAATCATATAACTACGCTGAATAAATATGTTTTTTTATTATTATTATTTTGAATTTCTTTCAGGTTATCATAATTTTCCAATTTTAAGAAATTTTATTGGGCATAAATTTTCTTGAAAACAACAGCTTTTGACTAAAATCTGTCATTTAGCCATAAATAACTTTAAATATAAATGATAAGTATTTCTGATTTTTGATATTCAATGTCAAAAGAATGCACTTGCAAGAGATTCACATCAAAATAGTTTGTGGGTAATCTTTAACTTAAAAAGTTTTTGACAACTATGGCGCTAGGTAAAACTAAAGTACATTCAAGAGCCCACTTGCCAGTCAATACTTCATTGGTAATTACAATTGATGATCTTGCTGGATTAAGAAATTAATCTAATAATGATGTCCAACTTTAGAGAGTAATCTATGATGAGAATATAGGTTCAATGACTGATGACAACATGGGTGATTCGAATGAAGACCTGGAGGTCAATCGTTGCAAGCCCTATTAAAAACAGAAATACGAGTGCTGGGCAAATAGAAGGATAACAACATAACTTTGAAATATTAAAGACTGAAGATGAAAGGAGAAAAGCAAAATGTTTTGTGGATGTTGAAATGGCAAACTGCGAAGATAATAGAAGATTCTTCTTTTGCAACTGATAAAGCCTCAAAAAATATTCAAGAAGCTCGACACTCAGCCAAATTGTCACAACAAATGGAACAAATTTTATGACTTCCAAAGTTAAAATTTCCAAATGCAAATGTAGAAGAAACCTTTCAAATAAATAAAATAATAAAAATACCAGATGTAAATAGGGGGAAAATTGATAGCAGAAATATTGGAAGCTGTTCTAATTTTTAAGGAAAATAAAAACTTATAATATTAGATAGAAAACATAGCATTTTAAACCAAGAAATAACTTTATTGTCTGCAAAGCTTTTATTTCAGTATAAGTAACCAGATATTAAAAGTTCAAAGAAGTACCAGATATTAAAATAAGTCTGAGAGAACATGCTTTAAGAGTTCTAATTTAGGTACTCAAGGATTTCAGCATTGCAATTGTACCTTAAATCGATGCAAATATAAAAAGTCAAAAATTCTTTGCAACTCCAAATGCCACAGAAGTTCTTCCTACCAATATAAAGAATTGGTTAAAAAATATTCTTATGTGCATACACATTCGTAATAGATTGAATGCACACAGAACTGATGATAGCTTAATAAAATTTATTTTACCAGAAGATACACATTACAGTTCTGGAACTTTACATAATTTTACTCATACAGCACTTCTCTGTATCACAGAGTTCAATCAGTAGTTACACTTCAAATTACAGTCAAAAGTCTTTAATCCAGACGTCCATAATCCGAAATGATCTATAATCCGGACCTCAAAGCTAGAAACTTTCTGCGCATGCGTAAACACATAAAGCGTCTACGCATGTGCATATAACCTTTACGAATGCGCGTTTAATGTATAATGGACGGTATAAGCTAAGCTAAAATTATCTAATTATCTATTTCAGTTAATGTTGCAGATTGCGTTGTTCCTAATCTTCAAATTGGATCTGGCTTATTATTTTTTGCAGACAGTTAGAGCAATTTTATAAAAACAAGCTTGAACTTTCGATTATGTCAAAAAGAATTTCCGATTCTGGAGCTGCCAAAGGATCTACAAAGCGAAAGCATGCTTCGATGACCATCACACAAAAAGTGGAATTGCTGCAAAAAATGGATAAAGGCATATCCTTTATTTCTCTAACCATTCCGAAATCTGTTTATCAATTTCACGCTGCTCTGCGGGGGGACGTTGTGGTGCGCAATGAACTGGAAGTTAATCTGTCAGCACTATTCTTATCTCCTTATCTTCAGGTCAGATGTTTTTATTTTATTCGGCTTATAATTCCTCACTAAATGTAGTATTTCATCTCGATGTACTCTGTCTTTGATATGATTTAAATCAAATTTCTCGTAATTATAAATATCACGAATACACATCAAATAGTTTTCTGGTTGCAATTTTCTAATTTCGACTATGCATAATGTATGCTTTACGCATGTGTGCGTTGAAAGAAATGTTTAATAAAGTAAACAAATAAATATTAAGCTTTTTTTTTTGTAAATTTTGATACCCTTTAGATCATAATTGCTCTTTATTTCATAAATTACGGTTTCATATTTTTAATTTTCTAATTTCTGCATGCCATCTTACCAGATTTAAATTGATGATCTATAATCCGGAATCGCCGAAGTCCCGATGAGTCCAGATTAAAGACTTTTGACTGTAGTAAATCCAAATCATGTCATTTACCTCAATGTTAAATAAAATAGACTTGCCCCTACAATTTTATTTTTTCAGCACAGCTTCATCTCTTTCAAACATTTCATGTTACATTATACAAAAAAAATACTAAAATTTCACTAATATGATTTAAATATATATATATATATAATTCAAAACAATATAATATTGTTATTTATAATTGAAGAAACTAACATTCCAATTTCCAGACAAGGCCACAGATTAGGTGGCTAGACAATGTGGAAAAGTGGTTAAATTCATTGATGTCTGTAGTGTCGCTTCAGTTCCGTCAAGTTTCTAATTAAATTTAGTTAAAGTGGAATGGCAACACCTTCTAGTCTCCGCAAAGAATGAAGTAAACAAACTTCGGTTTTCTGTCATGCGATTGAACGTGCATTTAAAATGTAAATAAATGTTATGAATAAGAATCTATAACTTCGTAAGGAATAAAATATTGGTTCCATTGGAGTCAGAGAAGTGTTATTTTTCTATATTTGCACACTAGACACTTCACTGGTGACCCGGATGTTATCGAATTCTACAATGGCTGATGAAGACGAAACCGAAATTAAAGCAACAACTGCATCTGTCGCCAAGGTAAGTGTTAAAGTTCCTCCTTTTTGGAAGCCAGATCCTAAAATATGGTTTATTCAACTAGAAGCACAATTTAGAAATGCAAAAATAAATGCAGATCAAACAAAATATGATTATGTTATAAGTTCCATTGAACCCGATATTTTGTCACAGGTATCTGATATTTTGCTAAGTCCACCACAAGATAATAAATATGAGGCAATTAAAAACAGACTAATTTCATTATATGCTGATTCAGAGACTCAAAAAACCCAAAAATTACTGAGTGAGTTAGAACTGGGTGATAAAAAGCCATCTCAATTACTGTGTGAGATGCGTAATTTGGCGAGCGATAAAGTAACAGATACTTTCCTAAAAACATTGTGGCTACAACGTTTACCCATTAATATGCGTAGCATTATATCTGTTAGTAGTGAAGATTTGTCAAAAGTGGCTACAATGGCCGATAAGATTTGGGAATTAAACCCTGTTACTCCCCAAATACCTGCTGCATCATCCATAACAGTAAAAACGGAAGTGATTGAAAGTTTACAAAAACATGTTAGTGAACTTAGCTTACAAGTTTCTGCTTTAAACAAGCAATGCCACAGTCGTCCCTATTGTAGTAACCGATCCAAATCACGAGATAGGAGTTACAGTGGTAACAGATCTAGTGATATTTGTTACTATCATAAAAAATTCGGTGATAAGTCATTTAAGTGTAAACAACCCTGCAACTACTCATCAACATCACAGACAAATAGTCCGGAAAACCAGCTCCCCGTCTCTCATTGGCGACGGAGGGGTGCAGCTGAGTCGTCTTTTCATCAGCGACAAAGAATCGGCTACCCAATTTCTAATAGATACCGGGGCAGAAATTTCTGTCATTCCTCCCTTGCCTGCAGATAAAAAAAAATCTCAAAATTAGAACTCTTTGCTGCAAATGGTACGAAAATTAAAACATATGGCCAAAAATTACTCAAGCTTGATCTTGGACTCAGACGATCATTCACATGGCCTTTTGTAATTGCGGAGGTAAACAAACCGATAATAGGCATGGATTTTCTTGCAAATTTTAACATTTTGGTAGATTCTAAAAATCGCAAGTTGATTGATGGTACTACATTCTTAACAACCAATGGAACTCCTTGTTTTCAAAATAACAATAATAATATTCCGATTTTAAATGCCGTAAATGATCCATATAAATGTATCATTAACGATTTTCCTGATTTATTAAAACTGAATGTAGTTAATAATAAAGTTAAAAATCATAACATCGAACATTATATCGAAACCAGAGGTCCACCAGTTTTCGCTAAAGCCAGGAGACTATCAGCTGAGAAACTCAAAGCGGCTAAAAAAGAGTTTGAATTTATGCTCCAAATGGGTTCATGCAGGCCATCCAAAAGTAACTGGTCGAGCCCACTACATCTCGCTATGAAGAAATCAGGTGATTGGAGACCTTGTGGAGACTATCGAGCGTTAAACAACGCCACGATTCCTGATAGATACCCTCTCCCATTTTTAACAGATTGCAGTTCCATTTTAGCTGGAAAAAAAGTTTTCTCATCCACAGACCTCATTAGAGCATACCAACAAATTCCAGTTTGCGAAGAAGATATACCGAAAACGTCCATTCTCACTCCCTTTGGCTTATTCGAGTTCCCATTCATGACGTTTGGCCTAGGAAATGCGGCCCAAACGTTCCAACGTTTCATGAACAGTGTGTTGAATGGACTAGAATTCATGGTTTGCTATTTGGATGACATTCTAATAGCCTCCCCAGATGAAGAAACTCATCGAAAACATATACGAGCAGTCCTCGAGAGACTAAACGAATATGTCCTGTGTATTAATGCGGCAAAGTGTAAATTTGGTCAAGCAAAACTTGCATTCCTGGGATACAAAGTGTCAGCTGAAGGACTTAAACCTCTTTCAACGAAAGTTGATGCCATAAAAAATTTCCCAGAACCAAAGTCATTTACTAGTTTAAGACGATTTTTAGGTATGGTGAATTTTTATCACAGATTCATACCAAATTGTGCGAAATTGCAACAACCGTTAACAACATTGCTCAGTGGTATTAAAAAGAACTGCAGAAAAGAAATAACCTGGACGGCAGAAACAAGAAACGCCTTCCAGATCTTAAAAGATGCACTTATTCATGCCACAAACTTAACTCACCCATCTGAAAAGGCTGAAATATCGCTAACAACTGATGCTTCCAATACTGCCATTGGAGCCGTTTTACATTAGATCGTGAATAATGAAAAGCAACCCTTATGTTTCTTTTCCCGAAATTTGACATCAGCACAACAAAAATATAGTGCCTACGACAGAGAACTCTTAGCCATCTATACAGCAGTAAAACATTTCAAATACATCTTAGAAGGGAGAACTTTTGCAATATACACGGATCACAAACCACTAACATTTGCCTTCCAACAAAATTTGGAAAAAGCTTCACCACGACAAGCTAGACAACTGTCATATATTGGCCAGTTCTCAACCGATATCCGATTCATACAAGGGCATGAAAATACCGTCACTGACGCTCTCTCTCGCATAGACACCATTTCTGTACCACCTGCAATAGACTTACAAACTATAGTAGACTGTCAAGAAGATGACGACTTGGAGATACTAAAAAACAACCCAAACTTAAAAATCTTACAGATCCCTATACCGGACAGCGACAAGAAAATTTACTGTGATACTTCTACAAATTATAATCGACCATACATCCCTGCAAAGTTTCAGCAGAAAATATTTTCTTCAATCCATAATTTATCTCATCCTGGAATAAGATCCATGATAAAATTGATAACACGACGTTTCATATGGCCCATAAAGACTGCCAACTATGGACTAGAGCATGTTTATCTTGCCAAAGATCTAAAGTTCACAGACATACACATTCATCTTTGGGAGAATTCAAAGTACCTCCACACAGATTCCAGCATTTAAACATAGAGCTGGTGGGTCCACTACCTCCTTGCAAAGGATTCAAATATCTTCTAACCATCATCGATCGTTATACACAATGGATCGAAGCGGTACCGTTAGAAGATCAATCAGCAGAATCTATTGCTGAAGCTTTGATTTATACTTGGTTTTCACGCTTTGGAATTCCGAATCACATAACATCTGACCAAGGTCGGCAATTTGATAGCCAACTTTTTCAAGCTTTAGGAAAATATCTTGGTTTTCATACAAACACTACAACTGTGTACCATCCACAGGCAAATGGCCTGATCGAAAGACAACACCGAACTTTAAAAGCAAGTCTCAAATGTCATCTACTCGAATCAAAATCATGGCTGGAAGCATTGCCTTTCGTTCTTTTAGGCATAAGATCTGCCATCAAGGAAGACCTAGGTTGCTCATCCGCAGAACTTGTATACGGAACCCCTTTAGCATTACCCGGTGAATTCTTTTCAACAGTACCTCATATGAAACAGTCTGAATTTTCTCAAAACCTTCAGAAAATAATAAGAGCTATGAAGCCAAGTTCTACCACCACCCATGGAAATAGAACAGTCTTTGTTTCTAAACATCTTTCCAACTGTTCTCACGTATTCCTATACAACAACATTAATAATTCGTCGCTACAGCCTGTCTATCTTGGACCGTATCCTGTAAGAGCAAGAAAGGATAAGTACTTCGATATTGAAATCCAAGGAAAAGTTAAAAGAGTTTCAATAGACAGACTAAAGCCATGTTTCCTAGTGCAAGATTCTGATATTCCTTTCCAAAACTCCCATTCCAAGAAAGTGGAACTTGGGGAAACACCTGCACTCAAGAACACAGAAGAAAATTCAGAAACTCATCATGAAACCAAGACTACTAGAACTGGCAGACATGTGAAATTCCCCAGTCACTTTAAAGATTATCTTCCATAATCGCTGTCACAAGGAAGGGGGTGTGTAGTGTTGCTTCAGTTCCATCAAGTTTCTAATTAAATTTAGTTAAAGCGGAATGGCAAAACCTTCTAGTCTCCGCAAAGAATGAAGTAAACAAACTTCGGTTTTCTGTCACACGATTGAACGTGCATTTAAAATGTAAATAAATGTTATGAATAAGAATCTATAACTTCGTAAGGAATAAAATATTGGTTCCATTGGAGTCAGAGAAGTGTTATTTTTCTATATTTGCACACTAGACACTTCAATGTCAATAGATGGAGGACTGAGGCATTGGAGGGTCAAGATGGCAGAAACTGACTGAGACAAAATCGTAAATAAGAAAAATTACACAATAGTAGTTTGGCCACTGCACTGTACAGTACAAAACAGAATCTAACATAGACGCTAATTATCTGTATAATAAAAACGTTGTTATGATTTTTTATGAAACTAATGATAATTTTAATGAAACTATATGTAAAATTGAATTTTTCTGTATAATGTAACCTGAAAATCTAGAGTAAAGATGCTCTGCCAGAGAAACAAGAATACAGGGGCAAGTCTCTTAGCATGGATAAATGGCTATCTTGTTAATTTGGTGAGATATCGGGAAGCTGGCAAAAATTTTGGCGAGAAAATGTCAAAAGTCACCATTTTGGCCCAGTCCCTTTATCACCATAATAGGTATTGTAATTGAATAAATATAATTGATCACTATATTAGCTGTAACCTTAATTCAACCCTCATTTTGCCTTCCACTAATTTCAAGAAATAGAAAGTACTAGAAATACCGGTTAATCTTTGGATTATGGTAACTTGGCGATTTTTTGGCGACCAACCCTGCTACAGCAACCTGCTAGTTTTTCTTTGGACGCCATTTTGTTTTCACGACGTAAAGGACTTTTTTTTTTTTTTTTTTTTTTTTTTTTTAAATCAACCATTTTTTTTCAACAATCTGCTAGCGGAATTACGCTTATGCTAGAACTTTTATGAAACAAAAGTGCTTAATCATGACGAAGATTAGGTGCAAAATTGGGAAAAAGTGCAGAATCGCAAACTGCTTGCTGTGTTTTTAAGAATTGCATGTACACGGTAACCATGTACACGTCGACCTATTTTCACTTAAAAAAAATCCCAGAATTGCACAAAAATGGTATTGCGCACACTCTTGACTTTATCCATATACACTGCTAAAGTCCTAGCTAGTAACCTTTATCGCCTTACCAAAATGTAGCCAAACTACCTGTTACCATATTCCAAAGATTAGCCGAAATACCTCGACAGCTATGTAAACACTATACAGTCAAAAGTCGTTAATCCGGACTCGTCGGGACTTCGTCGATTCCAGATTATCGATTTTTCCGGATTATAGATCATCAGTTTAAATCTCGTAAGATGGCATGCAGAAATTCTAAAATTAAAAATATGAAACCGTAATTTATGAAATAAAGAACAATTATGATCTAAAGGGTATCAAAATTTGCAAAAAGAAAAAGCTTAATTTTTATTTGTTTACTTAAATAAACATTTCTTTCAATGTAAGTTGTTTAAGTTTTGTTTCGTTTCATGTGATAATACTTTCTCTTTAATTTTATTAAACAGACATAATTTCTTGTTCAGTTACAAAGTTCCGCTGTTCAAGTTCTATAATTGCTGTGTCAAGAACACGGACTAATTTGTCAATCGAAATATTTTCGTTTTCAATAACCTCTGTCACTTTTCTTCGCTATCCGAAGCGAATTATAATGATGAGGAACTTGTTTTAAATCATATCAAAGACGGAGCATATCGAGATGAAATACTACATTTGGTAAGGAATTATAAGCCAAATAAAATAAAAACATCTGATCTTTAATTATATGCCAAATAAAATAAAAACATCTGGGCTGAAGATAAGGATAGTGCTGACAGATCAACTTCCAATTCATAACGCCCCCCCCGAGCAGCCTGAAATTGATAAACAGATTTCGGATTTCAAAACATACTTTCGCTTTAGGTCCTTTACATATTAACAAATATATATCGGAAATTCTATTTGATATAATCGAAAGTTTAAGCTTACTTTTATAAAATTGCTCTTACAGTCTGCAAAAAATAATAAGCCGGATCCAATTCGAAAATTAAGGAACAACACAATCATCAACATTAACTGAAATAGATAATTAGATAATTTTAGCTTATACGTCCATTATACATAAAACGTGCACGCGAAAACGTATTCTGCACTTGCGCACACTCATATGCGCAGTCGTAAAAGGTCTTACGCGCACATGTAAACGCCTATGCGCAAGTGTCAACGCGGCGCATGCGCAGAAAGATTTTAGTTTTGAGGTCCGGATTATAGATCATTCCGAATTATGGGTGTCCGAATTAACGACTTTTGGCTGTATAAAGCCAGAAAGAGAATCTTCCCTCAGCTGCTGTTGTGCTGTTAGTTCAAAGCGATTTCTGAGTATTGAAAGCTTGACCTTTTAGATGCGATTTGCTTGCGCTGCATTTTAACGTTCTTAGCAGTCTGAAGTATAACTACTGATCGTACTGTGTGATACTGTGAACACTTATTTTGGATGCTACGCTGAGTCAATACACATAATCATTTAATAACTTAAATGATAATTCTAGAATGAATTAAGCATAATTTAATTCATAATAATACAAGATGTTAGAGTTATAATATCAAAGCGAACTCATTTTTTTGTTTCCCTTCTTTCTTGTTGCCAATCTACAGAAACTAAACTTCGTAACAACAAATATAAATGAAGAGGGAGCTGCTACATCACTCCTTCATCAGTAACAATATAGTTACGATGCACTCTAAAACTTTCAACAATAGCAAACATTTCAGTGTATATGCAATGTATATTAATCTGAAAAGGAGATATATGTATATAAATATAAAAAATATATGAAATGACAATAATGAATAGCATGTAATTAATCTTTGTAATGCGCTGGAAACCTCACATGTTTACCAGAGCATGTAGCTTTCTTATGACTGTCCAGCAAATCTGATTCTTGTTTTTCAGGTTGCTGATGAGCAGTTAGATTTTCATTGGCCAATGTTTGTGCACTATCTGATTGCTTATGATGTGGAGTGTTCACCTCAGTTAACAGCAAATATGCTGGTTTGGAACTACTCTTATATGCACCCTCAAGACGCCAAATTTCTCGCCAACCACGGTGCCATATTACTATCTAAATTTTTTGTCTACATTTTGAACTTTAAGCCTAAAATGTCCCCAAAAACACGGTTTTCGCACATGAAAAAAACAATCTTTTGAATACACAATTTAAGCTAAAAATCTAAAACAAAAACAAAAAATTTAGATAACAAAAACGTAAAGTTTCTTACCAAAAATATTTGACACGAATCCATGTACACAGCGATATATTTTAACTTAAAAAAAAGGAACAGCTTTAGTATAGCCCACCTTCAAAGTTTGGCGAATTTGGTTTGGCGCCAAAGCACATGAACTACGTTGTTTTGAAAAATGGTTGCCATCCAGATTTTCGACGAAACTCCGTGTTTAAAAAAATGGTGGCCATCTTGATTTCACCAGAAATCGTGGATAATAGAAATAAGTTTATGACTATTATACACGGTTTTAAGAGAAAGAAATATTAAGAAATGATTTATAAAAATGATTAAGGTTAAAAGGATGTAATTTTAAAAACAATACCGGAAACCTTTAGCTATTTCACCTTTAATAAATAATTTGGTGTGACGTCACAATGTATTCTCCATGCTACGCGTAATTTGTATTTTCTCTTTTAAAAAAATAATGAATTGTTTATTATTGTAAATTAACATCAAATTCTTTAAATTTACATTTCTGAGCTTAGGCGTAACTGAAAATAAGTATAATAAATTGTTTATATTTAAAATTATCATGATACAGTAAGCGAATTCTACCAGTTATTACAACGATAAAGAACGTCGCAGTCTCTCATACTTGTATTTCACACAGCTTCCATATTTTCAAAGATTTTTAAGCTTTAGCATTTATACAAATAAAAAAAAGTTTTTTTTAATTAATACTCTGGAACATATCAATTTTATCATATTTACAAATTAACGTTTTGCTACGTAACAACATAATCCCTTATATACCAGTATAATCCCTTATGTACCAGTAAGTAGACAAATTTCATTATTTTCTAAAAATTTTTAACTTCACATTAAGTAAAACAGGTTCTTAAATTTCTAAATCACATTATATTCTTTGTAGGCAGGCATACTAGAATTCTACACATAAATAAATAAAAAATTTAATTTCTCGCAATGAAAGAAAATATTATAAGGAAATAAATACTACAAATTAGGAACACTAAGCAATGCTTAACATACACACACACATACAGTGTCTCACAATAGTGATGGGACACTTGTGCTTTACAAAAGCCAATGCAGTGCGCAATGCCGAGGTCAATTTAATAAAAATACAATTGTTTAGAAATATCAATTTAATAAAAATACAATTGTTTAGAACGGAGCAAAAAATGGCTCACATAAGTGATGGGACACTTACTTTTCCATCAAATATTTATCCAAAAATTTTACTTTATAAAAGGTTTTAATATTTTGTTAGATTTCCTTTTACTTTTAAAACATGATTAAATCTTCTTGGGATGGATTCGACTAACTTTTTTGCGATTTCTGGAGTGATTTTACCCCATTCTTCTTGAAGCATCGATTTTAATTGTTGTTTTGAAGAAATGGTGTGTTTGCGAAATTCTTTCCTGGGTTTTCTCCACACCAAGATTTTACCGTCAGAATCAAATATATTAAATTTACTCTCATCAGCAAATATAACTTCATTCCAGTAATCAGAATTCTCATTTATGTTGGATTTTGCGAAAGCCAGTCTGAGGTTTCTATTCTTTTCACTCACGAAGAATGTTTTCCTGGCTGCTCTACCGTGATATCCAGCAAATCGAATTACTCTTCTAATAGTCTCAGGATTAACAATTACTCCATATAATGCTTGTAAATCAGCAGCAACTTTGGGAGCACTCATTCTTGGATTTTTTTTAATATTTCGAACGATAATTCTCTTTAGTCCATTGGATAGCTTTGATGGTCGGCCAGGTCTTCTTTATCCTGAATCATATGATTCTTTTTATATCGTTTAATGATATTAAAAGCTGTTGAATGACTCAGGTTAACGGTTTTAGCAGTTTCTCTAATAGAATTTCCACGTTCAATATGCAACTTAATAACTAATTTTCGAATTTCAGGGAAAGTTTCTTTTCGTTTAGCATTCATGGCTGCACAGAGATAAAAAACACAAATATTCCAAAACAAACTGGAGAGAAATACTGCAGACGATTGCGATAAATTATTGCCAATTGCTTTGAGTAAAAATAAAAACCCCAAAAAATATTTTTATTGCTTACTTCAGACGATTTTTGTTGCATAGTACGTAGTAGTATCTAATGGTGTCCCATCACTTATGTGAAACATTTTTTGCTCCGTTCTAAACAATTGTATTTTTATTAAATTAATATTTTGAGAAAATGTATGTGATGTAATAATTGTTACTAAATTTAAGTATGAAACACACCCACAAAAAATTTTTACATGTTTTTTTAATTTATTTTATTACAGTTTCCTTTTGTAAAGCACAAGTGTCCCATCACTTTTGTGAGACACTGTATTATCAAAGAACTCATATTATCAAGTGCGATTACGTTTGCAAACACTACGTATTATAATAATGAGGTAAAAGTTACTTATAGGGTCAAAGTTTACAGTTTTGCTACTGTTGAGTAGATCGTCGGGCTATCGATATATATCGTAAGTCGGAAAGCATTATAAACATATCAAAACCAAAACATTAAAATACAATTTAAATGAAAAATGATGTCTTAAATATAATTCACAATTAAAACAACAATACAAATTTAAAATACACAAACGATATGTTAAACATTGCATATAAAATACATTACATTACAGCTCGTCATCACACATTATCTCGTTTTCCTTTGTACACAACGAAATTCGCCCGAAAAACATCAAAGCTCGGTGTCCATGTACACATCCATCTATTTCCACCTTAAAAATATCAGAGAATTGCACAACCTCGGCAGTGCGCACTACATTGGCTCTGCCCATGTACACATCGATCTATTTTCACTTAAAAAAAATCCTATAATTGCACAAACTAGGCACCGCGCACTACATCGGCTTTGCCCATGTACACATCGATCTATTTTCACTTAAAAAAACATCCTAGGATTGCACAAACTAGGTACCGCGCACAACCTCGGCATTGCGCGCTGCATTGGCTTTGCCCATGTATATAGCGATCTCTTTTTACTTAAAAATCAGAAATTGAATAGACTCTGCATTGCTCATATACTAAAAATCTGCTTTCACTTAAAAGAAATCGGAGAATTGCAGAAATTCGCGCATAAGCAACTCCATTAATTCGCGTTGGAAAAAAAAAAAAAAAAGTTTCTAGAAAAATTGAGTTTACTACAGGCGAATCAAGATCCTAGCCTAATTGATTTCTCAGCCGTACATTTCTTGCAAATACTACCATTCGATGACTTTTCTGACTAACTAACCAGCATGGTATCTTAAATTTTTCACAGAAAACGTTATCCTTCAATAATCGATAATCCATCAAAAATCCTCTAAAACGTTCATACTCTATTGTTAATTCATACATAAAATATCTGTTTCCAAAATTTTACGCTTGTTTGAAAACTCCCACCTTAAATTTTCCTTTATAATCTCCTGATATTTAATTACAACATCACTAACAGCAGTTTTAGAGCAAGCAATAACTAAACGCAAAAATATCACCTCAAGTAGCCAAAAATATATATACAAAATAGTATTCACGGTATCTGAGCGTTAAACAATCGCCAATAACAGTGTTACGAATTGTGTATTTAGATATTAATTTTAGTAGAATTCTAATTTAAAATGCTGTATTTCCTCCTGCAACGCAGCGTGAGACAAATTTTAAGAGAAATCTATACCGGAAAAGTAAGAATACAAGGCACGTGCATTAAACTTTGAGTAAACGGATATGTCGGTAATTTGTATTGAAATTGAATAAATGTAACTGACTACTAAATTAGCTGTAACCGTAATTCCATCCTCTTGTTTACATTGCGTTGGGTTACCAGATCATATCATTTATCGCCGCTCTTGGTGATATTTTTTTTTTGTTTAAAATTCCAGGTGGGCTATACTAAAGCTGTGCCAAAAAAAATCTAGGAATTGCACAATGTAGGCAGCAAAACAATCTACAAACTACGCACACCTCGCTTTAATAAATTAACATAACAAAATTAATTTCAAAGAATACCAAGTACACAGCATTCTGTTTCAACATTAATAAATATCTACTAATTGCAGAATCTAGGCACTATGCATTAATCAACAAAATTAATTAAAATAATTAAAATAAATTTCAAACAATTAAAAAAAACAATAATGACAGAAATTCATACTAAAAAAACAATGAACGTAACATTCTACAAAATAAGAACAAGAATGAAATAAAATGCACTTACCATGAATTAATTCTTTTTCGAACAGCAGAAATACTAATTTCATGCCACCATGTAATCACTATCGTACTTACATGACAGCCGGACACTATATCCAGAAAATTCATACTTTGGTTCACAAATAAATGTTGAAAACCTTCTTTTCCTAAATCCTTGTAAGATTTCCAGCCATGCAAAAAAATAGTTGTACAAGGCTCAATCCACTCTTTAATACACTGCATCAGCATTTCCTTACTTCTATCATGCACAGCCACTACAAATAATCTTCCAGACCCTCCTGCAACCCCGTCTCTCATTGCAACATAGGCCATTCCAAAACACGCACGAACAAGGAATTAAAACATTCCAGCAAAAGTGTATTCAACATCTAAAGGGTTGCCATACAACACATAATCATGCCAAAAACCAGCACAGAACACATATCGCCACATTTGGTGATCTTAGGGCGCATATAAGAGTAGAAACGCTGGTTTTAATCTGTCTATAGATATATTGACATCTCTGCGTTTGATGATCACAATAAAATACTTGTCGTATCTCTTAACAACTGGAAAGAGTCCATCATCAAGAGATTTTAATGGTTTTCAAATTCTATCAATGCGTATGAAAACATGATACAAGTCGTTATGGACAAAAACTTTGAGAAGGATTTCGGCGAGTTTCTTTTAACACTTCCACTTGTTTCTGTAGTTCTTTAGCAAACATCTTGGTATACAAGATATCTTGTGGTTTGTTGAAAAATTCTCCAGGTAACCTGATACATTTTCCATAAAACATCTGTGCAATGGTGTAATTTGTATCACCACGCAGAGCCAATCTTAACACTAACACAGCTGTTGACAATAGAATTGTGTGCTCTGATTGCAGCCTTTAAAGTTCGGTGGATCTTTTCAATTTTTCCATTACATTGGGGATGATATGCCATTGTTGTGCATACTTTAAATCTCCAAATAACACCAATGTTTTGAAAAGTTCAGATCGAAACTTATTACCTTGATCAGTGATTACACGGTATGGCATTCCAAAGACTGAAATCCAGTGATAAATTCTCGAGCTACTGTTTCATCATTCATTTGCTCAGGAATAACTTCTAACATGTGAATCAATCAATGCATTTTAGGCATTGTGTTTTCCCTTCACAAGTAGGAAACAGGGTTATAATATCAATGGGACTAATACTGAATCTATCACCTACTCCTTTAAAAGTGGCAATTTGTGCACACATATGTGTGGAAATTTTTTTTTTTTTTTTTTTTTTTTTTTTTACAATGGATACAAGTTTTGCCTACTGGGTTATATCCTTTCAAATGTTTAGCTAAATAAATCTGGAAGTATTTGTTTAAATGTAGACTTCACACCAAGGTGAGCTAAGCTGTGAAATTTTGCAAGTATGTGCTTCCAAAAATCTTGAGGTATAAATGGACAAATTTTTGCTATTGAAATACCACACCAAAGTAGTTTACCAGTGTCCAAAGGATACGACTTAAAATGTAAAGATAGTTTTGAGCATAGCTCGTTGAGATCTTTATTATTGATTTGTGCATCCGCAATTTTATCATAATCTTTTTCTTTTCTGCCAATGTGATATATATCTGTTGAAAACTCCGAGATATATTGTTAATGACGAACCTGTCTAAATAAGGCCTTCTCTGTCTTTTTTTTTTTTTTTTTTTTTTTTTTTTTTTTATGAAAAGCCAACATCAATGTTTTATGGTCAGTGTAAATTAACTGCCTCCTTCTAGAATGTGGCTGAATTGTTTGATCAAGAGGTATACTCCTAAGAGTTCCTATCATAAGTGCTATATCCTTTTTGAGGACAGTTAACTTTTTGGGAAAGAAAGCTATGGGTTTCCAATTGCCTTCTTCCCACTGTTGCAGTTCAGATCCAACTGCATAGTTCGAAGCATCATTGAACAGAGCTAATGATGAGTCAGGATTAGGAAAACAATGCAGCATTTGCCAGATCTTTTTTTTTTTTTTTTTTTTTTTTTTTTTGCATTGGTCAAATTTTTCTTTTGCTTCCTCGGTCCATGGTATTTTGCTTTTATCTTTTTTTCTTCCCACCTTTTAAATACTCATGGAGGATTGACTGATTTTTGGCAGCATCCTTGATACATCACCTATAGAATTTAATTAGACTAAGAAAAGTACGCAATTCGTGAATGGTTTTAGGTAATCTATAACTCAAGATAATATTTACTTTTTTAGGAAGAGGTTTCGAGACTTTCCTAAATTCACAATAATAAAAGATGACATTAGAGTTACAATATCAAGGGGAACTCATTTCTGTTTCATTCTTTCTTGTTGGCAATCTACAGAAACTAAACTTTGCAACAATAAAGATAATATTAAAGGGAACTGCTATACACCTGTATGAGTATTTCTGCAAACAATTTCAGAACTTTCAGAAGTGTTTCTTTTGATAAAATAAATTTTATCAACCTCTCATCATATGTATTTGTATTTAATCTCTTATGAACCACATAGCATCACAATACCAAATAAACCACGTTACTGTATTAATTTAAAAGTCAAACAACAAAAATCGGCATTATATTTTTGTTGTTTGATTTCTAAATTAATCTTTGTTCAGTATGTTATTTTAAACTAAATTAGCATTCTGATATGTTTAAACATAAGGTCATATCTTGAATTCAACTATAGAAAGTTTCTCTTTTTGTAGTGGATAAGTAATTAATTCATTACACTGAGCAGTTAGGCCTGGCATGTTTTACACAATGTAATAATTCAACTAATAATAATAAATCTTAATAACTTAACATGATTAAGATAAAATAACACACCGAACAAAGATATATGTGAAAGCGACAAATGAACACAGAAGACAAAACAATAAAAATATGCAATGAAGATCATATAATAAATTCTATATACAACTACTTTGTATTATATTCTACTTTCACACAAATATACAAAATAAAATGCATAGGTTTACCAAATTCCCACTTCTCTTGTCCTTTGCTGACATGTTTGCCTGGAAGAAGAAGAAAAAATTCAGATTAAATCTATGAAATCAGCAGCCAGTTAAAATTAAACAAATAAAAAATATATTATTAGGTAAATTGAAATAGTGAAAACTATGTATTATTTGCTTTTCTTTAGCTTATGTCGATGTACATACAAGGGTTGGAACTTTAATAGTGGCAACACAGCTGAAAAAATGCTATGCAACAAAACCAAAGAATATCGCGTATACTACACATCAACTACATACCTACCTTACCTCTCAGCAAAAAGACTCGTCCTGCCTATGTCACGCGCATGCGGAGTGACAGGAAGAACGGATCCTTGTATTAGCTCGCGGTCTAAAGTAAGTGTTGTCAGGATGTTTTCAAAACCAGAACAACGATGTTGAATAAAAATTGAATGTGCCAGAGGTCATACAGCACGACAGTGTCATCAAGGGCTTCAAGAGGCTTGCAAGGAATCTGCATTGCCTTACAGAACTGTAGCAAGATGGGTGAAAGCATTCAATGAAGGACGCCAAAACGTGGCAGACATGCTGCGGCCAGGTCGTCCGAGTGTCAGCGATGCAGACACTCGGACGACACTGTTGCCGCACTAATGGACAGTGATCGCCGCCAAACGATTCGTCAGCTGGCCGGATAATCAGGATTAACGCATACGACTGTGCTGCACATTCTGAAGGAATGCCTGTCCATGAGAAAAATTGCTTCACGATGGGTTCCACATCAATTGATGGAAATGCAGAAATGGCTACGATGCGATGCTGCCCGAACCCACCTGGAGCACTATGAGCACGAAGGAGATGATTTTTTACGCCGTATCATTATGCTGGATGAGACTTGGGCCCGATCGTACCAGCCAGAACTGAAACGCCAATCAAACGAATGGCGTCATCACAGGTCACCACAACGTTCAAAATTTCGTGAGAACCCCAGCAATGTGAAAGTTATGGTGATTCTCATGTACGACTGTGATGGTGTCATCCTAACGCATACCGTTCAACCACAGCAGACCGTCACTGCGCAGTATTACTGCTCATTTTATGAGCACAATCTCCGACCAGCTTTGAGAAAAAAACGGCGACACTTTCTGCAGAACACTCCTCTCATTTTGCATGACAATGCTCGGCCACATGCAGCGCAAGCGGTGACTGATTTGTTCAAGCGATGGGGCTGGGAAGTTCTTTACCATCCACCATACTTCCCAGATCTAAGCCCTTGTGACTATGACTTAATTCCTAAGATGAAGGAACCACTTCCTGGCACTCGCTTCCAAACTGTTCCCGAGATTCTTGCAGCAGTAGACCGGTCCATTCAAACTATCTACAAAACAGGCGCTGCTACAGGTATTCTGCGACTTCCACATCATTGGAAACGGGTTGTACACAATGCTGGCGACTATATTGAAGGACTGTAAAACATGGTGACATGAATCACTTTTGTATTCCTTGTAAATAAATAGTTGCCACTATTAAAGTTCCAACCCTCGTATATTAGTAATTCCCAAAATATGCTATTGTTAGAGAATTTTCAAAGAATTACAAAAAGCTTTGAAATTTTTGTCTTACTGTGTAACTATGAATATTTATTTTTAATTTAATTTATGCACATTAATTATCTGTTAATAGCTCCATTTAGACTGGAGTTTCTGATGGATCTTCTCCAATGAATTTTAACGTTATTCAAGTGCAAATGAGATGATGCATGGCATTGGAGATATTTTGGTACTTTTCTGTTTTGCCGGCGCAAGCGTTAAAGTCGCCAATAATGGTACAACCGATGCCAAATGGAATATTCTCGCTGGTAACCTTTTACGTCTCATTTTCAAAACAAGTCGCAGCTTTTTCTTATCCGATTGATTGTTTCTTTCAATACTGGCATATAATTACATAGAATTTTTATCAGATAGTTCAGTTTTATGTCTAAGGCCATTTTCGGTAATTAAGTCAATTATGATGCAATTACAGCGCTTATCCGAAGCTGAAAATATAGAAAAGGTAAAGTCAAGAATTAAATTCATCAATTCTAACGAGAATACATTAGCGAAGTAAAGCACTGCAGTTTTACATAATTTCTGAGTACAAATTGAAATATTTCTCGCATTTAAACTTGTGTTCCAAACTAAGATTTAACTTGAAATTAATGTAGATAATTACTGAGAGCATTAGATTTTTGTAGAGTAGTTCACGTGAGATGTGCGCTGGGGTCACATGATATGAACCGGCGAATCAGGATGTTGAACCATGAAAGTATAGTAAATTCTTAAATTAATGTCTTTTTACAAATTGTCTTTATTTATTGGCTTTTTATAAAATTTTAAGCGATATTAAAATGTTTATGCCTTCAAAAAAAGAATTCTTAGAACTAACATTTTTTTAATATTTTTTATGCGTATACTGTATGTTGTTGCCAATAAAGTCTGCTTGGCGATATTTGCGCTGGCGAAACGGAAAAGTACTGATATTTTTTTAACTTGCTTAGAAGACTGCAACTTAACATCAAACATAAATAGTAATGTAAAATTTAATTAGATGGCAGAAATCCTGGGTAAAGGAATTTTTTTTCCCAATACTTTATTGCAAATTTTAATTAAAGAGGCAGTAAATGCAGTATTTTAGACCCCATAATAATTTATTACGTCAAATCCTGATTAACCAAGCCCTGTCTAAAAAGAAAATTAAATTTACTTACTGACGAAGTGATGGAAAATTACCATAAAAAACCAACACAGTTAAAGAAAACTATCCATGAAAAATGTGAAAGAAAAGGAAAATATGTATGAAAAAACAGAGGTAATAGCAGATACATTTTGGAGTTATTTTTAATGAACTACTTTAGTACTTTCCTAGCTGACCAGAGAGGAAAGTGGTTAGTGACTCAGACTGCTGTACCGAAGGGTCCAGGTTCGAATATCGGAGAAAGCATGGATATAATTTGTCCATTTGTTCATAGAGGCAACAGAGGCACACCTATTAGATGCCTCCATAGTACACTGGCCACAACTTCTGGCCTTAGTAGTGGCCAATGCCTACAAAAAACTAGAGCCCGCCATTAAAAAAAAATAAAATAAAACTTTAGTACTTTCAATGTTCCAGGATTAATCACAATTCTGCATTAACCATGGACTCGTCCCTGGTATTATTCTACTTAATACGAAGTTAAATGTATTACATTCATATAATTATTCTCGTGATATCCAAAAAACTTGACAAAATACAAAATCCAAACCTCCGGAAGAGTAGTGTTTTTATTTATTTATATACATATATATGAAAAATAGGAGAAAGAGTAGTTTCTGAGAATAGCATCTTGTCTTAGCATATACTTAATACATCATGTATGCACAGCTCATTTTTTCATAATAAAGCATGCGAAGGAATCCCCTTTGGCACTAAATAAAACACCTCCAAAATATCAAGATGGTGATCAAAGATTAAGATAGTATATATCAAAATAATGATCATATATTAGATCATAAAGCTGGAATCAAACAGCATAACTTAACTTTTTACATTATGATCACATATAGAATTGATACTAATGATAAAATATGGTACCTAAGATTTTCAAATCTAGGTGCGATATTTGATCAGCTATAATTTTTAATTTCAAACCTTCATAATTCATGCAGAATCTTGTTTTAATAACAGATTTTCTATTTCAATGGAAATTAAACCCTATATATATATATATATATATATATATATATATTATATACTATACATTATTATATTGGAAACATAAGTTAACTTGAACAGCTATGTAAAACTTATAGTCGTTTCTTTCAAAAGTGCACTGCTAATTCAATAAGATTGCAAGAACTCAAAAATACTAGTGACACTGTATTAAAAATAATTTTTGCACCATTATACAATTAATATGAGCATAAAATGCCTGATTTAACTCTGGTACATTATCACTCATGCTCAGATTTGATAAAAAAAAATTTTGAAAGCAATACTTACTTGGTTATGTATATAACAATATTAAATTTTCAGCTGTCACAGTACAAAACACTATTCTTTTCAAAACTATGCTTCAAGTTTTCTCTTCATATGCTATGCATAAATGTATTTAAAACAAGTACTTTATCAGTATGTCCTTCAAAGCATAAATTAGTCATCAGATATTGTTAAAATGTATGCACCCCAAATCACCTTTCGGCAACAGCAAGAAGCTGGACGAGTAACAAAATATTAACTTGGGCGTATCAGGTGCGGCGATTGAGTACATAATTCAAATTTTAATACAGAATCAGTGGAAATGAACCATATCAAAAGATGTACAATAATGTTATCATAACGGCAACTTTAGTGTTAAAAAAAAGTTTATACAGTGCGCCAGTTATAAGAAAAGTATGTAAATACCACACACGAATCTTGTTTCCGTGTTTAAACTTGTTGCCAGATTTCATTCACGTAGCAAAGCATGAATCATTTCCATAAAAAGATATTTTACGAATATTTTTTCTTACTGGAAAAGGGGGTGGGGAGTCCTGACGTAATATTACCAAAATTTCCTTTTGTGATTTTACTATTGTTATGTTGACATAGATTAAGCTGACAGAAAAATTTTGGAATAATCTATGAACGGTTGTCAGTGTATCTCATCAACGAGTTCTCGAGCTTTTTTCGTATGCTATATTATTTTTATTTATAGCAATAATTTATATCCAAATGTCTCCGAAACAAAACTCTCCGTCAAACTGCAAATGCGAAGATAAAGATAAAAGAGAGCCCCAGTATGTATGCAAAATATGCGAAGAGAACAAGGAGTGTAAGAAATGCGGGCATCATCCTGAAAGTATACTTATTGATTTTTTGTTGATTTATTATAACATATAAAATATTTGCCCATATAAAAAAGATTTTGTTCCTGTTGCAGTGCTTTCAAATATTATTGCTCTTCTATATACTTTTTTTTTTTTTTTTTTTTTTTCAGTCATTCATAAAAATTTCGCTCCAAGTTCTAAAACATACTCTTTATTTAAAAATTCAAATCGAAATCTCTCATACAAAAATATTTCATGATTAAAATTTAAATTAAGTTAAATTCCTTAGGCTAAAAGTAATTTTTAAAATTAAACTTTCAACCTAGAATTTTAGATCGAGTGCACTGAATTTAACATCTGTAACACAGCCAGATCAAGCTTTACAGCTGTATAAAAGAAACGCTTTAAGTAACCACATCGAGAGCTGTATGAGAACCTAATTAAGAGCTAAATCAAAGTAGGATTAAATTGAGCAGTCATATCAGAGTCTGATTAAAACTGTTAGAAGCTCTAAGCCAGGGATGCACAACTCAAATCTGTAAAGGGTCATTTAAGGAATGTTGAAATTGGTTAAGGCTGCACTTTAGAATATTTTATCAGTAACTCTTATTATTATGTTTAAAAAATATCAACCCAAACATTTGCACTTTATATTAATTACCTATAAAAGTAATCAAAAACTTGAAAAATGATGTACTGTTTTGATTCTGACTTTAAATATTAATATTTACAGAATTGCAAACAATGATTTGCAAGTTTACGTCAACAGAAAAAAGAATTCGTTTACAGTAAAGAAGCACACGATTCCAAATGCAAATGAGAAAATGAAAATTTAAAATATTATCGCCTTATCCTAAGTATATAATCAGATTGTACCAAATAATTTAACTTACTTTCACAACTTCGATGACAAAAGAACCTCTTGAATCAAAAATTGTTCATTGTTGAACTGTTGAAACTATTAAAATTAAAAATGTTGAAACGAAACTTGAAAAGCGGAAAAACATGTTTTGACAGTAGCATCGTCTCGACTCACTTACTGCTCTTTTGGCAGCTAAAAAACTTTTTTCTTTTTCTTTTTTTCTTTTTTTTTCTTTTTTTTTTTTTTAGTCCAAAGGGGCTTTGTCTCTGAAGGACTATTGTTTTCGTTTTGCGATTTTGTGTCGGACTCATAAACGTCGGTTCACTTTTCAAACTGTTGCCACAAAATGTTAGAGTCCTGCATTATATTTGAAGAAATTAAATAATGAAAAATCTGCATAAATGATTGTCTATTTCTCGCATTGTGATAAAACAATGGTACATAGAGCCATCGAATTTTGAATGACGAAATCCTACTGCGAATATGGGCATCTGAAATCCCAAATTTGGAATTTGTTTTATTATAGATTTTATATTTTGTAAAACTTTAACGAATTTTTGATTTACAAACTCAATGCTTTAAAAGCGAGAAATGGCAACGTTATATAGAAAAAAAATACTTTTATCTCCAGCTCGCGAGACTGTGTATATCGGAAATTCTAAAGATATGCTTAATTTAACATTATTTTGCGATATTGCTCTTGAACTGAATTTTATGGTTTAAGTGCAAAGAACATGATATTTAATAAATAAAGGTAACACTCAAAACGTTAAAAAAACGCCCCTTTGGACGTAATTTAAAATCTGAAACATTTCAGTTTTTTTTTTTTTTTTTTTTTTTTTTTTTTTTAGTCCAAAGGGGCTTTGTCTCTGAAGGACTATTGTTTTCGTTTTGCGATTTTGTGTCGGACTCATAAACGTCGGTTCACTTTTCAAACTGTTGCCACAAAATGTTAGAGTCCTGCATTATATTTGAAGAAATTAAATAATGAAAAATCTGCATAAATGATTGTCTATTTCTCGCATTGTGATAAAACAATGGTACATAGAGCCATCGAATTTTGAATGACGAAATCCTACTGCGAATATGGGCATCTGAAATCCCAAATTTGGAATTTGTTTTATTATAGATTTTATATTTTGTAAAACTTTAACGAATTTTTGATTTACAAACTCAATGCTTTAAAAGCGAGAAATGGCAACGTTATATAGAAAAAAAATACTTTTATCTCCAGCTCGCGAGACTGTGTATATCGGAAATTCTAAAGATATGCTTAATTTAACATTATTTTGCGATATTGCTCTTGAACTGAATTTTATGGTTTAAGTGCAAAGAACATGATATTTAATAAATAAAGGTAACACTCAAAACGTTAAAAAAACGCCCCTTTGGACGTAATTTAAAATCTGAAACATTTCAGTTTTTTTTTTTTTTTTTTTTTTTTTTTTTTGGTCTTTTTTAACAGCACAACGTTTTTGCTTATACTTATATGTATATCGCACATCCATTTACGTGTAATAACACAACAATGCAACTTTTCCAAAAACAGGGAGATTTTGTTACAATTACAAAACTGAATTACGAAAGTATCGCAAAATAAAAAATTAAAAAAAAAAAAAAAAAACTACTAACTCAGCACAAATGGAAAAAAATTGTTGCAATTTTTTTTTTTCCTTGCAACAAAAGCGATTTTTTTTCTTTCAAATAAAAATTCTGCTTAAAACAACCAAAATGCACTCAGCAAAACATGTTTTATAGCTTTAATCAATTCTTTTTTCTGGTCGCAAGCCACATTATCAAAAGATTAATTACGGGCCGCAGAAAATCTCCCGGCGGGCCACCGTAAATTGAGCATCCCTGCCCTAGGCACTTAAAGATTTGGGTGCCCTCACATATATTTATGCCAGTTTTATTCTTATTTCTTCGTTCCTGGCTTAGTTTAGCTGCATTATACATGATAAAACTGGCAAAACTGGAAATTATATGGTTTCCCTTTCTTTAAACTCTTTTCTTGGTGCTCCCTTTCCTTGATGTTCTAAGCACGTGCTTAGTTTGTTTATTGTAAATCCAGCTCCGAGTTACCTTATATATTTTTAGCCCAAAGGGGCTATTAATTTCCAAACGGGATTTCGCGTTTATTCACTTTTCAAACTGTTGCCACAAAATAATATCTCCATGAACTATACTTAAAGAAATTAAATAATAAAGAATCTGCATGCATGCATGAATGTTTCTCGCAATATGAAGAAGCAACGGTGCCTAGAGCCATCACCTTTCGAATAACGTAGTCCTCCAACCGAACATGGGCACCTGGAGGCCCGAATTTGGAATTAATAATTTGTTTTATTATCTATTTAAAATTCTGTAAAACTTTAACAAATTTTTATTAACAAACTCAACAATTTCAAAGTGAATAATGGCAACACTGTACGGGGGAAATTTTTTTTTTCGTCTAGAGCGCGCGAGACGCTGTATGGGAGATTCTAAACATATGCTCTTTTTAAATTATTTTGTGATATTGCTGTTCAATTGAATTTTATTGTTTAAGTGCAAAGAACATGATATTTAATAAATAAAGAAAACGAAAGAAAACATTAAAAACACGCAGTTTTGGGCGTAATTATAAAATATGAATGCTTTCAGATTTTTTTAATACTTTTTAACTTTTATTTTATTTATTTATTTTTATATTTTATTTTATTTATTTATTTTATATTTTTGTTTATTTCATATGTTTACATTTTTATGGATTCGTTTTACCGATAATATTAATGCGGATAATATATTCGTTATATTTTATTTGAATTAAGATTATGAGTTGATTTAAATGATAGATTTTAGATTTCAATTTGTTACTTTTTTATTGTTATATACATTATGTTTCGGTGAAACTGCAAGACAAATTTTGGAAGAGTTATTTTTAACTATTATTGTTAATATTCAGAATGATGAATTTAAAAGTGGATTAAGAATTTTGTAGCCCCAAATTATTGGCAGTATAAAAGAACAAAATTCGAAATGATGCCATCACAAGTGAAAGAGGAAGAGATCATTCAGTTCACCAATATTTTTACCTTTTTCGAAGTTCATACTTTACAGTACGTTTTCTTATTGCCTTTCTCAAGAATTTTAATCCTGTCAGTGGTTGCTAAAAATTTAGTTTCTAGGTTTAATATCTACTTTAAATTCGATATTTGGAATTTATAGGGAAGAATTGGAAGATGTTCTATAATTAGGAAATTATATTTGTTTGTTTCTATTCTCTAGCAGAAAAGCGAAATTAACCTTTCTCTGTATGTAATTTTGGTTTCCAATTTTCGTTTCTAAAAACTTCTGTGCACTTTATATGAAATTAAGTGTTAGTATTCAGTTACATGTGGGCTTACCAGCGGCTGAGCGGTAAAGTCGCTGAAAACTGGTAGTTCGGGTCCAAGGTTCGAATTCTGCGAACAGGCTGGCTGCATGGGCGTTTCCGTGTTTTTCCCATGTGTAACGTGTATACCAGTCAGTTTACCTTAGAAATGTCCTCCACGAAAGCATCCTTCGCCTTAGGCAAATAGCTCTCGAGGTTTTGCCTTAATTACGTAAACCAAACCAAACCAAACCAAACCAAACCACTTACATGTGTTTCGCAAATATTTCTCGAAGAGTCTCCCTTTTCGATAAATCCTTTATTGCTCGTACATGGTAGCCAGATTTTCTCATCAATTCGTATCACTGATGTGTCTTTACATTTCTGTTCTTCTCTATAACTATCGAAAACAAAACAAAACAAAATCTTTGAAAATTTTTGAAGGGATACAATGTCATCGTTGCCTTCAGTATTTCGCAGGTTTCAACTGGTCCTTTTTCAAAAATCTAACTGCAGAGTTTAATATTAGCCAGCGATCAATAAAGAGCATTTTCATGTATCGCTAGTCACAAGATATCTGACTTAAAATATTCAAATATGTGGTCGGGATCATGTGAAGCGACTCGATGATTACTGTCTTACAACAAATAAGGATTCCCCACACTGGGAACTAGAGGTCTATTGAGTACACTTTGGAACTATTCGCCGCTCATTAACTTTCGCTTTCTACAACTTGCCGCTCATTAACAGTAAACACGATAATAAGACTTCGACTGGGATGGAATCACGTCTAAGACGGAGTGAAGGTCGACAAGAATCGAACGAGCATGAGATCTGGAGAATCGACACAAGAATCAAACGAGCCGTTAATCTCTTGCACTCATCTTTCAAATGTAGTTTTGAGATTCCCTAAAGTCTCCATTCTACATAGAACTGGCAATAAAATTATTTCATGAAAATGAGAAATGATAAAAATTAGAACTCACTTTTAACATGGATAAACATTCTTTTCTGTCCTAAAATGGAATCGAACTTTCTTTGCACTCTCCCAACAAGAACTCTCGGTGGGTGAACTCTAAAAAGACTGCCCGTATTTTTTTTGACGAATCACTGTTCTCTTGCTCAGTAAAGTGAATCGGTTCTTTGAATCAGTTTGCAAATAGAACGACCCTATTGGGAACACTATACAAGAATATTTTCTCACGAATTCAACACTCGACTTTCAAGTCATCGTGAAGTTTACTTCACACATAGCCTAATTTTAAAGAATAAATGGTTATATATTCTAATATTTACTATTGCATATGAAATAATAAGAAGAAGAATTAGTCATCCTCCCAAGTACTGACCGCACTCGACGATGTTTGGACTTTGGTGATCGGACGAGAGCCGGTGCTTTCAGTGGGTTTTTATAATGAACCTGCGGCATCTCTCGAACTTTTAGCATGCTAGTGAACTGTTACAGAAGTGAAATCCTTTTGAAATGTAATATTTTATACTTAAATCGCTCGGATCCGTAAATAAGTATAAATTTTACAGTCAGTTTTGACAGGGGTTTGACTCCTGTGCCCGAGTATCCTGGCTACCTGTGTTTAGTACTCTGATTACACCATTGAACCCCCGTGATGAGAATTATTGATAATCGCGAGGTATTTTGACTTGTCTGCTATTTAATCAAGTTCAAACTCTATTAAAAATAATGCCTGAATCTGACTGAATTGGAGGCTTGAGGGAGAAACAGCAGGCATATCGAAGTATATTATTTATATTTACAGATAAGCCTTTAATCTTCATAAAAAGTTGCCTAATTTTATCCTTCTTTTACAACATGCATTAAAAAAAAAAAAAAAAAAAAAAAAAAAAAAAAAAAAGAAGCGTAAAATTTCATACAGTAACTGAAACTTTAGAACTTTTTAATCATCATATTTTAACCGTGAACCGGAAGTTTTAATTAAACGAGTCCTTATTTTTATCCTTATTCCATCCTTATTTTTATTTTAATAGGATGCAGCTGAAAAATAACCAAATATTAATTATGTTTTCGAACTGCATTAAATAACGACAAATCAAACGTCTTATTAGGAAGCCCTTTGAAATAGAAACAAATTGTTTAATTAACTAAAATTTGTTACAATTTTTGAACAAGAATTGTTCCATACAAACTACATTTTCTGAGCTATGGGTGTGTGTGTGTATTTAATTATGGCAAAGCACACTAGGGCTATCTGCCTAAGGGGAGGGATGCCTTCGTGGAGGACTTTCTAAGGGAAACTGGCTCGTATACACGTTACACATGGGAAAAACCACGAAAACGCCCATGCAGCCAGCCCGTTCGCGGGATTCGAACCTCAGACCGAACTACAAGTGTTCAGCGACTTTACCGCTCGGCCGCTGGTGGGCCTCTGAGCTATGGGATTTTACTTGATCTGAGAACGTTAATTAATCCATAACTCCAATAAAAGTAAAGTGAATTATCGCTAGGTCTGGAGTAACTACAAAATCGTGGAAAGGTTTAAACAACTTTTTTATTTAAACAGAATTTAGAACATAAATAAATTTTCTTGCATTAACAATACTAGCCACAGCTCGTGGTGATGCAATTAAAGAAGCAGTCAAATTCAAGTTAAAACCTGGAACAGTGGTCAAAGATTACAAATCTTACTTGAAGCTGGTTCTTCCCATGCATCAAAATCAACATGTCGGCAGCAATTCAACACAGAGTTGAATAACAGTAATCTACCATCAAAGCTGGTAGGAACTATGGGTGGCGTGCACGTGCAGCCAGAATGACACTTACCTAACTCATTTACTTTCTGGTGAAGAAAAGGGAAAATAGAAGTTAAATTTAAGATATAAATCATGATAATCATAATTATGGTTATAATAATCGGTAAATCTTCGGATTATGGTAACTTGGCGATTTTTTGGCGAAACTTTGGCGACCAACCCTCTGCAGCGGCAGCGCCAAACAGGCGATACGGACTTAAAAACTGTACAGAAAAGCGCCAATTGGCGAAACAGTAAACCCGTTTGGCAAACCTACAGGCTGACGGGGAGAGAAGAATTTTCCCCGGCAGTCAAGTGGAACTACTTCAACAAATGTGTGCGTCTCTGCTTCGCCGAGATATGTGAACTTGTGTACTCGCATCTGTACTGTGCTCTGAATTTCTTAAGCCGTTATAATGTACCCGGCAACTGTTACTTTTCCTTATTAAATTTGATTATTAATTGTAACATGTCTATCTTAACTAAGATTTCGGCTTTCCTAGTTAATGTTAGGGATATTTGGTGGTCGTGTGTGCTTAATGCATGATACAATTAAAGAAAATAAGAGTAGACAATCTCCTATAACAAAACAATATATTAAGTACTAAATTACAATTTAAATTACATTGCAGAGATCAACACAGAGGTCGGAACACAGTTCATGCTACCATCGCGTACAGTTGTGTGACGAGAAGTCTGAGTGAGTAAAGATGTCGCTTTGCTGCTCCGATTAAGAACTGGATTTTACACGTGGCGCCATCTCATGAATAGAAGTTGAAGTATCTGTCGGAACGCCACAGTACTCCCCCCCAAATACCATCGGTACGTTATAAGTACTTTGGGTTAAATTTAACCTTTCTTCCAGATCTGGTAGTTTTAGGTTGCTCTTTTACGGGATGTAAGCTTTCTTCCGGGAGTGATGTTGATGAGGAAGTTGTTGGATCTTGCATTAGAAATGCTGGTTTGAGACGATCGATTCCAATCACTGATTGTTTGCCATTGCAGATGATGGTGAAATGTTTCGGTGTTCGTTTGACAACTTTGAATGGACCATCATATGAAGGTGTTAAAGTTGGCTTAATTGCATCGTTGCGCACGAATACGTGCGAAGATGTCTCAAGCGCAGGATGTACAAAATAGCTTGGCTGGTTATGCGAAGATGCTGGGGTTGGCGAGATATTGCTCATGGTCTCACGTAAACGTTGAAGGAATGTTGGAGGGTCGATTATTGGAGTAGATTCTGGGTGAAAGAATTCACCTGGCAGACGGAGGGTTGCACCATATAACATTTCAGCACAAGTGCTACCAATGTCTTCTTTGAATGCTGCGCGAAGACCAAGCAAGACTAGGGGTAAGGCATCTGTCCAGTTTGTGCTACTGTGGCACTTCAGACTTTGTTTCAGAGATCGGTGAAAGCGTTCCACCATCCATTTCCAGATGGATGGTATGGTGTTGTGCGAATATGGCGAATGCCAAGAAGAGAGGTGAGTGATGCGAACAAGTGACATTGAAATTGTCGGCCTTGGTCAGTAGTGATGGTGGTAGGCATGCCAAATCTTGAAAGCCACTGGGAGATGAATGCTCGAGCTACAGTTTCAGCGGATATATTTTCAATAGGAATGGCTTCAGGCCATCTTGTGTACCGATCAATACAAGTGAGGAGGTAAGTGTAACCATTTGAAGGAGGCAATGGGCCAACCAAGTCTAAGTGCACATGATCAAAGCGTCTTGCTGGAAGGTTAAATTGTTGAATGGGGCTGTGAGTGTGACGGGATACTTTACACCGTTGACAACTAATATATGAACGAGTCCATTCTGTGATGTCTTGATTCATTGCTGGCCAGACAAATCTGTCTGCGATCAGCTTTTTGGTGGCACGGATTCCAGGATGTGCCAAATTGTGCAAGGCAAATTGTGCAAGGCCAAATTGTGCAAGGCATTAAACACTTCACGTCTAAAATTGACAGGAATATAGGGACGTATTCTATTGTTCTCTATGTCACAGTAAATTTTAAGCGTTGGATCAATGTGCAGCGGTTGTAACTGAAGGGAGGTTTGTGGATTTGAGATTAGGTTCTTGAGTTCCTCATCATGCAATTGAGCTTTTGCAATTTCAGAGAAATCTGGGGTAGTGAGGTTGATATTGTTTACCCGAGACAAGGCATCAGCGACACAATTATCAGTACCAGAGACATATCTGATATCTGTACTAAACTGGGCGATGAAACCCAGATGTCGAAGCTGACGAGGAGAACATGAGTCAGAGTTTTTTCTAAAAGCGAAGGTTAATGGTCGATGATCAGTGAAAATGATGAAGTCGTGTCCTTCCAAGTTGTGCCGGAAGTATTTAACAGCACAGTACACAGCAAGTAGCTCTCTGTCATATGTGCTGTATTTCCTTTCTGCAGTAGTAAGTTTTCTGGAGAAGAATGCCATTGGGGAAAGTCCTTTAGTGGTATGGGCCTGAAGCACTGCTCCTATGGCCGTGTCAGATGCATCTACCATAATAGAGAGCTGATCACTAGGTGAGTGATAAGAAAGTGTGGCTGCATTTGCCAGATCGTGTTTGCATTGCACGAATGCTGCAGATGCAGATTCAGTCCAAGGGACAGCTCGTTGATCTTTTTTTTTTTTTGCTATTCTTCAGAAATTCATGTAGGCAGGCTTGTGTTTTTGCGGCATTTGGCAGAAAGCGTCGGTAGAAATTTAACATTGCTAGAAAACGCTTCAGTTCAGAGATGGTTTTGGGCTGGGGTAGGTCGTTAATTGCTTTGACTCTTTCCGGTAAAGGTTTGACTCCATTCTGGGTAATAAGACATCCAAGAAAGGAAACTGAGGGTTGACCAAGTACACATTTGGATGGATTTAGTTTTAATCCATGATCTTTAAGGCGAGTGAAAATCTGACGCAGATGTTGAAAATGTTCTTCCGCATCTGTAGATGCAACCAGGATATCATCAAAATATGGGATGCAGAAATTGAGGCCAGACAGTACTTGGTGTATGAAACGCTGAAATGTTTGGCCAGCATTGCGAAGGCCAAATGGCATATATAAGTACTCAAAGAGACCAAATGGTGTAGTCACTGCGGTCTTGGGCACATCTTCAGCATGCACTGGGATCTGATGATATGCTCTGGCAAGATCGAGAGTAGAAAATATGTTTGTTCCATGAAAAAAATGGGTACAGTCTTGGATATGTGGGACTGGATATCTGTCAGGGACTGTGACGGCATTAAGTCGACGATAATCTCCACACGGCCGCCAGTCACCATTAGACTTTTTAACCATGTGAAGTGGACTGGCCCATGGGCTTTTAGATGGGCGAATGGTTCCCTGTGCTAGCATGAATTCAAATTCTTTGCGAGCAGCTTTTAGCATCTCTGGAGAAAGACGACGAGGCTTGGAAAATACAGGTGGGCCATGTGTTTCAATGTGATGATACACTTCTGGCTGATGAGTATGCTGCCCTGATTTGGATGGGTTTAAAATGTCAGGGAATTCTGCTAATAACCGATGAAACCGTGTGCTGCCCGATAAAACACTTATGTTGGTAGGTACGTTTGATACGTGAGAAGCTTGGCCCTGTGATGTCAGCTGAGTTGTAGCATCAATTAAGCAATTATTCTTGACATCCACTAGAAGGTGGAAATGTGTCAAGAAGTCGACACCAATAATTGCTTGAGTTACATCAGCAATAATAAAAGGCCAGTTGAAAGTCCGGCGCAAGTTTAAATCAAGTGTCAATAGTTTGGTGCCGTAGGTTGCAATTTGGGTACCATTGGCTGCATACAGTACAAGTTTATTAAGTTGGTGAGCATTTGTTTTAGTTCTCGGGAGCACTGATATGTCAGCTCCAGTATCTACTAGAAAACATAACTGAGTTGAACGATCAGCCAGCACTATTCTGTCGATGTGGCGGACATTCTGTTGGCCAGCAGAAGACCGCCCATTTAGTTTCCCGCTTGTACAAAAGTGCATGGAGGGGCACACTTGCGAGCTTGAGAGCCGAAATTCATATGATAAAAACATATGCCACTTGTGGGATCTTTGTACTGCGTTCGAGTATTGCGACGAGATCGACTCCTGCTTCGGGCACGAAATTTATTACGTGGGCCCTGATTTGATCGATTGTATCTCCGTGAAGCATGAAGACTTGTAGAGAGTTCAGATACTTTTTTGGTCAATTCAGCCACTTGTTGTTCGAGGGATGAACTGGAAGGTGCAGCATTAGCAGCACTGACATAAGCTGGAGTAACAGGTTCATTAATTTTGTCAGCCATTGCTGCTAAACAGGTTAGATCTTCATTGGAAGCAGCAAGAATTATTTGTATGTTATTAGGGAGACGCGAAAGCCATAGTGACTTCAAGTCGTCACTAAAATGGCTTCCTGCCAGATCACGCATTCGTGACAGCAAGTATGAAGGTCGCTGATCTCCAAGTTCAAGTCCTTGTAGTAAAGTACGTATTTTTGAAGATTCACTTTCTGAATAGATTTCAGTGAGCCGCTGTTTCAGTTTGGAGTATTTATCACAATCAGGTGGTTTGAGAATTAAGTCATGCACTGAATTCAGAATATCAGACTCAATTGCTGCAACTACATGGTTGAATTTTGTAGAATCCTCACTAATGCGAGCGATAGAAAATTGTGCTTCGATCTGAGCGAACCACAATGAAAGATTATTTTTCCAGAAAGGCGGTGGCTTCACCGCAACGCGTGTGATTTGTGGCTCTGGTGGAATATCGTCGGGCATACTGATAGATAATTTTCACTTTAAATAATAAACACTTAACAGCACAAATATTGTAGCATGAAGATACACTATTGATATTTTGCCATAACAATAAATATTTTAACCATGCATAAAAAATTTACGTAATGATACACACACAAATAAGACAGGGTCAGCAATTACACACACAAATAATATTTTACCGAAATGCATTTGAAAAGAAACCCTTATTTGAGAAAAAAAATGATGCGTTCATTTTGTATTGCGCACGCACAATATCACCACTTCACAATGAAAGGCACTTTCGAAGGAAAAATGAAATCACTCCTGTAGCACATGGGAAAAAAATTCGCTACTTTCGAACACTGAGGGAAGAATTTTGCCGTAGCACGTTGCAGAAAAATTACTGATGTAGCACATTTAGCGAAAATCACTGTTGTAGCACATTTGTCACAAAAGTTGAATGATCTAAGAATTATTGCACGACGGCGAAGTCAGCGGAACGGAACAGATCACATTGATGATTTGCTGAAGCACCTTGCGATGATATGCACGACTTTGAAAAAAAAAAAACACAAGCAATATATATCAATACTTCTAGAAATAATTGAAGGGGTACGTTGTAGCATACGTTTAATGTCCATATTCGTTGTTATTTTTAGTCAGTTCTTCAGAATGCCTTGGATGCACGTGGCTTAGGGTCGTTGAAAATCCATTGTCAGTAGCGTGCTCAGTCAAAAGGTCACCACTTTTGGTGGTCGTGTGTGCTTAATGCATGATACAATTAAAGAAAATAAGAGTAGACAATCTCCTATAACAAAACAATATATTAAGTACTAAATTACAATTTAAATTACATTGCAGAGATCAACACAGAGGTCGGAACACAGTTCATGCTACCATCGCGTACAGTTGTGTGACGAGAAGTCTGAGTAAGTAAAGATGTCGCTTTGCTGCTCCGATTAAGAACTGGATTTTACACGTGGCGCCATCTCATGAATAGAAGTTGAAGTATCTGTCGGAACGCCAGAGATATTTTCGTATGCACGTGTTACTCACACGTACATCATTGGTGACCCTGTCCCTCGCTCCTTCTGTTTCGATCCCTAATGACTATCTGTCTCAGTCTTTGTTAAAAAACTAAAAATATGCCTTATTTTGATGCCAATGCTCTTCCTTATGACTGATAAAGGCTCCACCCTATGTATTTCCTCCTCATTTTATCGTACGGATTACACGTGGTTTATCACACTTAAGGAGGATTTACAGGTATGTGGTCAAATTTTTTTAATTATCTGTGATTGGTCTTAATTATGTTTTTGTGATATGTTTTGCTCTAAAATTATAGTTTTAATTTAATTATTGATTGTTTAAAATTGATCTTTGGGTAATATTTGTGCTCACACTTTTATTGAGATGTTGAATGTCTTCATTATTTTATTCTAAATTGATACTGTTTTGATAAGGTATAGTGCAAAACATTAAGTTTACGATTTACGATATATTTATAATTGGCAACCATGCCAGGATCGGAAGGCCAAACCAACGAGGAATCGAATATGGCGATTCAGGAGCCACAAATCTCACACGTGGCAGTTAAAATTCCCCCTTTATGGAAAAAAAATGTTAAACTTTGGTTTATTCAAGTTGAAAGTAACTTTGCTTTAGCGAAGATTAGTAGCGATAGTACAAAATACAACCACGTGGTTTCTTCGATAGACCCTGAAACTCTTTCCGCAGTATCAGATATTTTATTTAATCCCCCAGCGACGGCTAAATATGATGCTCTTAAAGCTAGGTTAATAGTAGAATTCTCAGATTCGGAAAGCGAGCAAATACGCAGACTTATTTTTGAATTGCATTTAGGGGACGACAAACCATCTCACTTATTGAGAAAAATGAGAGAATTAGGTGGAAACTGTATAACTGACGAATTTTTAAAATCATTATGGCTGCAAAGGTTACCTTCCGAGGTGCATGCCATTTTATCAAAAGTTCGGAATCCTTAGACAATTTAGCAAAAATGGCTGATAAGATAGCTGAAGTGCGCACGCCAACGAACAACAGCGTGTTCGCGGTCCAGGCAGCTTCGGCGAGTTCCCCCAGAAACCCTAACGATTCTGGTGCCCCCCTCGAGGAGCTTAAGGCCTTAAGGAGTGAAATCTCTGCCCTAAGTAAACAAGTCGAGCGACTCTCCCGCGGAAAAACGAGGAATAATTTCCCCCGGGATCAACATAACACAGCACGTAGTTTTTCGCGTGGGCATTCCCGAGAGCGTGTGAACAATTATTGTTATTTTCATTCGCGATTCGGTAATAATGCACGAAAATGTCGAGCACCTTGTTCCTTTTCTCAGAACACTACGGCCCAGGAAAACTAGTAGTAGCGGCTGTCGATCGAAATTCATCGGCAGTCGCACATGCATGTCGTTTACATGTTTACGATAACAGATTAAATTTAAACTTTTTGATTGATTCGGGCTCGGATGTTTCATGTGTGACACCGACTTCTAAGTTTAAGAAAATGCATCCTGATTCGCTTCAATTATTTGCCGCGAATAATTCCAGAATTTCTACGTATGGAACAAAATTGTTAACTGTGAATTTAGGACTTAGACGAAATTTTTCTTGGAAGTTTTTAATCGCCGATGTACCAGTGCCTATAATAGGAGCCGACTTTTTAAGGCATTTTGATCTTTTAATCGATTTAAAATGAGGTATGCTTATCTATAATACTACGAAATTAACTCGTATTGGTTCTCTTTCCGATTCTAAAAATTATTTTTCGGTAAAGTTAATATCTGGTGATTCACCATATCACAGAATCTTGAAAGACTTTCCGGAAGTACTGAAGTTAAAATCCGATTCGGGTAGAGTAAAGCATAGTACGGTTCATTACATCGAAACAAACGGTCCTCCTGTGCACAGTAAACCGCGTAGGTTAAGCCCTAAGTTATACGAAGCAGTAAAAAAAGAATTTCAATTTATGATAGATCAAGGTATTTGTAGACCATCAAAATCAGCATGGTCATCACCTCTTCATGTAGTTTCTAAAAGTTCGGGCGACATACGGCCAGTAGGAAACTACCGAAAACTAAACGCGTGCACCGAACCCGACAGATACCCTATCCCGCATTTACAAGACTTTAATAATACGCTTAGCGGAAAGACAATTTTTTCAGAAATTGATATCGTTCGGGCATATCATCATATACCAGTCCATCCAGATCATATACCGAAAACTGCAGTTTGCACCCCATTTGGTCTTTTCGAATTTCCGTTTTTAAATTTCGGACTGTGCGGAGCAGCTCAAACCTTTCAAAGGTTTATGAACGAAATTCTTGGAGATCTAAAATTCGCCTACGTCTACTTAGATGATATTTTGATATTTAGTGATACGGAAGATGAGCATAAATCTCACCTACGTACTGTTTTTGAAAGATTAACTTCATATGGATTGACAATTAACGCTTCGAAATGTGTTTTCGGCGTTCTGGAAATATCTTTTTTAGGCCATATAATCAATAAAGATGGTACCAAGCCTCTGACGAACAAAGTGGAACCGATACTTAACTACCCACTTCCTAAAACGGTAAAAGATTTGCAGAGATTTTTAGGATTTTTAAATTTTTACCGTCGATTTTTACCCAACGTAGCCCAGAATCAAATACATTTAACTTCGTATTTAAAAGGGGCTAAGAAAAATGATAAGACAATCCTGAATTTGTCTGAGGAAGCGCGGAGTGAATTTCAAAAGTGCAAACAGCTAATCGCTAATGCTGTTCTTTTGGCACACCCGAAGAAAGATGCCCAGTTGGTTTTACAGGTTGATGCGTCAGACTTCGCGATCGGTGGAACGCTATCACAAATAGTTGATAGAAATTTACAGCCTCTCGCATTTTTCTCACGAAAGCTTTCGCAGGCGGAAAGGAACTATAGTGCGTATGATCGAGAGCTATTGGCAGCTTATGCTGCTATTAGGCATTTTAAGCATATGTTGGAAGCACGGAACGTTTCTTTAATCACCGATCACAAACCGCTCACGTATGCATTCCGACAGCGTTTGGATAAGTGTTCACCTCGTCAGGCTAGGCAGTTAGACTTTATCTCACAATTCACCACTGAAATTCGCCATATAAAAGGTTCGGAGAATATCGCTGCCGACGTACTTTCGCGTATAGAAGCAATAAGCATGCCTAACCCTATCGACTATGAGGAAATCGCTAAAATGCAAGAAATCGACCCAGAATTACAAACATTGCTTAAAGAGTCAAAAGTTCTACATCTCAAAAAACTTACCTTACCGAATTGTAGCTTACCGATATATTGTGATGTGTCAACAGGTAACGCCCGCCCTTACATTCCTCCGGCATTCCGTGAGAAAGTTTTTGCCACCTTGCACAATTTGTCTCACCCCGGCATTCGCGCATCAACAAAGTTAGTATGTTCACGGTTTGTTTGGTCTTCCATCCGCAAAGATTGCGCGAAATGGGCACGGCAGTGCATTCCGTGCCAGAAAGCAAAAGTAAGCAGGCATACTAGAACCCCGTTAATGAAGTTTCCAGACCAATCACAGAGGTTTGATCACGTCCACCTTGACCTTGTTGGTCCCCTACCTCCTTCTCAAAATAATTATTACTGTCTAACTATGATAGATAGATTTACTAGATGGCCCGAAGCAGTACCCATACCAGACATAACAGCACGCACAGTAGCACAGGCTTTCTATGACCACTGGATTACTCGATTTGGTTGTCCGACTGTTATTACTACCGACCAAGGGCGACAGTTTGAAAGCGGCTTATTTCGAGCCCTTTCCCAATTATTGGGAATCAAAGGGATCAGGACGTCTCCGTACCACCCACAGGCGAATGGACTGATCGAGGAATTCCACCGTCCTTTGAAAGCTGCCTTAAAAGCGCACGATACTAGTGACTGGGTGGCTGCCCTTCAAACGCTGCTGATGGGTTTCCGCGCCGCTCTCAAAGAGGACATAGGAGCAACCACTTCTGAACTGGTGTATGGAAAGACTATCCGTCTCCCAGGAGAATTTTTCAATCCGACACCTCCGGATGCGTCCCCCAAACAGTTTGTGGAGGATTTAAAATCTCACTTTGCCAGTGTCCGCCCGACCGCGACTTCTAGCCACGGCCAGCGAACATGTTTCATTCATCCACGCCTTCACAAGTCCACATATGTGCTTGTTCGACACGACGGAGTTAGAAAACCACTTCAAACTCCTTATGATGGACCATTTAAGGTGCTAGAAAGACAAGATAAAACGTTTGATCTCGAAATAAAAGGGACTAAGCAAACGATCTCCATAGATAGACTGAAACCCGCTTTTATAACCATGGACTCTTCTCAAGTTGCTTCCAAGAGTGTGAAAAAAACTTCGGACAATTGTATCACCCGTTCTGGACGATTAATCCGACCCCCGCAGCGGTATGTCACATTTCGTTGACACTGCGGAGGGAGTATGCAGCGGCAACGCCAAACAGGCGATACGGACTTAAAAACTGTACAGAAAAGCGCCAATTGGCGAAACAGTAAACCCGTTTGGCAAACCTACAGGCTGACGGGGAGAGAAGAATTTTCCCCGGCAGTCAAGTGGAACTACTTCAACAAATGTGTGCGTCTCTGCTTCGCCAAGATATGTGAACTTGTGTAGTCGCATCTGTACTGTGCTCGAAATTTCTTAAGCCGTTATAATGTACCCGGCAACTGTTACTTTTCCTTATTAAATTTGATTATTAATTGTAACATGTCTATCTTAACTAAGATTTCGGCTTTCCTAGTTAATGTTAGGGATATTTTCGTATGCACGTGTTACTCACACGTACATCACCTCCTACGACAACCTGCTAGTATTTTTTCTTGGACGCCATATTGTTTTCACAAAGTAAAGGCTCTTTTTTTTTTACTTAACATTTTTTTCAACAATCTGCTAGCCGAATTACGCTTATGCTAGAACTTTTATGGAACAAAAGTGCCTATCATGACGAAGATTAGGTGCGAAATTGGGAGAAAGTGTAGAATCGCCCACTGCTTGCCGCGTTTTTAAGAATTGCATATACACGGTATCCATGTACACGTCGACCTATTTTCACTTAAAAAAACATCCCAGAATTGCACAAAATTGACATTGCGCCCACTCTTGACTTTATCCATGTACACATACTATTTTCACTTAAAAAGTCAAAGAAAATTGACAAAAACCCAATTCTTCATACTCTTGTATAAAGCGCCAAACAATTAAGTGAGCGATTCTGCACTTTAGCAGCGAAATTGTTTCTCAGTGCTTATTAGATAAAATACCGATTGGAATTTTCCGGAAAATGTCATCTTACATGTCTCATGATCTCTCATTTCTCTGAGACAGAATAATCTGTGATTCGAACTGTGTACTTCTCAGATTATTGCTAAAGTCCTCCCTTTATCGCCTTACCAAAATGTCACCATACTACCTGTTACCATATTCCAAAGATTAGCCCATAATCTAATCAAGGTTAATTTAAATAATAACTCTACATAAGTTTCAGAAACGTTGTTCGTAAGCCAGTCTATGTTATTTTTCACCCCGATTATACACGATTTTTTAATCCTAAGGTTTTGAATATTTAATATGAGTATGATGTTCAATGTAAGGCACGAAAGCACTCTCATTTTTACCGATCTATGTATTTAAAAGGAAGAGTCTGTGTTTGTGTCTTTCGTTCGCGCTGCACGTAACCTAATAGACCCAGGGCTGCGAAATTTAGTACATAAGGTGCGCCAGTGCACCTCGAAGCGATTTTTTACAAAATTCAAATGAGTTTTTTTTTAATTTAATGTGTTTCTATGAAATCGCATCAAATCGATAATTCTGTCATTATATCAGCAACAATGGCACGCGGCCATTGTTGCTGATAGCAGCACTATTGCTACTCGGAAAAAGGAGGGCGATAATTCTGTGCAGTTTTTAAATTTAATGTTTCTCTTGGATACTGGACGTTTGTCGAAAGAAGGCAACGGAAAGTTGGTTAATTTATTTATTAGGATAATTAATGTTTGTATTAAGGGATATTATTTCATTGTAATTTTATTATATGTAATATATTTTTATTGAATTTTTGTTTGTTTTCGTTTTTTCTTTCTTTTATATATATATAAAGTTTTTCTGCAGAATAAAATTCTGTGCAATTTTTTAAAATGTTTGGTATTCGCTTTAGGCATTTTTCTGTTAAATTTAAAAGCCAAACGAAGGCTGGCCACGTAGCGACTAATATATAAATAAACAAATAAATGTACGGAATTAAACACAATGTAATGAAACAGAATCATAATAATAAATAATCGCAATAATAAATAATGATCATCTTCACTTAAAAGAGTTTTTGCCTTAATCCTGTGTTCTTTGAACATAGTGAACAGGGAAAAAATAAAAACGCAAAAAAAAAAAAAAAAAAAAATCCCTTTTACGTGATTCATATCCATCCTCTGTACAGGTAACCCTCGTATAACATGGTGGATAGGTTCTAGAAAATGCCGTGATGTGTGAAACCTTGTTGTATGATACCCAGAGCCAGTATGAAAAGGGAAGTTACGTTCCGAAAACTTCTTAAAAACAAATATTTTTTTTTAAATTATACATAAACAACTTAATTTTTATTAAAAATATATATGTATGTACAACTCAAAACAAAAAATATTACATATTTTAATTTAACGCGACTTTAGTTTAATTAATTTCTTCGTTGTCATTGCTCAGCATAATCAACACAGAACGTTTTTTCAGTGGAAGGAGATCGCTTTCACTTTCAGAATTTCTTTCTTCATTTAAAGTTCTGGCATTCCCCCCCCCTCTTTAAAAAATCTGGAATTTTACTTTGCTTACTAGTTCTTACCGGGTCATTTTAAATTTCTCGATATAGAGCTAGACAGTTGTGCAGCTCCTTTTTTAATTTTCAGTTTATTTCAGCGGAAGGGTCTGCACTCAAGAAAAATAACTCGAGATTTCCAGCTAAGCGTAGGTCTTCTTTTAATTTTTTAATGTTAAATTATTAACTTCAAAATCTTCATCAGTGGTAGTGTCCTCAGAAGCGATTTGATTTATAGCTTCGGATGCCATTTCTATCAAATCTTCGTCAATTATTTCTTCTTCCGCTAATAAATCTTGAACGTCCTCAATAGCCATGTTCATAAAACCTTCGCCTCCGATTGATTTAGCAAGTTTTAATATAGCACGAATTTCATTTTCTGATGATTCACGCTCGTTTCCTATTTCAACTGAAGAGGGGCCATATCTTCTTCTAACATGCATTTCTCGTTGATGCTTTATGTTCCTTCAGCGACAAAGATACCATGTCGATTCAGTTCTTAATTGAAAATGTCTTCCAAGCTTCCATTACATTTAATTGATTTTGAATCGGTTACGTCTAAAATCTACTTAATGCTCTTCTCATGTAATATGCTTTAAAGGTATAAATAATACCTTGATCCAATGGTTGGAGTAACCAAGTAGTGTTAGGTGATAGGAACAGTATTTTGACTTTGGGATGACATAGTATTGTAGAGACATTAGGATTTTTTTTTTGGGGAGGCCGGAGAGATGAAAAATTAACAACCACCTTCACCGGGAATCGAACCACGGACCTCTAGAATACCGGCCCAGTGTGCAGAACCACTGCACCACGAAGGCACGCTCGGAAAGCAGGAGAAATACCTTATAGTATTTATTAAGTGCCTTGAAGCTCAAATTTTTCTGCCTTCTCAGCGTCTGGCACAAAACAGTTTAAAATCCAATCTTTAAATATGTTCTCAGCTACCCAAGCTCTTCAGTTTGCTTTTCACTATACCGGTAAGGTGTTTTTATTTACGCCTTTAAGTGCACAAGGATTTAAAGATCTATAAACTAACAAGTGTTTTGTCATAAAATCCAAAGTCATACTGCACAAAAGTGGAGTTAGACAATTTTTAGATACCTTAAATCAGGATGCAGTTTTTTTTTTCTTTTTTCGATATAAAGTTTCTACTGGACAATTTTTTCCCACCAAAGCCCAGTTTTGTCGGTATCGAAAACTTGAACTGCTGTGTATCCTGTTCTTCTATAATATTTTCAAAATTTTCAGGAAACGTCCTGGCAGCTTCATAATCAGCCAATGCAAATTCTCCTTGAATTCTTATGCTGTGAATTGCAAAATGCTTTTTGAAATTTTCAAACCAACCTTTACTTACCAGAAAATCTGGGTTGACAGAGGGTTCCATGTTCTTTGAGGTGCTTGAAAATTTGAGTGCTTTTTTTTTTTTTTTAATGATATTACCATCCAACGAAATTCTTTTTTGACCGCTATCATCAATCCAAATGCTGAGTGCCTTTTCCATCTTCTCAATTATTGGCGCCCCTGGGGGCGAAATGTACATTTTGCGGATGTCGAAGATCCTGCAGTGAGACTGCACTTCTTAATTCTTTTTCCTTTTTCTTAATATTCTAGACTGTTTCTTCATACCAATTAAAACTTTTTCCAATGTAAGATGCCCTTTCTCCTTTTAAAAGACGGTAAGATTTGTATCTATACTTCTAAAGAAATGAATTTCCTCTTAAACATTTTTTTTTAAATCTTTATCGGACATGTTTGGGAACTGAAATTTAAATGTCTTAAAGAAGACTAATTTAAAAAAAAAAAAAAAGATTTTTTTTTTTTAATCATTCTTCTATCATAAAAGACGAAAAAGCTATTCTTTAACACACCGTGGTTCGACGCAAACTGCCGACCAGCAACGTGAGACACTTTAGTTTTCAGGCCATAAAGACGAGGATTCGAATTTTGGAAGCCGAACTTGCAGGTTGTACGCTTTAGAGCACTTATTGTTACCCAATGTTGTTCACATACTGCGATAGTGAGGTTTCTTCATTGTTATCTGGGGACATTTGTTCATACGGATCATCAGAGGACATTTGTTCATCTGAGAACATGTGTTCGTACGGGTAGCGGATCTTGGAAGACAACTGGAAGAATTTACGAAACAAGGAATCTTATGTGTTAAATGACTATATGGGTGCTTTTCACAATATGGGAAAACTTCGTGGCGGAGTTCGTTAAATTTCTTCGATTGCTTGGGCAATTTTCTTATCGTGTTAGAGCGAAACCGTGCTATAGGAAAACCGTGTTGTAGGAGGGTTCTCGCAATTTATGAATCGTGTTACAAGATGCCGTGTTATAGGAGGACTACCTGTATATGAACAAATCAGTCTAAATGGCGCATGCGTGTTTGCGCTCATGGTAACAGCTGCAGAGGCCAAACTATATGGAAAGTCCAAAAGAAGTTTGCCAAAGCTTGTATATGAAATTTTTCACATTTAAGATATTTAAAAACTCGTCTACTTTTGTTTTCAGTGTCTCACCCTGTGATGGTTGCCGTCAATTATGCGCGTTTCCCAGTGTTTACAATCTGTCCTAATTGTTCAGAAATTATCCGAACACTAGTAAGTTTTCGGAATGTCTGGGCTACATGGTTGATGGTCCTCGCTCTACTCCTGATTTGGTGAGATTCATGGATTTCTTCATAAATTTTAATTTCGATTTACTTATTTATTCTCTGTGTATTTTTATACTGTAGCGAAAGGAAAAATCAAGTCCATCGGAAAGTAATGCATGTTTTTAAATAGGATTTCAAATCGAAAGAAAAGTACTGCTGCATAAAGTACAATAATTGAAAAACAAAATCATAACTTCTTATGGCTTCTGTTTATCTTTCAGGCAACTTTCAATCTTGTTTTTGAATAATTACTGTAGAATTGTTAAAAAATATTCATTTATTATATTTGCTACCACCTGTTTATTGTGGAAGTTTTTGTCAATAAGAAAATGTGCAGTGACTTCAGTTGGTAGCAACTGAGTAGGGGTAGGGCAGTATCTGGGCCCTTAGGAAGATAATTAATAATTTTCGTTATTAATTGTTTTTTTGAAATCATTCTTATATTGTATGATTTAATATTATTATGCCGAGGAACGTTATCAGATCTTCTATTCGTTGCAACAGATGCTGTAGGTTTCAGATTATTTCAAAATGACAACAAATATCATTATTAATGATTCAGTTATTCCTAACATTTCGAAAACAAACCTAACCTTTTCTCTCTCTAGATAAACAGAAAAAAACTTCTTTCAATGCACTCCTGAATTTTATGGGACATATGATTTCTGTTTCGCGCGCAATTACTGTTTCTTTTGAGTAATATTACGGTAAACAATCTTTTTTCTAGATATGCCTTATGGAAAATTTCGCTCACCTTTAATGAACAAAGAAGAATAACTGCAGTCGACATAAAATTAACAAAGCAAAAATCTTGTGTTTCGTTTTAGTCAAGGTTCTATCGATGTGGAGGGCGAAACAGGTACACGTCCTTTCTAATTATCAGCAAAGAAATTTTCAACGAAGGGTCCTTAAAATAGCAACATTGTGTTTCCAGTAGACTTTAGTCAAGATTTTATCGATTACGAGGGGAAACAGGTACAGGTGCCTCTTCATCAGGAACAAAAAATATGCAATAGACTTCGTCGTGTGTAATGAGAATGTCACACATAATTGGGAGTGTTAAGTTTAATTGCCAGTAAAATGTAAAATAACTGTTGCAGGCTTCCTTAATATATAAGCTCGGACCTGGTAATCTTAGGTAAACACTAATTTATAATTCTAGGAAAGGTGTCAGAGAAACTGGAGCGTGTTTCCTTTGTCAACTGTTCCTCCTAAAATGTTGCTTTTGTGTCCAGCATACCGGTAGGGAGCCCTAATCACCGGGAAAGCTTTTATTAAAAGTGAATTCAGGCGCAACTTACATGGATGTTTCATTAACCTAATGGAGTAATATGTGACATTAATGACGAGTAAGTGATTTAAATTTTCCTCTTTATTAACACAATGGAAAGCGTTTGTTTAATTTCACAGCATTGTTTGTTAGGGCTTAAAAGAGGCTCAATTCGAAAGCGTTTCTATGTTTAATTGGGAAAGTTAAATTTCAGTATGAGCTTGCTCAAAATGATTTAAAGTTATTTTCGTCTAGAACAAATTCGAGAAAATTTAAGAGGGTAGGATAGATTAAAACAATGCATACAGCGTGTGGATTTACAACTAGTAGATTGCAGGACAAAATTGCTGTTGTGGCTTATTTCACTTGCCTACATAATCAAAACAAGTCCACGAATTGTATTGTGGTAAGAAGAGCAAAACTGCGTCTGTTGTTGACATGAGCACTAAGCACAATATATGACGGTATGCATTTGGTATGCATTGGATTGTCCTTCAAAACTTAGTCTCAGTTTTGAAGGACAATCCTAGCGGAAGGATTCGAGGGTCTCTCACTCCTCTTATTCTACCACCAAACCACTCGAGAAGAATTTCGACTCACCGTGTATTTTGAATGCCCATGCCGCACATATATACATTTACAACCGACCCTGCCTTCTCCGAAATTCGAACCCGAGCATAACAGCAGCCAAGAGCTCTAACCACTATACGATTCGTATTATCATTCGTACAGTAATTCAGATATTTTGAAATTTTAAGCATTTTTGCCTAGCCGCAAAGTGAGAACTGAGTTAATTGAATGAGAAATATATCTCTAACGAAATTCTAGAAAATAAGTTTAAATGAAATGCAAGAAGAAATGTGTATAATTTAATATTCCGTACAAGGAAGTGGCGTTGTGTACACATCAGATTTTTTACATTTTATTTAATTCTAATAGTTTATTATTTTTAATTTAATTTAATTATTTTTTCCCACGAGTCTTCCGTAGAACTCAGGTACGTTAAATTTTAGAAACTTGACTCTGTATAAAGCATTTGATTATATAACGAACTGTAAGAAAATGAATTCTTTATTTTATACCTAATATCTATGTTAGAATATCACTGATGTAGGGTAGGAGTTAACTAAGGGAGGAATTTTCCCTTAGGGAGCATTTCATGGTTTAAGAGAGAATTCAATCAGCATTTTATTTACCTGCAAAAGTTCAGTTTTGGTTTATGAATATAAAAAGCTACTTTTTCAACTTTTGGTATTCATCATCATTTTATATACTTGTTCAACTTATAAATTATATTAAAGGCAAATAAACATATAGGTATTTTTCGACCTTCTAAAAGGAGGGTTAGGGAGCGATCCATATATATATATGCTGTAAAAACTTGCATTAAAATTTTTGGTGAAACAGAACTTCTCCCATGATTCACTGTGAACATAGCTTAACAAACTCGTGCAGATGTTTTCATAATTAGAACTGGCCAAAGAATGTTTTTGGAGGCAATTTTGGAACAATTTTGGAGGCATTGAAATACGAATGCTGAGGCATTAGATGCGTAGATATACTAATTGCGTAGATACTTGATGCTTAGCGCGTCCATCCATTTTTGAAGAAGCACCAGTCGAGCCGGATTAAATTCCTTTTTTATTTAAATTCTCATTTTGTGGCCACAATCCACTTGGCACTCTACTCGTGCGTATTAAAGAACATTTACAATTTTGATATTATTGCCATAGATGAGAATATAGCAGCACATACATGATCGCTGAAAGGCGCCTGGCCAAGATGAAAGCACAAGCAAAAGTGACGCATCAGTTCAAAGAAAGAAGAGAGGGAGTCAAAAGTTTCAGTTTTTAGATTTGGTTTAAAATTTGGTGATTGTTTAAGAGGAATCCGCATTAAGGGTTACGTAAGACCGCATGATTAATCTGAATGACGTAGTTTAGATTTACAGCGCTATTTTTAGGACAGATAGATGAAGTTCCCAAATGAAATAAAAATAAAAGAAGTTATAATGAATTAAATTTAGAAGTTTGCTTTCATATTTTTTATCTTACACATTTCCCCCTTTCAAAAAAGAAAAAGTCAGAGCGATAGAGAAGCCTTTTTGAGAGAAAAAGCATAAGGTAGCAAAACATGAGATACATACAAAATATAATAGTTTTGAAACATACAAAATATAATATTAGCTTTGAGTTAAATTATAATTTTAAAAAGTCCTATGAAGATTTGAGTCCAATCTGTAGAAATGTATTGTTTCTGGTACATTCACATCATAATTTTGATACTTCAGGGAAGGATTTCCAAAACCTTTTGCACACGAGATCACAATTATAAAAGTTTTATATACCCACAAATTATTACGAATAATCATAAATCTTAAAATTTTACACAATATTAATTTATAAATATATGTATGTACATTATTAAAAGCTTTTGGTTTGCTATTTATAGACAACTATTATTTGTAAAAAAATAATTGTGGATAATTCTTTAGATTCTTTTTTTTTTTTTTTTTTTTTTTTTTTTTTTTTTGTCTCAGTCTCAGTTTTACTCCAAAGGGTTAAAGAAAAATCCGAACATCTGAAAAATAAAACATATGGAGAGGAGACGAAATATAATCTTTGTTTGAATAACTTTAAATGGATAAATTGTAAACTAAACTGTTATTTTAAGAAATACGTAACATAAATGGAACCAGTGTTATGTAGTAGGTCTTTGAAAATAATCCGAGGAGGTGGGGTCTTCTAAGAGGTTTTCTCGGGCTTCCAGATTTGTAAATCGGGCTCTGCGCAAGGAGAAACATGCCTATATAGTTAAAAGAACAGCGCCAATTGGAAGGCTTGATGTTCATTGGCACGAATCTTCGATTTGTCTAGAGCACAGTACGAGTTTCCGAAGTGCATTGCGCTAGTATCAAATCTCCGAACGCGGAGCTCAACGGGCAGTTTTGACTTGAGTCGCGTTCTCCCACAGCTATTTTGAAGTGCAGGTTTCTATCCGCAACCTTTTACTTCGATAATTCTGTTCGAAAAGAAAATTCTGTTCGAGGCTATTTTGAATTAAGGTCAAAATCATAAAGAAGGAAAGATCAAGCTATGTAATGTGACTATGTAAAATTTTTGAATGCAAAAGAGACCCCTAAATGTTTCATTTGGTGTGGTGCTGCAAGGATTTGCTTTCTGGTCTGATAATAATTTTGAAACGAAGCAAAAGAAAAAGAAGCACAGTACAAAGTCTGTAATCCGGACGTCCATAATCCGGACCTCAAAGCTACACACTTTATGCGCATGCGCGTTTAATGTATAATGGACGGCATAAGCTAGGTTAAAATTATCTAAGGCATTTCAGTTAATGTTGCAGATTGCGCTGTTAATTAATCTTCTAATTGGATCCGGCTTATTATTTTTTGCAGACTGTTGGAACAATTTTATAAAAATTAAGCTTGAACTTTCGATTATGTCAAAAAGAGTTTCCAATTCTGGAGCCGCCAAAGGATCTACAAAGCGAAAGCATGTTTCGATGTAAACAAAAAGTGGAATTGCTGCAAAAAATGGATAAAGGCCTATCGGTCTCAAAATTATGCGAGAAGTATGGCATTGTAAAGTCCACTATATATGACACAAGAAAAAGGAACTTTTTGAATTTTGTGGAAGCATCTTAAACAACTTACATTGAAAGAAATGTTTAATAAAGTAAATAAATAACTATTAAGCTTTTTTTTTTGTAAATTATGATACCCTTTAGATCATAATTGTTCTTTATTTCATAAATTACGATTTCATATTTTTAATTGTATAATTTCTGCATGCCATCTTACAAGATTTAAATTAATGATCTATAATCCGGAAAAACCCCTAATCTGGAATCGCCGAAGTCCCGACGAGTCCGGATTACGGACTTTGTACTGTATATCTAATAACATTTCAGAAACTGACCTTATCAGCAGACTTCTTAATCTATTGGGATAAATCGGTTAAAACTCAGAGGGACTGACGTTTCGAGGACGCTTAATATACGAGTATTATGAATTCCCTCTCCTCCTTACTTTGAAAAAAAAGTATCTACTTTTAATCGGAAATGGCGTCAAAGTTAAACAAACATATTTGGAGGATATTTCATGCAAATTATAAGGTATGTTTCCCGCCTTCCTAGTGTGCCTTCGTGGTGTAGTGATCAGTATACTGAGCCGATATTTCAGAGGTCCGTGATTCGATTCCCGGCGAAATCAGCTGCTAATTTTTCATCTCTCCGGCTCCGGCTTCCAAAAATCCTAATGTCTCTACAAAATAATTAAGCAAATTCTTATATTTTCAATGAAGTTGCAGAGACCTTTACGTTTGTCGGAGTAGAAAGTCTCAAAAATTAATTGTGCTCTCCCCAAGATTCGAACTATAGATCTTTTTTAGTAGCTAATTGGACAAAAGGACGTACAAGAGAATTTTATATTGGTTGACATTCAAAAAATCCGATTACCTCCGTATCTAAGGAATGCCCGGATTTTTGCAAATGCCTGATTTTTTTACGATTACATATGCTTTACATATTTAACAGAAAATGACTTCCTGTATAACCATTTAAGGAACATAAATTAAACACTAAATGGTAGGAAATTAAATATTAATGTTTACTACATAAAACAGATTCACTAACTAGATAAACTATATAACATAAAATATCACAGTTCATTAACAATATATTTCTACAAAATTTTACAACTGAATATAACATGTTGGAATTAAAATTGCAACTAAATAAATATTTCGATAGAATTATAATTCCAGTAAATAAAATAGTTTCTGAGAAGTTTAATTAAAAAAATAAGATCCTCAGAATTTTAGCCCAACTAAATAAAACTGTGCCTCAGAGTTTTAATCATTTACTGTACCCTCGAAAAGAAGTATGCTTAGCTTTCTTTAGCTCTAACAGCATCCTTAGCTACAGGAACTGCTTCAGTTTGGGGAGGAGATGTTGATGGAGGCGAAAGCACATCAATTTCAATTAAATTTGATCGCAGTGAATTGTCAAGTGTGGACATTGCTACTGTTTCTTCTTGCTTCCAAGCTATTTTCTTCAACATATCGTGCAATTGTCCATTTCTTCTATATTTGAGTCGTTATCTAATAAATCAATCTTTTAGCAAGTAAATATTCACGATTTCACTCGAATCTCGATTCGCAATCGATTCACGATTCCTGTTCACTTCCTCACAAAACTTCTTTGCTTTAGTTCAGCCAGCATTGCAGTCGTCAACGTTGTACATCTGTTAACAGAGATTATTTCTCTCACATTTTGTCGTGTTCTTCACTGCTTTTATCGTCATCACTATCTCTCTTCGGATATTTAACCATATGTGCAATTTCAGAATCGGTGTAGTGATGAGCTGTAGGCACGTTATCATCAACATCCATCCATTCCTTTAAAACACTTTCATTTATCCTTGATAAAAGCTCGTTGGTTTCAGAGGTAAAAGCAATTACAAATTTGACATAACCAGGAAGTTCCTGTATAAGGCGCTTTTCTTTGGAAATACTAACTTCTAAAGTATAATTTGCAGTATCTTCGTTAGAATAAGAAGTAAACATTAAACTTGGTCACAATTTGTGCCATCCGTTTTTCAATGTTGATGTTTCACAAACATCCACGAATTGCGAGCGCAGTACACTGCATTCTAAATACTGAATTCGTTTATGATGTTCCGTACTGGCATCCTGAATGAACTGAAATCACGATGCATCTCATTTACAAGGATAGATACTTACACTTTATAAAAGCGTACAATACGTTGTCTTATCTTTCAATTTTGGTGCCCACCAGCGACCGAGTGGTAAAGTCGTTGAACAATGGTAATTCGGTCCGAGGTTCGAATCATGTCAACGGGCTGGCTGCATGGACGTTTTGGTGGATTTTCCCGTGTGTAACGTGTATACGATCCAGTTTCCTGGGTCCCTGTCAGAAAAGGATTTTGATAGTTTTTCCCTCTGTTTTCTAATACCATAGCTAGTTGAAGAGACAGCGGTGATATGCCTCACAAATGGTTAACACGGATTAATTGCTGTGAAAGATTTTCAGTATTTTCACCTTCTGTGCGATCGAGAACACACCATTTATGTTTTACACCACATTCTTTTTCTTGCTGAATCCATAATAAAGGGTATATATGTAGTAGCACTTAACTAATGAAATGTGGAAGAATAAGCTGGAATGTCTGTTAGCACTCTCTAGCAAGAACAAACAGCTGCTTCTAGAATACAACGCCATCAAGACAATACAAGGCACCTCGAGAAGCGCCAACGCAGTAAATTTGAAATGCGCTTCGAAATCTATGCTGAAGAGCTAAAGAATCAGATTGCCGATAGCCATATTTTTAAATGTCGACCTTTAATTCCTTAAAATACTTAATCTCATTAAAAACGTTCTTAAATTTAAGACTGATCCAATAAACCATATCGATTTACTGAGGAGTATTCAGAAATCGTGAACATAATAAAAGGCATAAAAAGAAATCAAATAAACTCGAATATTTTCTATATTCGAGTTTATTTGATTTCTCGCTTCTTATTTCAAGAGCTCGCTAAAACCATTACAAATTATGAAAAAAAAAAGGTGGAAGAAAGCAATAAATGAAGTACAAAAGGAAAGAAAAAAGTGCAGACCAATCAGTAACAAAAACAAACTATCAAATAATATTTGATAGTTGACTCGAGCAGACTCAGTTACGTATTAAACATTGGTTGTGATTCTTTCAAATGAACACTAATTGATATGAATTATCCGAATGGAACGAAATTCGGTGGATGACATGTATATGCATAGAAAAAGAAGCGATTATAATTTCAGAAGACTTAAAAGTTTCTTTTAGGAGACATATAGCGAATTAATCGATAAGGTGTTGACTCTGCTCCGGACTTTATGCAAGTTCTTATCCGGCTTGGCACTGATTCGAAGAATTTGCGAATGAACGCGGAATTTCTTACCCCACTCTCTACACAACTGTCTAGTTAGATCGGAGATGTTTAGGAATGGGCGCCAGTGCCTGTTTAGCAGACCCTAGACTTACTTTGCTGGGGAAAAATACAGCGATCCAGCTGGCCAAGAAAATGCTTGACAATCACGAAGAAAATTAGTAGTAACTGTTGCCGTATGTGGCCAAGCACTATTCTTTAGAAATGTAAGCCGGGCGTCCCGAAAGGTAGGGCAGTACAATAAGGTGTAGAATAATGTCAACTTACCATCATGCTATACGGACGTTACTGATGACAACTAAAGGGATTCAACTATTATATGAAATGGTGCACCAGACCATAAACTCTTGCTGTCGGGTTGTGTGACGGGCGATAGGCAGTTCAGTATCTTATCGCTGTCCTGAACATTTTCCAGACCCGTTTTTGTTTGCTGTCATAGCCAAATTTGAAGCAGGACTTACCGCTGAAGACAATTCTACTCCAGTCACATGTGCCCGGAGTGAGGGGTAGACGACGGATAGAACGTTTATTGTGAGCTCAGACCCTGTTCTCAGACCAGCTCAGATCCTGCTGCCTTTCTTATCAATGGTCTTTGCAGGTCCCTGGTGTCGCAGCACACATCGGATCGTTGATAATGATGAAAGTGCTGCGAGAACCGTTCTGATGATAATTTGTTCAAGAATTGTGAAGTAACCACTAGACTAAGCCTGCGCACGATAATTTGTTATTTATCGTCTCCCTAGATCGACGGCTGCCTTCTTAACGCTATGCTCTGCCATTGTTTAATCATTCCATTCAAGATCGTTGAATGGCGATATCGCTTCGACGCGAAAGTAGCGGAATCTTTCGATGTGACCACTTTAGATCGATTGTATGTTCTTTCTCAGCTGGTGGCATATACTCACCTTGCGCGCGAATTCGTTTGAGAGGCCTTGTAAAATTAAAGTAAATGGGCGGAATCAAATTCAAATTGAAGTTATGGCCAAGAACTGGAATTTATTTTCTTTTATTCAGCATATGGGTGCTAAATTGCTCTGCAGTTACAGCTATTCACTCACTTGCTAAAAATTTTAACCATTTCAGGAGCCTAGGATCGAAAAGTATCCAGATACGAAATTACGTTGTAATCATATAATTCCTCCCTAGAGTGTCGCTTTTTTTTTCGGCCTTAGAGTGTATTAACAGGTACAAAATGAAATTGTTCAATCAGAGTTAACACTGATAGTTTTGGAAAAAAATTTAACTCCTACGAATTCACTTGAAATCGGGTTACTTTGAACAGTAATGATAAAGTAAATACTACAAAACCTACAATTGATAAAAATATAAATGACAACATTTGTTTCACTTACATAATTGTTTTACAAAATTTTATTGAATATATATAAATATTGGAATATATATGAATTTAATTAATATATAAAAAGAAGGAGGAAAATAACTGAGGTGTTAAATTTCCAATCGCAAGAACGAATAAATGGTTTGATTTGCTTGATTACAGCAAAGCACTCAAAGGCTCTTTGCCTGAGGGGAGTGATGCCTTCGTGGAGGACTTTCTAGGGAAGCAGGCTCGTATACACATTACGCAAGGGGAGAAATCATGAAACCGACTATACAGCCAGCCTATTCGTCAGGCTTCGAACCCCGAGCCGAACAATAATCGCTAAAGGAATTTGGTAAATAAGGATTGATGGAATGCAAATTTGATAAAAATATAGATTTCTGTGCTCGGATTTCCTATGTAATTACCAATACTGTTTAAGCAGGTGGAAAAAATAAATAAAACGCGATCTATGTATAACCATTTAGCTTCCAAATTCGGATTTTTAACCAGTTTAGAAATCTGAGATGGTGAGGTCACTCGAAAACAGGCACTTTCGTTGCATCTCGAATATTCAATTGATTTTGAAAAGGCTTAGTTATTGAATTTTTTCATTACACGCCCGTAACTGTATTAAACGATGAAGTTTCTGCTATATGAAAACATAACTGACTCTCAAATTAAATACGTTGTATTTAAGAACTGTTTGCGCCTATTTTAGAGGGTAAAGATTATTACTACTCTAAATCGACTTAGAAGTTGCCTGCGATAACAATTAGAACAATCCAAATAAATATTTTAATATTCTAGGCATGGAATATGATACACTAGATAAGATAGATTCGCTTTGAAATTATACATAGATTTTCAGAAGGTAAACATTGGAGGAGAGAAAGAAAAATTTTTAAACCTTTTCTCTTTTATCAGTATTTTTATAATTGCATAAGAAAATGACTTTTATATATTGTAAATATTGTTCAACTAAATAAAAATACAGATTATCAATATATTCAAAATAATCTTTTATAATGAGAGTTGTTTAATTAACAATATGTGTTATTTAAATATTGTTGAATCCAGCGTGTTTAAGATGCGATTAATTCCTTAAGCTTAGGACGCACAAATATGTAAAAATTCCTCCTCTTATAAGGCTGTTGGCTGTTAAGACAATTCCTTAATTTTTTAAATCTTTATATGAAATTTTTCCTGATATGAAAGTTTTCTTGTATCTAAGGAAACTGAGTTCCTTAACTGTTGGATTACTAGCACTTGCATTTTTCTCTTCATTATTATACATCAGACACTCTTTACCTTTTGACCTCGGAACTTACAACAGGATTCCCACTGTGATCGATGAAGTATTTCGACGGCCACTGTCGGTAAATTGCCCAAAGGTCGACAGAAGATCAATTGGAAATTCATAAAGTAAAAGCCCTGCACGATTCATTAAATATTTTTTGTTAAATTGGCTGCGAAGGATAGTCTCACAGTAAAGGTGAAAAAAACCAATTACACAAAAATGCGTTAAGGATCCAAACGGAAAACGCTATTACACGGCAAACATTTTGATGTGTACACCACATGACTTCCTTGTACAGCCTAATAAATGATACGCACTTTTTACTGCATTTCATTTGAACTTACATCCTCGAATTTCGTTACAGATACATTTCTCATTCAATTAATTCTGTTCTCACTTCGCGGAAAGTCAAAAATACATAAAATCTCAAAGCATTTTCATTAAAAATTGTAAAATATCAAAAAAACAGTTAGAAAACAATTTTTATAATTGAAATGAGATTTTCTACGCAAAAAAAAAAAAAAAAAAAAAAAAAAGCAATTCGGCCAGCTGGCAAGAAGCACAGAGTTTTCGGTGCACAAAACTGAAAGTTTAATTTTGGTCACAGTAGGCAAAAAGACAGTGGAGTTGGTGCGAAAACTGACTTAATTCACTACTAAGAGTTTCAAATGTAAACAAATGGCAGCTTTGTTAAGCTTAGCATCACTTAAACTTAAATTCCCGATAATTCTCCCACTACTACATGCAGATTTACTAAAGGAATAAAAACCTTAACCGGAACATAAGACCAACATAATTCAATCTTTTTAAATCAAAGAATGAATAGTTTACCAACATGTAAGAATATAATACACTCATGTCCATAAATTAACGATAATTCGGAGTCACGTGGAAATCGAACTCTAAAATAAATATATCACCTGTAAAATCACTACACACATCTTCAAGAATCATATGCAAATTTCAGGAAGTAACCAGATGACACCGATGGTACGTCACAATGACGAGAGTGTAAGAGAATGATATATAAGGAATACAGGCAAAGAAGTAAAATTGTTCGCAGGCGCTTTATAAGCATTTCAGTGCAATAACCGAATATTTATGACACAAAGGACGCATTTGGATGATTTTTTACGTGGTAGAATTATCGGCCGTCTGGAATGTGGGCGTACCCAACTGGAAGTATCAGACGAACTTGAAATTGCCCAGTGTCATCTCCAGAAAGAAACAGGCGGAGAACAGCCTCAGACCTGTCTCGTCAGCTCTCTTCAGCCACTGGTACGACAATTTCAAGGTAGACCGTGTACAGACGCTTAGGGTAGATTGGTCTATATGCTCGTAGACCTGTCAGATGCGTTCCACTTACTGCAACTCACTGTCGCCTGCGGTTAGACTGGAGTAGAGAGCATGCATTGTGGACACCGCAACAGTGGGCTTGTGTGATGTTTTCCGACGAGTCCAGGTTTAGCTTGCAGTCTGATTCTCGCCGGACTTTCATATGGAGAGCTCCAGGTACTCGTTACCACCACGAAAACATCATTGAACGACACCGTTACGATGGTGCAGGAGTGCTCGTTTGGGGTGGAATTATTCTGGGTTTCAGAACTGACCTGCATGTTCAAATTGGAACCATGACAAGCCAAATCTATCAGGACATCATTCTGGAACAACATGTACGTTTGTTTCGGGGCGCCATGGGCGCACAATTTGTGTTTATGGATGACAACGCCCGTCCTCACCGTGCAAACATCGTAAACGAATGCCTTCAATCGGAGGATATCACCCGTATGGACTGGCCAGCATTCTCACCGGACTTGAATCCAGTAGAGCAACTGTGGGACATGCATGGCCGACGAGTTGCAGCCCCTCAACTTCCTCCTAAATGTCTACCGGAACTTCGGAGAGCATTGCTTTTTGAGTGGTGTAATATCCCCCAAGATGAGATCGGTAATTTGATACTCGGCACGCCTAGGCGTTGTACGGATTGTATTGCATCGTCTGGGAGACATACAATGTATTAACAATCATACCAACCATGTAATATTGTTTTTTTGTAAATAGGTTTTTTTTTTTTTTTTTTTTTTTTTTTTTTTGTAATTTGCTCCAGGGAGAACAAATCGCTAATTTTTGAATAATATCAAACATATAGCATCTTTTTTTGCTCTTTTTGTTTAATAAATAAGCTTTACAAATAAGTCAAATTTGTTTTGCTTCTAATTTTTCCTTTGCCTGATTTTGCATTATCCTTAATTTATGGACATGAGTGTAAATGAGCTCACCGAGCCTGATAACAAGATTGGAATATACATATGTAATATATTCAGGAGCAGGAATTTTAATTGCGTAGAAGTGTTGATCCATAATGACTAGGAAATTGGAGGCGAAGGCAGATTAAATCTTCAGTTTTATTTTCACCAACATGTTGCGGCTACACACAAGTCGGCGCATTAAATGTGCCTATTCGAAAAAGTTTACATTTTTTGATAACTTTGTAGCAAGAAAGCAGCAGCAGACAGACTACAGTCGAGCTAACGCAAAGCGTAGTTAGTTGATAGTTGACGGGGGACGTGTGCACCATCCCTTTACCGTAATGGTTAATTGGCATATGCAACACGTCCACCTCTATCTTGAGCCAGATGGGCCACACAGGCGCCTCGCACCATACACCGAAACCCAGCGACCAGGCCATTCAGGTGGCAGTCCAAAAGACCAAAGAAGCCCCCAGAAGCATGTTCACACCAACCGCCCGGGCCTAGTATTTATTGAGTCAAAGTTCAACAAATACACGGCCAGACAAGGGCTCAAAAAAAATAAAATAAATAGATAAATAAAGGGTACATTTGTAGTTTTGACAAAGCATAAGATTACAAAGGTGCAAGTGCCAGTTTTGAATAAATACTATAATCACACAGACATAATTAGAATAAAACACATACAGATAGCGATAACAATAGAAAACCAAAGGAGTAACTACAATACTACAAAACTACTACTAGAATACTTACAAACAGTACTACAAACTGATACAATGCTAAATATTACAAAATTGCTACTGCTGCTATATACTAGGCTGATAATAATGCTGATAGTATGATATCGGTGATGTAATGATCTTAATACTGATGGTAAGTTCAATACAATAATTAGTGTACAAAGCAAGGATACAATACATAAATACATTATGCAACTATATAAATACCAATACAAGGTAAAGAGGATACATTATACAACTATATATATACACACACACACATATATATATATATATATATATACATATATGTATTTATACACACATACACACATATATACATACATACACATATACAGATATATACCAATACAAGGTAAAACGATACTAATGATTTTGTACGAGATGCAAGACAAAATAGATAATTCAATATAAGATCAATAAGCCATATTCTTCAATACAATAGTTAATGCAAAGTTAATAAAACACTATTTATATTACTATACCAACTGTATATTTCCTATATTAGTGGAATTTTATACAAGATGACGCATATCTATACGATGCTCACAATTTAGTATATATTACACAGTACTGTATTGCAGGGAACTTATAATTCAATTTTATACAAGATGATACATATCTATACTATGCTCACAATTTAATGTATATATTATATAATACAGTATACAGTATAATATGATTTACGACTAATACGTAAGATAATGGATGCTATATCATTCAATTACAAAAGTTAATGCGAAATTAATGATACATTATTTATATTACGATATCAACTACACATTTCCCGTATTGCAGGGGACTTATAGTGCAATTTTATTATTTATACGATGCTCACAACATTGCAATTTCATATAAGATGATACATCTCCATACAAAGCTCACAATTTAATATATATATATATTATACAATACGGTTATACGATATAATATAATGTACTGCAAATACATAAGATATGCGATATAATAGGTAAATTAACATGCTTACAGGGTTAGTATACAAGACACAACAATAGGTACAATACAATACTAAGAGTAAATAAATAGAGTATGTGACAATATATAGACAAATGGAATGTAGAAAAATACATATTGTCAAGTAATTGGTAATAATTCTATGCAATATGCAATATAAGACATATGATACAGTATAAAATCGATAAGCTACGTCTATGATACTATTTATAATTTAATGGAATATTTAAAGCAAAATGAGACCAAAATACTACTTTAACTTTCATACAGTATTTTAACACAATTGCTAGTTCAGTAAAATAATTAATACAATATTTAATTCAGTACGTATCTCAGGGTATAAAAAGAAATGCAATATATATATTCTTAATAGTATGATGCCTATAAGGCAATGTTCTTAATAACTAAAGCGAATTAAATGCAATACTTTGTATACAATACACAAGAGCAACACTTCAGTAAGAATTCAGTAAGATAGGATAAAAAGACATATTTTGCAACAGTATAAATATACAAGTGCAATGTATAAAAATACCTATGATCAATTCAATATTATTAATTCTGTGCAATATGCGATACAATGCAACAATATAGTTATACCAATATAATGTATGAAAAATACTTATGATCAATTCAATATTAATAATTCTGTGCAATATGCAATACACGACATATAATTCAATATAATCAATAAACTAAATCTAAAATCTAAAGTCTAAAATTCTGCATGTAATTCAATAAAATAGTTAATGCGAAGTTGAATCAAGACTACTTATAACGTTATGCTAATACTCCAGCTAATAATCCAGTTTCTGTATTGCAAAGAATTTAATTTACAGTTCCATACTAAAGCATACATAGCGATACGATGTTCATAATTTCAATATGTTGCATCACATATTCTTAGGTTAGAGCTTATAACTCAACATAATATTACATAACTACCAACTTAATACAATAATTAATGCAAGAATTAAAATAATAAGTACATTAAGTTAATAGACTAGTTAGAATATAATGCAGTACTTAGGGTGCAAATATTGTATATTGTAATTATAATGAAATATGATACAATGCTAATAGTTTGATACAATAGTTATTACAATGCTCGATACAATATTTTTGATATATAACCAGATTAGAATACTTAATATGTAGCTTGTAATTCAGTAAGATAGTAATACCATATCTATAGTTTGAGATTGCAAGTATAATACTTATTGTGCAATATCTTATAGTGCATTTAAAATACAATACAATTTGTAATAATATTTGTAACAATACTGGGACTATTAAAAAGAAAGAATATAGTTATAATATGTAAATAGACAAGAATGCAACTGGAGTGTACAAAAATACAGTTGTATTATGAAAACACTATGTAAACAGACAAGAATGCAACTGGAGTGTACAAGAATACAGTTGTATTATGAAAACAGGACAAAACCATTAACATTAGACAACCTGACACAGATCAGATCCATAACTGTGGAGAATGTCCATAATTTTTGACAGTTTTCTGATAAGGTACTTCTGCTTAATTAAAAATTTACTAAATGCTAGTTGATTATCCACAGGAAAAGGAGTGTGAAATTCCTCCGTTAACGGGCATGTAGTAATATAATGTTCAGGTATGCCTAGAGTTCTGCAGACACAATATTCACTATTTGCAATTCCATGCTTGTAAAAGTAGCTTGGAAATGGACCATGCCCCGAGATATATCTTACTAGTTGATGATCTGTTATCTGACGACATTGATCCACATACGTAATATGATTGTACATTCGTCGACCGGTTTCATCAGTATCCCATTCTAGTTGCCATTGGGATATAACTTTTAAAAGAAGAGCTCGTTTTAAGTGAGATGTTGGCCACTTAAGAATCACTTCTTCAGCCTCGGCATCGGTATTTTCGGCAGCTGATTTGGCTAACTTATCTGCCAAAGCAAGTGCGTAATGTTCAGGATGAAATCTTAAGTCAATATGAGTCAGTTTGGTTCTCAAAGCATTCCGATTGGATAGGTGCGGCCGATTGCAACCAAAACGAGATGTGCACAATTACATGTTATAGCAGTCTTATATACACAATTTCAACTTTCTAAGGCTACTCGTTTCTTGAGTTATGCGAGATACATACGTACGTACGTAGGCACAGAAATTCTTGCGAATAGACTGGGCATCACTTTTCTGGCTATGACTTCAATCGAAAATGTTTGGGTCATTCTAGGAAAAAGGTCCGCTGGTCGCTTATCACTCCTAAAAACATTCAGCAGCTTGAAACCACTCTTCTACAGGAGTGAGAAAGAATATACTCTAGTTTATCCTCCAATAACTTTACTGATTCCAAGCCCCACAGATGTACAATATTGATTTAGGTCAGGAGCTGCTTCACTACTTATTAAAACTCGGTTATATCCGAGTTTATTTGCTCGAGTTATGTATTAAATTTATTCCTTTTTATGCACAAAATATGTATTTTTTCCTTCCGGCAAAAAAGAAGAATAAAATTTAATTACAGTATTTAATTTCTTATTTCTTCCCCTCGTGTAATTTTCTCCCTAGTTTCTTCAGCATATAATTTAGGAACTTCGGACTTATGGTAACAATGTAAAAGGCATGCACAAATGGGAAAGTATTTTGTATATTGAAATACATACTATATGTGCATGCACAAATGAGAAAGTATTTTGTGTATTGAAATACATACTATATGTGCATGCACAAATGGGAAAGTATTTTGTATATTGAAATACATACTATACGTGCATGCACAAATGGGAAAGTATTTTGTATATTGAAATACATACTATACGTGCATGCACAAATGGGAAAGTATTTTGTGTATTGAAATACATACTATATGTGCATGCAAAAATGGGAAAGTATTTTGTGTATTGAAATACATAATATAATAATATGTCTTTACATATGCTTTTTAATGGACTAAGTTTATTACTAAAGTCTTCTCTTCAGAAATGTTACACGCTGTTTTTCCCTTCCCGGTTTCAAGCCGTAAAATTAGTAAGAAAATGGATATATGCGATTAAATTATTCTTTGTTCCGTGCGTAATTTTCTTTCCTCATAGATTATAGCACTTTTAAATCATACGTCAATTAACAAAACCTTTCCTCATCCAGAGTTTATAACCACAATAATAATATCCGCTCATTGTTTCAAACAAAATACTTTTATATATTTATTAGCCCATAGGTGCGTTAGCTCTGAGAGGCTATTAATTTCTTTTTGGCATTTTAGGTCGATTCACTGTAAATATCCTTATCACTTTTCAAACTGTGGCCATAAAATATTATCGTCCTGTCTTATATTTAAAGAAATTAAATAATAAAGAGTCTGCATGTTTCTTGCATTGTGATAAAAGAACCTTACCTAGAGCCATCCAGTTTTGAATACCGTAATCCTCTACCGAATATGGGCATCTAAAAGCCCAAATTTGGAATTTGTTTTATTATCGATTTCATGTTTTCTAACACTTTAATGAATTTTTTATTAACAAATTAAACGATTTCAAAGCAAGCAATGGCAACACTGTACGAAAAAAAAAAAAGCATTTTTCTCTCCAGCGCACGAGACTGTTTATCGGAAATTCTAGAGATAAGCTCGTTTTAAAATTATTTTGCTATTGCTGATGAACTGAATTTTATGGTTTAAGTGCGAAGAACATGTTATTTAATAAATAAACGTAGCACACAATACGTTAAAAAAACGCCTCTTTGGGCGTAATAGACAATCGAAAGCTTTCAGATTTTTTTTTGGCTCTTTTTATTTACTTATTTACTTAAGTCACTTTTTCAACAGAATTTGGAACCACTTATTGTGTCTGAATGTGTTTATTTTATGCATACTGCACTGTAGATCTTTTAATATTGAGTTGATTGATATTTGGATTGTAAAAATAATTAAAATAAAACCCGATATATCAACAAAAATTCCCCTAATGAACACTGGTGAATTCCACTCCCCGCCCAAAATTGGCCACGTGTAATCTTCGCTAATTTAGCGATAATGTGGACGCTTTCTTAAAGTACCTTTTCAAAGCCTTAAGAGCGATTTTTTCCGATCTTCCAGAAGGGATTACCTCCCTCAAGAAACGCTATAAATAAGAGAATGTCAGAAGCCAGTAATGAACTCCCAGCTCACCGTAACTGCATTCTCCAGGAGCTGGGAAAAACTCTGTTGTTGTGACTTGTCTCACTTGTCTGACAATTATATCAGAACAAGCCCACGAATTTCATCGTGGCAAGGAGTGCAAAACTACGCCTATCGTTGGCAAGAGGCTTGAGCATCATACAGGTGACAGTACGACTTTGCTCAGTTTCGCCCCCATTTTTGATCGAGAGCACCCTGGTGAGGCGGGTCCGAGGGTTTCCTACTCCTCTTCCTCTATCAACAACCTATCGAGAGGACCTTTCGGTTCGCCGCATATTTAGAGTTCCTCAATGCCGCACAGAAACTATACATTTACAAACATCCATGCCTTCCGCGGGATGTGAACCCGGGTTCTCTGGTACGGTAGTCAGCGTCCAGAGACCACTATCCAGGTTTATTGCATATATACTTCAATTCATTTTTGTGCTTAATTTTTCAATTTTTATTTCGCATTTCTGTTCCTTTTAATATTATTGACATCCGTGAAATTCTCAGCAACTAGTACTTGGACATTGCGTAATGGTTCGTCGAAAATAAGTCACCTGACATTCCCGCTGATTGTTGAGCTTCTGTACTCCATCAGGGCATAGATTTTACAAGAGATAAAGAAAGTATTTCTCTCTCTTTTTTCTCACATTTATGTGCTCTAGTCACTTTCATGACTTTTCACTATGAGGCCCATTGTGGATTAATATTTAGGTTCATTGGGAAGTATTGCGCAAAGCAAGAGAACACAGCATAACCGCAGACATATCAACACATCAACGTTTACTTAGAACCACTGAACCCCTTACGGAGTTGGTTGAGCTTCTGCTCAGTGATAACTACTTTAGCATTTGCTTGCTGCCCACCGGGAATAGTGGTTAGCGACACTGACTACCGCACCGAATGGCCCGTGTTAGAATTCAGGAGAAGGTTTGGATATTTGTAAATGTATAGTGTCTGTGCGGCATGGGGGCACTCTAAATATGCGGCGACCCGAAAGTGCTCTCGAAAGGTTGGTAGTAGGAGAGGGAGACCCTAGGACCCGTCCCCCCCCCCGGGGTGCTCTGTATCAAAATTGTGTGCCACCTGTATGGTGCTCGAGGCTCTAGCCAACAACAGCCGCAGTCTTGCACTCCTCGTCACGATGAATTCCGTGAACTTCTTCTGAAGTTACTGTCAGACAAGTGAAATAAGTCACAACAACAAAAACAGAATTTGCTTTGCGAAGGATTTGGGTTATCTGCAATAATCACTCGCGTGCTAATGAGAATTTCGCCTAATTTCTGCTTTTCGTTTTGGTCTATTTGCAGTCATTTCTTTCTTATATATGCTGTTATTTATTTTAATAATGTGTCAATTTTTTCCTGTTCATAAGCCCATCAGCGGCTGCGTGGTAAAATCGCTGAACACTGGTAGTTTCGACCTAGGCTCTATTGCAGGCGAACGGGTTGGCTGTATGGGCGTTTTCGTGGTTTTCCCCATCTGTGACGTGCATACGAACCAGTATTCTCTAGAAAGTCCTCCACGATGGCAGCCCTCCCTTAGGCAGATAGCCTTAGCGTGCAGATAATCTACCAAACCAAAACAAACCTTCCTAAGGAAAAAAACTGGCATAGCTATTAATGAGATTTCTTTCCGAGCTTGTCTCACGTGACAGTATAAATTTCAACAGGGGGAAAAAGGGGGGAAGACATAATTTCAGAGAAATGCGCAGACCGTTTCCTCAGAATAATTTCTTCCTTCTTTTGTTTTGAAATTGCTGTAAACAAAAATTAATTTGGATGTCTGCTATTAATCAAAAGGATAACTGTTGTTTTAAATTGAATCACCTGACTTCAAATACTACGTCTCGGGTGGAGGAATTATCGAGATCCGTATACTTATATCTTTTATCACCAATTTAAATGTCAGAAATGTTGTTGAAAGAAAGCGCAATCGTTTATTTAATGCGTAAAATGAAATCTGAAACTTTTAGTGCTTGTCTTCGTTTTATGAGGACAGGCATCAAGTTGAAACTAGACTTTCTCGGTGTATGGATCCCCATATCTATCAAAATCAATCAATTTCAAACTAGAATGGAATTTTTTATTTTCCCTCCGTGTCTCTTTCTAGACGAAAGCTGCTTTCTGTTGCGAGGAAACCGAAATATATATTTTTTTTCTTCTTCCCAAAAGAGAAAAGCCGAGAAAGAGCAAAAATATGTTCTTTCTGAAAGCAGTCGAGCAAAATATTTTCTCTTTTGCTCTAAAGAGCAAGTTAAAGGATCTTATCTCCCTCGCAACAAACTCTAAAATTCATAAATAAAAAATTGCGATATGTCGAGCAGTAGAAAAGTAATCTGTCAATGTAAACCAACTACTTTAAAATTTATTTACTTCATCGAAATGATTTTTTTAAAAATACATTTTTCTTCTGACTGGGAATTTCAAAGGGAAACTTTTGATCATCACGATTACTTACACTTACCTTCTAAAATATTTTATACTAGCTATTATCCGGCATGCGCTGTAGTGCTATTTAAAGGAAAGAAAGTGTTTGTGTTTTGTTTACGTTTGTTGAAATGCTTTTGGATACACAATCTTTTTTTGCATCTGGTGCAGGAGATTTCATTTTTATACCCACATAGCAACATTCATTCTTAAATTCGAGGGCTCAGCAGTGCATTATAATTTAACCATCTTTCCAATAACCACATTGTATGAAGACTCTAATCATAATTAGCATCGTAATGAAATGCACCAAAATTTAAATCAGCGTGCAGTGTTCTTCTAGATCGAGCAGTGTGTACTCGAATATTTTCCCGTTGCTCGTTTGTTTCAAACGAACGGGCTTAAGCAGTGCGTCTTCGAACGTTTTCCAGTCTTGCATCTCGTTGCCAATTCGTTTCAGAAGGTCATGATACCCTTTCTTTCTTTCTTTCCTTTTTTTTTTTTTTTTTTTTTTTTTTTTTTTAGTCCAAAGGGATTTGAATCCCGAAGGACTATTATTTTCGTTTTGGCATTTTGCGTCGGACGGATAAATGTCGGTTCACTTTTCAAACTGTTGCCATAAAATGTTAGAGTCCTGCATTATATTTGAAGAAATTAAATAATGAAAATCTGCGTAAATGTATGTATATTTCTCACATTGTCATAAAATAACGGTACATAGAGTAATCGAATTTTGAATAACGTAATCCTCCAACGAATATGAGCATGTGGAAGACCAAATTTGAAATTTGTTTTATGATCGATTTCCTATTTTTTAAAACTTTGACGAATTTTGGATTAACAAACTCAAGGATTTCAAAGCGAGCAATGGCAACGTTGTGCAGAAAAAACATTTTTATCTCCAGCGCGTGAGTCTCTGTATCGGAAATTCTAAAGATATGCTCGTTTTAAAACTATTTTGCGATATTGCTGTTGCACTGGATCTTATGGTTTAAGTGCGAGGAACATGATATTTAATAAAGAAAGGTAACACACAAAATGTTAAAAAACGCCCCTTTGGACGTAATTTAAAATCTGAAACATTTCAGATTTTTTTTTTTTTATCTTGCTTTAAGGTGCAAATAGAGCAATCGATTTTCGTTCTAGTTCCATAATTGATTTCACAGCAAAAGTAAAGCCGTTACAAATTCGACTGTTACAAATTCACTTTCAAGCGCAAAGAAAATGAGTGTGATGCAATGACAGGCATGTTGATGCGTGCGTGTTATTGCGTGAAAAATTAAACATTTTACGCTTTGCTGGACGATAACACACTTTGAAATGTTTTAGTTAGGGCAGTGCAACACGTTTCTCTTAAATAACCGAGTTTTTATTGAATTGAGGCAAATTAATATGATTGCGTTTTTCCGAGTGGCAACATAATTTGTTCATATCGCCGAGCATTCCGATTAAATTTGAAACATACACATCTTGCGATTTTGCGGAGTGGCATTGCAAAGCATTCAGATCGCTGAGTTTTTAATCAGAAGTTAGTTAAATTCGTTTAAAATATATGTATATTGAATTCGGAAAATATTATTTTGGGTATATTATTTATGGAAAAAAAGTGAACATTGACCTCTCCCAAGACTCAGAAAAGAATTGTAGAAAGTTTGATGACGATAGCTATAGTAGTGACCAGGGCTGTGGAGTCGGAGTCGGAGTTATGGAGTCGGAATCGGAGTAGGGTAGATTTTTTGAGTAAAAGGAGTCGAAGTTGGAGTCCATTAAAAAACACGTCGACTCCAGTTTTTATTGAACAGTTTGAATTTGAAATGAAATTAAAGTGAATTGAAAAAAAATTTTGATGACAAACTGGGTTAATATTTTTTATTTATGAACTATATACATTAATAAATAGTTATTTTCTATTTTATTGACATATTAGTAAATAAATATAAGGAAGCAAGATGGACGTGATATTTGCCATTATTAATTAAATTTTTTCATTTAGTTACTAATCTCATTGGTGAATTTAGATAAGCAGCGAGAATTCCTAAAATTGATGGCATTCTTAGGAAGCGAGCAGGAAAAGGAGCAGCGCAATGAAGAAGTACATATTTGATGATATAAGTGGTTGTTAGGATTAAGAACTTTTTCAGAAGATGTAAATAACCCTAATATTTCACTAACAGAAAGGCTATGAAATGATCTGCATCGCCACAACGTGGAACGGTAATTAAGCAGTTTCAGGTCACGGGCTGCTTGTCCAAATTGAAGATTGGTTGAAAAAATTCTTTAAACGTTTTTACGAAGTCCCACAAAATCAACGCGTCGTGCGAGTTCTGAACTCTCAATGCCCACTTACGAGTGATTACCATATAAAAATGCCCACTACAAACCTGCAAGCATTCCACAAATTTATGATACAACATAAGCTTTTAACTCACAAAATATGCAAAATGAGGGATGTTCTGGCAAGACTAGGCACGGATCTTTGTCAAGTTGCATAACGTCTATCAATAACATCCAATAAATAAGCATCCATGAACAGGTGCAACAACGAGTATATAGCAATAAATAAAATACAATAAGTTTAAAAACAAATCTTCAGTAATGTGTACCAGTTTCCAATTTTCATTAATGTTCTGCAATTTGTATCAAGGAATGAACTATTCTTATAAGCATTCAGCAATGTGTACCTAAATGTACCAAGGTTGCTTTAGATAAAGGTGGACGTGGCACTACACCAATTAACCAGTATGGTAGAGGGGTGGTGCCCACGTCCTCCATCACTCACTCACTCACTCAGTGTGCTTCGTGTAACGGTATGGTGTGTGTTACGGAAACGTCTAGAATCCCGGTTATATGCATTTCAGATGGTGCTGCAGTTAAAAACCTTCCAACAAATCGTTACGTAAAATTTTATGTTATTAGGTATTTCTTCCACCTCCTTAGCATGTCTTCGTGGTGTAGTGGTCAGCACGCTCGGCGCGGATTCGAGAGGTCCGTGATTCGAGTCCCGGCGAAAGCATTGCTTATTTTTCATCTGTCCTGCTTTCAAAAAGTACCTAATGTCTACACTGTGAGAATTTGAAAGATAAGTTGGAGGCAGATGGTTTCGCGAACAGACTTGTGTTTAGGAATGAAGCCACCTTTCGCGTTTCTGGCAAAGTTAGCCGCCATAATTTACGATCCTGAGGCACGTAAAATCTACATGATGTAATAGAACATGAGCGTTATTCTCCAAAAAAAAGTGAACGTTTTCTGCGCCATTACCAACAGTTGTGCTTTTGGTCCCTTTTTCTTCGTGGAAAAATCGATTAACGGGTGAATTTACCAAGATATGCTATCAGGGTGGTTGTTTCCTAAGTTGGAGGATAAAGTACCTGGCTTCACTCTGCAGCAAAATGGTTCTTCACCACATTGCCATAAAAACGTAGTCCAGTACCTGAAACCCATCGCTACCCCGTCACTGGGTTGGCCGTGTTGGATCAAACGACATACCATTGCTTTGTTGGCCACCGGGATCCCAAATCAAAGTCCTTGTGATTTTTTCCTATGGGTTTTTGTTAAAGACAAAGTGTTCCGGCCTCCATTTCCCCAGGACACGACAGCAGCTGAAGCAGAGGAAAACTTAAGTGCTGGAATCATTAACAAAGTACATTCTCTCACAAGTGTGGCAGGAACTGGAATACCGCATAAACATTTGCCGTGTCAACTGGAGTGGCACACATAGAACATCTCTAGAGACTTGGATAACTGTAGTTTCACCATGAATTTGATTTATGAAAATAAAGTAATTACAGCGTTTACAGGTATGCTTTCTTTTTGCCGCACTGAATATGAAACGTCCTGTACATTACAACTACATAATGGCAAATTATAAGGATCACGGAAATTATGCTTTAAAACCGTTAAAAATAGTTAGGAAGTTTAATTTCGAGATACTTTATGATTTTTTTCTCGTTATCTCGTTACGTTTATAGAGTCATTAGGATGCTGAAATGGCTGACACGAAAAATGAGCAATGTCTTCGTCGGTAATCGAAACAGGACCTCTCAGCTACACGCAGAGTATGCTACAGTTACATCACGAAGGCATGCAGAAAGGAGGGAGCAAATACCTTACATACTTACCCTCTTCAAAGGTGACTGGGGATTAGGAGACCCAGTCGCCAAATCCTGGTAGTGAAGAATCATCATGCGCTACATTTTAGTTCGGACGCCACTGTAGAGCAATGGAATTTCTTGATGCAGGAAAGGAGGAGAAAATACCTTATATGTTTTATAGAATGATAGTTTATAATTAAGACGTCCTATCACTGCTTTTATTCTAATGTTTTCATACTGCGATGGTTTTCCTTTGTCATTTTTTCCTGCTGCAATGTTTTTCTGTTCGTCTTGCTTTGTCCATGATTGTTTGTACCCGTAATATTTCCTACTAGGTCTGCCCTCTAGCAGAATTTTCTTTACCACTTCTGATCAGCATTATTTTAGGAAACAATTGCTGTTCGTAACAATGTTTTGATACATTTTTGATTGTTTACCATTTTGATTTTTGCCTAAATAATAATTTTTCCTACTCCGACTCATTCTATTATACAGTTCAGCACTCTTTTTTATTGTACTTTGCGTCTCTTCTCCAGTAAATTAGGCGTGAAAGCGAGCAATTATAATGCTTCATTAAACGCAAATCTAGATTTACTTTTTCTTTCCAAGGGAAAAAAAGCGCTATATGTGTTACAACACTGGAATCTCAATAAGGAAATCTTACTACGAATTTCCTCATCCCAAATTTTACACAGTGTTTTATTCTATTGAAGAAAGCTGTTACTTTTAATTTCGAAATCACAATAAGCTCAATACAGCACTGATTTTAATGAACTCTTAATTTTCATTAATGTGTTTGTGGGTCGAAATGAATTCACAATTTGTAAGAACTACTTCCAATCTTTTCGAACGATATGTTTCAAGAAAAAAATTACTAAGTTCTAAATTTTTATAGAATAATAGTCTTCCAGAATATAATTCTTCCAGCTCACGATGTCATGACGTATTGAATGTAATCAATTATTAGCTTATGTTATAAGATAAATAATTATTAAATAACACAGCGATCCTTTATGATAATTTTTCCTACGTTTAAAAGCGGAGTTAAAAACTAATTTTATGCACTCAGTAAAAAACAAAGTAGCAAATAAAATGGAAAAATACAGAACATAATGTTTGTTACTTAAAAAAATAAATTTCAATTTAAAATTTCAGATTTATTAAAAATAATTCTACAAAATAATGTATATTGTAATCTGATTTTTCCATTGAGTTTCCAGTTTAATAAACAATTTTATGATTAATAGTCACGAAAGATCCATTAGTTAAAGAAATAATTTTCAGAAATTCAAATAAAAAGAAAATAAATAAAAATGAAATTTGAAAGCTTCCAAATTTTGTATTACGCCCAAAGGGGCGTCTTTTTAACGTTTTGTGTGTTACCTTTATTTATTAAAAGTCATGTTGTTCGCACTTAAACCGTTAAATTCAATTCAACAGCAATTTCGAAAAATAACTTAAAAAGAGCATACTTTAGAATTTCCGATACACAGCATCGCGAGCTGGGGATAAAAATGTTTTTTTTTTTTTCCTTCTGTGCAGTGTTGCATTGCTCGCTTTGAAATTGTCTAATTGGTTAATAAAAAATTTGTTAAAGTTTTACGAAATATGAAATAAATAATAAAATAAATTCCAAATTAGGGCTTCCAGATGTCCATATTCGAATGGAGGACTACGATATTCAAAATTTGATGTCTGTAGGTACCATTGTTTTTTCAGAGTGCAAGAAACGTATGCACGTTCATGAAGATTCTTCATTATTTGATTTTTTTAAATAAATATAATGCAGGGCTGTCATATTGGGTGGCAACAACTTGAAAAGTGAAATGCCGTTTATAGTGAACCAATGCGAAATGCTAAAACGAAATTAATAGCTCTTCTGGGAAAAGTCCCCATTTGGGCTAAAGATCGTCTATTTGAAACAACTGCTCCAAGCAGTTGTTTTAAAAGGAATGAAAATTATCTTGCTGGTAACATTAGATTTTTATAAATTTACGCCAGGTGAATACTTCAGAATTTATTTAGAACAAAGCTGTGCATCAGTTTCACCATTTGAACACTGATACTGTTACACGAAAATAAAGTGGCAATGGTATCTATTTTGTCAGAGCACCTAAATCCTTCAGTAAAAACAAAACAATGTTTCGTCAAGGTATTAAAAAAGGAAAAATGTTTCTTCGTACATCTTTATTTATTGTAGAATTCCAAATATTGGGGTTAAATGAAACCTATTCTGGTAGCTAAATAGTTCTTTCGCTGTGGGCAGTATATTTCTTGTAACGTAAGGGAAGAGATTCAATTTTCCCGATTATTGTACTTAAGCCAGCGATGAAAAAGTATTCGATTCCTACAATAAAAGTAAATAATATCTTTTTTCCGAGATATGAAGGGTGAAATTATAATTTTATTTTATTTTAATTTTTAATTGAACTCAAGAGCCCTTTTCATTTCAACTAAAACAAAACAGTCAAATGAATTTTGCTCGTGATTTTTAAAAAACCAACTGAAAAAAGTTAATTTTAAATCATACTAAAAAGTGTGCACTGTATTATTCATTTCATTATTGCAATCGATGAAAGAGCATATACAAATGGCAAAGTTTATAAAAAAATTGCCAGAGAAAAATTCAAGCTAACTGAATGTAATGTTTCTTATTAATGTCAATTCTCCCTTTAGTTGCTTCGATAGAGACCGTTGCTTAGATAATGACCGGTGAGAAAAATCACAACTGGCTTGATAGTTAAACCAACATTTTTATTTTGCACAGGAATAATTATTCAGAAATACATTTTTGCTTAAATTGTTACAACACAGGGAATGCTAAACGCGCCTCCCAATTTCCATATACGCGGTTCACATTTCAGATAATAAAGAAAGAGGGCGAAACGAGAGACATGGTTTATTCAAGCCACAGCAAGCGAGAAAAAGCAATGCGTACTAACTGCGGTTGTATTTGTAGCCGAAAAGTCTTTGTGTTAATTTTGAATAGCTATAAGACTAAAGATGTCGCAGTGCATAGAAACTGTAGGGAAAGAGTAACGTAACATGCGGAAGAGAAAGGCAAAATAGTGCAAAGCGAATCTTTGAGGCGAGGATGAGTTTAATTAAAATGTATGAATTTGAAGGCCTGTTGCCAATCTTTTATACATCTTATTCATGTTTTTAGTCTCTATAATTCGGAAGAGTAGTAAAAGGAAATCAGTATCTCCAGTATAAGGAAAATTATGCTCTTGAGTCTGAGGTAGAAAAACATTCAGTAATTCTAATATCCGATCTCGTCATCGTTTGCTGCGATGAAAGAATAAAGCATTCGATTCCAAATTTCATTATTTTCAGTAATTGTATCACAGTTACATAAATAAAAGAGTTTGAAAAATCACGAAGTTTAGACAAATAATATTAAACATTTCGGATAATTACCATCTAGAAGTTTTTTTTTTTTTTTTTTTTTTTTCTATCGAAACGAAGTAGTGAAGATAAAAGCGTTGTAATAATTCGGTTGATCCTAAATCTGGATTTGTAAGAAAAATTCGATATTAATTTAAAAAAAAAAGGAACGGAATCCTAAAAATTTCTTATAGAATTTTTTTTATTCCCATGGCAAATATGTAAATGAAAAATTAAAAAAAAAATCGGATTGCTAGAAGGGAATAAAAATCAAAAGATTAAGAATCAGATAAACCAAGTGAAATAAAACTCTGTAAAACTTAAAATTCTAAACTTTTATATACAAGCATAATAATTAGCCCAAAGGGGCAGTTTGTTCAGAAGGGCTATTGATTTCGTATTAGCATTTTGTGTTGTTTTACTATAAATGGCGATTTACTTTCCAAATTGTTGCCACCAAATATTAGAGCCTTGCATTCCATTTAAAGAAATTAAATAATGAGGAATCTGCATGAACATATGTATGTTTCTCGCATTTTGACAATAGGCCCACCAGCGGCCGAGCGGTAAAGTCGCTGAACACTGGTAGTTCGGTCTGAGGTTCGAATCCCGCGAACGGGCTGGCTGCATGTGTGTTTTCGTGGTTTTCCCCATGTGTAACGTGTATACGAGCCAGTTTCCCTTAGAAAGTCCTCCACGAAGGCATCCCTCCCCTTAGGCTAGATAGCCCTAGTGTGCTTTGCCATAATTAAATACACACACACATATGCATTTTGAAAAAACAATCTACAGCCATTCAATTCTGAATAACATAATCCTTCACCCGAATATGGGCATCTGGAAGCCCTATTTTGGAATTTGTTTTATTATCTATTTCATATTTTGTAAAACTTTAATGGATTTTTGATTAACAAACTCAACAATTTCAAAGCGGGCAATGGCAACACTGTACGAAAAAAAAAATACTTTTTATCTCCAGCGCACGAGACTGTGTATTGAAAATTCTAAAGATATGCTCTTTTCAAATTATTTTGTGATATTGCTGTTGAATTGAATTTTATGGTTTAAGTGCAAAGAACTTGATATTAAATAAATAAAAGAAGCACACAAAACGTTTAAAAAACGCCACTTTGGGCGCAAAATAAAATTCGAAAGCATTTAGAGTTTTTTCTTGCTTTATTTAACTTGTAGAGACATTAGGTGTTGCTTCGAAGCATGAGAAATGACTTTGCCGGGAATCGAACCACAGACTTCAGGAATACGCGCTCAGCATGCTGACCACTACACTACGAAGGCATGTTAAGAAAGAGGGAGAAATACCTTATAAACTTAGAAAGAATAATCTGGCCAGCAGTTCAGATAATTCAAGTTACGAAATCGTACTGGGAACCGGATAAGTAAATTTCTATTTTAAATGCATAAAAATAAAAGTTATGCGTTTATGCATTCACTTATTTACATAATACTGTCTTAAAGTTTGCAAATGTTTTGTTTATTTGTTTTTAATTACATACCGTTGGGTGCGAACGGTTTCCTAATGGTTTGAACGTACACAGAACCGATAATAGCTTGCTAAAATTTATTTTACCAACAGAAACACATCAATAGTTACACTTCAAATTATTGAAAGCGTTAAACACAGCGCTATGCAAAGCGCGTCCAAAAAGACACTGGCAATACTCTCAATACTCGGAAGTCAACTCTGAACTAAAAACTGATAACTGATGTTCTCTCCGGGCTTATATAGTGCCCACCGCCTCTAGCATATTCCATTTCTCGAAATTACTGGAAGGCATATACGATGAAAGTTGCATATAAGGGCCGGATACGGTTACAGTTACATAAAGGATCAATTACACTTATTCAATTATATTAAAAATTACGGTTATACAGGGACCGGACAAATACGTCGCCAAATGGTGGCCAAGTTTGTCGACTTTTGGCGATTTCTCGGGAAATTTGGCAATAAAATTTCCATTATCAAAATTTGGCTAAACCAGTCACTAACCGGTGATGCCTGGTCAGGTTAGCGAGGTTGTCTTTTACACCGATGTTAGAAAGACTTGCCCTTCTAATCTTATTCTTTCGGCAGATCCTCTGTCTTCAGCCTTTTCATGTTACACTGTACAAAAGTATTAAAATTTCACATAATATTTCACTAAAATTATTCGTATATTTACAAAATTAATAACTATTCTTGTAGCGTTACGTATTACTTATTCGTTTATTTAGTGCATGTCATGTAATAATTTTAACCTGTGTCTTTGGTTAATCAAATTTTGTGTTTAAACTGCGTTATAGGTAATGCTGATTCCACTGATATTTGAATTATAAAACTAGCTCAAGAAGAACAGGAATTATTATAATGTATATACTAATAATGAGACTTTGCGACAACTTTTGCCGCCGTACTGGTGACATTTAGAAATTTCTAAACGCTTGGCGACATTCTGGAAGTTTCTAGAAAATGCAATAAAAATCTCTCGGACTGATGTGTCTCGAAGCCCTGCAGAAGTGTAAAGAAAGCAGCAAATGTGAAGGAAAATAAAATACACTCCTATGTGAAAAGAAAAGTTTTAACTACACTTCCTCTTACATACCAGCTATACGTATCGGCCGCGCTGGAACTGTGAGTCACGCAGTTCAGTTATTCAGTTTAGAGTTGTGCGGCTTTGTTCACCTTCTACTTGGGAATATTATTTAGACTTCGTGACGTACGTAGGTATGTATCTCGCATAATTCAAAAATGGGTAGCCTCAGAACGTTGAAATTTTGTATATGGAACTCTATAATACATACATGTGCACCTCCAGTTTTTGTTGCAATCGGCCGAACCAAAAGTATATAAATATATGTATATATACCCACTCTGTTACCCAGTTCGGTGAGCTAAGTTTTTTATTCTTATATGGTGGTAAATTGTGCATTTTTTTTTCTTTAAAAGTGATTCAGTTATGTTGTTCTTATGTTTCTGTTAAGTTTTTATGCTTATATTTAATCTGCATGCAATAGCTGTAGAATTATCAACAATTTAAACGTTGTTTAAATTCCACTAAGCCTGACGATGCCGTAATTTGTTAACATTTGAAACTTATTAGCATAGTGAATTAAAGTTTCCTCACCAGTTCGAGCGGTTTTTTGCCGAATGGAGAAAAACGTGTCTTTCTGCTTATGTTTAATTGATTTAAGCTCTAATTTTAATCGTAAATTTTTTTTAACGGATTTTAAATGTATTTCGTGTTTTATGATTTTCCGTATTTTACAATTTTTAATGATATTGAGTTTTTATGCATTTTTTACTTACCGCGAAGTGGGAACTGAATTGGTTGAATGAGAAAGATATCTCAAATGCAATTCGAGAAATAGGTCATGCAAAGAAGTCGCGTGTCGTCCACATCAGTTTTTTTTGTTTGTTTGTTTGTTTGTTTGTTTTCTTAGGATCGTCTTTTGAAAGTGGTTGTAGGCAATACTAGGATTATATTTGAAACCGAGGGATACCGATCAGGATCATCGCATAGAAGTAGTATATACTTAAATTACATAAATGACAAGTAATGTTGCATATTTGTTGTTACATTGTTGTGATTTTGCATTATTAGTCTAACATCTATATAATGTTAATAATACACACCTATTTGGATTAGGCCATTAAATAAAATATTAATAATTTCATTATACGAAGTTCTCAGATTTTTCTCTTGATGCAAATAAAATTAAATACCCCTAAGACAAAGAATTTTCCGAATCAAATCTTCTATCGATCTGCATACTGAGTTGAATACTTCTCATATCTTTAGTGATTTGAAACCTGTCACTGATGTGAAATATTTGAAATAATGATTCGCTAGACTAGGCCTTCCAGCGATAGAGATTAGCGATACTTGAATGAACAAGTAATTTCCTTACATTTCAAAACCTGGCGCTGTGCATTTGCTTTTGGGATTCTCCTTCTTTGCGTTATTAGTCATCTGCACATCTCAGTTGACTCATGACTTGGTATATTTGTCGTCGTACGACAATGTGATTACGGCATAACAACTGGAACTGCTTATTGTAAAGACGAAGAAATTATTGACATATCATACTTTGGGAAAAATATTCGAGAGGTAGAACATAACCAAATGATTACTGATAGATTAGGTTATTTTGAAGCAGGAGACGTGAAAAATATGCAATGTCTTCACCTGGATTCGAACCCTGGACCTGTCGAACATGCGTCGAGCGTGCTTCTAGTTACACCATGAAGCATACCAATACCATTTGATGTTCACTGAACAATTGTATGTATTTTTATTAATAATTATGAATTCATATGGATACAGTTCGAAAGTTAGAAAAAGATACATTTATAGAAAACACATTTTTAATCTTAATTATACAGAATGCATTTGACACAAATATAAAAACATAGATGTAAAATATTTTCATAATGAAAATGAACTTTGCTGCATCTCAAGTGTAGTTAGCTATTGAAAGTTCAAAATTCTCAGGTTTTGTATCCTGCTTGGAAGTTCTGTATAACCATCAGCAGTAACTGTTTATAGGTTTATTTTGAAAATTCATAACATATTGCACCATCTCATTTTGAAAATGAGCATTTCAAGCGTAGAGGAAAAATGAAACAGCAAATTTGTCACTAATCTCTTTAAAAATACCGAAAAGAGGGGGAAAACACCTTATACTATACTCCCCTATTAAAGGGGGAATAGGGGATCCAATCGCCAAACATGGCGGTGACGAATTATCGTCCAGCACTAGTTTAATTCGGGCACCACGTGTAGATTCATTAGGTTATATCGATGCTGAAACATGAAAAATGTGCAGTGCGGTTGCCGGGACTCGAATCCTGGACCTCTCGAATACCCGTCGAGTGTGTTTCCAATTATACCACAAAGGCATGCGGAAAGGAGGGAGAAAAGTGTCTTATAAGTTTACCACCAAGGGCAACGTGAATACAAACTAGTTTCTCTTCGAAAATCCTGCACGAAGGCCTTCCTTCCTTTAGAGAAATAGCCTTGGTGTGTTTTGCCTTAATAAATTAGCCAGCTTTCCTTTCAGCGAAGGAACTGTACATTTTTCATGTCTCCTGCTTTTTCTAAAAAAAAAAAAAAAAAAAAACAATGACTTTACTGTGGCACTCGAACCAAAAAGTTGTGGACTATAATTCGTCACCACCAGGATTTAGCGGTTTCGCCCCCTAATCCCCAGTCACTCTTTTAAAAGGGAAGTATATAAGGTATTTTCTCCCTCACTTCCGCATGCCTTCGTGGCGTAACTGGAATCACACTCGACGTGCATTCGAGAGATCCAGGCCTGGAGCTTCGACGAGGGCACTGTACATTTTTCATATCTCCTGCTTAAGAAAATCTAATGACTCTACAGTGGCGCCCGAACCAGAGGATAGTGGACGATAATTCGTCATCACCAGGATTGGGCGATTGGGTCCCCTAATCCCCAATAGTTCTTTAAAAGCGTAAGTACATAAGGTATTTTCTCCTTCCTTTCCGCATGCCATTATGATGTAACGGTAGCAGAATGCGTTTTCGAGAGGTCCAGAGTTTGAGTCCCTTCTAGGGCACTGCATATTTTTCACGTCTTCTGCTTAAAAAAATGTAACAGTTCGTCAATGTACACAGATTGGTAAATTGGTAAAGGAAGAGATTATAAAGATCAAAATGTCTTGCATAACTGAACCTACAGATCGTCTGTGTAAAAAATATATCACTCATTCTTTATACTTTGACTTACTACCAATGGAATGATTGCATGTTTTATAGAATTTCATTTTTCAAGGAACGTTTCAAAAATTTTGACTGTTCTTTGATCTTATTTGACTTTCTTTAAACACAATACCTGGCGGACGATTAGTTGTCTCCATAACGCGCCGAGAGAGAGCTGAATGCATAAATCAAATGAAATATGCCTGAAAAAAAGAGTGCGCCAGATGTCTGAGTAATGTCTGTAAAGAAACAGATGAGACAAAAGAATTTTTGTATTACCGAAATGATTCAAAATCGATTTCCAAATTTCTTTCTCCTTTTATTAATTTTAACATCTTGAGATTATTCATGGTCTTGGTTTCATGCAATAGAACTTAAAACGTCCATTACTTACGAACGGGTTCTAAATGCTTAAAATAAAAATAATTCATAATTCGAGAAGTAATGTCTTATGCATACGTAAGCAAACCCGCATACCATAAGTTGTTTATCGGTGCAATCGCTTTAACTCTAGTGGCTAGCTAGTAATTCCACCGTCGCTTAAGCGCCCTCGCCGGGATTCGAACCTAGACCTCTCGGATACGCTCCGAGTTTGCTAGCCGTTACACCACGAAGACATACTGAAAGGAGGGAGAAAATAATCTTGTATACTTCCCCTCTTAAAGGCGAATGGGATTTAGAGGACACAATTGCTAAATCCTGGTGGTGAAGAATCATCATCCACCACCTTTTTAGTTCGGGCGCCACTGTCGAGTCATTGTTTTTTTTTTTTTAAGCTGGAGATGTGAAAAATGTGCAATGCCTTCGCCGTAACTCGAACCTGGACCTCTCGGATGTTTGGAAATTGTGTTACCGTTACACCACGGAGCTATGCAGAAAGTAAGGACAAAATACCGGCTTCACACTAACCTCTTAAGTAGAGAATTCCCTTCATTAGTCTCATGGATCGGTAGGAGGCAAATGCAGCTATCTTTTAAGAAAACCTTAAGTACGATTCCCTAAACAGAATAGCTGATTTTTCAAGATTTTGTACTCCAAAAATACTTAACGAAGTTTTCTTATTCCTTTTTTTTTTTTCGGAATTTAATTGTATGATCATAATTTCCAAACGAGGCAGCCTTGTCCCGTGTGTTAATTAGCAGTGTCAGTTGTCATATCGTTGCGTCGGGGTTTGAATCCTAGAGGAATCATGGATGTTTGTATAAATATATAAGGTGTTTGTGGCAAACCGAGAATCCTCTGGAGAAGTTGATCGCAGCTGAACAAGAGGTGGGGGGGGGGGGGTAGGTGATCTTTGAATTCCTCTCTCACATATTCTCTGTCAAAACTGGTAAGGAGTTGGGCAAAACTCGTTCTGATACCTATAAGGTGCCCAAGATTTTGATCACTAAAGGTGCTCTCTTCCTCTTCGCAATGCTCAATTCTTTGGCCTTTTAACTTTCCAGTGATCACTCCATCCTCCCAAACACTATTACCATTATCATTTTTCGATTTATGTTATTGTCCGAATGGTTATCTACATTTTATATCCGAATAATCACATAAAATCCTCACAAATTGATATACTGGCATTCCAAATATTTCTAATAAAAGATAAACATCAGTATCCGAGGTTTAAAACACCTTATGTGTACACCATATGACTTCCTTGTACGGAATATTAAATTATACGCATTTTATCTTGCATTTTATTTTAAATTATTGGATTGAATTAAATCTACTCCGTCGATTGCTCAAAAACTACAAAAGAATAAATGCACTCTTTAAAATTCACTACATTTGTTTACCATAGTGACACTTTGGTGCTAGGTTACTTAACAGCATTATATTTCGTTCAGATTATAACTCAGAATGCACAAAATTTATATCATTTGAAGAATTATCTAATCGTTGCCACATGTTCTATTCAAATACTATAATAAATCTAGAACGATGTATAAAAGAAATTAAGCAAACAAAACTAAAAAGAAACTTTTTCACAGACGATTCAATGTTTTTCGTTTAATTAATTCAGTTCTCACTTCGCGAAAAGGCTCAAAATATCTATATTAAGAATTATAAAGTAAATCTTAAGCATTTATTTCCTCGAAAAAATTCCAGAAAGGATTAAACATGATTTAATTCGCAATAATAAATGAAGGCTTTAGCTTAGTCTCTCTAGATTGGCAACAAATCTACTATTCTGCTGTTTCAAATGTAAACAAACATTTCCGCATGCTATTTAAAAATTAGGCTTAACCGCACTGCTTTTAAATTGTTGATAATTCTACAAATTTTGTTTGCAGATTTCCTAAAGGCATAAAAACCTTATCCGGAAGATAAGAACCACATAATTTAATCATTTTTAAAGCAAAAAATGCACAATTTACAAACATATAAGAGTAAAGAAACTGTGATTACTGAGCCGGGTAACAGAGGGGATATATATGTATAATTTATTTACTGAAGAAATATTGATTATATTATCTCCTAATATAAATTTTGGTAGAAGTATCAAAAAAGAGTGAACCCATATGTAGGAAGTTTAATTCCGAAAATTGTGTTTTAAAGTAACTTGAATGTAAATTATTAAAAATGTTTTACGGGGACTTGAATTAAATCATGAATTACAAAATTTTAAACTTTGAAAAAGAAATTAAATTAAAAGCAAAAGTAATTATCGCCTATTAATCGGAAATTAGTTGACTTAAATAAATACGAATAATAAATAAATACGAAGGTGTTTCGTCTTTTACTCAAGTAAGAATGGTGATGCCAAATTGGCAAATTACGTTAGGCCAAATAGTTCCGTGAAATGATGGGATTTAGAACCAAAGAAGAGTACCAAAGAACTCATTCTGAATTAAGTATTTTCGCTAATACAAATTTTGAGTGAAAAGTAATTTATGTAGTAAAATTTATAAAATACTTGAGTATTTTATAAATTTTGAGTTCCCCGATAGATTCGTTTTTATGCATGTTAATTCAAAACTATTTGCATAAAAATTAAACAGTGTTAATCTTAATTGGAATTAAGAAATAGAACTCAAAGTAATTGAAATAAACATTAGAAAATTAAGAAACATAATGCTATCTTTGCAAAAACAAATCAAATAATAAAAATTGAAAAATTAATATATATATATAATAAGAAAAAATTTGTGAAATGTACATGAAGATATAAATGGCCAGAAAATGCATTAATTAACTTACGTTCTTTCTAGTGGGATGTCGGTAAAGTGTTTTCTTCTGTGTCTTACTCAGAAGGGGTGTGTGTTCGAAATTTCGTTGGCAGCGGAGATACTTTGAATTATTTCAGGCGGCGAAACTTGTGAGAAGTAATTTATGGGACATGGGAGGGACTAGGAATGCTTGAGGGACGTTTGTTGCGGAGTTTCCCCGTAAAACAAAACATTTTTAATAATTTACATTCAAGTTACTTCAAAACACAATTTTCGGAATTAAACTTCCTACATATGGTTTCACTCTTTTTTTATACTTCTACCAAAATTTATATTAGGAGATAATATAATCAATATTTCTTTAGTAAATAAATTATTATTATCTTACTTTGCAGCTATTGCGCAAGTATTAGAAAAACTTGTTTTCGAACTAAGTGAATTCAAGACAATACAACATTTGATATATATATATATATATAATATATTCAAATTCAGGCTCATTCTAATATATTCAGTAGCAGGAATTTTGATGTCGTAGTAGTTTTGATCCATAATGACTAGGAAATTGGAAACTCAGGACAGTCCAGTGGTATTACACCATAGTCTACGGATCCTCACATTGACGGTTCGAATCTCACTCAAAATTTGTTTTTCGTAAGCAGTTGTTATCAGGCTCTAAGCACATCTTCGTTCCCTTCTTAAAAGGGTTCTAGTGCAAGGATATTACTTAATTTAAATTTAATCTCTTTAAGAGAACTTAATGCTTTTTCATTAGTTATCATAACACTTAAAGTTAATGCAATCTTATTATATTTATAAAAGTTTCTCCTTAGAGGTATTGCTGGCCGTGTCTCTTTAATTCAAACTTACCTAATGAGTTCCCGCATTTTCCCTCCCCCAGACCCGAAGCACTTGCGACATGAAGTTTTTCGCAAGTGTTTCCGCTTTCGTGTTGTTAACACCACACGACCATTGATCAAGGAAAGATTGATGCTTTTCAGAATTCATGATGTAACCCCTCCAAACTGATTCTGGCCCTTATTCGACACCAAAATTACTAAATTAAGTCCTTCAGTGTTTTTACCTTTTTTTCACTGTGGAAGGCAGTTACTTTTTTTTTCTTAAATTAACATTTTGGCACTAAATTTACCTCTTTGCGGAACCTCGTTTTGGCAATAAATTCTTTGACGATGTGGGGATAAAGGCTACATGCCTAAGAACCCCGTAATAGAACCCTTCCTTGGTCCTTGGAAATTGGAGACGAATGCAGATTAAATCTTCAGTTTTATTTTCAACAGCATACTACGGCTACACACAATTCGGCACATTAAATGTGCCTCTTCCAAAAGGCTTACATTTTTGATAACTTTGTAGCAAAAAAGCAGCAGCAGACATACAGCAGTTAGGCTAGGCCAAAGCATGGGAAGCAAGTGCCTGATGTTCAGGATGAAATCTGAAGTCAGACTGAGTTAATTTTGGTTTTCAAAGCATTTTGATTGGATAGTTAATATTGCTGTAAAATTACTATTGGCTGATTGAGTTTTAGTTCCATTTACATCATCATAATTACGTAAGAATCATATGACATTGAATAGTCTCGAAAAGACGCAGTGCAAAGAGAGGTTACTATTTTTAGAATAGGGAAGAGAAAATTACGTTGCTAATTTAATCTTTTACATATTCTTTTTCTTACACATATATATATTTATTTATATACGTTTGATTGCAACCAAAATACGATGTGCACATCTACATATTATAGCAGTCCTATATACAAAATTTCAACGTTCTGAGGCTACTTGTTTTTGAGTTATGCGAGATGCGTACACACGTATAGACACCACGAAAAATTCTCTTCAGAATTCATTTTAAAGCTGTTTTATAATTTTTTGCAGAAAAAGAGGCTTTTATTCCGTCCTTACGTACAGATGTCACGTAAAAATATCGTTAAATTGCATTCGATAGCGGTCAAAATGGATGTTTTCATTGAAATATGCTGCCTGAAACTTTTCGCGATTACAATACTTCCTTTTTACTTCGTACAAGGAAGTAATAAAAAGTCATCCTTAAGATACATTTCAGTCTTTCTGGCTGTGAGCATTGGAGCAGAGACTTAGTGAGATATATGTACACTGCGAAAAAAAGGACAGTTCTCTATCTCTCGTTCTACTGGGCCGATTGAAGAAATTCAAATTGCATTTTTCGCGTCTCAAAAGCGCGACTTATGATATATATTAGGTTTATATATAGCATTATTCCAATGTAGATATTTTGACACAAAATCGGACCTTTTTCTGAAATGACATGCCAATGTTTTTCCATATTTCGATCATGCGACTTAAATTACGCGTAAATATTAAATTTTGTAAACTTTGGTGTGAAATTTAAGGAGAAATTCAAAATTTTTTTTTTAAAGTGTTTTCTGTTTGCTTCGAATAATTTTCTTGACGAACTTCTGAATTTATAGCAACCTATTTTCCTTTCCCTTTGTTTCATTGTCCAGGAGTGGAAAAAAATTCATCGTTTATATTTTCAAAACATTTTTACAAAGTGCGGAAACCACATTTGGCGTTGTTATCGCTTATAACAGATAGACTCGGTTGTAGGGATCCCCTTATTTTAGAATAACAAATTATTTTGAGTTTGGTACCTTTCTTGAACCTCTCATTTTCCCCTCAGGTTTCCTCACCAGGATGTAAATTTAAAGTCAAGTGAAAAAAGTATTCAAACGGACTAAGATTGTCGTTCATTCAGAGAGTGATTTCATTAGCTAGCGCACGTTACTAGTTTGTCCATGCTATTACGCTTTCTGATACGTCTTTTTGGCGATTTAATAAGTCTATCGCCGGGTAGGTTGTTTAGTCAGCCTAGTTAGACTTAAATTAAATTGTTAGTACAGCAGTACATCTTTATCTTTGAATTTATTATGAAATTATTCTTAAGGTGGTGTATTTAATTATGGCAAAGTACACTAGTGCTATCTACCTAAGGGTATGGATGCCTTCTTGGAGAACTCTCTAAGGGAAACTGGCTCGTATACACGTTACACATGGGGAAAACCACGAAAACACCCATGCAGCCAGCCCGTTCACGTGATTCGAACCTAGGACCGAACTACCAGCGTTCAGCGACTTTACCGCTCGGCCGCTGGTGGGCTCCTAATTATTCTTAAGTTTCACCGCAAGTCGTCGGTGTTATTGCAAACACGAAGTATATGCATTTGTGTTAAGAGTTTGATGAATAACAAAAGGTTTTTTTTTTATATATATATTATATATATATATACCCTTTTTTCTGTGCTGGTGTTATTTACGCCTGTGCGAGAAGTCGTTTATGATAGCAAAGAGAGTTAAATCCCGCACGGTGAGTTCTAAATTAAAACGTGGCTACTCTCAAAAACTCAGAAGTATGGTAGCAGGGATTTGATGGATTCTAATTAATAGAATTAAAATTGTAGTTAGAGTGTCAACCAAAGTGACGATAATATTGTTGACAGGCTACGGAAGCTCAGTTACTTTACCTTAGAGTGAAAAGGTTCTGCCTTCGTATTGAAACTTTCGTTTCTCAATTTGCAATATTTCTTCAGCATTCGAACATGTTTGTAAAAGCGAGTAAGTTGTACATTTGCGGCTATCGCATTTTTGACGGTACAGTGCTTGTGATGAGTCACCCGATGATTATTTTAATTGCTGTTTATAATATAAGTGTATTTTGTAACATGGCAGCTAAAGAATGACGCAGATAGTTGCGACATACAAGGACAGTATAATACATTCGACATCTAAAAGTTCAAGGCAAAATTTAATCTATCAACTGCGAAAATTTAAAAACTCATTTAACATATACCAAGTGAACCTTTAGTATTTATCTCTAAGAGAATATAATTTGGGAGAGGGGATTTCGATTTTCCATTATTTTATAATTTCGCTAATACATGTTTGCTCTTGTTGCATAGTCTTACTCGTAGTTTGCTAAAATCAGTGCAGATGTTTTCTATTAAATATATCTTACATTTTTTTTTTTTTTTCGCTTCTAGCTTTCCCTTATTTTGGATGCCTCTGGTAACAGCCTACTGCAAGGAGATTTTGCATGTCTGTCCTAAATGTGGCGCAATCGTTGCTCGCTATCCTTTCTTCTCTACGCGACCGTAAGAGCCCATAGTTCAGATATAACCTCTGAATTAAGCATTTATTAATATACGGGACGCAAGATAAGAAGACTGAGCATAATTTCATGTGTTGATGAAAGAGATACGAATCAGTCGTGGCGGGGAATATTGGATGGATACCTGAGTTTTTTTTTTTTTTTTTTACTTGTTCTGTTAATACCACTATTGTATGACGCATACGAAAACGAAATAAAATACTAGTAATGAACAAAAAAGTTAAAATTTTATTTATGTATTTAAAAATTAAAACACGAAAATCTAGAAGGACAAACTATGCCGGAAATCAAGTATTTAACATTAAAGAAATGGCTAACTCTGTAATTTGACGAGCCAAGCTGACAACGGTTTTGACGATACAGTCATTTCGCGAAGCAGAAAGTACTAGAAATGTCTTGGCGGGCGGATGAAAACTATATAAGGCAGGAGAGAGCATCTGCTTTCAGCTGTTGTTAGATCTCAACTTAGCGTGAGTTTCGAGTACTATCTCCATCTTAGCTTCGCTCTTAAGCTAGGCTTTGAATTGCATTGTGTTTAACGTTCTAGGTAGTTTGAAGAGTAACTACTGATTGAATTTTGGGGTACTGTGGACATCCGTACGAGTATTTTTGAGGGAAATTCCAGAACTCTGAAGTGTTTCTTTGGATAAAAATAAATTCTATCAACCCATCATGGGACCTGTGTGTATTCAATCTATTACGAAGCCGTACGCACGCAACAGTATTTATATTACTCAAGGCATTCTGTTGCATTGCTTCCTCAGTATAAATTGTCTACACTTATTGAACATAGTCAGTGTAAAGATATCAAATTTTTAATATAGTCTAATAAAATCAGATATTTATATAGTCCTATGCATTTAACAGGTAATTTCAAAAGTCAATTTTTAATGGCCAGCAGATCAGTCTACATTTATTGAACATAGTCAGTGTAAGGTACATAGAGTTTTATATTTCGATTTCGGGCGCAATCTTCGATTATTATCAAGCCTAGTGAGTCATTTATATATATATAGTATTTATATTTATATATATATTTATATATACATATTTATATTTATATATATGCAGGTCCAGCCGAATTAAATATGTGGTAAATCATAACCCTTCATCATTCGAACTTGGCCGACTAGGTGTCGGGCCTCTCGCCAGTCGTCTTATAAATACAGGAAAATGTAAGGATTCATTACTTTCTTTCACTCTGTAAATGGTTGACACGCCCATGCACGAGAAATGGAATGGAAAGATATCTGGCTCGAATAACGGCGAAGACTTAGTTGATTTTCTATATTCTCTTTTTCAGAATTCTGATAAAGATCTATATTAATCAGATCTACAGATCTACTGTAATTTTATTTTTCCGGTAGAGATTCGTTTTCTTGAAAATGTTTATGTTACATTATATAAAATTTGTTGCATTGTAAATGAAGGAAGTTTCATATCAGGAGTGAGAATCTAAATTTAAGAAATCATGTTGGCATTCTGAAACTCTTCTGCGTTGCCTAGTTTAAACTTTTACTACAAGTTTGTCTCTAACTGAGGTTGCATTAGAAATCGCGAGGTAGAGGAGCCATGTTGTTAGATTTGTAAATAATTTTAATCATTCTTGTCTGTTCAGCTCACAAGAAGAGGAGGGTAATTTTGTTAGCTATTTTAGTTTCTGTAACTTTGAGTTGAAGTGAAAGTAAATCATTTAGCTTTTTTTTAATCTTGTTGTGATTACTTACTGTCCTGGGACTGAAAGATAAAAATGAAACTCTAACTCTGTGGGGAGCATCTGCTAAAAATACCAGAGACCTGTGAAAGACAGTGAGAAAAAGTGCCTCCCCCCGAAAAAAAAATAAAGTAATGAACAGTTACTAACTTAAATGAAATAAAATATAAATATAAATAAAGTAATAAAAATTAATAACCAAAATGAAATAAAATATAAATACATAGGAAAAAATTAATAATTAAGTTAAATAATTGATTACCATTTAAATAATAAATTTATATATCAGAGCTCATTGCATTTAGATGCTTCAATTTGTTTTTTATTCATTCAATTTCTGTAAACCTAATTTTAAGAACTTTATACACACTTTCCACAGAATATGCGAAACTATTCTAAAGTTCCCTGCAAATCCATCTTTTGAATAAACTGTTTATCAAATGAGATTTTTATTTCTGAAGAAGAGGGACCAGAGTCTGATTGCTTTTGAAATCGATAGTTTTGTAAAAATCCACATCAAACCAATTTTGTTTCATTGCTAATTTTAAAATGAACTGAAAAAAAAAAAAAAAGTCAATAGAATAAAACTGGATTGTTTGTCCAAGCAATGTCGATATTAATAGCCTTATCGTCACGTAGTCTAAGAATCCATTGTCATATGCCTTGTATTGGGATATTTTCAAATACTGAATAGATTTTGTTGAAGTACAAAGGGCAATGCTTTGAAATATGCTTCACTAAAAAATCCAATACTCTTGAAACGAAGATGTTTTCGTTTGCTAGTTTAACGCCACTGTAGAAAAAAGCACAAAAAGAACTAAATTTTGCTTCTTGTTCTTAGAGAAGCAAATAAAAGAAAGGTCTTCGCAGCAGCTTGCAACTACTTCGAACAACTGCGAGAGAGAGAGAGAGAATAGAAGAAATAAAATGTATATATCCGGAAGATAAAAAATAAATAAATAAGTAAATTAAACAGCAAAAACGACCCGAGTATCTTCACACATTTGTTCTCTGCGGAGAATTTTGCGTTTACATTCAATCTAAAGGATCTGGCAACGGAAGGGGCGAGGGGGGAAGAAGCGATTCGCCGTTACGAGCGCCCTCTACGCGAGACGGTCGAAAGGAAAATGTGCCAAAATGGCGGTCCCTGCAACCGCGCCGTAAAGTTAGCTGCCCTGCACTGATGAAGGAAAAAGTGTTTTGGGAGGAAGATACGTCACCGCTGATTCCGATTCTGGTCGTCCCGTTTCATCTTGGAGCTGTGTATGTATTCTAAGGAAGAGAATACGTTGCGGAAATCACAAAATTTTGAAGAACATGGGTCGGAAATCTCCCCTACAGCCACTGCCTGCAAAATTTCGCCCGGCTTGAGAGGGAGATCTCTGAGTCAGGTTAGTTCCTTTTGTGTTCTGGCATACTTGCGCCAATATCCAAAACTAAAGATTAAGACTTAATGTATGGTTTCATTCCTTTTCAACAATTAATTAATGTTTTTATATAATACAAAAAATAGTTATTAACTGCTTTTTTGTAAAGATAAGCATGGGGGATAAATATGTATGTCGAAGTATTCGTGATAGAATTTGTTACTAATTTTACGATATAGAAATTTTAGATGATTTTAACGTAACGTGGTTTGTATAAAATTCTAATTTTTCGTATCTAGTTTAATTTGAATTAACATGTATGTACCTCGTTAACATTTTGATTAAAGCTGTGGCTTTGTTTTTAAGAAAAATCTCCTTTTGAGCTCTGTTCTGAAGAACATGTTTAGACGAGAAATATTATTTGAATTATATTTGCAATAAAAATGCTATATCTGTTCAAATTTTCTAAAGTAATTTTTATTTTAAGTAGGGAAATCTTTAGACTAAGAGTTATGTTAATGAATTTTAAAGAAGCGTTCTTTATTTTATTCCGATTTTCTTCTTCCCTTTAAACCATTTTTTCTGCTGCGTGTAAAAAAATTAAGTTTAAATTGAAGAGTGGAAAAGTACAGTGACAACGATTTACTTAACACTAAAAATATTCACAGAAAAATTATTCGAAACTTATTTTCTTCATATAAAAAGAATAAAAAGAGGTCAGTGAGTTACAAAGAATAAAAAATAGTTAATAAACGTGCAAAATGAAAATGGTTTTCCTGCCAATTTTTAGTTGCATATTATTTTCTTTGTGGAGAATAACTTTATATATATATATAGAGAGAGAGAGAGAGAGATACACAGAAAGCTATCTTTATAAGTTTCTAAAATGGAAAATATATTGAAATGATTAAAATCTTATATGTTTTGGTGATTTAACGTTTTCAATGAATTTTTTCCATCTGAAATCAGTTCTTTATTTCTTCCCATTTCTGTTGCTGTTTCGTGTGAATTCATGTTTTACTCTATTTATGGGAATTTATATATTTATGTAAAAATTGGAAATTTATATATTATGGGCATATATATATGTAATTGGAGGGGAATTATATATTATGTAAAATAATATAAAGTAAATTTAAAATTATTGAAAATTTGAATTTTGGATTTTGTGTACTCAGGAAAGAATAATTAACGTAAAACACTGTACCGCATTGTTTTGTATTTGATTCTTCAAAGGGTTAGAGAAAGGAATACTGGACTAATTGAAATTTTATCGATCCTATACATGATAATCCTATACTTTATGCATACAGTTTATCTACTGTTATTTTCCATTCTTTTACATCACTTTATAAAGCAAGGAAGAGAATATAATTATATAATGAATACCCAAGAGCCTTCCGAGAGAATAAGTATACATGAAAAGAGGGTTTAGATAATTCATTCTTAAATATTAATAAATGAAAATAATTGTATTTAATTTAAAAGTGAAAACAAGTGAAATGAGTCATATTTATATAAAATATCCTTATTAACCCAAAAAGGTGTTAGCCCGAATGGGCTCTTAAGTCTAAATGGGAATTTGCGTCGCCCTCTATAATCATTTTTTAAATTGCTTCCATCATATACTATTCCCCTATATTAGCTTTAAAGAAATTAAATAAGAAGAATCTGAAGGTATGTATGCATGCTGTTCTCACTGTGAAAAAATGGCGGTACCTAGAGCCATTGCATTTTTAATAATGTTGCCCTCCCATTTGCACCTGGAAGCCTGAATTTAGAATTTCGAAATTTAAATTTCATATTTTGTAAGACCTTTAATCAATTTTCGATTAACAAAGTCAAGGATTTGAACGCGAGCATTGGCAACATTTTACGGAATAAAATACTTTTATCTCCAGCGCGCGAGACTGTCTGTCGAAAATTCTAAAGATATGCTGTTTTTAAATATTTTATAATTTTGCTGAACACGGATATGATGAATTAAGAAAAGACTAAAGAAAATAGAAAAACGTATACCACTACTCATGCACCGGGAATTCTAAACATACACAGTTTTTTCGTAATTCTGCTGTTGAATCGTATGTGGCGTAAGTGCGAAGAAAATGGTGCTTAATAATAGTCGTCGAGTGCGAATAGGCGTCGAGTGTGCTACCGTTACACCACTAAGGTATGCTCGAAGAAGAGAGAAAATACCTGATAAGGTAAAAGAAAGGTATTCTTACAAGGAGAAATCTATAACATAACTTTAAAACTAGTAGTATACCTTGCTAATCTAGCACGGTCGGCGTCTGACAGTCCAGTTTAGAAGGTTCAAAAACCAAATCCTAAATGGTCGTTAATACGATAGTTTCTTGTCTTGAACGTCCATTTGAAAACGGAACCAATCTTATATGGTACAATCAGTCTTAAATGTGCAGTCTTTGAGTTGACAAATGTATGAAGTTAAATTTATCACTTATCATATGGATATTTTTATTTTGTATGTGGTTAGCATATCCAGCTAGCTGTTGAAGAATCTATCCGCTCGAATTCCTATCCCGGGCTAAGTTGAGTTTCAATGTTTTATAATGCTATTGTTCTTGTTGCTTATGCTCATGTCTGATGCCAAGCCATGTCTGCCAAGCCCACGAAATTCCTCGTTTCAAGCACCGCTAGATTACGCCTGCCGTTGGCAACAGCCTTGAGCACCTCACACGCCAAAGTACGATTTGGCTGAGTTTGATGCAGGCTGAGTTCCCAATTTTGATGGACAGCACCCGAGGGGGGACGAGTCCAATATCTTCCGTGCCACCAAGCCACACGAGAGGACTTTCGACTCGCCGAATATTTAGAGTGCTGCTTACTGCACCGACACTACACATTTACAAATACCCATGCCTTCTCCGGGATTCGAACCCGGATCCTTCGGCACGGCAGTCAGCGACGCTAACCACTATTTAGTTTGTACGGCTTTATAATATTTACAGCCTAATAAGAACATCCGATATAAAAACGATGGCGGACGGCATGAATCGGCATGAATTCGGTTAATCCATAGAGACTTCATCGATCGAGGTTCATGCTTCTCTCCAGGAGCTCTTTAAGAGGAAAAGAATATAACGTGTGACTGCATGTCTACATATGTGCTGTTCTGGAGCAAATGGTTGGCACATCTGGGTAGCATTGGGAAAGTAATATGGTTTCGAATCTTGACGAGGGCATAAACGATTTCTCAAAGTCCTTTATGCCTCGTCAAAATGAATGAATTTTCTTAACCATTAAATTTCATTTTGAGAAGTCTCTATACCATAAAAATTTACACCAAGAGAGTCCTGAGAGTCCTTAATCACTACACCATTGAGTTGTAAGTTGAGAAAACATATATTTGGTCACCTGATATCACATTTTGTTATCTAAACCATTCAGTTATCTGCCGTGCAAAATATCTTTGATGTATCAATGTCAAGTAAGTCAGATTATCTTCTGTCTCAGCCCCGTCTTTGTTCTTATGATATGCCTTAAAATCTTCTAATAGGCAATTCCATATTCAAACTGCTATGATGTTTATCTGAACTTGTGTGGAATCCCAGCTTGTTGAGCAAATTATTGTTAATCGCATTTTAAAACACTGTACTAATAAGAGCGATAATAAATTAAAATTTTTCAAGAAAAACAATTCGGTAGAAGCTATGAGAAGTAATAGAAAATGCATTTTAAGTTCAGCTTCAGAACAGTTTCTCTGTAGTTTCGAAGAGAGAATGCGTCGAAATTTGTGCTAGAAGTTTATCGACTTACGAAGGGTTTCTATGGCGACTTCTCCTTGCTGGAATTATTTACCGCTGGGAATGTCATAGCATTAGATCAAGGAAATCGTAGCAAGCGTTGAATTATCAGTTGTCGAGTGTCAAACAGGAGCTGCATTATTAAGATGCCAATCAATATATATCTATATATACAAGTCTTCTCTCTCGTGTCGCGTACGTGTTTATTTGTTATCAGCTCTACGTTATGAGCAGCTATACGATGCGTTTGGAAAAGATTCAAATAAAATCTAAATGGATAATTAGTGTCGTGAGGATAATTTCAGTCGTGAGGCACATTTTATAAAATACATTAAATTTAGATTTTTATGCGGGCCTTTTACGTAGAATTATACTAATATTAATATGTATACAGTAATTATAGTAAAAGTTCGATAATCCCACAAGTTCAAGGATTTGAATAAATCCGTATATATCGGATTATCAGAAATGTAATGCAGTAAAACCAGTTTTTTAAATGTAATTGAATCTACTGTAAGAATGTAAGACTTTAAACCAAGCTCATGTTTCCACTCTCTTTTTACTTCCTTGTATGAAGTAAAAAGGAAGTGCTGTAATCGCCAAAAGTTTCAGGCAACATATTTCAACGCAAATATCCATTTTCACCGCTATCGAATGCAATTTGACGATGTTTTTGCGTGATATCTGTACGTAACGACAGGATAAAGAACTCTTCCCCCCCCAAAAAAAAAATTGTAAAACTAATTTTAAATGAATTCTGAAGAGAATTTTTTGTGGCGTCTGTGCGTACGTACGTACGTACGTGCGTATGTATCTCGCATAACTCATAAACGAGTAGCCTCAGAACGTTGAAATTTTGTATATAGGACTGCTATAACATGTTGATGTGCACCTCGTATTTTGGTTGCAGTCGGCCGCACCAAAAGTATATAAATATATATATATATATCCACTCTGTTACTCGGCTGAGTGATCTCAGTTTCTTTGTTCTTATGTGTTTGTAAATTGTGCATTTTTTGCTTTAAAAAGGATTGAATTATGTTGTTCTTATCTTTCGTATAAAGTTTTTATGCCTTTAGTAAATCTGTATGCAATATTTTTAAAATTATCAACAATTTAAAAATTGTTTAAGTATCGTTAAGCCTAATATTTTTTTTCCATGGCTGCCATTGCTTGTTTACATTTGAAACAGCAGAATAGTAGATTTGTTGCCAATCTAGAGAAATTAAGCTTCGCAATAACAAAGATAACACCTTCTTTTATTATTGCGAATTAAATCATGCTTAATCCATTCTGGAATTTATTCGAGGAAATAAGTGTTTAAGATTTAACTTCATAATTTTTAATACAGACATCTTGAGTTTTAATGTATTTTTGCCTTGTCGCGAAGTGAGAACTGAATTAATTGAATGAGAAATACTGAATCGTCTGTGAAAAACGTTCTCTTTTCTTCTTTTGTTGTTCTTCTTTGCTTAATTCCTTTCATACATCGTTTTAGATTTATTATAGTATTTGAATAGAACATGTGGCAACGATTAGATAATTCTTAAGATGATATAAATTTTGTGCATTCTGAGTTAAAAAATGAATCAACTAAAATGCTTTTCATCCCTACTAATAGATGGCGCCACATGAGCGCCTCATTTGTTCAAAATTTATTACGGACGGCAGCACAGAAGCCTCCGTCGCTAGAAATCTCTGTGTTCTAGCACAGCATGTGCACAAGTACTTCCATATTATTGGATACAACTTACTTGATTCTTCACGCATTTAAAAGTCAAGTATAATATACCTGTAAAGGCCGTTAATGGCCGATTGCCTCTTACTAAGTGATAAGACATAGACATAGACATTGTTAAAAAATGAAGGAAATTTAACACTGTTAAGTGAACCTAGGGCCACAGTGTCGCTATGGTAAACATATATAATGAATTTTATAAAGAGTGCATTTATTCTACTGACTGTGCTCTGTGATACTGAGTAGAGATGTAAGAATATTTCTGTGGAAAGTGTTCCAGAACTGTAAAGTGTTTCTTTTAGTAAAATACATTTTATCAAGCAATCATCGATTTGGGTACATTCATTTAATCTATTACGAACCCTTAGGCACGCAGCAGTATTTATGGCATATAGCAAATAAAAAAGGGTGTATGGTTGTGGATATATTTGTAGGACCCCCTCCCCCGCGAATAACACTCACCGGCGTAAAATTAAGTTTTTTTTTTTTTTTTTTTTAATTTGCTATTTTTAATTTTTCTGTTAAAAAAAGAGAAATATAAACTTTTTCGGAAGTATGGATAATATTTTTAAAATCTAAATGTAGGATGATAAAACTGTGCAAAGCATTGGAAAATTGTGTATATGCATATTATTATTCAAATTATAATGTAAATTATACATCTCTCTGATTTATATATCTTTTCTCAACTGCCCATTGAAAGACATATAACCCGTTCTTTAAACATTTTTCATTTTCAATGTAGAATGTAGTTTTCACAAGCATAGTGATGAATACTGGGTTCCAAAGTACTTTTTCGAAAGTCATGCAATTCAAATAAATAAATTAAAATTTAAAAAGACATTTTTATGAACAAGTATACCTCAAACACACAATCCGAATGAATGCATGAGAATTTTCAAAATAGCTATTTGAAGAAATACAATTCAGCCACGCAAGTCAAATAATTGAAATAAAATTCTCAAAAATTAAAATATGTGTAAAAATAACAACTGTCATTAAAAAAATGTAATATAAAAATATTTCCAATAGCGAAGAAATGTAATTTTTTCCTTGCTCGTTTAGAATAAAAAAAAATTAACATAAATTGAGAAATTTGGGACCTCTTGACAGAAAGTGAAAAAAGTTCGCTAAGATATATTGTCTAATTACTCGGTAAATTTCTCACCGGGTTTTACATAGTTTTCAGGCATAATCTGAGTCAACACAGGCATATCATTTTAGTAAAAGTTCAATTTTCCGTCAAAATACGCATGTTAGAGTAATGCTGTATTTAAAGCTAGTACATATCCTAAGTTTGAACACATGATAAACTCAAGCTGAATTTCATCAATCGGTCGAGTAGAACGAGAGATAACAGAACTCCCCTTTTTACTTTCTTGTACGAAGTAAAGGATGTATTATAATCACGAAAAATTCCGGGTACCATATTTCAACGAAAATATCCATTTTGATCACTATCAAATGCAATTTAACTATGTTTCGAGTGACATATGTACGGAAGGACAGAATAAAGGACTCTTTCCCCAAACGAATTATAAAACTCATTTGAAAGGGATTCAGAAGAGATTTTTTCCGTGGCGTCTGTACGTATGTCGCATACCTCAAAAACGAGTAGCCTCAGAACGTTGAAATTTTGTATATAGGATTGCTATACCATTTTTTTGGTTACAATCAGCTGCACCAAAAATATATATAAGTATATATAACGAAAGTACCCACTGTGCTACTTGGCTCAGCGAGCTCAGTTTCTTTATTCTTATATATTTGTAAATTGCATTTTTTGCTTTAAAAATGATTGAATTATGTTGTACCGGTTAAGTATTTTATGCCTTTAGTTAATATGCATGCGATAGTTGTAGGATTATCATCAATTTAAAAGTTGTTTAAGTGCGGCTAAGCCTATTTTTTTACCATAGCTACCATATTTGTTTACTTTTGAAACTTAAAAGAATAGTGAGTGAAATCTTTCTGCACCTTCAGTGTCTTTTTCCCGGCTGGGATCAAAAGAAAACTTTTAGTTTTGTGCCTCAAAAAATCTGCTTTCTTGCCTGCTGGCCGAATTGCATACAAACTCTTATTTTAATTGTAAAAATTGTTTTTTAATTGTTTTAACTGTATTTGGTGTTTAATGTTTTTCTATATCTTTCAATTTTTAATGAAAATGTTTTGAGTTTTTATGTATTTCTGCCTTGCCGCGAAGTGAAAACTGAATTAATTGAATAAGCTGCAATGAAACTCGAGGAAATGCGTTTAAATGAAATGTGGAAAAATGTGTATAATTTAATATTTCGTATGAGGAAGTCATGTGTTGTACATATTAGATTTTTTAACTCGTTATACTTACGTAATTAATACAACACTAATGTTAAATTTTGTAAGCCAAAATCGCGGTTATTTGCGATAGAAATAAATTGAAACCGTTCTTCAATAACATCCGTATCTTAATCTCTATCTTTCATCTCAGATTCTCTAACCTGCAAACGTCCAGTGCGCCGCTTCTCTTTCTTACTTCATTGATATTTTTTAAATATATTATAAGTAAAAAGGTAACTAACTGATGAAGAACGTATCTGAGTTTTGCGCCAGGAGCGGTGTGTATGTTTTCGTCAAGAATAAATATGCGTTCAGCCAGTTATTGATTGCAACTTTATACTTCAGCTCTATTATCTTATTCAGGATCACACCACTTAAAATATCATTATACAAACAACACATTTATCCTAAACGCCTTAAACTAAATAAAATTAATGCTAAAGAAACAGAAGCGGGTTATTTAAACTTACAAATATATAATAATGACAAAATAAATATCTTTGACAAAAAAAAAAAAAAAAAAAAAGACTTAATACCATTAAAGTAACTAATTGGCAATGAAATATTTATAGAAAAGTCACAGCCAACACTATTATAAATGAAATCGCTAGAATTAGAAAAATCTGTAGTGGCAACGAAGAATATTTAAGCGAACACAAATGTTTGATTACAATATTTAAAAGCAATAAAATTTTATTAAAATGCAGCTAGCTAACTTGCACTTGTCAATCTAAATTTTACTGTTAAACGACTGATTTCCATAAAAAGCTACACCTAAACCTATTAAGTGATATATACTGCATTCTTAATCCTCGTTGAATTAGGCATTCTATTCAAAATTCTTTCAATACGAAAAAATTTTGAATAGGATGTTTATTGATTTCTTTTTTGCCTTTTACTAATTAAAAGGGAATATTTCATTTTTTGGGTCTCATGGTAGTTCGCATGAAGTCAATAACAATACAAATCCACTTATTTCGTTTTCTAAAATGTTTTCCTTTTAAATTAAAATACTCCTGCTGCTTCTTAACAAAAATTCATTTGAATCGTTTGGAATGGATACTACGTTATTCTGCAAAATCTAAGATTAAATTCTACATGTATTATAAAATAAAAATTATTTTTAAACATACTTTTTCTAACTACATACAAAATATTCTTTTCACAGTTTCTTTTATTTAGATTTTTATTCTTTTGAAATTTATTTTCGTTTCTCGAAAACTTTTATTAGTTTATTATTCATAGTTCTGTCACTTTATTTGCAAAATTTGTGTTCGCCGTTAGAATTTAAATTAGTATTAATTCATAAAATGTTTTAAATTTAATTAAGAGTTTTTAAAAAATGTTATGTTTTTGAACGCAATGCGAGACTAAGGTTTCTGATTTATAGATGCTGTATGTTACTGACGAAACTGTTTCAGATTATAATATTAGTTTGCATTAATTGTTTGCATTAAACATTTCATAATATTTAATAAAATTTAAACTATTTTTTTCACTGCTTTTCCCATTTGTGGATCTTTCTCTTTAGTTTACTGTTTAATTGTACAGTGTCCAGCATTGAACTCGTATAGAGAATTTCTCGTATCTAGAAACAAACTTCCCCCATTGAAAATAATGGAAAACCAGTTAATCCGTTCCGCACCCCCAAAAATCTCATTACCATCTCATCTTCAGTCGACATACCTGGTGTTTTTTGGAGAAGGTCCAAGTACATATTCTTAGCATTAGTGAAAATGGTAGCTCCCGACACCGAATCCCCTTTTAACTGCTTCTCGTTAATCCACACCAACAGCTCCTTAACATCTTCTAGGAGGTTTGGACGGTGCTTGGAAATAACGATAACTCTGGTCACATCAAGTATCTTAATTTCTTCCTTCTTCTTCAGAATAATGCAGATCATCGATGTAGAACGGCCGTAAGTCTTTGCCAATTCCATCACTCTTACACCACGTCCTTATGTTTATCTGATTTCTTTCTTAATTTCAACGGCCATGGCTTCCTTCTTTTTCTTTGCAGAATCATCTGAGGCAACAATCTTCTTGGGAGGCATCCTGAAATGATTATTTTCACATTAAATGTAAAAAGCAATTAACTCATAAGCGCACAAACACGTAGATCAAAGAACGCTGAATGATCGGAGGAGAGTATTCCCCTGGTCGAGCTGGATCGGGAAATGCGCCGCACATACCAACTGCCTGGCTCGTTGCTTGTTACTCGAGTCAATGTTTGTTGTAAGATTCTCACTAGTGTATTTCCCAGTTACTGTAGAAAGTGACTAATCTTAAGAACTAGTTAGCGAATATTCGCTTAAGTTCGTATAACAAGAAACAACAAGAAGGAAGGGTAACTAATCCTTTATTATTTCAATAAGATTTAACAAAACTCCGTCTTGTAGTGAACACTAAAAGCCGACACTTGGGCTTGAACTTAAGAGACTAAGAAATAAACTAAAACTAAGATTAACTAAAGAAATATATCCGAAGCTATTAAGATTCTAATCGAGTTGGCCCCTTAACTCTATTTGACTACGAAGCTTATCAAGGGCCTGAGTACGGCCGAGCGTAATAACAGCTTTGAGAGAGAGAGTAGCCAAAAGGCAAACGCGCGCAAATCAGAAACTCTGATTCTCTCTAACTCTGCAAGTAGACTTCGCGGTTTAAATACCGCTCCTCCTCATTAAGTATTCAGAATGATTAGAAAACTACCTTCTAGCAGGAAGTAGTAAGTTGAAGTTAGGAATTTGACAGGAAAGGAACTTAAAATTTAACTGTTAATAAAATTATGTTCCACTGCATTTAAATTTGAGGATTTGTATTTTCCATTCCAGCCTACTGGATTGGACTAATAATGCATGTAGTGATTTAATTTTTTTCCAGAGTTAAGATCAGTTTCATATATTTTTCCTTTCGTCGACTCAGAAACAAGATTATTCTTCTACCTATCCCGTTACACCAATCTCTCGACGAAGATCTACCGAGAGATGTAAAACTCCATTTGCCATTATTATTTTTGCTTTTATCTAATGTATGGTAATTCTGTATTTGTACGTTAGCGTTGATTTGTCTGAGAATTTTGAAATAGCTCTCATTTTCACTTGATGTTTTGCATTTGCAAAAAATGGTTTTCGAAAGTTTATTATCACAGATTTGAATATGAAATTTGAATTCACTTTGGCTACGTTTTGAATTTAAGAAATCTGATGTGGCCAGCCCTTCCGCCAATTCCATGTCTTAATATGAAACTGGCGGAATAACGGCGAGCCTTAAGTAAACTGCCATTTCCTCATACTGTATTAAAAAAAAATCTACTTTGTTTATAAGCTTTAATGCTCAGTGTTAATTGTAAACACTACTATTTTTTTTTATTATTCTGTTCCTAATGCTATGGATAATGAAAACTATGCATGCTCATGTGCACATTAGTTCTCATGCTTTGATTTGAAAATATCGGAACGATCGTAGTATATATAGTGATATATAGTGTTTTGGATTGAGAAATCAATGATATAATAATCACAAAATTTTAAAAGAAGCATATTTTTACAGTTCCTCATAAAGTTACTGCCATACATTTCTTTATATATTGGCTGTATTATTTATATTTCTTATATAAAAATAACACATAGCGATAACATTTGCTGGCAGCATCCTTTGATTTGAAATGTGATTAGACACGAAAGTGAAGTGAACATAAGATGGAGGATAAATAAGTGAACATAAGACATCTTCTTCTTCTTGATGAGATTGTCAGGCATCAGGCACCTCTGCTAAATAGCATTTTGTGCCAAACACACCAAACCAAATGCTTCCACATGTTTGGATCGCCCACTTTGTTTATAAAATCTGACAGCCCCTTAATAGAGCTTCGGTGTAACTCTTTGGTACTGAGAATACCTAAACTAGTCAACGTTATCAAAAATTTAAGGTCAGTAGTTTCAGGATGTACCTCAATATTCAAACCTTTTTATCACATTTTCCCTTGAGGGTTTTTCGTGCCAAGTATCCTTGGCAATTTTCAATTCACGGGCACATTTTTTTGTACTCTGGACATCCTCGTTGTGATTTTGATTTTATTTGGAGAGGCAGTCATGCTTTTAATAGGTTCGCGCCCTTTTTCAGATGTTGACTGAATAACTTGAGTGGAAGTAATTTCTACCTCACTCGATGAAGGATTCATTTCTGCTCTTTCGATTGATTTTCCTCTGGTTTTCCTTTCTTTGAGAAGAAAAGTCTACCTCAAAGGTTTTGCCTTCAAAAGTAGTATTTCTATCAACCATATGTAAACTAGAAAAGCACAGAACAAAAAAGGTTCACCCGGTATTGCCTGTTGTTGTGTAATGCAAAATACTCTAAATTTGACAGACATTATAGAGCCTCCGTTAAGACGCTATAACCGCAGAGTCATTAGCCCTAGGCACAGGTCGCATAACACCAGGGTTATGGGAGGGGTTCGAGGCTTTTTATTTATTATTTGAAGCTATCATGTCAGATAATACAGGGCATCCAGCTATCCACCGCCTATCGACGCGCCTGGTAGCCACTGAAGCTCCAGGATGGAGGACTGATGCTGAAACATTTACGTTCCTCATAACGAGAGCTTGTGTTTGTAATGAACGTATTCTCGTTGCATTTAGCATAATGCCAATATATATGCTTATAAATGTAAATTTAATGCTTATAAATGTAGTACCTTAGTCTCAATCATATGCCTGTTTTAGGTACCAAATTTGAGAAATTTTGGATTAAAAAAAAATTTTTTTTAATGAAAGTCTGTTTAGAGCTTCAAATAAAATATAACTTCCGGTTTATCAGTTTTAGCCCAAATTTAAGATGTTTTCATTGAAACTACTACTACATTTAAAATGTTTTGGATTATAATTTTAAGGTTACCCTTGTAACTGGGAACTCTGGGAAGTTAAGTTTAACAATGCTAGAGAAGACAACGAGACGTAGGTGTATCTTGAAATATTCACGTAGTGAAGAAACGCTTTAAATAACCTTTTTTTTATTTTAGTCTTCTTCTTCCTCAATGGCCAGATAGCCCAGGATAGACCCTTGCCTTCCTCAGAATCGAATTCCAAGCTCTTCTATCCCCTCTATCTATTTCTTTAAAGGATTTATAGGGCTAAGAGTTAGTTCTTCTTCTCCAGATATTGTTACATTTTATTCCACCAAAAATACTTCTCAAAATTTTTCTTTCAAAGACAGAAATGATACTTTTAGCCTTTTCCTGTCATTGCCCAGGTATCAGCAGAGTATATAAGAATGTGTCTGATTAAGCTTTTGTAAATTAGAATCTTCGTTTTTCTGCTAGTGAAGTTAGACTTCAAGTATTTTTTGAGAACGAAAACACATATATTAGCATCCGTGACTCTGATACGAATCTCGGGCATTAAATCATTGAGAGTATTAACTTCTGATTCTAAATATTTAAATTTGCTAACAGTTTCAAATTTGTAATTCCCAATTTCAAAATAGGGGCTGCTGTTATTACCAGAAGTTTTATCTTGGTTGATTGCTAGATGCATTTTGCTGGAGGCAGACTCTAGAGATGTAAAAGCCACTCTAAGTGAATCGGGAGTGCGTGCGACTATGTCAATATCGTCAGTAAACGCAAAAATCTGAACAGATTTGTTAAAGACAGTTCTACGAGTATTAATGTTGGAGTCTTTTATGATTTTTTGGAGGGCAAGGTTGAAAAGCAAGCAGGCCAGTGCATCACCCTGTCTGAGCCCATTTGAATTTTATTTTAGTCTAAATTAAACATAAAAAACACAAAACACATAAAATTTTTTTGTAACACTTGTGTTACAAAAACATCACCACTCCTGGGTATTTAAATTAAGCAGTAACAGACGAATTCATACACTAATAACGTAGCCAAGACTACACATACAATAGAATATGAATTAAGCTGGCTCAAATTATTTTACGGACGCATAATTCATGGCATCAGCTAGCGAAAACGTCAGAACCGGAATTTTATTTTTACGTAGAGCTCGCGAAAACTACTAACAGCAGACGCGATTCTCAGAAGCTCTCACAGCTAAGACTCAAAAATCCTCAGCTTAAATACATTCAATGCTAATTTGCATTCTGTTGAGGAATGCTTTATATGTAACAAATTATGTACAATAAAAATATAATAAATATAAAAAAATTAAAAATCTGAATGGTTCCAGATTTTAAATTATGTCCAAAGAGGCGGTTTTTTTTTTAACATTTTGTGTGTTACCTTTATTTACTCAATATCATGTTCGTTGTACTTAAACCAATTCAGCTCAACAGCAATATCGCAAAATAATTTTAAATTGAACATATCTTTAGAATTCCAAGCTGGAGATAAGATAAAGGTTTTTCTTTTTTTTTTTCTTTTTTTTTTTTTTTTTTTTTTTTTTTTTTTTTCTGCACAATGTTGCCATTGCTCGTTTTGAAATCCTTGAGTTTGTTCATCAAAAATTCATTAAAGCTTTACAAAATATGAAATCGATAATAAAACAAATTCCAAATTTCGGCTTCCATATTCGCAGTAGGATTACGTCATTCAAAATTGGATGGCTCTAGGTACCGTTTTTATCACAATGGGAGAAACATACACACATTTATGCAGATTCTTCATGATTTAATTACTTCAAATACAGAGGCTGTACATTTTTTAGACGAATTTGGTAAGCGGTAATCAAAACTCGTTTGCTGCAAAAGAAGTAATTGCAATTGTACTGTGTTTTTAAAAGTCAAAATTATCATCTGTGGCTTGAAAGTTTTGTTTTTATTCAAAATGGAGAATTTAACAAAGCAGTGGTTCGAAGACTACATTTATGCTCTTTCCGAAGAGAAATATGCATACTCCGTTATCCAAAAACGATGTGAGAGTCATGGTTTTGTGATATCTAAAGCGTCGATAGGTAATATCATCAACAAGAAAGGAAACAAACGTCAAATTGGAGCGTCAAGCGGGACAAAAATTCCAAACAAGTATCCAAGGAAAAAACGGACATCTTCGACTATTGCAAAGGTACGTTGTTTAATGTTAAAAGAAAATCCCCCTAGTCAAAGGACAGTTGCAAAATCATTAAAATGCTCGATGTCCACTGTAAACAAAATGATAAACGTTGATTTAAATCTTAAGAAAGCAAAAAAAAAAAAAAAAAAAAAAAAAAAAAAACGCAATTTGCATCGTCTTCTTCCAAAGCATATCGCAGGACACGCTGCAGAATTCTATATGAGAAACACTTATCCAAAGAAAAATGGAAAACAATTGTCACAATAGATGAAGCATGTGTGTATGTAAATGATTGTAACAAAAAAAGAGCCATTTATTATCATAAAAGGGGAGAAAAAAATTTAAGTACATGGTTCAAAGAATCGAAGGAAAGTTTTTCTAAGGGATTCATGATTGTTGCTGGTTTTTCTTATAATGGCAAGTTAAAAATAAAGAGAAAAAAAAAAAATGTCAAGATTAACTCCAAATACTATCAGGAACATATTTTATCGCCAATTTTTCTGAATGAAATACCATCGCTTTACCAACAGTGCCATCAATCTGTGAGCTCCATCAGGACAAAGCTAGCAGTCACACATCAAAATCCACTGTAAATTTCCTAAAAGAAATGGAACAAAAAACTGGTATCGAGGCCATACCCTTCACTAATATCCCTACTAAATCTCCTGATGTGTCACCTATGGACTTGTGCTTTCGGACTTTTAAAAACTGCATTATCGAAACGTTGTCCCAAAACCCTAACAGGACTCTGGAACGCTGTTCGGGAGGAATGGGATAGAATATCTCTTCTGCCACTTCAAAAGGCATTATTATCCTAAAAATTGCGGTGTCGAAAGATAGTTCAGAATAAGGGATGTCAAATAGAACATTTAAAACACAAGAATTTTATGTAATTTAGTTTTGTGAATACAATATACATCGTCTAAGAAATGTGTGAACAGCCTCTGTATAATGCAGGACGATAATATTTAGTGGCAAGTGTTTGAAAAGTGAAACGGACATTCAGAGTGATTCGACGCAAAATCGCAAAACGAAAACAATTGTCCCTCAGGGACAAAACCCCTTTGGACTAAGAGTATAAATATAGATAATAAATAAATAATATATATAATAAAGAAAATGTAATCAAGATCCCATCATAATAACTGGTTAAAATTCTACCCCCGTCCACCTAGAATTTTCAGTAGTTTCGTTTTCTCGAAACTGGTGTAAGGGACACGTGTTGTAATTACACAAGGACCAATTACAGTTATACGGGGATCGGAACCAAAGTGTCGCTAAGCCTGGCAATCTTTGGCGATTTTGGAGACTTTGGGCGCTAAAAAATAATCGCCAAACCAACCACCAGCTTGGCGCTATATCTCCATTTGGAAGAGCTAGGCTCTTACCTCATTGTTAAATGGATTTACCCCCTGTACCCCCATTTTCCAGCGATGCTTCGCATTCTGGATCTTTTTATATTACTTATGCAAGGGATACTGCAATTTACATACAGTTTCACTAAAATTATTTGCATGTGCACAAAATTCGTTAATAATAATAATAATGGGTAAAATTATAATATAGTGAATTATTCATCAAGTATATTTAAATGTATATCGAAAAGGATGCTACTAGGATTTAATAAGAAACGTTATGACTTTTCCTTTTAGATTTTGAAATATTTATTTTACAAATGTGAGAGACATTTTTTGAAGATAAAACAATGTATAGGCGCAGATTACTGATATACATTTTTCATATCGTAGAGCCATTAGGATATTTTTTAAATGCAGAAAACATAAAAAATGAGTAATGAGTAAAATGTAACTAACCGTTACACCACGAAGGCAGGCCGAAAGGAAGGAGAAAATACCTTATAATATGATTGATTCAGTTGTTCTCATAACATTTCCGTTTAAGAATATATCTTCAAGAAATAAAGAAATACATATTTTCTCATTTTCCTTTCGCTTCCTTATTTGCAACTCACTATTTTATGGTAAGGGGAAAAAATATAAACTTTTTTTTACCTTAAAAAGTCAAAGTGCTTCCAATTAAATTTCTTCGGAATTTCTTTTAAATTGAAGCCTCCTTGGCTAAGTACCCCTTGAAATGGTGAAAGTTTAAAAAACGAGAAAGTGTTCACGATCTTGATTTTTGAAATGCAGAAATTAATCGCTATATCCTCACATATTTTCTAAACTATTATACTTTATTTATTTGTCCAAAGATATAGAGTTTCTCTACGTTATGCAAGTAAAGTGTCATCGACAAACCTTTGGTAAGCCAAAGTGGCATAAATTGACGTTACAATTGGCATTAACCTGCACAAGAAACATATTTCAGCATTACTAGACTTTAAAAGTAACTTATAAAATGATTTCGAAAAACACCCAAATTCTAAAAGAAATTTAACGTAAGAATAATGTCATAAATACACAACTCGTATAAACAGAAATAACAGTAATAGTAACTGAATAATTAGTAACTATTTACATATTACAAATAACATGTAAATAGTTGCTCATTTCAGGTTTGGAGAGACAATGTTTGTGATGATAATGTATTAGCTTAGACCACTTGGGACATTAGACATCTAAGAAATACTATAGAAAAGAAGAGGATCATATAGTCTTACGTGAATTTGAATCTATAAGATCTCACTTCTGTATCTTCATCTTTCAGTATCGGAGTATGAAGCTGTCTTCCGGATTTGTTGATGTGGAACACTTTAAATACAGCACAGTCTGCAAAAATAAGTACAAATGTAGGACTCTCGTAACGACGAAATGGTGTAAAGCAAAATTTCTTACAGCCTAGAGTACTTATATATATAAATATATAATAAACAAATAATTTATAATAAGAAAACTTTCCATATACCATCTCCAAGGAAATCAAATTCAGTTTAAAACCATGAAAGAAAAAAAAATTTAGTAGAATTTAAATTAGTATTTTAAATAGCAATTTCAATCACCTCGTTTTAAAAAAAAATCTGCTAAGAAAAATCTTTAATCGCAAAAATACAAAAAGATGTTACAAAATACGATAACTGCTTTAAAAATAGTAATTGGGAAACTCAAAATTAACTATTCAAGATTTGGTGCTCTGCACTTAAGTTCATTATTTCTCCCAAATTCGAGATCATTCCAAATTATATAAAACTGCTGGAAAAAGATCATTAAAACTAAAATTAATCAATCACGGCTTAGATTCACATACGCACCTACGCAGTATAAATACTACTTCACGAGGAACTAGGTTCCTTTTTCCCGTCTTCCGCCATGCTAACATCTCCACGCTGATACAATAACACGCCGAACAAATATTAATTTAGAAGTCAAACAACAAAAATCAGCGTTATATTTTCAAATTTTCACAGGACTAGTTTCGATGGTTTTACCGAATCATCATCTTCAGCTGCAAAAGCGCAAAGGAACGAGATAAGATATAATGATTAGATAAGATAAGAAAGCCTGAACAGAAGATAAGCTACTGGCGCCGTCTGTTTATGAAACCAGAACTAAAACATTATTTCTTTAAAGGCTGAAGGCAAAGATGGATTGGAATTAGGGTCGTTAACTAGAACAGAAAGATTTTTTTTAATGTGAAATGCCTCTAGAAAATCCAATTCACCAATGGAAGATGTTTTTTGAATAATTTTGGCAGCAGAAAAAATTGAAAGTGTGATTTTCGGACCAACAATGTTGGTCAACAGAAGACTTCTGTGTTTCCTTTTTTCTAACATATGCCTCATGTTCCTTAACACGAAATTTTAAGCCTCTCTTAGTTTGGCCAATGTAAATTAAACCACATTGACAAGGATTCCTGTAAATACCTCAGGAATTCATATCCGGAATGAGGTCTTTGAGTATGGAACTCGGAATTTTATTGATGGGAGAATAAACGACCCGGAAGTTAAATTTCTGCAAAATACGTGCAACTTTATAGCTAAGTGATGAAAAGATGGGAATGACAACAGAACTTTTATAAGCTCCTAAAACAAAAGTGTGCCTTTTCGTTAGGTGAGAATTTTTTAACTGCTTGATTAATAATGTTAGGGGAAAAGTCCCTGTCAATAGCTATTGCTTTTAAATAACTTAGTTCTTCATCAAGCGATAGTTTGGAGGAGCAGACTTGAAGAACACGGAAAAGATAGGAATAAAATTGAAGCTAGCTGTTGTTTAGTTGGATGACATGATTTGAAGTGTGGTGGAAGACAAACCGGTGAAGGTTGACGGTAAACCGTACTACTGATGTTGGATGTGTTACGTGTAACTAGAATGTCGAGAAACGGAAGAGAATTGCAAGTCTAAAGTTTCAAAAGTGAGCTGAATAGCAGGATCAATGGAATTCATTGTTGAAAGAACTTTATTTAAATCATTTTTATTACCTTCAAACAGTATCATCAATAAAAGTATCGTCTACGTAGCGGAACCATATAATCCGATCCCTAAAGATCCTTCACCTTCGGACCTGTCAAAAATAAAAACTGTGATCAAATCTTCACAAATCCTTTCAAGCAACTTAAAACATTTTATTATCCCATCTGTTACGAATTTTGCCAGATTATATGCTCTTACCAAAATTCATAAAAGTGGTATTCCTTTCCGCCCTATTGTATAGGTACTGCCTCGTATCCTTTAGCTAAATATTTAGTTTCTAGATTTTTAACTATTAGACAGTAACATTTACACCATAAAAAATTCAATAGAGTTTGTAAAAAAGGTTAAAAACATTCCTTCTAGAAATTTACTCAAGCTTTCTTTTGATGTAAAATCATTATTTGATGTAAAATATAACACAGGGATCTAATATTTGGTGGCAGCAATTTGAAAAGTGAACCGATAACCAACGCAAAATGCAAAAATGAAATTTAGCCCTTCTGGGATAACGCCCTTTGGGTTAAAAACTGTTAACGATATTTATATATTTTTAACTTCTCGAAATTTAATGATAAAGTTTAATGGCTTTGGAAATTAAATAGCTTTTTGAAACATATTTTTTTTTCAATTGCAATGGAAGACAACCATTTTCAGCCCAAAAGGGGACGTTTGTCGCTAGTCTCGAAACGGCATTTTGTATCGAAACACCTAAATGCGTTGTATCTCTTTTCGCATTGTTACTACTATATATTATCGCCCTGTATTACATTTAAAGAAATTAAATTATGAAGAATCTGCATGAATATATGTACGTTTTTTGCATTGTGAAAAAACAGCGGTACCTAGAGCCATCTAGTTTTGAATAACGTAGTCCTCCACCTGAATATGGGAACTTGGAAGGCCGAAGTTTGAATTTCGAGTTTGTTTTATTATATACTTTATATTTTGGAAAATTTGAATGAATTATTGTTTAACAAACTCAACGATTTCAAAACAAGCAGTAGCAACACTGTACCGAATAAAATGTTTTTATCTACAGCGATCGAGACTGTCAATCAGAAATTTTAAAGATGCGCTGTTTAATATTGTTTGATTTTGCTGTCGAGTAAAATTTTATGTGGCGTAAGCACAAAGAACGGGATTTTTAATAAATAAAGTAAACACACAAAATGTTAATAATAAAAAGACAAAAAATGTTTCCTATAAGCATCTTAGTACGAAGACTGAACATAAAGATGAACTGAGGGTAAAAAAAAAGAAAAAGAATTAAAAAAAGAAAAGAAAAATGTACGCCACAACTTAACTCTGCTACGGGAATTCTAAACGTATAGTGATAGTCTGTTTTTAAAACATTTGTAAATTTGCTGCTGAGTTGAAATACAAATAATACAAAGTTTGTATACGAAGTTGTAAATACAAAGAAAACTATGTTTAATAATGAACCTGAAAAGACCAAAAAAAAAATGAGCTATTAGGAGTGAGTATAACAGCAGGCCCGGTAGACTTGGAAGAGTGCAAACTCAGCGGAACTTTACAAACACTTTTGAGTGACCGTTAAAATCTAAAACCTTTTAAGATATTTTAAATTTTTATAATTGCTTTTTTTAATTTGAAATTTTTCTTTTAATTTATTTTGTATTAGAAAGAGAAATTATATCACTACTAGTATTTTATTATTCTCACAGATTATAGCGTTGCACTTGTATTCGCTATATTTTCTAACGGTGTATCAATAGGCGTTTTAATCCTATGTTTTGAAAAAATTACTCTAATTTTTGATTTATTATTATTGTTTGCTGCATACAGTAAATGCTCTTTAAGCACGTTTTAGAATTATTTATCTGTATTTGAAATTGCTAGTAAGAAAACTATATCTAGCGAGGGCATGTTGTAAAAACTTTTAGGATTAATTAACAGAAATACAGTGAATCCTCTCTAGAGCAACCAGTCACGGTTCTAGATAATTTTGATCTTGTGTGATATGTTCATTTAATAGAGATGATATTCAGTGCTGCGTATTTTATTGCAAGTACAGATCATTTTCAGAAATAGTCAGCTTAGCGACACAGGTAGTCGTTACAGAAGGACTCACACTAAATTCCTAAAAATTAAGGTATTTTTATTTTCAGAAATAATGTTTAAAAATTATTTTAGAAAATCGAAATAGTAGAATTCATAATATAAGAATAATTACAGCCCTATCTATGTTATTGACGAGTGATTTAACTAATTTCGTTTTTCAAAACCTTCGGTTCGTGGGCCATAATGCAAAGTTTTAACGCTCTTTTAGTCTGGCTGATGTAAGTTAAACCACTCTAACAAGGAATACTATAAATTCTCAAAGGAATGCGATTCCGATGGAGGGTCTTCGTAGGCTAATTAATGAACTTCCTCAATTTAAAAGGAAATAAATCGGAAGTTAATGGGGAATCGGTTAGAAACCTCTAAAATGCAAATATATAATGCAATGTTCTACTTTATCGAAATCTCCGATCTCCCTAATAAGTCTTTTCAAGAGAATTGTACGTAATTTAGTCTTCTAATTAGAGTTTAAGTCTTATATCAAATGGAAAATATTTGAGATGAAACGATTAAATGTTCTGCTTTAGAATTTTCTGAACGAAAACGAAGCAATAATTGTAGTATTTCCTGTTTCGTCACTCTTTCCCTCGATTTACAGTTTTTGAGATACCTCTGAAGAGACAGAACAAGATTTAATAATTGTTTTAATTCTTTAACTTAGTCCTCATTCGAAAATCAAGAAATGCTTTTTACAGTGAATATGGGCGGATTTACGTAGTAGGCAGCCAACCGGACCTGAACTTTTGGATGCCCCTTGTTTTAACTCAGAGTGTATAATTACTGTTTGACTGATGTAAACTACACTGCTCAAAACGATTAAAGGATATTGTAAGTTTCATATAAAATAAAGATATAAGCGAAATTTTTTTTTTGCCGAAAATGGAAGAAGAGCAAATGCAAATTTTTCTGATTTTCAAACTGTGGAGTATGCTAATTTTTAGTTCGATGTCAAAAACGTGGCTTCAGCGGCAGCGAATGAAATTTGACTTTCAACTGAACAAAAAAGAATGAAGACAAGGATGACAAGGATGAAAGACAATAAAAAAAAACAATGAAGACAAGGATGATTCAGTGACTGCTTTGTTTCGATGAGTATGATGTCTCAGCGAAGTCATTTAACCGATTTAGAAGCTTGGAGAGTTGTTGGTAGGTTAGAAGGGGGCCAAACTCAAGCCGAAGTAGCGCAAGCCATTGGAGTGTCACAAAGTGTGATTTCCAGGATCTGGAACCGTTTTTTAGAAACTGGAAGTGCAGGCCAAAGACCAGGGCAAGGTCGTAGACGGGCAACAACGCCCAATGAAGATCGTTATTTAGTGTTAACGACTCGGAGACACCGAAATATGAATGCTACTCTTCTCCAACAACACCTTCGCTCGGCTACTGGCACCACGGTTTCAACTCAGACTGTACGAAACCGACTCCATGGTGTAGGTATGTATGCTCGCCGATCGATGGTATGTGTTAGACTAACATCAAGGCATCGTCGCGACCGCAGGGAGTGAGCAACAGAGCATGTGAACTGGAGGAGAAATGAATGGAGCAATGTTCTTTTTTCTGACGAGTCCCGTTTTTATGTTCATCCTGATAATAGGCGTATTTTCATCTGGAGGGACCGTGGCAGTAGGAATAATCCTGCGTTCGTGCACGAAAGTGTCAGATTTGGCGGTGGAGGAGTGTTGGTGTATGGTGGCATCTCCATTGACGGGCGCACAGACCTCTACATCATTCGAGATGGACCTCTGACTGGTCGCCGATATAGGGATGAGATCCTCAGACCTATTGTAGTCCCTTACGCTGCAGCAATCGGAGATGACTTCATTTGAATGGACGATAACTGCAGGCCACATCGTGCTAACCTGGAGGAGGATTTCCTTTTCGAGGAAGGAATCGTACGAAGGGAATGGCCAGCGTGTTCTCCAGACATGAATCCAATAGAGCACGTTTGGGACGCTCTAGGAAGACGAGTTTCTGGCCGCCAACCACCCCCACAAACTCTCCAAGAACTGGAAAGAGCTCTTCTGGAAGAGTGGGACAGAATACCCCAACTCGTGATTAATAGCCTCATTGACTCCATGCCTCAAAGGTGTTCAACGTTGCTGGCCGTCCGTGGAAACCATACCCCCTACTGAAAATGATTTCCTTTGAAGAAAACACTTTTTCTTATTCTTTTTTTCTCATATGCTCAAATTGTGCTTTTTTCCTTTTGTACACAAATGCGCAATAAAATGCATTTTTTTCTGCCAAACATGTGTAATTTATTCTCATATAGCCTACTACGTCTGTCGACCATGTATCAATCAGCTAAAATGTTTCCCAGCTACAAGATCCACCTAAAACCGCAATATCCTTTAATTGTTTTAGCAGTGTCATTTGAGGACCGTTTGGAATACGAGAAGCCTCGTAATTGCGGCTTGCGCGACTTTCGTAAATGCACCTCTGGCAACGGCAGCTGCTGACTAAGGTTCTTAGGATCTGACACTATAGAGACTTATATGAAAAGTGAATTGTATCCAATCTTCGAGACTTTATTATTTCCCCTAGATTGTGCTTTGAGGCAACATGTTCCCACTTGTCTTGAATGCTTGTATGGTTTGGGTGTCAGCCTTTGAACTGTTGACAAATATTTTGAATTTATAAGCAGAAGCATTTGTCCAAGGTAAGACAATAGTAAAGGCACACCAATAAATTTCTTCTGGAATTAATTGTAGGAATGTGAGCACTTTTGATCAACTTTCCACAAATTTCAAGACAAGGAATTTTAATGGCCGTCATAAGAGAGATTCTGGACTTAGTAGGCACATGTGACTCTGGACTTCATACACATGAAGACTGCTCTAGTTGATGCATACCATTATGTGCGTCGTCATGATCCAAATAATGTATAAATATATATAATAAAATACGATGGCTATGCATCCAAATAATTGGCAACCTCAAAATTAACTATTCTAGATATTATGTTCTCTTCTAAGTTCATCTGTTCTCCCAAATTCGAGATCTTCCCACGTCACATAACGACCTAAAATTAAGCATCTTAGACAGGAAAGCATAAACAGCGTGGAGATATTGCCAAGGCAGAAATTAAGAAAAGGAGTGACGTAGTTGCTAGCGAAGCAGTACTTATTATATTAAGTAGATGAACAAGTATATCTAAGCTGCTACTCGTTAATTTTAGGTTGTTATGTAACGTGGAAGGATCTCGAATTTGGGAGAACAGATGAGCTTAGGGGAAGAACATAAAATTTAGAATAGTTAATTTTGAGGTTGCCAATTATTTGGATCCATAGCCATCGTATTTTATTACATCTTACATGTATATAATCAAATCACATTTTAGAAGTACTAACGTAAGAAGACGGAGATACAGAAACGTAGAGATGCTGGTTGCACCTCACGTAGATAAGATAGATTGTAGATCCATATTGAACAGGAAGAATTCTGATTGCATAGATTGCTAAAATGTTGACTATTAAACTTGGCATTAAGGCAATATTAAATATTCATTTTTATTTCAATAGACATTCGTGATCGCAATTTACTTGGCGCTGTAATCGTGCCTATTTATGAACATTTACATTTTTGATATTGGCTGTTGGGATAAGAAGAGAGCACAGCAGCGAAATAGCGTCCAAGCGGCAACAAATGTCGAAGCTAAAGTGAGCAAATATCCAATATGGCAGTCTATTAAGAGAAAAGTTTTGATTTAGGTTAGAAAGATTCAGTTCTCGGGGTTTAGGTTCCGAATTAACTATATGATCAGTGCTACGCAAGCTCTGTGGCAGAGATTAATCTAGAAAGGGCGCAGTCCAGAAATGTTGTTATTATTTTTAGAACAAAGAGAGGAAATACCCAAATTAAAAATAAGGAATTATGAGGCCATTATTAAAGTAAATTGTAAAGCTTATTTATATATTTTTTTATTTCACACACACACACACACACATATATATATATAATTACAAAACAATTTTTTAAAAAGAAAATATAAACATGCCTAGTATTTTCGCGCATTAAGCTGTTGAAAAATTATCAGTAAAGACATAAAGTAAGAAATTTAGAGCTAATTTTTCACAAAGACCAAAAACTGAAATTTATACTTAATAAATTACAAACAATCCTATAAATGTAATAAAGAATTTTAAAAAATGTTAAAAACAAAACTTTTCAAACAAGCAATACTCCAGTTAAAAAAAACCGTAATAAAAGAGGAATTTAATCAACTTCAGTGCCACTTCGTCAGGAGGAGGAACATTGAAATCAATTGAAATCTCCTCTTCACAAAAATCCTTGCTTTTCTGTATCCAGAATTAAACGACGAAACATTTCAATATATTTTAATTATAATAGTTCACCCGAAAATTCTGTCCCCCTCCCCAAAGCAAGGAAGAAACAAAGTAAATTCTAATTACAATCTTGTATCTTAAATAAAGAGAATTCTATTTAAAGAATTGAAAACGTAAGTGAAATAATAAAATACTTCAGTGATAAATTCAAATCGAAATTTTACCTTTAAGCAAATAGCACATAATCCAAAACATTTAAAACTTAAGTAAAATTATAAAAATTTAGTTAAAATACATTTTGTTTTTTCCTTGCTTTGGGGAGGGGCCAGAATTTTGGGGTGAATTATCATAATTAATATACATTGAAATGGTGCATCGGCTAACTCTGGATACGGAAAAGCAAGGATTTTAGTGAGAGAGATTTCAATTGATTTCAGTGTTCCTCCTCCTGACGAAGTGGCAGTAGAGTGATTTAATTCCTCTTCTATTATGTTCTTTTTTCTTTAAATTTCATTGATTTTGTAATGTGGGGGATATTGCTAGTTTGAAAAGTTTTAGTTTGAGCCCTTTTTGAATTCTTTATTGCATTTATAAGATTATTTGAAATTTATTACTTATGAATTTCAACTTTTGGTCTTTGTGAAAAATTAGTTCTAAATTTCTTATTACTAAATTACTTCTTATACAGATATATATGTTTAAAGTAGCGTGAATTTTCGACTTTCATTTAATGAACAAAAGGAATTTTTTGGATTCGCCAAATGAGACTTCGTTGGTTCATCTGTTATTGCTTACTATTACATGAGAACATGATTTTGCTTTACTCATGATTACCTTTCTAAACATTAATTCTATTTCTCCAAGTTTAGAAATATGGGATGCATAATGAATGGCAAAGGTTTTCATAAAATTTATTCCGTTTTCCTTTTTAAAAACATTTTCAACACACCGATACTTTTAGGAAATGTTACATAAAGATTTGAATTTTTCTGGCCGTACACCTTTAGAGTAAAGTGACCTAAAAGCTAGTATTATTTACAAAACATGAAGCATTTTTTCGAAGTTAAGCTTCCCTATTAAATTTTTTAATGCAAAAGCTATGTAGATTTTAAAACGCTAAAAATTCTGTAAATATAAGAGTAATATCGGACTAATTTTCTCTCACAATAAAAATGGAAGTTCGTTTTAGAAACTGCTATATCAGGTTTGGTTTCTTTAATTCTGCAGTTTGTTGAGACATTAGGATTTTTGATCTGAGAAATGTGAAAAATGTGCAATGCTCTCACGGGAATCGAACTCTAGACCTACCGAATACCTGTCCAGTATGCTTCCAATTGCATCACGAAAGTGCGTGGAAAGAAAGGGAAAAATACTTTATATACTCCCCCCCCCTTTTAAAAGGCGACTGGGGATTAGGGAGCCCACTCGCCAAATCCTGTTGATGAAAAACTATCGTCCATCACCTCTTAGTTCGGGCACCACTGTAGAGTCATTAGACTTTGTGTTTTTGTTTGAAGCAGGAGACCTGAAAAATGTGCAATGCTCTCAGAGGAACTCGAGCCCTAGACCTTTCGAATTCGTGTCAGATATGTTTCCAATTATACTACAAAGACACGTGTAAAGCAGAGAGGAAATATAAGTTATAAAACGTATACAACAGGAATTCCATATTTCAATCAAACTTTTAAATCTTTTATACTAGTATTAGTCTCAACTTCAAAAATTAAAATATTATAAATAAGGTAAAGAATTAAGAAAACAATAGTAAAAATTTACTAAGAAGTACGTTTATTTCTTTCAGTATTTCTAATTCAAAACAAAATTTAAAGATATAACGCCGTACCAAAGGCATTAAAGTTCTGAGAAGTGGCTATTTGTCAGGCCACGTAGATGCTATATCTTGTAATAACTTAACCTAGCTGCCTAAAATATTAGAAAGAATTCATTGTAAACGTTTCCAATGTCTATAGAAAATATCATGTCGAAGGGTACACGAAGTTAAATAATTTATGTATATCTTTTCATTTACACATAAACAATCTTTTTTATTATAATTGAATGACATATGTTTCAAGTGCTAAAATAGCTAACGTCTAAGAGGTGGTTTGGTTCATTTGATTATGGACTGTCTACCTAAGGAGAGGAAAGGTTTCTTGGAGGACGTTTTAAGGAAAACTGCCTCAGGTGTATGTTGCACATGTATGAACAACTAAGGAGAATATTAGTGAAAATTATACGGGAAACTGATTTTAGTTGTCTCACTTCATTTTACGAGCAAGATGCTTTCAAGCGTTGTAATAGCTTTCATGCGAGGGTTTTTTTCTAATCACCTACGCTTTTCTTCTTTTCAAAAGTACTTTTATTATATTCTTATGTGTAAGACTATTTGCGTGTAGAGGAAAAAAAGTAGATATATTATGAATGAAATGGGCTAAATCAAGAACAGCTTGCACAAAGTGATTTCTGATATTACTTAAGAAAAAGAAGCTTGCTTTCCTCTGAGAATTCTTTAAATTTTTGTATTCAAATTTATTCTAGCATGACATCAGACATGCATTATTTATCAAAGCTGACAGACATTTCATGGTTGCTCGGAAATATATCCTTAGTTGGCATAAAATATGTATTATTTGTTCCAAGTCTCATTTTAGTATAACACAGTTTTCGCATTACACATTTTTCGACAGCTCCTCAGTACGTATTGTTCTATAAAGCGTCAATGCTATATGAAGTGCGTTAGGAATAAGAATTGGGCAAATTTTAGATTTTTTTAAAAATTAAAACACTTCTTACAAAGTTAACGCAAAATTGCGTAAATTTATAATTCATTTAAAATAAAAATTTGCATCAGAATGTTTTCTGAGCAGTTGTAATACGATGGAGACATTTAAATATCTATGTAAATTCTTTTTCCGTCTATCTTAAGAAGATTTGCTGTGGCTGTCTTTATGATCGCTTATACTGTTTCACGACTGTAAAAGTTAAAAATGAACTTTCACAGTTGAAGACAAATTCTCTTGAATAGATACAAGTTTTGGGGTTCTTTTGATTTTCATTGAAATACTACACTGTTTCTGATAATAAATCGATCTCTCAAATCAAGTTGAAAATGACATCAAAAACTCCAAATTTTGAAACTAAATATCTCGATCAAATTTGTTGTATGCGAGTCAAATTTCTTAAATTTATTTTGCCACAATGAGTATAAAAATTTCCCAGATATAAATATAGGAATCAGAAGACTGCATTAAAAGTCAGATTTCGTTTTTTGTTCAAAATTATTATTATTATTTTTTTTTTAAATATGACACTGTCGTTTACGTAGTTTAAACACTTCTGTATTTTTGCTGCCCTTCATTTAAACATGCTTCCTCGAATTATTCGAAGTTCGTTAACCAATCCTTCAAGGCAAGTTGAAAATGACATCAAAAACTGCAGATTTTGATATTAAATATTTCGGTCAATTTCATCATTTAAAACACTACTTTAATTGGAAATATTAGACTACGACTAACGACTACGAAAATAAAGACAGTTAAAGACTTCTAAGCCGGGTGGGAATATATAAACATATACGTTTGTTTACTTCAATAAAAAGGCGAGGGGGCCCAACCAGATATTATAGGAGTCCCATATACAAAATTTCAATGTTCTACCACTAACAGCTTTTGAGTTATGTAAGATACATGCATACGTACATATGGATATCACGAAAAAAACTTTTTTGAATTCATTTTAAATCCATTTTACAATCCGTTTTGGTAAAAAAAAGAGTTCTTTATTCTCTCAGATCGTATAGACGTAACGCACAAAATCGTGCGAAGGGGTTCGGGAATGATCAAAATGGATATTTCTGTTGAAATATGTATGATACCTGACATTTTTTTTGAGATTACAGTATTTCCTTTTTACTTCGTAGATGGAAGTAAGAATTTGCAGTTTTGTTACTTCACGTGCAAAGAAAATTTGCAGTCACTATTTAATTGCAATGGAATGAACTGATTTTAATCTTGAGATGAACAGAGTTTTGATAATGGAACGGATGGTTTTCATCACAGTTCATGGAATAAACTGTGTTTTAATAATCAGGATACTCTTTAGAAATGGTTTGGTTTATAAGGCAATATTTTACGAAGTGAAGCAGAATGTTTATTAATATATATATCAGACAATCCTGGACATATAGTATTATCGCCAACGTTTTCAGCAACAGAGAAGGCTCATTCGGTAGTCGTTGATATGAGGCGGATTATTAATAAACTAAATTTATTGAGTTTTACAGTTTATGTTTGAATAACTAACGAAAACCAAACTGATGACTTAATTTAGTTAAAACCGTAGAAAGAAGGCCTGCATATTTTGAGCTTCTCTGAATTATCTTTACGAATCATTCTTCTTCGGTTTTCATTTGTTGTATATTTCAATCAGAACACTCTTTAGAAATGTTTTGGTTCTCTTTATATTCAACACATTTACTTAAAGATAGCTTGATAACTTATTCATTAAGTATTTTGTAAAATGTGAAATCTAGTTGACTAGAAACTTAAGTTTTCACTTTATTTAATCATTCTGTGTATCTGAAATTTACCGATTTTATGCAACTAATAAAAAGACTTCTCGAGACTAAGTTAAGACTACGACTCGAGAAACCCTAATCTGTTTGGCAAAAGCATGTGCCTCAGATGTGATTCATAAACATCGCAAAATACATTATCAGAATTGACTTCTTACTTTATTGTAGATTTATGATTATTATAGATGTTTCTAATAGACCGAAGAAAGGCATTTGGATCAAAAACCAATCTCCCTTTCGATAAGAAAAAAGATCTTGGATCCAGTAAAGGTGGAGTTGGTTTTTTTTTTTTTTTTTTTCTTCCTAAGCATCATAAAAGCCTTCACGTTTCCTCTAGCCTCAGCATTTTTGGTGACCATAGCAATCGTGCTACAGTTGTATGGAATGCTCTAAGTCCCGCAGGATTTATAAAAGCATTTAAGGGAGCCGTTTCCGGAAGGCTTTTGTCATCAACACGGCAGAAGGGCGACACTGGATAGAAAAGAGTTGTCTCTTGATGCTAGAAGACTGATTGACTTCTCAAGCCGAGGACGTACAGAAAACAATAGGAACCTTAATATTATGCTATTTATCTTAAAAGGGTATTACTGAAAATGCGCTAGATTTTAGATGACATCTTGAGTGGACTATTGTGCAGAATACTAGTCGTTCGCTTTAGGGTCATACACCACAGGGCTTCTTAATTATTTTTTCAATCGCGACCCCTTTTTATCACTGATTTACGCGACCCCAAGTATTAGATATAAAAATAAATATCCTTCCGTAAATAATTTACTTCTTTGGTAAAAAGAAGTATTTTAGGATTTATATTAAGCAAACAAAAATTAAAGAAAATTCTTATGAGACAGATGTGCTCGTTTCCTGCTAAATAACAAATTAAATGTTGGTGCTGTATTTGATACTGCAGGACACAAATATCTTCCTATGTTTCAACACTGAACGATGTTCGGTTTTACTTAGAGCTGAAAAAAATAGTTTTATAAAAGTATGTGGTGCTGAATGAGAGAAAAACATTTAATGCCATTTCAGAAATAATGAGAAATTTAGTTCTAACTCTGATCCAGAATTCGTCAAGGATTTCTGTAAAAACTCAAGTCTTAGGTTTGAATCGCTAGATAGCTTTACAAATTCCTTTTGCGCTTTATTTAACAGGTAATTAGTCTCATTAATATCAATTAATGTAATGTCTTTATAAGTCCAATCTCATTAATGTCAACTAATGGCATTTCTTTAAAAGGTCTTATGAATGCAGTTTCTTTAAATTCAGTTATCGAATTGAATTTTCGTGAAGGCGACATTAACTGGTCAGAAAACTAAATAAACGCTTACTAGTTGATAAATTGAAAATTTAATAAAAGCAAACATGTGAGCGTAAAATAACTCATGTTTATTTTACTACTTCATATTTTGAATCTCAAAGCAATACTTGCAGGTACAGGTGTATGTAACATTAGACTAAAAATAGGGAAATTGAAAACTACGAATAGCTTCTGAGACTCGTATTAGCTCGATGAGATTTAATTATTTTAATTACTTCTCATTTATAAAAATCGGGTATGTAAGCCGTATTCCTTTAAAACAAAAAATCTACTTTAACCAATAAAAAGGAATTAATTTTTCATCTCTTTCCACGGCATAAGAACATCTGCGATCAGAAAAATGTTCCTTACAAGAATGATTAAATCAACGAAGTAACTTACTTTTCATGATGACTATGTTTCAGTTCATTAATTATCATCGTTTAAATCTTCGAGTAAATTAAAATGTTAAGTGGTTTCTTTTAAGTAAAAGTTTAATCTAATTTACCTCTGATTTATATCATGTCTCTTGAACAATATAATTTATGTTTCATTCAAGATCAAAGTTAAAAAGAGTGAATGTTTCATTCAAGATCAAAGTTAAAAAGAGTGAATGTTTCATTCAAGATCAAAGTTCTAAGATATTAGTTCGTAGATTTCAAAGCTGTAGTAAAAGTATCGTTCAGACTTCGTAGAATTTAACTCTAAATCTATAAGTAAAAGCGTAAAACGTTTATAACAAGCAGTAACAGTCAGAAACAGGCGAAAGTAAAAAACTTATAACTGCATTAAGGAAAATATTTTAGTTTAACTAATATGACAAGTACCGTATATTTAATTAAATTAACTAGTTTTTTTTTTTTTTTTTTTTCAGTTTTTTTATTCACCTTATGACAACAATTTATTTTTTCACGACCCCAAACGATATCTCTATCCACTTTAATTCCACTCACTATTCTAGTATGTTTGCTATCAAATCGAGTGCTTTATTCTTCTTTCTGAGTAATAACAATAAGTATATCCCATATATTTCTCTACCTTACCGTAAGTGTAAAAGAAGATGGAATATAGTAAGTCAAATCAATTTTAACTCCAATGCAAAATCTCACAATCAAGGTATATTGTTTTTGAATATCGCCTTCGTCTTATAATTTCATGAGTAGTAAATAAAAAAAAAACTTATAAACAGACAGATCCAACTCATAATGTTCAGTTTTTAGACTTAAAAACTGAAACTAGTAACAAAAGCGGAAGTTTTAATGAAATGAGTGTAGATCAGGGTTAAGATACAAAAACGGGGATTAAGATACTAAGGGAAAATGCGCTTTCGTCTATGTGATCTTAATCAAATTTTTGAGCAAATAAATTATAATGTATCATTTAAGTTTGTAACCAGTTATTTTAAGTTAATTTACTTTCTATCAAGCCTCATTTTCATTTCCCTACCAGAGTGCAAATTTCCAGCGCGCACGATATTAAAATTAGATAAAGAGAAGGAAGCATTTAAAGGATGGTTTTGGAGGGTGAGATCAAAGCATATTCTGCCTGATTGAAGGCCACGTTGATAAATTTAATTACCTAGCGATCAGCATTTTTCGACGTTGAGTTAGGCTTATTTGTGTCAACTTCGGTCAGAGCCAGCTTGCGCACTAATTAAGCAGTGAAACCGTTAGGCTTTGCTTAGAGTTCATTAATTCTAGTTCATCTATTACCTTAGGTTTCAAACCAAAACTATTGGGTTCTGTAGCTATTGGGTAAATGTCCTTTACACCCTTTCCCTGTTTCTGTGGTGCTACCTAAGAAGGACAGATCTTATAAAATATTAGATGTCCTATATTATGAAATTGAACTAAATTGAATTTTTCAGTATACAAATCAGACTGCTTTTCGATCATAAAGTCATTTTCTCCGAGTTTTACTAATCTTATTGAAGAAAATAATGTATGAAGATCTTCACAGAGGAAGATGTGTTCATTTAATTATAACGTTAATGAAAGGAATTTTTACAAGTAAATAATATATAAAATAAAAATAAAATGTCCATGTAAAAAATGAAATAACTGAAACAATAAAGTTCTAAGATGACCTGAGTTCCATGTGTCTCTCCTTTATTTTTTTATAGTTATCAGACATATGTTTTATCCTGATTTCATCGGTAGTAATAGAATAATAATACTGTTGCCTGCGTAGGGGTTCGTAATAAATTGATGCACAAGTCCGATGAAAAGTGAATAAAAATTTATTATTATCACAACAAATAAAACAAAATGGTTAAATTTCCTCAGATGTTCGTGCAATATTGCATTATCTCACAGTAGTTATCTTTTAAACAACTAAAAACGTCCAACAGAACTAATTCAAAAATAGAGAAAGCTAATCCGATTTCCCCGCGAATTCGCTACAGTAAACAACAACAGTTTTCTAAACAAACTCATAAAAAACTGAGCTGAGATGTTCTTTCTCTGGCTTTTATAAGCTTTTTAATAAACACGAGCATAGTCTGGTATTTTCTCGATTTTTCCCGAAAAGCGAAAGCGTACAATTACGAGATATCTATTTATTAAATGCGCGTGCTCCTGTATTTTTAATTTTTTCAGTCTAGCTTTCTCTTCAAATAAGTCGCGTGCAGCAATGCACGGAGAAATGAAATAATTTAACAACAATTCTATTAAAAATAGCGAACTAAATAAATCAATACAAAAACCGTAACAATACTATAAAGTTACATAGATTGAGGGAAACAAAGTAAATAAGTACTTAGTATGTTTTCTAAATCTAATCTGTTTTTTTCTTGCCTATATTGCAGCGAAATATTTTTGCTGGATGGTCACCCTACTCCTCAGCGTTGCCCCCCCCCAAGTACATTGCGAACGTAATTTCCATAATGTATCTTTTGGCCCAGTAATCTCCTTTGTCAATATTTAACAAATTTCTATAGGGAAACATATAAAACTAAACAGTTATACAAGGTCTCATAAAAAAACTTCCCTGATATATGAACTCATAGAAGTGTATCCGCTCAACCAATTAAAATGAAGAGTCAGGTGTTAGTGTTTGAAGGCATGCTCACGAGATTGTGGTGATTTAAAACACTCACAATTACGTAACAAGTTATTCCCTGCTCAAATTTATCAGCGGATTAAAAAAACCATAAATGGCTTATTCTCGTATGACTAAAACTGTCAGCATAAAACGTTTGCAAAGAAAATAATTGCAAAAGTTCAGTGATAACATAAGAGAGAAGAAGGGAAGAAAATTTTTTGGAATTACAAGTTTGCAACGCGTACCTCGTTTCATGATAGAGTCATCTCCAGTAAATTTGAAGTTTCGTGACCACCTGATCCCCAACCACAATACGATGGATTTCTGATTTAGGAGTTAACTGAAAATCTAAGGTGATATCATCAAATCCACGAGATTTGTCAGAATTGAAAGCTACCATAATATGAGAAATTATGCAGATTCCTTCTGCGATATTACATTCGTCGTTGTCGACAATGTCTCTAATGCAATGCATTATCGTCTGTGATGGTAGGCACGCTGAAAACTTAGTCGAATAAAAAAAATGTTCCCTCCTCTGTCTTGTATTGTCATTGGTCCTTTACGATGCTCTTTGCAAATGTTTTATGGCGGCAATTTTCGTCATGTGTGTATCCTTCCCAACACCGTTTATGGTTTTTCATGCGCTGATCAATTTGCGCAAGAAACCAGTGGGTGCTGCCGTTTGAAAATTTCGAAATGTTTCCACTGAAATCGTAATCATGAGTGTTTAATTCATCACAATCTCGAACGATACCTTAAATACGAATATCTGAAATTTCATTTCAGTTGGTTTAAAGAATAAGTTGTTAGGTGGTTTATATATCGGGGAAGATTTTTATGACCACCCTGCACATGTAATGCATGAAGATAAGCAAAATTTTGCAAAATGTATAGTCTGCCATATTATTTCACTATTTACGAGAAATGGCAATGAATCAGCACAGAACTAAATGAGCAAGAACTGATGAAAAGTAAATTTCTGATAAATGCATTGAAGAAATCATGCTATTAATAACATAATTTATCATACAAGAGGAGTTTTTATAATAATGCGATACGTCGTAATGGAAACGTATCGATTTTATAATTGGATTACTCTGGAGTGATAAAACAAAGCTACACAGAGCAGTCATTCCATTTTTGAAATTAACTTGGATGAGAGATACAAGAGTAATATTCTCGTCCATTTCCGTTTCTTATAATTTTTGGAAAACATCGATTTTTGAGACACGTTACTTGATTAAGATTAATGGCTTGTCACTACAAATCATCTGAACTTAGGAGGAATTCTTTTACTTGGACTGTTCCTTCTCTCTTTCCAAACTTAATTCTCATCGAGTGAAATTCGAATCGGGAAAAATTCTGTTTGCATGTTTCACTGGATAGAACCGCTCTCCAGCAAGACTTCGCAAATTAAGGTGCTCAGTCAAAAGGTAAGTTTATCGCCGAAACTGGTCGTGATCTGCTTGGAGTGCTTGAATTTTTCTTCTTAACAACCCTAGTTATTATGCAGATGAATTAGATGCGTGGCGAAAATATGTTTCAGCGAGTGATAAATTGTTAAAAGTTTTCGAAAATGGTGAAGTTACGCAAGAAATAATACGATATAAGAATGATGACTGACATCGAAATGTGGTTCAGGGATGAAGTTTGAGGTACGATTCGGTTTTTATAAGCATCCTATTGACTTTAGAGATGGATCTACTTTATAGTGAAAGAATAGAGATGTATAGCAGGAAAAATAAATTCACTAGCTATTTAAAATCGTGTTTTGACCATTCTCATCTTCATACGACTTCCAGCACGCGCGCTTGGCAATTTTACATGAGCACGCGCGTGTCGCATTTTTTACGACATCCGTTATTTTACCGTTTTGGGCCCGAAAAACCACAGAAGTGAGTGAATATTGATAATAAATTTGTTAAGAAATAAAATATTAATCTTATTATTGCAAATTACAAATGATATCACATTCAAATATAGGTAAATTATTTTTGAGTTCTTATGTTAGTGAGATAGAAATGCAATGATGTATTTCATAATAGAAAAATTTAAATTTATTGTTTAATAATTATATTTTAAAATCGAAGCTAGTTTTAATATTCATCAAAGACAAGTATAGACAATAAAAAAGGAAAACACCTTGGCAGGAAAAAAAGTAAGTTTAGCATTACTTATCTTCTGCAAGGAAATTTACTTTTTACTGGTTACAAAAACGCACTTTAAACTAACTTTAATATGTTTTTTTTATTTATTTCTAAAAAATAGAAATAAAAGAAAATAAGGAATGGAAATCGCTATGGTTCTCCCATCTAAAGGTTTCCTTGTCTTCCTTTTCTTCATTAAATAATTCTTGAAGAATCCGAACAAAATCAGCTGGTTGCATATATTTCTTTGCCTTTTTGTTTCATGTTAGTATAATTCATACGATATATTATTGCCACGTTAATTCTTTTATTAATATTGAGAAAATGTTTTTATAATACATTGAATTTAAATCATGACGTCATGCGTCATGATTTAAATTGACCTGAAGTGAAATTTTATTGACCTGATGTGTCAAATGTTTTGTTTCCTGGTTTAAGCATTAAAAACATTGTCTCTCGAATTTGTTGTTCACACAATTGTTGAAAGATTCAAAATTCAATAATTGGTTGTTGCTTGAAAAGAATGAACTGGTTTCTTTCGTACTGAAATGTTTTCATACATTTGCTTTTCAGCTTTACATAGAATTTACAAATTTTGCTTTGGCTGCAGCCCTCAGACCTGGCGAGCTTGCCCGCTAGTAAATTACTTAACTTGTAACTTCTACGGTAGTAACAAATTTAACAATTTACACTTGTATTATTAACTATATTTAACTAGTATTATACTGTATCATGTTCTGTCACATGTCTGTTTTATTAAACTGTGGTGGGACATCTCTTAAAACTGACCTTTTACTAATTTAACGGCCAACCGCAGAGTTACGTCACTAGTTTGGCAACGTATGGCGCCTTGCAACGTTTTAAACGCATTTCTGATTCACTATTAAAGGACTGTTTATTTGAGTAACTATTTATTAGGGAATTCCTGAAGGTTTTAGAAATTAAAAGCAACTTAATGCAAATTAAATCAATCCACAAGATGAGGTGACTTGCTTAGTTAATAGCTTTCAATTGGTTTACGCGGCTATATCCTAATCTCAAAATTATAATACAGCAATATCCTAAGATCAGAATTACAGTATCTGGACCAGATTTGCTATATATAAATTCTTAAAAACAACTTACCCAGGCAAAGCAAATAATTACTGGAATTGGCTCGCAATTATTATAGAACAATTTATTCAGGCAATATGGAAGCGACACGGTGAAAATTTCAATACGCTTATGGTTAAGTATAACCTCACGCTTTTAAACTGCACTGCTTTTCATTAATTTGTTATTTAATGAAAACGTTAATGTTTGCATGAGTATCGCGAAAAGTGGCAAGAAGAACATGATATATTTTAACTCTAATCTAACCGGTATTAAAATGTAGAAATAACTGTCATAAAATAGACAGGAAAAACAATAAACATTACTTTATTTTTAGTTTCACTGTAAGAATATTCTACAACAGAAGTTCAATAAAATGTCTTTTTGAGGACCCCCGAGGATATGAGAGTTATTTGAAAAATCGTTGATGGACCGATGACTCAATGATTTTTCAACCAAACATTTCATTCGTTATTTAGTTTCATGATGAAAAATATGAAAAATCCATCTTTTATCAATAGCTAGGAGAAATGTTAGTTAATATCTCATTGCAGGGAACTGCTAATGTTTTTTATTCAATGTAAGAGCAATAAATTTAATAAGATACCTCCCGTCATCATATGAGGAAATTTGCTGTCTCAGCTTTAGATTCCTGCTCCCATTTTGCAAGTACTGATGAGTTTGTTGCTCGTGCATTAGTAAATAACTGCTCGTTACAAGGTATAACGATATGCAACGTATCTTTGGTACTATTGAAGTCGCATTTAAATGCTAAAGCTACCTGTCAGAAACAACAATAAATATAATGTACACTGCGGGAAAAAAAAGGGAGGAACAGTTTTATATCTCCCGTCTTACTCGGCCGATCGACGAAATTCAAATAGCTTTTTCTGTCTCAAAAGCGCGACTTAGGTTATATATTAGTTTTATATATATCATTGTTCTAATGTAGGTAATTTGAAACAAAATCGGACTTTTTCTGAAATAACATACCATGTTTTTCCATATTTCCATCCTACGACTCAAATCACCCCTAAATATTAAATTTTGTAATTTTTGGTGAGAAATTTAAATCTTAGCACATTTTTTTTTTCAGTTTGCGCCAAAAATAATCACTTGACGAACATCTTAATTTATAGCAATCTATTTTTTTTTCCTTTTCTTCATTGCGCACGAGTGGAAAAAAGTCAACGTTCATAATTACTTCTAACTTGAGATTAAGGCTATCAGTAATATACTTTTGAAACCAGTTCCTCTCATTAATTTTCTGGTTCAAGTATTATTTTCTGGTACTATGACCTATCTTTGGTTCATTATATTAGTCCCTAAGAGAATTTCTTAAATAACTAATCAAATAAGTATCCTCTATCGAAGAAGATTTTGCCGAAGTTATACTGTTTCTTAGAAATTACTAATGCCAGTTTCTCCATTTCATAACAAATACTAATTAATACAAATAATCTGAAATGCGATCACCTTTTTTTTCTCTAGCATCTATTACTTCTTTTATATTAAAAAATAAGTTCTAACACATGTGCATGTGTCTACATATATATGAGGTAGTCGGAGTCGAACTCTTTAAAATTCCAGGAGGCAGAGTCGGAGTCGGTCATTTTCCCTACCGATTTCACAGCCCTGCTAACAACTAAATTTTAATTAATCTAACAATCGACGAATGACTTCAAAATTGGCAAAATGAAGAAAGTGTTTCGGCGAATTAAGATTGTACTTCTCTTCTCTATTTAGCTTCTCCTTGTGAAATAAGAAACCATAGCTGTGAAGAGCCGGCAGAATCTTCATAACTGCGTTATAAATTTGCAGAATCCATTCGATATTATGCATCAGGATGCATGAGGAATCCACCTTAATTCGAGTCATGGTATCCCGCTTGCCTGGTGCATGTACTAACAACTTAAACCGCGAGATTCCGCACAGGAGAATAAACTAATATCTTGTATTCTTGCCGATCAAAAACGACTGGGGAGAGGCACAACAACTAGTCGACTAAATCCAAGTATTTATGAATTACCGTCTTTTAGTTTGGTTGCCTCTGTAGAGCCGGCTAGTGATTTCGGATCAGGAAACACCGAGAATGCTGTAGGCGAGATTCGAACCAGGGATCTTCCGATTAGCGTGCACTTACACCAAGAAAGCACGCACGGAGGGTTCGGGATAATCCCTTTCACCGTTATTACTTAACTATGTCCCATAAGGAACTCTGTAATAAATATATATAACTGCGTTTAATTGAGGACTGGAGGAGCAAAACATAAAGCTAACTACAAAATAAAATAATCTGTTTGGTCACTAAAACAGAATAATCTTAGACTGTTAGAATCTTAGACATAGACACAATTATGAAACAAAAATAGTAATTATAAGTATTATTACAATATGCATATGATTAATAAACTTAACAAATGATTGCAGTTATTAATAAAGTCACAGAGTCAAGATAGAAGCAAACTTCCTATCAGCAACATCGAAGTAAAGCAAGCTGAGATGGAATCAGATTACGGATTATCTTTTAAATGTTTATTTTGTGAAGTAGTCATTGAATGTTTAGGATATTTTCTTGTTTCCTCTCATGAAGTAGATATTGACAGAGGGATATAATGTCGAGTACCTCTTAGTATGTAGCCGCGCTCTTAGACAGGATCATTATCGCTGAAGTGATCCATGATCTGCATGCTCTTTGTAATGATGGTATTGAAGATTTCCCTAGTGAAATATCTTGTTGCTCCATCCTCTTCTCCTTGTCGTCAGATTTATTCAAGATGCAATTGTGCCGCGCAAGATATTTCAAGTGCCATTTCTTGAAACTCTTATGATGTCTTTCTCCACTGCAACAGCTCTTCAGCTTTATCATTATTAACATTTTCTCACCCGATCATCTGAATACAATATAGCAGTATAATATGATGCTTTTTAAAATAAGAGATAAGATGACAATAGATCATTTTTAATGCTTCAAAAAAGAGGAAGAATGTTTTCTTGATTAAAAATAATCTGATCTTTAAATAAAGAAAATATTACAACAAAATTAATTTATAATTCCTATTGTAAAATCTAGTTACCAAACATCATACTACAGTAATGTCTGTGAATAAATAAATCTATCTTTAAAACCTCATTGAATATTTATACGGTTTATATTAACTAGACGTTTGCGATGTTAGTTTTCGATTTCGCATGCACTCGCTTTGATAAACAACGCATGCCAAGCTGCAGGTTAGCCGGAGGAATTGCTAGTTTATATACATTAGTTTGTACAATATAATTTCTGTACATTAGTTTTTGTACAAAGTTCTCTCAAATCAGAAAATCGTCAACTAATATTTGTTTAACATGCAGAGACATTAGGTTACTTCGAAGACCGGGACTCGAACCCCGGACCTCTCGGATACGCGCCGAGTGTGCTGGCCATTACACTACGAAGGCATGCTAAGAAGATGTGAGGAATACCTTATCAATATTCTTGTCTTAAAAGACAGCGAAAAGTTTTGTCTTATAACCTGCCAAAATTTGAAAGCTTTATAACAGATATATGTCTAGATGCTAGAATTTAAAATCATAAAGAAGAATAAATTAAAAGAGTTGTAAAATTATTAAAATCGTCAATTAAAATAAAATTCTGAGAAAAAATATACAATCTTATAAAAATCGAAAAAGTATAATAACCCAGCAGATTTTATCCCAAATAATTTTAAGCACTGCTCAGTCCTTAAATTCTATTATTTTATAAACTTATAAGGTATTTCTCCCGCCTTCTTAGCATGCCTTCGTGGTGTAGTGGTCTACACTCTCGGCGCGTATTCGAGAGGTCCGTGGTTCCAGATCCGGCGAAGGCGTTGCTCATTTTTCATGTCTCCTTTTCATGTTTCCTGTCAAAATACCTAGTGTCTCTACAAACTAACAGCCAAAACCTTTTAGTATAAAAAAGAGAAAATATGTAATGATTTTAATGCGTTCCTGTTAGCGTAATTTAATGGTCTAATCAGTTATTACTAATATTAGAAATGAAAAAATTCGTGTATTCCTTTTAAATCGTTTAGTTTGTTAATAAATAAGAAAAATAAATATTTTACTCTTTGCCAAATGGCAACTCGCGCTGTGGACGATAAAAGGAAATTTATTTGAGATAGAGATAGGAAATTTATTTGAGATTTTAGAATTAATTTAGTTCCGTAAGCTCAAGTGGAGGCTTTCCTGTAAACCCGACAGGGGCCGATTGTATTACTTCTTTTAGTGACTAGTAAAAGGGTATTTTAACCTCTCTTTGGACTCACATTTATAGTTGTAAGAAGACCAGCGAATAGTCGCTAGACTCTTCACTAGTGTTCTAGTAGCCAAGGACACGTAAATTTACTAGAACTGTATAGTTGCAACGCAAAATTTATTATAGTATACGGAATTTTCCAGTTAAAATTTAGAAATTTAGTGCGTTTTAAAAAGTTGTAATAGAATTTAACGTGTTTAGCTATCATACAAAGTGCCTAAACTCTTGGTACACGTTAAGCGAATTTTCTATTTTCCAATGGCGGCTCCAAACCGTCCACAGACGTTGGCCACTTCTTATCCGAAATCAGAAGAAAATTTAAAATAAGCCTTTTAATTAATTTCTTCTGTTAACAAAACTGCACAACTTCTGTAGTGAAAGAACTAGTCACTGTTTCTTTTGTAATTAAAAGAGGATAAAGATTAAAGTAAACTAAATTAAGGCATAAATTCATATACTTTACTGCAACTCTCTAATCACGATAGTAAACACGGCTGGCAAATATTAAAGTCCATTCACATAAAACTAGAAGATAGGCGAAAATAGTCCAACGGTCGTTGTCAAAATCCCCTTCTTAACTTCAAGAACTCTGTTCTTATATGTGTTAACTAATTTGCATCCTGGTGGAAGCCGACGAAAGTAGAAATGACAAGAGTGAAAAAAATAACGTAATGGTTAATAACCATAAAAACCCACAAAAGATGCCAAAATACTAAAATCAATAATTTGATTAGACTGATTAAAAATAATAAACGGGAATTTTTTTTTTTTTTTTTTTTTTTTTTTTTTGTTTCCTTTTCATAGGATAAATCGAGTATTCTTCCAGAGAAAGGCCCAAAATTAATATTTATTGTTAAAGCGATTATTTAGATTTAGATGTATGTTACTTTTAAAACGCTCAAAGCGAGAATAAGTATAAACGTTTTAAAAAGAGAGAAAAGGTTAAGGAAAAAAAAGTATTTTTAGATGCTACCATTTATTTTCCTTAGATGGCTTCATGCTGCATCTTATAAAGTTTGACACTTCTTTCCTGTATAAATAAATGTTAAGTGCTTGAAAAGAGAACCCAGATTTATGCAGTTAGTATTTTTACATGACAGGTTTTGCTCTTTATTCTAACGTCGGATTTGTCAGCCCTTATCTCTAGGTATGAGAAATGCTTTTAACGGAGTGTTCCGTTAGAAAGAGTAAAAATTTCGGTTCACGCTGTTCCCCCCCCCCCACATACACACGCACAATTAGGGTTATAAAACAGCTGAAGATTTCCTTGAGTACACTACAAAAAGCTCGAATGTAATGTATAATAGCTCTTTTCCTTATTATTCCTAAGTTTTTTCTTTTTTACAAAATGTGTTTGAAATTGCAATATAAATTAGAAGGACTAGGAAATTGCAATATAAATTAGAAGGATTATTTTCTAATATTCTTCACTTTTTATAAAATGTCGAGGAACCTAGTGAACGAAGTAGAGAATTATTGCTAACAAGTAAACCTTCTCTCTTTTGATACCGGTTTTCTGGAAAACCATATATTTTCTGAAAGCTTATATCACAAATAGGAAAACTATGAAGGTCTTAGGGCCAGAGGGACAAGCGTTTAAGAGCCATAGAACCCACAAAGTATCACTGAAGTGTGTATAGATGGACATATTTCCGTAATGGCGTCTTTATTTCTTGTATGTTTATGCATTGTCTGCTCCCGAAGTACCTGATGGTAAGGTCCTACAAAAAGAACTGGTACCTGAAGGATTTACGGGAAAGATCCAGCCTCTAGATAATCATTTTTTTCAGACACTACAAATCTTTTGTTCGTTACATAACGGGCAAAATCATTATCGAGACACAGGAGCACATTTGGCATCGCGATAGTTTTCTGGCCCGAACGAACATGGAACTAAATTTGGATTGCACCAAAGGATTACTGCTTCGATTCATTGATAAATAATGAGCATGCAAAGTGTGAGGCTATCGTTTTTGTAAAATGTGCCCATGGTGAAATTGTCTTTCTGCCTGTGTCCCTGTTTACTTGATGAATTGCACAATCATTGTTTCTTGTAATAGATTTTGTTATAATCAATAACAAGTCACATTTTCAATATCCCAACGTATAATGTTTCTTTTCAACGAGTTGTTTCTTCCTTTATATTGAAATCCCCACCTTCTTACTATATTATTAGTTCATATAAATACATGACGACTTTTGGGATTTTATAGTTCCTAAACGCTTGTCCCTCTGCCCTCTAAGATTTCACAGTTTTTCTGCTTGTGGCATAAGCTTTCAGAAAATATATGGTTTTCCAGGATATCGGTATCAAAGGAGAGAAGGTTTACTTGTGAGTTCAAGGAGTTACTATATAGACAGGAGAAGGTTTAAAATACACTTTTATTCACTCAAAGAAATAATAACAGATGGCCCCTTCTCGAACTTACAGGAAAGATTCAACTTAGGCTTTTAAATCTGGATAAGGAAATAAGAAACTAATCCGGTACTAAACTAAATAGACTTAGCCGAAGCTAGACACAAATACCTAACGAAGTTGCACTTTAAATTACACTAGCCGGCGATTATCAATAGGCACGTACAATACGGCGGAGCGGTAGTAGATTCAAGAACGAAGCAGTCAAAAGGCAAACAAACGCCACTAAAGACTCCTGAGCACTCTAAGTAAATTGAACTTCCCTTAAATACTCTTTCTCTAACTGGTTTGCATAAAACCCGATACTAAAAACTCATTCCGCTAGGGAATACTAAATGAGAAGGGAAAATAGTAAAGCGTGATTAAACTTAAAATAATTGTTAGAAACTTAAAGTAACCTCTACGATATATAGTAACTGTGACCAAATCTCATCCGCATAATCCCCAAATATAGATACTTTGCTTTGTTTGTAGTACAAATGTGAGTGTAAAATAATTCAAATTATTTATGTAATGCAAGTGATAAGGAAAGAATAACTATCAAGAATAAAAACAATGCTTTGTGCACATAAAGGCCTGTAAAAATTAGGTGCTGCGTATTCTGAGACTAAAATTCATAGCATGCAGAGAGAATAAACATAAATCATTCATGCAGAGAGAATAAACATAACGCTATTGTGTTCATTTACGCTATGTTTAGAATAGAGCATCTATATAAGTAGTGAAACCTTGTCTTCTGCGCTGATGTATATGGATTTTTGAAGCAATTCCATTCGGAAGTTCCGATTGGAGACTGTTTATATATTCATCCAAACAAAGCCTCAAAGTCGTCCTTAACAATGAAAATACGTGTGCACCAATATCCGTTGGATATTCCGTTCCTTTAAATGAGCGTTAGGAAGATTCGGAATTCATTCTCTATAAGGTTGACTAGGAAATCGTAAGTGGATTTTGCTTGGCGACATCGAGATAATATCTATGCTTCTAATACAGCAATACAGCAAGAAGGGTACACAAAGTTTCTTTTTTTTTTTTTTTTTTTGTGTGTGTGTGTGTGTGTGTGAATGAGATAGCAAAAACTTTTGAATAAAGAAAGACTGAACACAGAGGACTTTACCAGAACGTGAATCAAAAATGTGGTTCGAAAAGCTCTCCCAAAATGGAATAAAAGCTCACCCAACAGCCAAACTAAAGTCGCTGAACACTAATAATTCGGATTAGGCTTCGAATCGAGAACAACGGGTTGGCTGCATGGGTGTTTTCGGGTTTTATCCATGTGTAATGTGTATACGAGCTATTTGTTAGAAAGTCCTCCACAAAGGTATGCCTACTTTTAGGCCTCGAGTATTTTGCTATAATTAAGTTGTAAAGACATTAGGTGTTTTTGAAACAGAAGATATGAAAAATGAGCAATGTTCTCACCGGGCCACGAATCTGAACCTCTCGAATACGCGCCGAGGCTGCTACATGAAGAGCATGCTGGAAGGAACGAGGAAATACCTTGTAAAGTAAACCAAACCAAACCACATCCGAATAACGTTCTCTTTTCACATCTGCATCTCAAGTTAGGCTTGATGAAGCAACCAGAAGCTGGTCAAGATTTTCTATACATCTGTTCTTTCCACTCTTATCAACAGCCAAACTAAAAAAGGGTGTCTTTACAGGTTTTTGATATTAGAAATTTTTTTTAAGATGGTAGTTTTGGGAAACAAATGGAAGGTGCCGAAAAACGAAGTCTGAGGACCTTTTAAAGACTTCGCAACCAAGCTTCTAGGCAATATGAAGGATCCGAACTTTAAATCAATTTTAAGAAGGTGCTGCAGAAGTGCAAAAATTTACGCTATTCCAAAAGCTTAAGAATTCCCATTCTAAATTCACATTTGAATTATTTTCCTGAAAATTTGGGTGCTGTTAGGGAAGAGATGAGTGAGAGGTTTCTTTAAGACTAAAAAGAAATAAATAAATAAAAAGGAGGTATCATGGTAATCGGATTACTTCGATGATGCTTGATTATTCCTGGATGTTACACTGAGATGAACCTATCAAGAACAGTAAACCAAAAGCGCAAAGCAGAGCATGACAACGAAGGGTACAAGAAATTAAGTTGTGTGTTTTAAGTGCATTATCTCAGTATAAGCTAAAACAAAAAGAATAAGTTCTTAAAAATTGTTATATAAGTCTCACATTTTCGCAGGTTTTTGCCTTGAAAACGGCAAAAGTTCAAAAGTCAAGAAGTAATTTCTTTTTATACATAACTGTGTTTATGAAGCAGCAAATGAATGTTTGATATTACTAGCGTGCATTTCCTCACGACATGCAAACATTTATCGATTTTCGATTAAGTCTTTTCGGTTCGCAAACATCTCATAATCAAAGTCTCATTTAGAGGTACTGTAGAATTTTCTTTCGATTTCATACATTTATGCATCACTAAAAGTCAAATGTTTCGTTTTCCACTGTTTTTTTCTTATTAATCTTAAAACCAGTAACTTAAAATTTTAATAGAGCGGGGCGCAGGATGATTACTCCGATGATTATTGCTCTATTACGGCGCCTGCTCGCCTTTGCCCTAGATCAAATATTTTTATAAATGTTTAGTGCAGTATTATGTTTACCATCAGGTCTAGTAAGCTTGTCTTACGAATAATAACAAGAGTGATATAAAAGAATTTAACGTATAAATTTACACCTCAGCTTAGTTGCAGCAGAAGATATATTAAAAAGTAAGTTTAAGATTATTTAACAACCCCAATCGATTTGAACTGCATTGCAGATCCCTAATTAAGGCATACTTTTCTTTTCTCAATCATCATATCAAAAGCAATAGAACTAAATATACAGTGGTTGTTCGCATACATTTTAGACGATTTTCATTGTAATTAAAGAAATATTTTACCTAAAATTTTTAAGTTTTAAATGTTCCATTTGACAACCGTTAATCTTCACTATCTTTATACACCGTAATTGCCAAGACAATAAAGCTTTTTAGTGTTGGAAGAGACATTTTATCCCATTGTTCTCGAACAGCTTTGTGAAGTGTAAGGAGGTTGTAGGTTCGACGTTGGGGAACAACTCACTTTTCTAAAAGTCCGTAATCGTAAGAATTACATTGGTGATAGATCGGGAGATTTAGTAGGCATTTGAGTGAAGAGTATGACCTTGATACCCCTCTCTTGTTCCATTTTTCCCATAAAATTAACAGTAGATTTTGGGGTGTCGCTGCTTGCTTTGTCTTAATGCAGCTCTAATGAGTGATCACACTGTGTGTAAAGAGAAGGTATTTCATATTTGAAAACTGGGTATAATATATGTTTTGATAATATATGAATTGATATTAATTTTTCCCTCAATTTCTTTTATTTTCAATTTGCGTAATGTGACAAACCAGCAACAACTTTCTTTAGATTCCTTGAACCATGTTTAAAGATTTTTTTGTTCTTCTCTTTAACGATAATAAATGGATCTCTTTTTATTGATGTCATTTAAATGCACCCGATATTCATCTATTGTGACAATATTTTTCCATTTTTGTCCGGATAAACGTTCCTGCGTCCGCATAAACTGAGAACGGATGCTCTTTCCGAGCTTATATAGTTTTTTTCTTTGCAGAAAAATCTCTAGTGCCCTCCATTTCTCTGAATTACTGGAAGACAGATACAGTCAAATTACATACCAGGGCCGGATACGGTTATAATTACATATAGAGATCAATCGCAGTTATACAGGGACCGTTCAAATCATCTTCAAATGGTCCTCAAGTTTGCAAATACTTGGCGATTTCTTCCAATTTGACGATAAAAATTAGTCGCCAAAATCATCGTCAGCTTGCTGATATCTCGCCAATTTAGGGAAATACCATTTGCTTTAATGTTATATAGACGTGCCTCTCTAACATTATATTTCCGGCACAGATTCCTTCTTCAAGCATTTCAGGTTATATTATACAAAAGATACTACAGTTTGAAACATAACCTCACTAAAATTATTTACATAAATACGAAAAGTTCTAAACAACATATAAGGTATTTCTCCCGCCTTCCTAGCTTGCCTTCGTGGTGTAGTGGTTCTGCACTCTGGTTCGATATCCAGAGGTCCGTGTTTCGATTCCCGGCGAAGGCATTTGCTATTTTTAATATTTCCTGCTTCCAAAAATAGACCTAATGTCTCTACAAACGTTACATTTTAGCAGTTGCATTGCTAGCATTGTATCAGAAAAACATGCAAATTTGTCGCCTGTAAAATTTTTTTAAATGTTTTAATTAATTAGAGTTTATCTAGTAAGCTAGCAACGGAATTATAAGGGCAAATTCGGAACATACCAATATATGCTCTTTTTCGACGTATCGGTAAAATAGTGCCGATTTACAGGTAAACAGTTTAGGCCATTTTCGCCCAGCTTACCGAGAAACTGGCAAACTTTTTTTTTTTTTTTTTTTTTTTTTCTTTTTGTTATTGCAATCTCTAGTCTTAAAGCATTATATGCTCGCTTTACGTATATCTGTATACATGCGTGTGTGTGTGTTTATATATGTGCTTTATCATGTCTTCTTCTAGAATATATATCTCAACGTTCGTGCTTATCTATCTATGTATGAGACAGATAAAGAAAATGTAAGAGAAAGCTAAAAAAAAAAAAAAAAATAGTAAAAGGTTAATATTAGTAGTCAGGCCACGTTCGAGACCGTGCTGACGTCAGGCCGGTGTCTTCTCGCATTGTAACGCCATTGGCTGAATCGATGCTTGTCGATATCTGTGCAGCGACTTACATTTATCCTTCTGAGTAGACAATACGGAACTATTTTTGCCATTATTGTGACTCAGCTCAAGTTATTGCATTGCTTTCGTATCGATAATTGTCTCACAGAGTTATCTATAAGAACCGAGAAATTTCATCTGTTGTACTAATATACCTTCCTTTAATAATGGGAGATTTCCAATCTTATATAATGTAAAATAGATATTGTTGCAGTTATAATAAATGAAATATTGCAGATACAGATACGAAAATAAATAAAATATCCATATAGAATAATAGAAAGGGGAAAAATCCGAAATCCTTCAGATTTTACACTACACCCAAAGGGACTTTTTTAAGGTTTTGGGTGTTATCTTAATTTATTTAATAGCATGTTCTTCTCACTTAAACCACATAAAATTCATTTCAACAGCAATATCACAAAATATTTAAAAACAGCATATCTTTAGAATTTCCAATACAGAGTCTCACGCGCTGAAGATGAAATTGTCTTTTTCCGTAAAGTGTTGCCACTGCTCGCTTTGAAATCGTTGAGTTTGTTAATCAAAAATTCGTTAAAGTCTTATAAAATGTGAAATAACTAATAAGACAAATTCGAAATTCAAAAATCGGGCTTCAAGGTGCCCATGTTCTGGTGGAGGAATTACGTTGTTCAAAACTGGATGGTTGTACGCACCGTCATTTTTTCACAGTGCGAGAAACATACATAGATCCATGCAGATTCTTCATTATTTAATTTTTTAATATAATACAGGGAGATAATATTTAGTGGCAACAATTCAAAAAGTGATTCTCCGTTTACAGTGAAACACTACAAAATGCCGTTTTGAGACTAATAGCCGTTCTGTGCCATCGCCCCTTTGGGCTAAAAATATCAATCCCTGATATGATATTACAGTAAGAGAAAAAGTGTGTATATATGAAAATATTTTCATAATAAAGGGTTTTAATTGAATGTACTAGAAAAGGCGGAGGAAGGAAGCTTTCACGATATTTCTGGTAATATGCGAATAAAAATAAAATAGTGGAGCTGATAGCAATAATGATTTTAAATCATTATTGCTTTCATTTTCTCAAAAAAAAATTTAATTGAATTCCATGTAATCAATTTTGTATTTTATATGCTTTTATATTTTAAAATGTTCCAATGTAATATTCAATTCAATAATATAATTGAATGTCCCAATATAGTATTTTTATGGGGGTCGCAAATTTTACTTTTAATCATATTTGACTAAGTATATTGTGTTAGTTAAATGCATTATTTATGTTTTTCACTGCATTTCAGGAGAATAGTGCGACGTAGAAACACTGTTTTCTGTGAGGAAAATAAACCTAAAATGAGACATACAGTCAAATACCCATAAATGAAACAGCCCTGCAACAGTAATCAGAAGAAACTTTTCTCGAACCACTAGAAAAATTTTCAGAATTCTAAAAGTTCAAAATTTTGAAAAGAGGTTCACAATATGTTTTTATACGTTTTCTGCCCTAGCAAATGTCAAGGACTCTCGGCCATAACATGACATGGTCAACTACTGGACTTTTATTCTCCATGTAAATATTGTAAATACTTTTTTATATTTTATCAAGACTGTCAATTATTGGTACTCTTATCTGGAACTTTTTTTTTTTTGGCTACTTGAAATTATCTTTGTATCTTATTTATGTTTGTGAACTCATCTAGTATTTGAATTATTTATTACGCCACCCCACGATGTAAAATTCTGCAGTGGCAAAGTGCCACCTTTCCCTTTATTATTCACATCTTGTTTCTGTGACGCCTTTTGCTTATGTTCTTACTTCCAGGATGCCATATTAGAAGACAACTGGCAAAAAGCCAGCAAATTCACGCAGGCTAGACCCAGTATAATAGCGGTAAACGGAAATGGATTGGCGTGCCTTCGGTGTGTGTGGTCTGCACGCTGGGCGCGTATTCCAGAGGTCCGCGCTTCAATTCCCGGCGAAGCTGGTTGCTCGTTTTTCATCTTTCCTGCTTCTAACATACCTAATGTCTCTCTAACAGTATTTCTACCTTTCATTCAAATTTCACGTTTGTTATGCGCTATGTTCATGGCGTAGCAATTTTAATTGCTTGCAGTGCTTGCTTCACCATCTATTTATTATTAATAAGTTTATTAATGTACATCGAAACTTTTAGTGGTGAGCACCTTTTAAAGTGGCCGATATTTCTGAGATCGTAAATAACCACCGTTACTGAACGTTATCTCTCTGAGACGTTGAGTGGTCGTCCTAGAGCAAGCTCACTCTATGTAAAGCTTTCAGTAGATTGTTTCCTTTACTATTTGAAATGATAAACATTTGAGATATTATCATTAGAACTTCAAATGACTTGCGATTTCTCGCACAGACGTGCAGATAAACACAACAGAGAAAGGGTGTAAAAAACCCTTTATTTCATCGCAAAATAAGTAGTAGAATGGCACGGTCTTACGTGCGTACAACTAAAACACCCTCCATTTGCGGTGAGAACTTAAATGCTAACAACAAATTTAAACGGTAAGGATGTAGTTCTTGACTACACAATTCAATGTAATCTAACAGGCTGACTCAGCAACCTACATCAACGAACTACTAACTAGACGGCCCAAATGCGTAGCCGCTGCTAAGATTAACAGCTCGAAAACAACCAGCCAACGTTAGCAAAACTTAACAGGACTCTATAACACAAGAATATTCAGTTATAGTTTTAATATTTATGTTAATGTAATGGAGAACGTATTTGAAAATAAAAGCTCTTATACTATACAGAATGTGGTAAATCAAACTGTCCATCTACTCCCACAAACCAGAGCTTCATAAAACGAAAATGCAAAGCAGATTATCCTTAAGCGGAATAGAAACTAACCCTTCCCCAGACAAAAGAAAGAATTTCCTTTGTTAACCATAGTCTTTTTTTAAAAAATAATTCTTTTCTTTGCTTTGCTTTGTTGGCTAACGTTATAGATTTGTAATGAATTCCACGCAGAAAAAAAAAAAAAAAAAAAGGTGAAAATACCCTTTTCCGTTTGCCAGGGGAAACGAATCAAAAGGTTCTATGATACGGTTCGTTAAGTCAATCTGTTCGTACAGATCTCTTCTGAAATACGTTTCTTGGATTTCTGAGAACAAGAACATTTCCAAGAATTGATCAGGTTGTGGATTTAATGTTAAATATTTCTTCAGAATATAGACCTTAGGCTTGATCTTTTCAGGAAGGCATTTTATTTACAGTCTAATTTTACCAACAGATGTATCGAGTACTTGATTCTGTCGAAAACATAATCTTCTGGTTAATGTTTACCTAATGGTACTTTAAACATGGTCATCTACTTATTACTATCGAAGGATTATCACCCCTCCTACAATAAAATCGTGCACAAATGTACGAGGGTGTAGCAGAAGAAACCGGAATAATTTTTAAATACTTTATTATATTATACTAGCGGAAGTACGCGATGCCAGTTAAATTAGACTGAAAGTAATGTATATCACAATAGAGAGAACGATATCTTTGTAATCCTTCTCTAATAAGGATGTAAAAATAAGATTCATAGTCATACATTTTTCAGTCTGATGCAATATGGAACCTACATAAAAAATTTCGATAGAAAAATAAATTAATTCTCTCTCATTATATCAGCAACAATGGCACGTAGCTTTGAATGATTTTCGTCTTTCTAATCGAATGGTCGTAAAAGCTCAGATTCCGTCCAATATTTCACCTATATTCAAATTTAGTCGATTGAATGTGGCAAAACATTGATCATAATTGATCAGAAATCACAAACGCGGACAAACAAACACACAAACAAGCATTCCTCGTTATATATGTATTCTCTCTATACACTGATAAATTTTGTAAAATTTACAAATTTTTGATTAACAAACTCTATGATTTGAAAGCGAGCAGTAGAAACACGTTTCGAAATAAAGCATTTTTATCTCCTACGCGCGAGACGGTTTCCACTCTGAAAAATGAGTGCGAAAATTAGGGTTTTTCAGAGTTCTTAATTAATATCTCGGCTGATTAAAGTAGTACGAAGATAGGAATAGTCGAAATGAGAATTGAAAGTAACGCTGAGAAATACAAATCAGTATCTAGAGTTGGAAATTTATGTGTTCATTGAAAAACATGTGCGGTTCACTTATACACAAAGCACCATTTTATATCTTCTTGGCATTTTGTACCGGTTACTATTACAAAATACTTGAAGAGGGGACTAGAAATATTAAATTCATTATGTATAATGAAGCACTCAGCCGCTAGATCTGTGCTAAGAGTCTTTTCTTTCCTTAATTTAGATTGTTTTTAGATTTTTGCAGTTCATTGCCGGGTAGTTTATGAGAGAGTTTTAAGTTTGTTCCGCAGTAGCTTACACTTTTAGAGTTATAATTGCCACATCAAGTTTAATATTTTCACCAGCAGAAAAAACAGTCAGCGGATTAATACTCCTAGAATTAACTTACGCCGCCCTTATCGGGATAACGATTATTATGTAGCTTATAGGATAATTACCTATTAGCGACATTGACTGCCGTACCGAAGGGCCCGGGTTAATATTCTGGAGAAAGCATGGATATTTGTAAATATATAGTGTCTGTGCGGCATGGGGGCACTCTAAATATGCGGCGAGCTGAAAAGTCCTCTCTAGAGGTTAATAGTAAAAAAAGAGGGGTGGGAGACACCCAGATCTGTCTCCTCTTGGTACTCTCCGCCAAAACTTGTAGCGGAATTGAGAAAATCGCACTGTCACCTTGTCAGGACTACTGTTCCTTCTAATTATTTGCAAAACATCACAGAAATCCTGAGTGGGAACTGGGAGCTTACTCATGCTATGTTCGTGTGTACGCTGAATGGAGAAACAAGTTAAGAAGGGTTGACTTTACTCTTTATTTCACACAGCGTACAGGTGCTCCTGCACTTCGGGATTACTACAGAGACCAACCACTACAGAGACCAACGGGTTTGGTCTAAAACGTAAACAATAAGAAATATTCACTTAATAACTAACTAAACTAAATAAGAATTAAATTTAAATGCTTTACAGAGACTATTAACTCGAAGACTGGCCTTTTGAACCTGCGTATGTAGTGAGCTAGATGCAAATACTACAATACCCCTATTATATCAGAAGGAACTAAGTTCTGGCCTAAAGGCAGACACGAACTGACTGAAGAGTACGCGCGTAGCAGGGTAGCAGGAAGGCTCTGTCACTTCTTGGCTAGAAGCCACTTCTTAAATACCTTTTACAGTTCTGCAACTCATTAGCATAAAAATCCTGCTTTCGCTTATTCTGACCGAAAATAGAAAATAAGAGAGGATAGCAACGTTTAAAATAAAATAAACGTTAGTAAAAACTTAAAATCCTTATAACCTGTATGGCGCTTAAGGCGCAATTTTGTACTCCTTGCCAAGATCAATTTCTTGGGCTTCGGATGATGTTACTGTCAGACAAGTGAGATAAATGACAACAGCAACAAAATTTACTGAATTTTTTTATGAAAAATATAATTTAATTCTGTTGTTAAGACTTGTCTGACATTTTTTATGAAAAATATAATACGACTGATATTACAGAGCGTCAACAAAATAATTGCTTCTTTTAATACATAAATGGTGTTAATATTTATTTATGCTTACGTTCCTCTATTGAACTCATTATCATATCCCGTTTCCTTCTTCAGCAAGCCTCATTCTATAACTATCACTTGTGTGATTCTAAATTTTATTATAGTAGATAAGGTAAAATATTAACTATATGAAGTGCAAATAAAAAACTTATGTCTAGATACAAGTAACAATAAATAAATAAATTTACGATAATTCATATATATAAGACATCTGAGGTCCAGTAATAATTTTATGTATTTAAATACATTTAAATATATTCTAATAAACAATAAAAAATTTTAATTGAAAGTTTAAAAATATAAAAAACAAATGAACATCTGCAATGATTTAATTATATATAAAATCAGATTTTCTTCTTTCATTGTGAAAAGGATAACTTGAATATTTTCTTTCAATTCTGCAAAAATTATAAGAAATCATTGCATTTCTCATAGTGCATGGCATTAGTCCCCTATATGCATTATAAATTTCTTTTTATGCATTACAAAGTTTTTAAGACGTCCAGCTTGCATCAGAATATTCTTGGTTCGAGTCCCAGCGAGGGTGCACTGGTTTTTTAATATTTCCGACCGAACTGGCGCTCGAATTAAAGTGTGATCGATGATAATTGGTCGCCAACTGGATTTGCTCATTTTCCTCTTCTCAGTCGCCCTTTAAGTGGCGAAGAGTGTAAGTAATTATCGTAATGCCTCGTCAGTGTTCTCAGCATTAGATTAAACACACCTAAGTAGCATTGGAATAAGTAAGTTAAAATCCTGGAAAGAGAGCAGTCGTTTTTTTCCTCGTTTTTGTTATCCAAAATGACTGATATTCTTTACCTTATGGTTTGCCGAATGCAACTCGACGCTGTTTTCTAGACTGTAAAAGACAAATTAAAGATCGCATGCATTACACTTTCCAAGTCGTTTGGATAATAACTGAGAGGTAGTGTAACATAATAAAACGGTAAAAATGAAACAAAATATCAATATATTCAGAAAAAGTCGTTATTAACATCAAAATACATAACGTAGTTGGTAAAAATTTACTAATTAGGCATAGTTAGTAAGCTACGAGAATATGATCGAGATTTAATAAAATCGCAAATAATGAATACTAAACTCTGAAGAGCATTTACCACAACTAGGAAGCAGAAATAATTATTATTTTCGTTCTCTCCTATTACTTTGTAGAGACATTAGGTACTTTTTGGAAGCAGTCAAGATGAAAAATGAGCAAACGCCTTCGCCGGGAAGGGCCACTGGAGATTTTAGGGGACCCGATCGCCAAATCCTGGGTATGGAGAATCCTCATCCAATACCCTTTTAGTTCGGGCGCCACTGTAGAGTCATTAGGCTAATTGGAAGCAGGAAAGATCAAAAATTAATAAACGCCTTCGCCGGGAATCGAACCATGGACCTCTGGAATACCGGCCCAGCGTGTAGAACCACTACACCACGAAGGCACGCTAGGAAAGTGGGAGAAATACCTTATAACTTCTTCAAATTAACGCAGTGCCATAAAAAACATTATTTTTTATCTCTGAATCTTATCGTTTTTAAGGCATTGTGCATATCTAACCTAATGATTATGTTTAGCAATTAAAACCCGGAAATATAGATTTTTCTGATTTTTACAAATAGATATTCCATTTTTTACAAATAGAAACTTTTTTACAAATATTTACTGATAGATTTTCCCTTTTTTACAAATAATGAAAGTAAAATGTACAATGCGAAATCAAGTAATTATCTTCTAGACGTGAATTTGATTAAAGCATCACTTTTTGACATACAACTAGCAGGTAAGCCCCCCCCCCTCCAGACGAGAGGGCCGCGGCTAAAACAAATTTTATAATTTCTATGTACACCTGAAAAGAAAATGAATAAAATCACTCCCTTCAGTATGAATAAAATAAGTTTATTCTTTCCAAGCAACATCCAGTTCCTAAATAATGTTTTGTTGCCAAATCAGAAAACAAAAACTTTTGACACTTCAGTTTAATACGTTTGACGTCATGATTTAAATTTAATGTAATATAAAAACTTTTTTTGAATATCAACAAAAGCATTAACGTGGCAATAACATATCGCGAACCGGAAATAAAAATGTTGCCAAAAACAGCTAATTATTTAAAATGCTGAAATTAACGAGAACTTTTCGACAATACAATGTTGTCACATGCAATCGCGTGCTTTCTTCAACCTCAGAATATTAACTTATATAATAATAATATATTTAATATTTGGCAATGCTAATTTTATTTCGTATTTTGTAAAGCTTGATTAACAAATTCTGATTTTTAAACGAGCAGGGGCAACACTTTTCGAAATAAAGCATTTTTATCTCCAGTGCGACTGTTGCCACTGGGAAAAATGAGTGCGAAAATGAGCGATTTCAGAATTTTTTAATGATTACTCGGCTGATTAAAGTTGTACAAAGTTCAAAATCATTTTTTACAAATTATTATTCAAATTTTCTTTTTTATGTGAAGTGCTTTATTTCTACAGTTTTTTTATCCCAGTTCAACAGTAACAGAAACGAATTGGAGTTATAAAAATTTTAAAAAGGAATTGGAACAGCAACATCTTTCTTACCTTATTATTTTATGCATATTTATGAATTTGTAAGAGATGTTTTTATTGATATTAAAATTATTTAGCGAACAATAATTACGCTTACCTCTCAGTTTTAATATTAAGTAATTGAAAATCGCTTCTAAATTTGTCCGAGACCAAAAAAAAAAAAAAAAAAAAAGAATGTTTTTAATTTTTAAGAAATAATACTAAATTTGAGTATTTAGTATTTAAACGCTGTAATATAGAACCAGCAAACTGAAAATTTACATTATGAAAACAAAATGTTGTTTGTAAAAAACACACTTTTGCGGGATGTGACACAGCACATACTTTGACATTTACTGAATTGCTCTTGATATACACTTTGACATTTTCCATTGGCGCGTAAACGACATTTTGTTGTGCAAAATGCAAAATAAGAACGGCTCTTTTATCCCATTATTGAAGATATAGTTTAGTGTAAAAAAATAAAAAAACCAGTATATTGGAACTTTCCATTACCTTTTTGGGTTAACTGGTTAATTGATATTTTTCGGATTAGCTAGTTAATAATGAGTATTACTCAACGATTTTATAGTAATGAATATTGAATGTTTTAAATAGAAAAGGATTTTTAAACGAAATGTTCTAGAATCTGTATAAAGCTTGAGAATTGAACCATACTTTTGAAATCTAAGTACTTTCTTTACTATTTTTCATTGTGGGAGGATATTTTAAATTAATTCCACATAAAAATTATTTCCCTGCCAAATGAAAATGTTACTGGAAGAACTGATAGAAAATTTGGTATGCACTACTCCTTAAAATGCTTCTCTCCCATTAATTCGTAATTAAAAACACCAGTATAAGCCGGCAATTAATGAAACCTTAGAATAAATTAATCCATTGTGTTCGTTTAGGTTAGCGTTAGGTTAGGCGTTTTTCAAATTGCATAGTGACATATTATGTAACTGACCTTCGTCATAACTAACAAATCGACATTCAAAAAATTGTTTGCATGCTATACATGTAAGAATAAACGGAAACAAAATAATATATAATGTTCATTAAAACACTATCAGATAAACAAATGTGAAAGAAAATAATTTGATCATTAACTAAGCAAATTTTATAAAGGTAACCTCATCCAGTTATTTATCTTCTTTTTTCTAAGCATTTTTAAACTGTATTTTTCATGAAAAATTATCACTTTATAAAAAAGCTTAATTGATTAATGACCTTTGTTAATTAACTGTGTAAATTTAAAATTCTATTAAGCTATTAAAGTGCATTAATTTTCTACTCATTTTCAATTTTTAAATGCTTAAGTTTCCTTCTTATATTTTCAGAAAAAATTTATTAGTTCGTTCAAATATATGTAATATAAAAGTAAAGGAATCCGTCTTTCCTTCTTGCACTCTATGATTTTTATACGAGCATGCATTTAAAACTTTCAAAATCTGAAAACGCATGTGTGCGATGTTATCGTTATGCGATGATTTGTAGGTACTTTATTTTTACCACGATATTTTTATCGATGATGTTCTTAAACTGCGAAGTTTTTGAACCGCTTTATTTTCGACGACGATATTTTGTACCACGATGTTTTTTCTCTTTGCGATGTTTTCTCCCACGATGTATAGTACCACGACGGTTTCTACTTGCGTTGTTTCCGTCCGCGATGTTTTTGCCGCAACGTTTTCGGCGAATACCGCTCCTTTAATACTTTCTCGAGTGATTATAAAATCATTCCTCGATTAATAGGGGCTCGAATGTTAATGAAAGAAGGTAAATTAAATCATAAAATTGAAGGAAATGAAAGTCAAACTGAGGAAGTTTTGCTATATATTTGTCATATTAAAATAAAATTTTTCTGCACAGATAAAGATAATCAATAAAGAGAAATGAAAATAAAAATCTGAAAGCTTTCAGATTTTATTTTACGCCCAAAAGAGCTTTTTTTTTTTTTTTTTTAAAGTTCATAGTGTGTTTATTGAACATCAGTTAAATATCATTTATTCGCACTTAAACCATAAAATTCAATTCAACAGTAGTATAACAAAATATTTAAAAAGGAGCATACCTTTAGGATTTCCGATACAGTCTCGCGCGGTTGAGAAAAAAAGTTTTTTTTTTTTTTTCGTACAGTGTTACCATTGCTCGCTTTGAAATAACAAATATGAAATAGATAATAAAACAAACTCCAAGTTCCAAGTTTGGACTTCCTGGTGGCCATATTCGAGTGAAGGACAATGTTATTCAAAATTTGATGTCTCTAGGTACCGTTGTTTCTTCACAATGCGATAAACATACATACATTCATTCTGATTCTTCATTACTTAATTTCTTTAAATATAATGCATGGCTCTAATACTTGGTGGCAGCAATTTGAAAAGTGAAACGCCGTTTTATAGTGAACCAACGAAAAATGCCAAAACGAAATTAATAGCCATTTGGCAAATTACCTCTTTGGGCTAATAATAACCGCAAACAAATTATTACCTCCCAAAATTGCTCTCATATTGCCTCGCTTTAGGGCATGAATATTCTAAAGAAAATATATTATTGGGTAACAAGTTAACTTGTAGAGCCTATATGCTTTCTTCGGGACTAGGAAATGTGGTAAATTGTAGGCTCTCGCCACGATTCAAACCTTTTTCAGTTTGTCGTGGTTTTAATTATTGTATAATTAGCTAACTGTTAAGACTTTTACTAGATGATACTCAAACATAAACTAACGTTATGTATTAAAAGTAGAAACGGTAGAATAGTTCATTTGGTTTATTTGATTATGGTAAAAACGAGAGGACTATCTGCTTAATAGGTGACATGACTTTGTGGAGGATTTTCTAAGGGATGTTGGCTGGTATCCATACAGAAACTTTAGTAGCTATACCGTTAAGCTTGTAAACTGTAGAAATCTTACCACTTCGGTTGCCGAAAACCTCATCACGCTAGACGGACCAAAGTTTCACGATTTTAGAACTCCATCTTCCGAACTATATGTGTGAATTAAAAACTATTGACTACGTGCAAGTTTAAGTAGAAGATAACCATGTATAAATCCTTTACGCTTTATTTAATCCAATAAAAATTTTTATACAAGGTTTCAGAGGAACGCTGGATGAACTTCAGTTATTCAGAATGCACAGTCTCAAAGTACACATTTTGAGTCTTTCTGTAGTAGAATGATCATGAATGAGTGAACAAGAAGGATGTAAATTTTAGAGTGCAAAATTGGGAAAATTATCAAATGAAGCTTACAGCTAAACGAGATAGCATGCATACAGTTCGGGCTTATTGAAAGTGAGACTACCGTAATGAGTCTTTAATGAAATAAACGGTGTTATTCTAGTAGATATGTTAAAAAGCATTTTCTCCCTCCTTGCAGCATTCTTTCGCGGCGTAACGGTAGCACACTCGACGCGTATTCTAGAGATCCAGTTTCGAGTCCCAGCGAGGGCATTGCATATTTTTCATGCCTCTTGCTTCAAAAAGAACCTAATGACTCTACAGCGGCAGCCGAACTAAAAGATGGTGGACGATAATTCGTCACAACCAGGATTTGGAGATGGAGTCGTTTAGTCTCCAGCCGCCCTTTAAAAGGAGGACTATATAAGGTATTTTCTCACTCACCCAGCATGCTTTCGTGGTGTAACGGCAGCACACTCGGCGCGTATTTGAGAGGTCCAGGTTCGAGTCCTGGCGTGAGCATTGACCATTTTTCACCTCTGCTGCTTCAAAATAACCTAATGACTCTACAGTGTGAAAGAACTCAAGGTACTTATGGCAAGATGGATTGTTCCATATGGGTTGGTAGCTACTATTTTTTTATGACCAGGGTAGTCATAACGTTAAGTACGCTACAAAGGTTTTTCATCTATGGTTTTTCATCTGCTCATCTACTTAACATTCAGCTGTAAAACCATTTGCAATTTTTTTTTTGTTGTTGTTGTTGTTGCTTTAATCTGAAATTGTACATTACGCCTTCGATTTGAGCTCGGGTTTCCATGAATGCGGAAACTCTCATGAGACGCATCTTAACTGCCGTAAGCGAGCATGTGTGTTAAATTTGAATACCTACTTACTTAGGGCAAATATTAAGTAGCCCCCTTCACTTCTACGTAACACAACATAATGTTTATCGCTTAAAATATTAAACCAATCATCAATCGGCAAGTTGTAGTGCTTTCCGAACATTGCATGCTCGTTGCATTATGCAGCCGCCCATTGCGTTATGCAACGAGTAATCTGAACAATTTCCATTGTTGTCTTGGTGATGAACCTTTCCATTGTTAAGTCTAAAAGCGTTTTACGCAGTCCAGAAAAAAACAAAAACGAGAAAATTACTTATTATTTAAATCATAATTATGTGCCGCCCTACATAAATTTTTGTACTTAAAACTGGATTCGGTTGTTTGGAAATAGTTGTGTTCTTGCACAAAAATACTAAAGAGAGGGAATTTCTTTCTTGCCAACAATGTATCTGGCATACTTGAAACGTATTGTTTTATAGTATATTTCGTATAAATGTCATAAAACTTTCAAATAAAATTTTAAGGGAACAGTGATTTAAAGAAAGCGATTCTTCTTATCCGATCACTATCTAACTAGCAATAGGCGGAAACTTTTTCCCAGAGTAGGAAGTTTTTGTGAAAGATCCCAGAGAAAGATTTACTATTCCTTCTTCTTCTCTCGCGAGGAGAGGAAAGACCAGCCTTTGTATTGATTACTTTGCCTCTCTTCTCCTGTTCCCTTTAGAACCCAGGCGAAATGTGATGAGAAGACATTGGCGTCCGAGCAAAGGAAAGAAAGAAATAAGAGACTGACCAGGAAAGGATAAGAGGTCACTGTAAATAATCGGCAGCAAAGCCAATGTCCAAGATATTCGAATCTTACAATTTAAAGGGCTTCATTTTTCTTCAAATTTTGTGCGTAACGGAATAACTATGTTCTATACAGTAAAAAGTAATGTTGTCTTTGCAGAGTGCCATAGGAATGGACATTTTCTTCGCAGATTGAAACTGATCGATCAAAAAATAACAATAAAAGCCAAATTTACTTTAGAAATGATTAACGTTGCCAGAGAGTTTAGGAAAGATACGAAAAGCTTATATTATGAGGGTTATCTTGGCCTGCATAGTGACTTTTGTATTAACCCTTTTTTTTTATATGAGACAAAATTTATTATTTTTTTTTATATGAGACACGTCAATTCCGAAACCATATTTCAGCTGTATTAAAACAATGCTGTTAAAAAATGTAGCTTCAAAATTTTTCCTTAAACATCGATTGCATATTAGTGTTCAAATTGCATATTAGTTCAAATATTATCTATATGTGATATTAGCAAGTTATCACTATTTGGTTTCTTTTATTTGATTTCGGCAAAGCACACAAAGGCTACATGAATATAAGTAGAGGGATGCCTTCGGGGAGGATTTTTCTAAGGGAAACTGGCTCTATACACCTTACACATGTGGAAAAGCACGAAAACCCCAAACAGCCAACCCGTCCGCCTGGAATTCAACCCAAGTCGGAACTATTAGCGTTCAGCGACTTAACCCCTCGACCACTGGGAGCGGATATTATCACTTTTTGCTGTTTCAATGAAATTTAAATAATATGAATGCTACTTGGGCTTTTAACCATGATTTTGTCACTTATGTTTTTATTGGTGCGCTATATCTCTTCATTAACCCTTTGCGGCACGCCTAAAAATTTCCTTCTGTACGCACAGAAAAATTGAATGAAAAAAGGATTTATAAGTTACTATAGGTTACTCTTAACCTTCTTTATTTATAGTAGATGGCCGCTCAACACAAACCAGTCTATATATTTTAGCCATGTTTAGTTTTATAAGACCCTCATTTTTCATAGAAATCTTCCATATTCTTTTTAGAGTATAAAAGGAAATTGTTTGAAAAGAAATTTCTCTGTTATTTTTTGGCTGTATGCTAATCTCCTTATTCTATATAAGTTTAAAATTTTTACCTTGAAATCTTGCCTAAAATCAAACGGCGAACCCTAGGTGTGCCCAGATCGTGCTCACCGATCATCTAGGACAACTGAGAGTCTGTATTCTTTGTTTCTCCGCATCTCATCGGTCAGTTCATTGACAACAATGCTCGTTTCAGCACTCGTTTCGAAGCTCTATTCAATAAGTGTGCCACTTTGGGCACACCCACAGAATTAAAACGATAAGTGCTATCTTCACAAAATTTTACTTGTGTACTCCTCTAGGCCTAATTAGACTGCCACCTTTTTTGTTATCAAAACTCCGACTTTAAAAGGTAGCATGCCGGAAAGGGCTAAGTACTTATTTTAAGATCATCTTAAAGAATCTATGTGATCAGTTAGACAGCGTTGGTGAGCGACAGTAGTGAGACCTCTAGGGAAAGTATCTCGTCGAGCAGTGGGTGTTCTAAGGATATTTAAATTCTTAACTTGATTCAAATAAAAATTCATCTGTCTAATGCTGCAGTTTTTTACTCAATGCTGGCATTGCAAGAAATTAAAAAAATAAAGTAAGGTTACAAGGTGAAAAAAAAATCCTAAAACACCTGAATTCACTAAGGATGGATGCTCTAGCTGCGATACGAAATTGTTTTGTGGAGTCGTTTGAATTTTTATGGAGTCGCAGTGAGTCGCTTTATCAGGTTCAATGTTCTTTCCAACCTTCTTCGGGAACATACAAGGACCTGACTAGGAACAGAGAGCTTACTAAAGCTATGTTCACTAATTGTAGTAAGTAGACAGGATACAGACGAAGGGTATACAAAACCCTTTATTTTTCTCTATATACAATAACTTCCGTACTTCGGAATACAATGACCCGCCACTCGGGGTCTAACGTAAAAGTAAAAAAATAAAACTAAACTCTAATTTAACTTTAGAATAATACACGTGGAAGATTGGCCTTATAATAACAGGAAGCGTATGTAGCACAGAGACTGTGAACACTACAATACGTTTAATTTATCAAGAGGATTAAAACCTCTGGCCTGGAAGGCGAACAGCAACTGCGTAACTTCTAAGGTAAGCGGCCTGCGTTGACTTACTGCTTCCTCTCTTTCGCTTGGCAAAAAGGCCACACTTAAATACTTGGCGTTCGCCAGACAAACTTTGCATAAAAACCTTCACGCTTATAATTCTGGCCGGAAGTAGAAAATAAGAAGTGATAGTAAAGATTTAAAATAAAATAAACGTTAGTAAAACTTAATATCCTTACATACTTCCCGCCAGAGTTAATTAGTTTGAAACTGAGGTCTAAAACGACCTTGTTGAAAACTTTTAGCTCTAGAATCTAACGCGAGGCCAACCTTTTACAACCATAACTTAGCTAGAAACTAGAAATTTAAAAGAAAGAAATTTGTTACAATAGCAGCTCCCAGGACATACAACAATCTTTTTTTCATCTGTACTGCATCTAACCAGGAGCTTTTATTCAATTCTGGTTCCTTCCAGAGATCTGGAAGGAAAACTAGTTTAATGAAATGTTACACAATGACATGGCAAGTAACATATAGAATTATACTGCTCTTAACATTCTTATTTCATTCATGACTATTTTAATTATCTCTCCCCGTGATCTCTGACATGTGTTGTAAAAGAACACCAAACACGAATGTGTTTCTGTCTACGTGTGCCACACTTCCTCCTACAATCAAAACACTAACGTGTTAAAATTCAACATAACGAGACCTCTTAACACACCCTAATTTCAACTCTAAACCTTGAGGTACTATTCTAAAAGTGGCTAACTCTAAAGTGTAGCGTCAGAGAGCCTAACTACATCATTCAACCTTTACCACATATTCGCCATGATTTAATCTTTACAGTCACACGAATAACAAATTTTTAACATTACTTTCACTTTTACCATATCACGGTATTTCTTAACATTTAAAATAACAGAGCATATCAACATGCCGTTAATTTTACAGATTTGAAAACATACATTAGTAGTACATTGTTAACTTCTATTCTTTTCAAAGCAAGTGCCAATTCTTTCTACATTGAACTAATACTACATTTCAAAAAGTCTTTCAGACTAAAACTTCTTTCTTGCTAGAATGTTTTAAATAAAATTTATACAATAACTTTTTACAATATTTAAGTCTTTACACAACGCTATTATACATCAACTTTAGTTTTACGCACGAGTAATTGAAAAACATAATACGAAAATCGGTCACAACTCATTTCTCGCCCTTTTGGCGATAAAGGTAGACCTCGCATGAGGTAAAACTTCTTGAAATCTGCCACTTGCAGTAAGAATGAAAGATTAACTTAAGTTTGCAAAGTAACATAAAATTTTACTTATCTTTGTAATATTCGGACATCCTTTTCTGGGCCCAGTCTTTAAAGGTACTGCAGATAGTAGCTTGGTTTATCCTCCTTCTTGTACGGGCTCGCCCTTCAGTGCTTTCCTCTGGAAGCTTCCTTTTTTCACCAGTACGGCCACCCTTGAATACTTTCCTTTTCTCCTCTGCTTGTGGTCTTTGCCGTTTGATGGCAGCTGGTCTTGGCGGAACCGGGAAACTTCTGTCGTGATCCTGCTTGGACCTCGTTGTTGGCCGTTCAAATTTTTCTTGTACTTTTTCCTCCGCCGCTGATGGCCCTTCCGCAGTTCGGCGACTTTTGCTGCGGAGAGTTCTGTCGGATGAGTAGATCTTCCGTTTTAAAGCCGGGTTATAGTTGCCGTCATTTCTCCTGGTCCTCTTCACATACGTCGTCCTTCTCCCTTCTTCATTCTGGGGGTGTTCGTGAACTCTGTTTTCTGGACGGTGGAACGGCTTCTTTTTCTTGTTACCTTCCATTTTTCCGCGGGGCAATTTTCTTTTCACTTGCTTCTGTCTCTCATTGGCTTGCCCTTGTAGTTGTCGTTTTTTCACCTCTGGAACTTGTACCTGCGGTGTCTGCCGTGCCGGATCCTGCAAAAGATCTGAAAAGATTTGCATTTTATTACGATCGAAGTAGGGCTTAATTTGATCAATGTTTGCGGAACAGATTTCACCATTTCTGGCTTTTAACACTACAACAGCGTGAGTTATTTTTTCTATAACATATGGTCCTTCAAATCGTGGAAAAAATTTGGCAGTTTTATCTTCTGGTGCTGAAGAAAGTGAATGCTTAATTTTTAAAACTTCATCCCCTACTTTATAAGTTACTCCCCGTCGTTTCAAATCATAATATAATTTCTGTTTTCTTTGTGCTACTTCCGTATTCTTTTTTGCTTCTTTTATTAGTTTTTCTATATCACCCATTTTAAATTCTGGGGCTCTTTGTTGCACATAAAATAGTTTATCTAACGGTGTTATAATCTTTCTGCCTAGAAATAACTCAGCAGGAGTTTTGCCCGTTGTATCATGTTTTGCGGTCCTAAGGGCGAAAGCAAATTCATTGACATAGTTATCCCAGCTTTTATGAAAATTTTTAACATAACTACGGATAATTTTCACTATATTTCTGTTGACCCGTTCCGCTATATTTGATTGCGGCCGATACGGGACCATTTTTAAATGACGTATGCCCAGTTTTTTGGCACATGTCTTCAAATATATTACTTACAAATTGAGGACCATTATCCGATATAACTTTTAGGGGCGCCCCGTATTTTAAAATATATTTATTTAAAATAGAATCGGTAACCAATTTTGCGGAGGCTCGTTTTAAGGGAACAATTTCGGTCCATTTACTAAAATGATCAACCATAACAAGGAGATAGCGACTTTTATTTAACTGACTTTTTGGGAAAGGGCCCAATAAATCGATGCCAATTATTTCATTTGGAAATTCGGATTTAATACTATTTAGAAACCCGGCCGGGCGGAAATTAATATAATTAACGGCTTGACATGTTGGGCAGGACTGGACATACGCCCTTGTTAACTTTTGCAGTTCAGGAAAGTAGACTGCCTCGCGTACGCGTTGGATAGTTTTTCGAATACCAGCATGAGAAGCTAAAGGGCTGTCATGGAGCTCATGCAGGATATTTAATCTAAGACTAGCCGGGATAACAGGTCGAAATTCGTTGTTGGAATTCGTAGTTTTTGTGTAGAATAATAGACCATCTATTAGTTCGTAATGGGCCGCCCTATTTCTTATCGCCACAATATCTTGGTGGCTAAAATTTTCAGGATCCTTCAAATACTCATAAATACTTCCAAACTCAGGATCCTTACCCAGTTCTGTTATTACAGTTTCTCGGGAATTTATTGTACACGCTGTAAGCATTGCAACTTTTACAGTATTACCCTGTTCGTCTAATTTAATTCGTGATAGGGCATCTGCTACGATATTTTCCTTTCCGGGGGTATGCTTGATTACCAGATTATATTCTTGCAGCTTGAGTGCCCATCTTATTAACCTTGGGGATAAATTTTTCCCTGAGTACAATCTAGTTACCGCCGCATGATCAGAGTATACTGTTATCGGCGCCTTTCCAAAATAGACTCGGAACTTTTGCACTGCTAACAGAACTGCAAGTGCCTCTCTCTCGGTCGCGGAATAGTTTCTTTGTGTTTGATTTAAAGTTCGGCTAAAAAATGCCACGGGCTGCTGATTTTGCGAAAGTACCGCTCCTACCGCATAATCCGAAGCATCCGCTGAAATTTCTAAATTTTCATCCTTTTCAGGAAATTTCAACACAGGGGCTTGCGTTAATGCTTGTTTTAATTTTTCGAAAGCACTATTGGCTTCGGCCGTCCACGAGAATCTTGCCTTTTTCCTTTTTAATTTTAACAATGGCTCAGCGATAGCCGCAAAATCTTTTATAAAGGACCTATAATATGAACAAAGTCCTAGAAAAGAAGAGAGCTTCTTTGCCGTGTTTGGAGTCGGATACTTTTGTACAGCGATTATTTTTGATTCATCTGTCTCGATCCCTTTTTGCGATATTTTGTAACCTAAATATTTTAATTCAGGGGCTGCAAATTTGCACTTTTCGACATTAACTTTTAGACCGGCCTCATTTAATAAAGAAAACACCTGTCTTAAATCCGGTACATGTTGGTCTAGATTATCACTAGTAATAATGATATCGTCTAAATAGATAAATGTGGACTTTCCAAGAACAGGTCTTAACACAATGTCCATGCATCGCTGAAATGTTGCTGGGGCCCCTGAAAGGCCAAACGGCATACGCAAAAATGCATAAGTGCCAGACTTGGTTATAAAAGCAGTCTTAGGCACGTCCTCAGGCCTCACCCCTATTTGAAAATAACCAGTCGTTAAGTCTAAAGTCGTCATAAATTTGGTTGATTTTATGTTCCTTAAAATTTCTTCTATGATCGGTAACGGATATACCGGATATTTCGTTATGGAATTTAATTTACGGTAATCAATAGCGAATCTCCACCTTTTTGGATGCTCCAAAGGATAATCATTATTTTTCTTACATAAAACCACCGGGCTAGCATAACTACTTGAGATGGGCGTTATGATCTTTTTACATAGCATATCGGTAATATGCCATTCTATAATTTTTTCCTTATTCTTATCATACCGGTATGGTTTTTGACGAACTGGCAATGCATCTCCGGTGTCAATACTATGGTTAGTAACCTGAGTAAATCCTGGAATATCACTAAATAACGAAGCAAATTCACTTACCACTTGTCGGATTCTATCTTGCTCGTCATTAGGCAGGTGGTCAAGATTTAACCTTGGCGGTTCAACCTTTTCTACACGCACTGGTTTCATTGTCAGCTTAAGGGACGCTTCATTAAAATCCAGTGTAGCTTGTGCGTCTGAAAGAAAATCTATTCCTAAGATCAAATTTGCTTGCAGATTCTTTACTATAAAAAACATCACCTTTACTTGTTCGTCCTTGATACGGATATACAAAGGTACTTTACCTACGCACTTACATTGTTCTCCTTGCGCCGCTAATACTGTCGTATTATCCGCATTATATATGCGGTATTTGCGAAAATACTTTCTAAAAAAGACTTCTGCCACACAGGAACACTGCGCGCCTGTATCCAGGAGTGTGGTGGCCGGGATATTATTCACCAAGACTTCAATCTTCGGAAGAGTCAAATTTTTCACCATTACTGTATTTTTCTTGTAGGAAGAGGGGTTTTCGTGGCCTTCGGATTTCCGCACCCTCTCGTCAGCAGAAATCCGTTTTAGTTTAAATTATTTTTCCTTTCCGTGCTTTCCTTCTTTTTCCCCTGGCCTTGAGACTTTTTTCCTGGGTTGCTATTGAACTGTCGACGTTCGCCGGCTGTTTTTGAATGCTCGGGTTTCCTTGCCCACTGATTCGCTTTTTCTCCGTAGCCGTATGCTTGAGTTTGCTGTAGTCTTGGCGTACCAAATTGGTTTCGCTGTTGATATTGGCGTCTTCTTTCGACGTCCGCCGTTCTTCTACTTTCAAACTGGATTGCTAGCTCAAATAACTTTTCCAGTGTAGTCGGATTTCTTAATTCAATAAAGTCTTGCACTTGGGGTAGTAACCTCGGCAAAATCACTTGAATTATTTCAGGATCCGGACGGTTTCCATAAAAGAGCTTGAAAACGTGAATTTTTCTTAAAATAAAGCTCGAGAGGTTTTCAATTCTTTGTTGATATATACTAAAAAGTTAAAGTTTCTAATTTCGCACGATCCCTTACAACAGGGAAGGCTTTTAGTAGGGCAGTCTTGAAATTTTCGTAAGTATAGGTGGGACTTCCTGCTTGACGCAAGAGACTTCTGCCGATACATTTGAACCAGTTAAGCGCTTGGCCCCTCAAAGCGCTGGTAGCTAAGGTAACTTTTTGAAACTCGTGCACGGGGTAGAGCATGAAGTGGTCATCCAATTTTTCCAAAAAACTGGTTGCCGGTGAGTTTCCATTAAACGTTGCTTCTGGTTTCATCGAAGCGCGCATGGTCTGGACGATGTAACCGAATCCTTCCAGGGCGGCAGCTGGCATTTCTGGATTCTGAGCCGCTTCTGCAGGCAGCACAGGTTCTTCTTGAAACTCGGCCATGGTTATTCTTCTTCGTTGGGCGCCACTATCAGGTTCAATGTTCCTTCCAACCTTCTTCGGGAACATACAAGGACCTGACTAGGAACAGAGAGCTTACTAAAGCTATGTTCACTAATTGTAGTAAGTAGACAGGATACAGACGAAGGGTATACAAAACCCTTTATTTTCTCTACATACAATAACTTCCGTACTTCGGAATACAATGACCCGCCACTCGGGGTCTAACGTAAAAGTAAAAGAATAAAACTAAACTCTAATTTAACTTTAGAATAATACACGTGGAAGATCGGCCTTATAATAACAGGAAGCGTATGTAGCACAGAGAATGTGAACACTACAATACGTTTAATTTATCAAGAGGATTAAAACCTCTGGCCTGGAAGGCGAACAGCAACTGCGTAACTTCTAAGGTAAGCGGCCTGCGTTGACTTACTGCTTCCTCTCTTTCGCTTGGCAAAAAGGCCACACTTAAATACTTGGCGTTCGCCAGACAAACTTTGCATAAAAACCTTCACGCTTATAATTCTGGCCGGAAGTAGAAAATAAGAAGTGATAGTAAAGATTTAAAATAAAATAAACGTTAGTAAAACTTAAGATCCTTACAGCTTGAATAGCAGAAAAAACGATGTTTAAGGAAAAATTTTGAAGCTACATTTTTTAACAGCATTGTTTTAATACAGCTGAAATATGGTTTCGGAATTCATGTGTGTATTTTGTCTCATATAAAAAAGGGTTAATACAAAACTCACTATGCAGGCCAAGATAACCTTCATAATATAAGCTTTTCGTATCTTTCCTAAACTCTCTGTCAACATTAATCATTTCTAAAGTAAATTTGGCTTTTATTTGGCTTGATCTAAAAGTAGAAAATTAACTCATATGAATTTCTAAAGAACCTCGTGTAGGGTTGAAATTTCAATCTGGCATCATCTTATCTGCTAGCAGACTCAGATTTTCTTTGAAACACTTCAGAAAATGGTACCGAGTGATTACTTTTCGTTCCCCTGTTTGACTACAGTGCTTTTGTACACTGATGTCCATAAATTAAGGATAATTCGGAGTCACGTGGAAATCGAACTCTAAAATAAATATATCACCTTTAAATT